>NC_133400.1:63670834-64315488 GCF_047511655.1 Castor canadensis
ATAAAGAGGGGGGAAATGCCCTAAATTAATCAAATTAGACAAAAAATGGCATATCTGTGAAAGGTCTTTTACAAAATTCAATATGGTTCCATGATAAAACTGGGAGTAGAAGGAATGTACCTCAACATAATAAAGGTTGTATGATAAATAAATAGCCAACATCACAGTAAATAGACAATCAGTGTAATTATTTCCTCTAAAGTGAGGAGGGAAGAGAGAGACAAGAGTGTCCACTCTCCCCACTCTACAATAAAGCACTAAATCTTCTAGTCACAACAATAGACAGGAGAAAGGAATAAAAGGGATTCAAATAGGAAAGGAAGAAGTCAAACTATTCCTATTTGCAGATGATATGATAATATACATAAAAAACCATAAAAACTGTACCAAAAACATTAATACCATTAAACACTTTCAGTAAAGTAGGAGGATACTAAATTATCATACAAAATCCAGTAAGTTTTCTATACCACAATGAACAGACTGAGAAAGAAATCAGGAAAATAATCTAATTCACAATAGTCTCAACAACAACAACAAAAATTATGAAAAAATTTAAAAAAGAAGGAAAATATCTCCACAATGAAAATTAGAAAACACTGAAGAAAGATATAGAAGAAGACATCAGAAAATGGAAGGACCTCCCATGCTTGGGGGTCAGCAGAATCATTACTGTGAAAATGCCTATATTACCCAAACCAATGTGTATGTTCAATGCAATCCACATCAAGTTATCAATGGCATTCTTTACAGAGATAGAACGACCAATCCTAATGTTCACATGGAAATACAAAATATCTCAAAAACCCATAGTAACCCTCAGAAAAATGAGAAAAGCTGGAGGTATCACAATAGTAGACTTTGAACCATATTATAAAGTTATAACAATACAAAAGCATGATAATGACACAAAAAGAGACATGAACAACAAAGGAATAGAAGAGCCAGACACTAATTCACATCACTGTAGCCATCTGAGTTTTGAAAAAGGAGTCCAAATCATTCATTGAAGAAAAGATTGCCTCTTCAACAAATGGTGCTGGAAAAATTGGAAATCCACATATACATAGAAACTATATCCAAGTCTCTCGTGGATCAATATATTGAAATAAAACCTGAAAATGTGAAATTGCCTAAGGAAAGAATAGGAAAACCTCTGGAATTTAAAGGCACAAGCAGTAACTTCCTGAGTAGAATTCTAATACTTCAGCAAATAAGAGAAAGTATTGACAAATGGCACTGCATCAAACACAAAGTTTCTGCACAGCAAAGGAAAAAATCCGCAACAAAATCTATACAAATTGCAATAGAAATGTTCTCCAGTTCTGCATCTGATAAAGGACAAATAAATTGAATATACAGGGAGCTCAAAAAATGAATTCTCAGAGTATCAACAGCTAATTAGGCAATAGGCAAATGAACTGAACAGAGAATTCTCAAAAGAAGAGGTACAGACATCAAATAAATTCTTGAAGAAATGTTCAACATCTCTGGCCATAAAAGAAATTCAGATCAAAACATATTAAGATTTCACCTCACTCTAGTTAGAATGGCCAACTTCACGGACACAAACAACAACAAACACTGGCATAGAGTGGCAAAATAAGGACTGTCTGTAAGAATATAAATTAGTGCAAACACTATAGAAAGAAATATTAAGGTTTCTTAAAAATTAAACATAGAACTGCCACATGATCCAGTGATACCAATACTGGACACATATCCAAAGAGATGCAAATGAGGATATAATAGGGACACTTGCACACCCATGTTTGTTACAAAATTATTAACAATAACCAAAATTATAGAAACCACACAGATGCATTACACTGATGATGAATGCATTAAGAAAATATGGTACATGTACACAAAGGAGCATTATTTGACAATAAAGAACAATGGAAATATTTCATTTCAAGTTAGTGAATGGAATTGGAGATCATCATGTTAAGAATATAAATCAGGCTGAGAGAGACAAATGTTAGGTTTTCTTCTCACTTTTGGAAATAAGACCTAAATATTAAACATATATGTAATTAAATAAATGATAAATGATGAATAGTATGGGGTAGGGAAAAAGAGAGTAATACATGGGCTAAATGTGATTAAACTACAATAGATTTATGTGTAAAATACCACAGCAAACCCATTTCAACAATGAACACACAGTTAAAATGAAGCACAGGAATGTAAAAGAGATCATTTTTGTAGGTGGGTACTTATGGTAGGCAGAAAGGTGAATGGAGATCCTGAAGGAGGGTAAATATACTCAGTGTACTTTAAGTACTTGCATGAAAATAGAACAATGCTGAAGTTGTTTTAAGAAACAGGGAGATGAGGGAGAATGATGGAGAGGGTGAGTCGAATCAAGTTTCATGTGATCACATGTAGAAATGCAACAGTGAATCCCCCTGAATAACTGATACATTCTAATAAAAATGTTCTTTAACTCCCCTGGTAATGAATAACAGGGATAGCATTTTGATCTTCTGTGCAGAATAAATAAGCTAAACAGGGGAGCAAAGACATTTAAGCTACTACATATCCTTCCTGGTCTGTCTCAAAATAGTTAATTACTTGAGACAGAGCCAATTATAGCTAATTAGATTTAATGCATTCTGGGGAAGGGGATTAAAAAAACCTGATCAACTGGCAGTAAACATTCTTAGGGAAGCCACTGAAGATTTTTTGTATGTTACTTTCATAAACTAGCACTCTGCCATCACACAATCAACTTTTTGAGTGACATTACATCAGTCTCTGTACAAAAATTACATCACACCACAAATCTATTAATAATTATTAGAAGAGTCATAGAAACTTTACTTTTGCACTAATGTGTTCCTTTTTTTCTTTCTAAATAATTTTTAAATAACTTTGAAACATTTTAAAATCCAATATCCAGTTAATATTTTTATAGTTATGGATTAATGGGTTTAAAAAGGATTTTAGTGTTTTGAATGGATATAAACTAAAACATCAAAAAGAAAAATGGGATCCTAAAAAAGCAGTGAGACCCTTGGCCATATCTCTGCTAGGTCACTCTAATCTCTAGCTCTAACTGTACCTATATCACCAAGCACTAGACAGAACTGACATTTTATCAAGTGCCTCCTTTAGTGCCAGATGCAAAGTTAACTTCCTACACAGGATTTCATTTAAACCTAGCAGCAATTCAGAGTTCCATATCTAGGGGTGAATAATATGCTCAGAGATTTAGTATCTTGCCCAAGCCATATATCAAAGTAGAATTAGATACAAAAATCTGAAAATCTCCATTGGTCCTAACCCAAATTCAAGCACCATACTGTTCTAAGTGCTCAAGAGGGAATTCCAGCCTAGAAATAAGTTGAGCTCAACACCATCATCAACCAGAAAGATCTCACTAAGATTGTGACTCTACCACACAACAGTAGAATAACAAACATAATTTTTAGTATCTACAGAATATGTATCAAAATAGATTATGTCCTCAGCCATTAAACAAATCTCTAAAAGCTTTTAAAAAATGTAATCACACAGACGTATTTCTCCCCAGTGAAATAAAACTAGAAATCAATAATATACAAGCAAATGGGAAAATCTGTCAACATTTGGAAACTAAAGAAGATATTCCAAAAAAATCAATGCATCAAAAGTGAAGTCTAGAGAATATAAAAATACATTCAATTCAACAATGATGAAGATACAACACAATAGACCTGTTGGGACAAAGCTAAAGTAGTAATGAAAGGGAAATGTACTAAATGCTCATGTGTGAAAAATAGAGAAAGTCTCAAATCAATCCCCTAACCTCCCACCTCAAAAAGCTACAGAGAGAAGAAAAGAAAGACCAATATTCAACATGAGCACACAGAAACATAATAATGAACAAAAATTAAAGAATTTGGGAATTATTTAGAAAAGTAGGGCAAAATCACAGATTAGAACCTTCATCCATAGATGACTCTGTGAATGAGAAAATCAGGTAACCAAGGAAAGACTATATGAAGAAAAGAAGAGCATGAGGAAATTACGAAAGAGGTGTAGAACAGCTAAAAGCTTGGAAAAACAGAAAGTAATACAGACAAATAGGAAACAGTCTGCTGCTCTAAACCGAGCGCCATAGCAAAGAGGGGAGGGTGAAGTCACCACCAAAAGGTAAGCTATGCAGCCCTAGCAACAGACTGGATACTTAGCTGCAAAATGAGCCCATGCTTTGGGCAAGTCTTAAACCCAGAGTGGGAAATTGGTGTGACATTGATTACTCCTTTGAGGCAGTCTAATATTGGAGAAAAAAATGTTTATTTTCTTCCCATATCTCAGAAAAATATAGCCAGGCACCATCCAAGAGAGGGTCTATTGCTTGAAACTGAGCTACTCTGAGGACTTGAAAACAAGGAATAATACTGACTCTGGGAGGCTGAAGACATACTGCCACAGGGTGTCTGAAAGGGGGAAGTTGTGGCATGGACTCATTGAGAAATCTCAGCACTGGGGGGCTTGGACATAAGTGGGAGAAATCAGTGGCCCCACTCTCTCTGGATAGGCATGAGCTCCACATCCAAGGATCAGATGTGAGCCACTGACTGATTGAGTGTATGGCCTCTACCTCCTAGCTGTATGGGAGTTGTTACAAGGTGTAAACAAAAGTTCTGTCTAAGGTCCCACAGACCACAGGATTTCCTCACCCTTCTGCCTCCCACAGAGGCAAACTCCTTGGTAGTCACAAAGCAAAGAGATTGGCAGACAGAATAATGGAGTCATTCAGTTCTCCCCATCCAGTCCAGATACAGTCAAGTGTTTGCCTCCCCCACTCTCTTTAACACTTGTGGACATCTCTAGGCATGGATATTTGCTGCTCATGGGGGACATACTGAGGCGTGTGTGGAACAAGTTGGAATCTGCCAGTCCATCGGTTGCAAAGCTCCCAGATTCTAACATGTTCACAGTACACAAAGAATTGAAGCTATTAAAGTTAAGCAGCCCAAATACAGCACCCACCAGTACAAGAAGAATTACAAGAGATTCCAAATAGTTTATTTCATTCTGTGAAGTGCTGGAGATTGTGCCCAGTATCTTGGCCATGTGGGAAAATGTTTGGATATTGAGCTATACTGTGGGTCCAGTGATGAGAAACTGCTCTTCTATCCTGCCCCTATCCATTCCTGCCTGAGCATTATTCATATCTCAACTGAAACAGCAGAGATATATGAAACCTACAAACAACAACATGGCCTCAGACATGTAAACTTGAATGCAGAAACACAAGAAATATGACAAATAAGTAATGCAGCTCCTCCATAAGTCAACTATTCCAAATCAAAGAACCCTAATGAGTGAAGTAAATGAAGAATTAAAAGAATGGTTATAAGAATGATTAAAGAAATTAGGGACATAAATGTCTGAATGAATTCCAAGATAACCCAATGAAATGAATTGAATGAAAAAAAGAATGTAATGCAGGGCTTTGGTTTTTTTTACTGTTTGCAAAGATAAAGTAACAGTAATATTACGTTACTACATATTGAGCAATTACTACATAATGGGCCATCCTAAGTATTCAAGCCATATATTTTCTCTTTTAATTCTCTTGCTAACTCCTTGAGGTAGGTTCATTATCCACCACCTTTGTAATAGGAGAGGAATATGAGTGAGAAAGAAATAAGGGAATTTGTCAAATTTTATTAAAGTTATTAATATACATCCAAGTTTTTAATTTAGGAATGTCAAATTTCACAGACTTGTTAAGAGTAACAGCCATTATCTGTCCATTGTCTTAGGTAATACAATTGCTAATCGGAGAACTACTTATCACAGGTCCTTATCTCTAGTTTGTAACATGGTAACACATTACCTTATAGACTTCAAAATGTTTTTATATATGTTAGATTATGACAGGCCTTCAGGTAAGTGTTAACTAATTCCTCTACTTTAGAGCTGAGTAAATCGAGGCTCAACAAAATGAAGGGACTTACTTATGTTACACAACTAATATGAGTCAGAATGAAGACTAGAAGTTGGGTTTCATAAATCTATATCTTTTGCAATTATTTTTACACCACTACTCCAAATACATGGGAAGAAAAGAAATGTGGAAAGATTATCCCTACCCAGACACAAGTACATACACTTCTCAAATAAATAGGAATTATTACTTCATCTCTTTGTGAGAATATGATAACTTAAATTAAGACACAACAATTTTAATATTTTAAATCAAACCTTAGTAACAATTAAAACTTAACAAACCTGAATAAAGGTCAAAAGAATCTTATTTAAAAATCCTCATGGAATGTTCTGGTTTTCCTGATTTATAAGGTATATTTTTCTTCATTTGCCTATTTAATAACCATTCTAAAAATGTAGAAATTTTTGAATTATAATCTCTTCACTGTCCTGACGTAACCACATTTAACTCATTTTAATTTGAAAAAGAAGTAATTTTCTGAGACAAATTATTAGTGACAATTCTGAGAAGAAAATCAACCAGGAAGAGACCTTTGGGTCTTATTAACTCCTAAAGTTGAAATTTTAAATTTTTAAATGGAGAAGAAACAGTGAAAAATTCTATCTGAAGGTTGTCTAAAGGATAATACCACTGAAAAAATTGATGCCAACAACAATTAATACACAGCATGGAAAGCAGCACATTCTTCTTCTGTGGTTTTCATCTAGAGAAAAAACAAAAGTCAAAAGGACAATTTCCCCAAAAGGTTCAAATTTATTCCCCAACAATACAGCATAGCTCATGTTCACCTGTGTGGTTTTATTACTTAGTTCACATACACAAATTGTCACTGGAGATCCTGAAACCCAGGTTTTTTCTTTAATCTTTTGCTTCTGCTATTGATGAATGAAAATACTCTTTCTCAAATATGTGTTTTATTCCTCACACGTTAAAGGAATGTGAAAAGAGAGACTATACTATTTTTTAAAAGTCTCTACATTTTTTAAATGCTGCCGTTTTGTGAAAAACAAGCAGACAGGGGCCCTTCTGGAAGCAAAGAAAAATAATGCTATCTTTCTAATTAATCAACAGGAAATTTGGTGACAGATTATATATTTAAGCAGAATACAAGAAGTTACTTTCTGTAGTTACTCCTTTATAGAAAAAATGATATCATAATTTACATTTCAAATCATTAGGATTTAACAACAACAGTTAAATTCAGTTGGGGGAAAATCTTGCAATGGCCTTTCCTTAAGAATAAATTTTTATACTTATAGTTAGATAAAATATGATTTGTCTGCAAGGTGAAGGCTATGAATATACCCTACCATCTGCATTACATATTATTGTGAAAGTATGTTGAAGTTATATTGAAGTGATTATTGGAATTGTCTAACCAAAGAAAACACTTACAAATCTAAGAAAGGAGGTGAGAAATGCAAGGTACAGAATGTATATTTTCCTAAAGTAGTATAACAGAATGATCAGGGACAGAGCAGGTAAATTACCTAGAAGTCAAGGAGTTTATGGCTAATGCAGAATTTTAAAAGGGAATTTATGAATAATATAGAAATACTAAAAAAGCATATTTGAATTCTGGAAATGAAAGCTCAATAAGTAAAGTTAAAACTCACTTAAAAGCCTAATCAATGGACTGGATCAAATTGAAGACATATCAGAGCTTGAAGACAAAGCAGAAGAATTAGAATATTTTGACAAGGTTAAAGAAAAAATAAGAAACAGCTATGGACAGCATTAAAAGACCAAATAGGGTTATGTGTCAGGAAAAAATGCTTTTACTCACAGGTATCCAGAAGAAAGAGATAAGTAAATTATAGTTGGAAACAAGCCTAGGCCAAAATTTTAGGAAGACTATCTCAAAAAAAATCTAGGTATGTAGTTTTACATCCCTTTAATTCCAGGAATACTGGAAGCTGAAATAGTTGGACAATGGTCAAAGGATAATCCCAGGGAAAACATGGGAACCATATCTAAAAAAAATAAACTGAAGCAAAAAAGGGCTGGAATTGGTGGCTTGAGGGATAGAGTAGGAAGTATAAGTCCTTGAGTTCAAACCACTATACTGACCAAAAGATAAGACTATTGTAGGGACACCCTTATCTACCAGAATTGAGCACTGTTAATATCACCAATACATTTTCACATAGCTATTAAACAGTCATTATGATACCTAATCTCCTGCAGATATCCTAAGAAAGTGAGTGCAGGTGGCAAAGAACTTTTGGTTCCATCAATAGCACACAAATGCACCAGTTGGTATGGGCAAAGCAGATCCACAGACTGAGGGCACAGAAGCCCCAAGGAGCACCACAGGAGTGCAGATGCCTCAGTGCTTCCTGTGCTTGGGCTCTAATGAGTGGAGAAGCCTGCAAGAAAAACAGTAGGTAGCAGACACACTTACATAGAATCCCATGTGGAGATGAAAGGAACCATCAAGTAGGACAGGACAAAGATAAAAGTCACAACTCTACTGAAGGAACCATGAAGAATGCACCTGAGCAGTGGGGCAGAAGCACAGGTTGGTAGCTTCCAACACAAGGAAAATGCCACTGGAGCAGACAAGTGACTGTAAGCTGGCAGGGATATGGGGGAAAGAGAAGACACAAGCACACTAGGAACTGTATGCAACCAGAGATGAGAACTCAGACTTTAGAAGCCTTCACAGGAGATTGTGTTAGGATCCCTAAATCTCCCACCTCTACACTGGAAAATGAACACAAATAGACATCATTTGGCCAAATGTGAATAAGAGATCAATTCTAATTGACGTAGAACAAAAGTAGCAATGAGGGAAGATAAAAGGATAGGTAGGTAGAGTGAAGACACGGTTTAAAATTAAATATTGAACAACATAATCTTGCCTTCATAATCCTTCTCTTTACCTATTGTTTCAGTAGATAATTATCTTTCTTCATCTTGATTCCTCCTTTCCACCCCAACACATTGATTAGATCTGTTCTTCCTACCTCACTCCACTTTTTCATTAACCCCATTTATGAAGTGAAGCCACGAAATTTTCTTTTATTCCTCTTCTTTCCTTTAGAGGACTTATTAAGTAAGATCTTCCAAGATCATGAAGATTCATCTTTGCTTCTATATTCTTCTGAATTTGCTGGACCAGAAGGCATGATAGGTATGAGTTCATTAAGACAGGCTGTAGTTGATGACCTCTGATAGCTTTGCAGCTAATCTTCCTCTTCCTAAATGGAGTAGGGAGCTGCAGTCAGGGTCTTGAACATTAAATCCAAACGTGTGACCATTGAGCCAAACACCTGCATTATAGTAACAAGAAAATATGCTGCAACACAGCCACTACCGAATCCCAAATGACCTTGAGAAATCCCAAAGTGAAAGGACACAGGAGATTGAAACCTCCAAACAAAAACTAGGCCTCAGATGTGTTAAAACTCAGAGTAAAAACAGAAATTTCAAGAGAAAGCAAGGCAGCATGATTCCTTTAAAAGTCAACACTTCCACAACAAATGACTTAAATCATAATGAAGAGGAAAGAAGTTGAAACAACAAACTCAGAAAACAATGACAATAATGATCAATGAAATTTAAGAGGATACCATTAAGCAGCAGAATAAATTTAAAGTGGATAATAAAACCCAAATAACTATACCCAAGGTGAATTCACACTAACAGCTGAATGAAATAATGAAGACAATGTAGGATATAAAAAAGGCATTTAATCAATATATGGACATCTTGAAAGTCAAATTGAAATATTGCAAATAAAAACCTCAATAACTTAAACAAAAATCTGAATGAAAAACGTAGCTATGAGCTGATAATAGAGTATCAGATATTGAAGGTAAAGCAAGACCAATCAGTGAAAAAGAATGTAAAACACTAAGAAAACCAGAATGAACTTGCAAGGTAACTGAGACACCATGATAATACCAAACATAGAAATCATGGGTATAGAAGAACAGACAAAAACGAATGCCATAAACAACTTATCAATAAAATATGAGCAAACCTTCTCATATTCATCCAGGTTCATCCAGGTACAGGTGTGTTATAGAGCACCAAACAAGCAAGAGCAGTAAAGAAGCATCCCTAGATACATTTTAATGAAAACCCCAAGTATAAGGTAAGATGGCAGATTTGAAACATCCACTGTTTTGACTGTGAATGACAAAGTCAGATAACTTAGCAAAGACTGCGTTCTGAAGAGAAAGTCAGGAAGGCCTCCATGACTCAAGAATGAGGTGGCAGGACAGCAGAAAGGAAGGATAATCAGGTGCATCAGAGACAAATATCATAAAGACCCAAGCATAAACTAATCCACTTGAGTAGGAGAAGGAAACTGAAAATACGAGCATAAAGGAAGGACAGTCCCCCAACCCCACAATTCTACATTTCCAGCTGCTAAAAAATTCTATCCTCCTGTCCATCTTAAATCCACATGGGAGATTAGTGAGATAGAGACCAGCAGAGACTCAGTTAGAAGGTGAGGATTCTTTACATAAGCTGAGTTTTATGAGTGTAGGGTGAGACCTGTGTGGCCCATGTGAATGAAGGATTGGAGCAGTGACCTTAGGAGCAGAAGGCAGCATGATCCTTATCTAGAATGTGTCACACAGAGCTGACACCCACTGGGTGCATTTCCACTTTCAGAGTATTTCTCAGCTATACAACAGGAAGTTCTGAACTCTTCATCTACAGAGGCTGTGTGATCCCCAAACAGCTATACTTCAATATATGCATAAAATATGTTATGGCCAAATCAAAGTAATCAGCACATCCATCTCCCTGTCATAATTATGTGCTTGGGGCCTTTAACCTTGTACTATTACATATGCAAACACTTGTCTGTTCAGTTCACCAAGGAAGCCTGAGAGAAATGACAGCATCAATGTCATCATGCAAACGTATATAAGTGCCAGAACTTTGTTTCTGAATATCATATTCCCTTAAAATTTAAACTAAAAAAATACAATTCTTTCTTCTTCTTTTTACCTGGATCGTGATTTTCTTCACTTCTGCCACCCCTATACCTGTCCCCCTGCACACTGAAATTGTTCTTGTGAAATAAAGGCATCAACTTAATAGGTTCCTGGCCAAAAAACCCAGGGTTGTCTATTAATGCTTAGTTCAGTAACTGAAGTTCATATACTGGCACTTGACAAGTGCCTTTATATCTGCTCGTTTACGTTGTCATTGGTTTATAATTTGCACTCAGAAAAAGTTTCAAATTGCTTAGCATGGAAGGAAAATACCCCAATTAGGTTGAGTGTTGTGGAATTATTCAGCCTTTTCTCTTTCTACTTATTGTACTCTGCCCTTTTTCTGTAGCTCCTAGCCAGCCTAGTCTCTTTCTTCCTCACCTTCAGCTATTTTCATGAACTGCTGCTCTCTTTCTGTCTTAATTACTTATGTTTCTGGTGTAAACTTACATATCACCTCCACCAAGAAGCCTATTATGTGACTTAAAGCTGAGAAATAAGCCACTTTCCTCTGTTCCAGTATACTCCATTTTATACTTGTCATAGTATTAATGTATGGAACTATGTGGAAATTTCCTGTTTGTCTGATTGATCAAGTGATAGCCTATGATTGTAGAGGAATGGATTCTCACTTTCATCTTGTCCACCCAGTGCGTGTCACAGTACCTTAGGACATGGTTGTTGTATAAGTGAGTGAAGAATGGGAAAACCATAAGTTTCACAATTAAATAATTCCTCTTACAAATATGGTTCAAACACATTTAACTATAATTTTGTATTGAAGTTGTACACAAATATTTTTCTTTTCTTCTCTTTACAGTACACAGGTTTTGAACTCGGTCTCACATATGCTAGGGAAGTTCTTTACCACTTAAGCTACAGACTTACCCATTTTTTCTTCAGTTTATCCTTCAGATAAAGTCCTGTGCTTTGGTTGGGGAAGCCTGGAACTGAAATCATCCTTTCCACCCCACTCTGGGTATCCAGATATTATAGGCATTCTCCACCATGCCTGGACCCCAGATATTATTCTTATTAACATTGATGTTCACTTTTGTATTTACTCATGCTTAGTTAATGATGAAGCCTTTAAAAGAAAACAATGTAATGTTTTGGGTTTTTTCCAGCTACTGTTCACTTTGAGTCTGGATTTCCTGGATTCTGCCCCATAATATATTTATCTCACAGAACAATTTCTACAATTTTATGTAGAAAAAATATTTTAAAGAGAATACATGAAATAAATATATAAAAATACTATCAAATATTAATCCAGAAAGATAATGTTTCTTCTGAATGTTAATATATTTAAATAGCTCCCATTTATATGTATGATGTAAAAATTTTATTGATACAAGAAAAACACATTTGTATGACGTATATATGATGCAAATGTTTATAATATGTTGAACTGTTTCTAGGCAACTATATCCAATTCTTAAATGCATGCTGCTTATGAAAACCAAGATTATTGAGTTTTACTTACTGAATCAGCCCAAATGACAGGTATTTCAATGGCACCCATGCAACCAAGTTGGCATTATTACTCTGCTGAAATTAAAGGATAATTCACTGATGGCTTACTTGTAATTTCCAATTTTTGTCATTATATATGATCTTAAACATTTCTTTAATTAATCAACTTTGGGAGGAGATAGTGCTATGTACCCTATGCTGTTCTGAATCTACACATTTTTCTGCCTTGGACTCTAATTATCAGGGATTACAGATGAGTAACATTGCACCAGGATAAAGTTAAATATTGGCACAGACATTTTTTATTATACTGGTAATGTAAATATTTTAATGTATAATGTTATAAAATTTATAATTTTGATTTTTAACATAATTGTAAATTCAAACATGGATGTATAATTCTTTCCTAATGGAGAAACCACATTTGTCCCTGGCTTTTCACCTTTTGTGTTTGTTTGTTTGTTTGCATATTCATCTTTGATTAACTTTTTGGTAAATCTTCAAATTAGACAAAAGTCCTAGTACAGAAATATCATCTCCCTGAAGCATTTTGCAGTAAATTGCTAACATATATCATCATTCCTGATTATATCAGTGTGTACTTACTACAACCAATAATGTAAGATACATAATATATCTAGACAGATAGGTATAGATATTTATAAATATCTTCCTGATCCAGTCATCAGTTGTGTAACATTTTGTTTTAGTTTGTTTCCAATGCTTGGCTATTGTGAACAGTGCTGCAATAAGCATTGATGTGCCAGTGTTTCTTGCTGTATTCTGACTTATATTCCTTTGGATATATGCCCAGAAGCTATATCAGTGGATCATATGGCAATTCTTTTTTTAGCTATTTGTGGAGTATCCATACTGCTTCCCATAATGGTTGTGCTAATTTGCATTCCCACCAACAGTGTTTAATATTTCCTGTTTCACTGCATCCTCACCAACATTTGTTATTGATTTTGCTCTTGAAGATGGCCATTCTAACTGGGTGAGATGAAATTTTAGTGTGGTTTTGTTGTTTATTTCTTTTATAGCCAGGAAAGTTGAGTACTTCTTCCTGTATTTACTGGCATTTATACCTCTTGCTTTGAAAATTCCCTATTCAATTCATGTGCCAATTTCTTCACTGGGATGGTGATTCTTTAGGGTTTGAGTATTTTGGGCTTTCTGTAGATTGCCTATTAGTTCCTTATGGAATGAATAGCAGGCAAGGATTTAATTTGATTCTGTGGGCAGTGTCTTAAGTCTAGTCAATGTTTCTTTTGCAGCGTTGAAGCTTTTGAGTTTAATTCAGTCCCATTTGTTCATTCCCTCTCTTAGTTGCTGAGTCATTGGAAGTCATTACTATTTAGAAAGTTGTTGCCTATGCTTATATGTTTCAGTGTATTTCCTACTAATTCCTGTCAAAGTTTTGAGGCTTAGTTAAAGTCTATGATATACTTTGAGTTGATTTTGGTTTAGGGAGAAAGACAGGGATCTTCTTTCCCTCTGCTACATGTAGAAATCCAGTTTTTCCAGCAACATTTGTTGAAAAGATTGTTTTTTCAGACAGGTTTTGGGCTCCTTTTTCAATAACCTGTTGGCTGTAGCAGTGTGGATTTTGTGGATCTTGTATACTCCTCCATTGGTCTTGGTCGTTGTGTCTGTTTTTGTGCCAATATCATGCTGCTTTTATTGTTACGTTTCTGTAGTATAGTTCAAACTCAAGTATTGTGACATCTCCAGTGCTGGACTTTGTGTTCAGAATTGCTTTGACTTTTCAAAATCTTTGTTTCCATATGAATTTTGAGATTGATTTTTCTATCTCAGTGAAGAATATCATTGGAATTTTTATAAGAATTTCATGAAACATAGATTGCTTTTGTTAGTATAGCCATATTCACAATGTCGATTCTGCTGATCCATGAGTACAAAAGGTCTTTCCATATTCTGATGTCTTCTTTGATTTCTCTCTTCATTGACTTAAAGTTTTCATAGACAAGTTATTTGTTTCCCTACATGAAATTTATTCCCAGGTATTTAATTTTTATGAGGTTATTGGAATTGAGATTATTTCCCTGATTTCTTTCTCAGTCTGTTCATTATTGGTATGTAAAAAGACTAACAATTTATGAATATTAATTTTGTATCCTGCTACCTTGATAAAACTGCTTATGATTTCTAAGAACTTTTTGGTCTTTTATGTATAAGATCATATCATCTGCAAATACAGAGGATTTGAATTTTTTCCCATTTGAATCCCTTTTATTTCTTGTTCTTTTTTTGTGGCTGTCCAATTTTTTATTCATTTATTCATATGTGCATATATTTTTGGGCCATTTCTCCCCCTTATCCTCCACCCCCTCTGTCTCCCCCAACCCTCCTCACTTCCAAGCAGAACCTGTTCTGCCCTTATCTCTAATTTTGTTGAACAGTAGACATAAGCAATAATAAGAAAGACATAGCGTTTTGCTAGTTGATATAAGGATAGCTATACAGAGAGATTCCTAGCATTGCTTCCATGTACTAGTATGTTACATCCCAAATTGATTCATCTCTAACTGACCTTTTCTCTAGTTCCTGATCCCCTTCTCATATTGACCTCTGTCACTTTAAAGTTTCTGCATTAGTTCCTTTGCATTGAGGACATCAAATACTACTACGTTTTGGGTTTTTTACTTATCCCCATACCTCCGGTGTGTGCTCTCCCCTTATCATGTGACCCAATTCTTCTTGTTCTTGTGTTATTGCTCTGGCTAGGAATTCCAAAAGTATATTGAATAAGAGTGGGTAAAGGAGGACAACCTGTGACCCACAGATTCTGGTAGGTGGAATTTTCATTTTCAGTAGATTGTAGGAGCTTTATGATTTCTATCCTTATTTCTTTAATGACATACTCATCATTCAGCCATATGGTTTTCTGTATCCATATTTTTGAATGTTTTCAGAAACTTCTTCTGTAGTTGCATTCTAGTTTTATTCTGTTATGATCTTATTTAATGCAGGGGGTTATTTCAATTATCTCCAGTTTTTAAGATGTGCTTTGTGCACTATTATATGATCTATTTTGTAGAATATTCAATGAACTGCTGAAAAAATGTGTATTGCATGGTGTTTGGATGAAATCATCTGTAGATATCTATTATGTCCATTTAGCCTAAAGCCTCCATTAATTCTGATGTTTCCTTTTTGATTGTTTTTTTTCTGGATGACCTATATATTGGTGTCAGTGGGCTATTGAAGTCCACTATTATCACGGAGTTGGAGTCTATCTGTGCTTTTAAGTTCATTAGTTTTTTTTAATGTACTTGGGTGCATCACTGCTACCCCACTTGGTGTATACATGTTAAGATTGTCATTTATCTTGATGAATTACTGATTTTATTACTATGAAGTGACCTTTATTGTCTCTTCTGACTGATTTGAGTCTGAAGTTCATTTGTCAGATAAAAGTATAGCAACTTTTGCCTGTTTTGAACATCCACTTTCTTGGAAAATCTTTTCTACCTTTTCACTTTAAGGCTGTGTTTGTTTTTCTCAGCGAAATGTATTTCTTGTGAGCAAGAAATGGTTGGTTCTTGTTTTTCTAACCCAATTTGCTATTCTACCTTTTTGAAAAATTTAATATTATTGTTGTATTAGGGGTACATTGTGACATTTACAAAAGTTCTTACCATTTATTACATTTGAATTCACCCCCTCCATCATTCCTCTTTATCCCACCTCCCCTATTTCTGGAATAGTTTCAACATGTCTCACTTTTCCATTTTTATGCATGAGTATATATTTGTACAACATTCAACCTTTTACACACTTGCCTATATCCACCCACCTTCCATTGATACCAACATCCCAGAAACGACCTACTTTTACCTTCTTGTTCTCAGTTTTTGAAAAATAAAAAAAAGCATCTTTAAGATAGCTATACAGTGAGTTTCACTGTGATATTTACCTGTATATATGTAATATAATCAGAATTAGTTCATCCCCTCTATTTTTCCCCTTTCAACCTTAGTCACCTTCTAATGGTGATTTCAGCAGGTTTTAAAATTCCATATTCATTCTTGTGTAGGAAGTACATCACCCATCCTCACCTTCTTAACTTCATTCTTTTACACTCTCTCTGCCATTAGTGACCTACTTTAGAATAACCTGATTTTCATAATATTGCTAATATTTGTATTGTGTTTATTTCCTACATATGAAAGAAAACATATTGCCTTTGTCTTTCTGAGCCTGGCTTACCTCATTTAACTTTATGTCCTCCAAATGCATCAATTTACCTTCAAACCACACATGTATGTCACTATGTCTAAATCCATTCATAAGTAGTAGGGCATCTTGGTTGTTTCATAGCTTGACTACTGTAAACAGTGCTGCAAAAAACATTGGTGAGCACGTGTCTTTATTGTATTACATTCCTTCCAGTATATCCCTAGGAGTGGGACTGCTGGATCATGTAGCAGTTCTACTTTTAGTTTTTTGAGGAGTCTCCAAACTGTTTTCCATAATGTTTGTGCTTTTGTTATTCCCACCAACAGAATATGAGAGTTTCTTTTTCTCAGAACCTTGTCAATATTTGCTGTTGTTTATGTTCTTTTTGATAGCCATTCTAACAGGAATGATGTGAAATCATAACATGGTTTTGATTTTCATTTCCTTTATGACCAGGGATGTACAGCAAACCTTCGTGTGTTTTTTGGTCATTTGGACTTCTTCCTTTGAAGAATCTCTGTTCAGTTCATTTTCCATGTCTACATTGGTGATTGATTTTTGTGGAGACTAGGTTTTTGAGCTCCCTGTATATTCTGGTTATTAATCCCTTGTGAAATGTGTAGCTGGCAAAGATTTTCTCCCATTCTGTGAGCTGCCTCTTCAATCTGATGAACATTTCTTTCATTGTGTAGAAGCTTTTCACTTTCATGTAGTCCCATTGTCAATCCTTTCTCATAGTTGCTGAACCACTGGATTTCTATTAAGGAAGTTATTGCCTACGCCTATTAGTTCCAGTGGATGCTTTGCTCTTTCCTGCACCAGTTCCAAAGTTCCAGGTCTTATGTTAAGGTTGTTAATCTACTTTGAGTTGGTATTTGCACAGGATGACAGATGTGCATATAATTTCAGTTTTCTGCATGCAGATATCCAGTTTTCACAGCAACATCTGTTGAACAGGCTGACTTTTCCCCATTGAATGTTTTTGGCAATTTTGTCACATATCAAGTGGGAATCATTGTGTGCATTTTTTCGAGGTCTTCTATTCTATTACATCAGCCATTTTGCTAGCTTTTGTGCTAGTATCATGTAATTTTTCTTATAGTTCTGTAGGATAACTCAAAGATGGTTATTGTGATACCTTCAGTATTGCTCTTTTTGTTCAGTATTACCTTAGCTATTCATGATCTTCTGTGGTTTCAAATGAACTTTAGGGTTGATTTTTCAATCTGTCATGAATGCCATTGGAAATTTAATGAGGATTGCCCCTTATCTGGGATTTGTCCAGGTCAAAGGTTCACAATCTCTCTTGATTGGCTGAAAGGATTAGGGGATGGGTTAGGACATGCAGTTTGGTGGACAATGCAGTTGTACAGGAATCCAGAAGAAGCAAGGACACTTTAAACATGCAAGTCACCTAAGATGGTGAACTGAGGAATTTTTAAGTAATCAAAGACGGTAACAAATACTTTGATAGAAAAGATCATTTTTCTTACACTGTGATGAGTAATGCTGCTTCACTAACAGGAAGAGTCTACAACTTCTTCAGTCTCTTGTCTACCTGTCACTTCATCATAGCTACTGCCATCAACCTCTGAAACCTCTTTCTAGTCACTGATGTTTAGTACCTACCTTTACCAACATTCTAGCATAACCGTGTCATATGAAGTTATTGGCCAGAGCCAGATCTCTACTTCAGCTGCCAATGCAGTGGTTCCCCTGTATTCATCATTGGTTGCCAATACTGTTCAAGGTGCACCATCTCAGATTCCAAATCAAAGACATAGTCTGTCATTTTTCTACCAAGAAGGAAGCCAGGTCTATTACAATGAACAGAGCACACTGGGACCTCTGAGATCTGAAGAACTTGGCTCCTGCCTGCAATCCTATGGCACTGTTTCATACACAGGGATTAGGGCCTCTGTCCCTCAACCAGAATTGGTGGTGGTGATAAGGGAGGTTCAGACTACAAACGTTCTAACACCAGTTTCTACTTCTGGGATCTTCCTCTCAGGGAATGCTCAACCCATCACAGAAAGGACTTTGCAAGGTGAGAACAAAGGGCAAATAAGGGAAAACAGTGATTAGCTTCAAAAGGAAAGACAAATCTTCAGTTCACTGGTGACTAGTCCACAGATAGGTAGAGTCCAAGTCCTGAGATTTCAACCAAAATTCTCACTCAGCATTCTGCAGTTTCACATTCTATATAAGGTGGAGAGCTGGAGCCATGTCTGAAGTGGTACAGCAAATGACTTACAAATTTAGGCCCTGAGTTCAAGCCCCACAAACACCAAAAATTAAATGAAGGGGAAATGGAGAACACTGTGATGGCCATCCATGCTGCATTTAAGAGCTCCCCAGAAGCACACTGAATGAGGCCTCACTGCCCTGGCAAATCCCATACCCTGAAATTAATTCTCTTCTCTGATGTATTGCTTTGGATGGAAAGCACGTCAAAACTTTCATGTTCAGTTTAATTTCCTTGTTTCAAGTGATCCCATACAAAGGATCTCTGTACACACGGAGCATGTCCTTCTTTATGTATTTCATCAGGAAGAACTCCACTTTATGCCTTAATCCATGGTTTGCCATATTCCTACACATACAAGGAAGGCAGTGAGAAGTGAGTGTACCATCTGTGAGAATGCTAGTCTTTATAAAACTTGTTTTCATTTTTATGTGCTTGAGATTAAAACCAGGGCTAAGAGCTTAGTGAGCAAGTGCTCTACTACTAAGCTACACCGCAAGCACAAAACATTTCATCTATTTTAAAATCACTTTTACTTTTACTTGACTTACAACAATCCTATGAAATATAAAGAAAAAATGGCATCAAAAGACCAGCAATAGGAACACAAGCAATCACCACCTACCTCCTAATACAGGGTCCTATTCATCCTATTCATGGCCTTAAGAAGAGTCAATTAAAATTCTTTGCTCACTGTTGGCAGGTGCTTGGTTTCTATGTTAGTGGGAGACCCTACTTACCAGGGACTGACTTCTTCCTTCATTACATTTTAGTGATGGAAATTTCCATGTGGATGGAGACTTCCCTAGGATTGCAACCTACAAGCCAGACATTTTGTTTTACACAAACTCCAGAATTCCTCAAGTCCTACAGTAGTATACATGCTTAGATAATTGAGAGTAACTGACCACTTGAGCATGGAGACATTTCAATAATAGCTCCAGTCTGAAGTTTTACCAATGTCTTAGTTTTGTCACCAGCCCCATGATTGGAACAAGTAGACAATGAAAATTTGTTCAAATTAAAACCAAGTTTTCAAAGCCTCTGGATGCCTACTAGATCCCAATAAAAATCACAATCCTCCACTACTTCCTTTAGAAACTCCTGACCTTCCCCAGCTTCTGGCCTGCATTAATCTTTTGGGCTAAGAGGGGAAGTCTGCTTCCAAAAATGCCAATTTGTGAAATAATAGCCTAAGTCTTGAGGACCAAGGGTCATTTGAAAATGGGATTGAGTCTAGCAATGGTCTTGCAGACATTGCTACACTGGTGGAAGATATTCACTTCTTGCCCATTTTCAACTCATTGGCAGGTCTTGACCAGTCCAAAGTTCTCACAGTTATCAAAGCCAATGATATTAGGAACATCAAGGTAGTAGAAAACAAAAGTGTCATAAAAGATCCTACTGACAGAATCAGAAAGAAGGATGGAGTCACTGAACTTACTGAAGAAGTTACAAAGGCCAAATTTCAGCACCAGAACCCAGAGTACCTGCTGGAGTGATAAGTGGATGTGCGCAGTGCTCCATCCAGTAACAGACCTCCTGTGAACACAACCAAGCATTCCCACATCAGACCTCCAAAAGTCACATCCAACAAGGCCAGCAAAGCTAAAGGCCATGGACAGGAAAATACCAAAATGATCAGAAAAAAATATCTCCAATAAAGCTGAAGAGAGTAAACAGACAGCAAATAAAAGGAAGTAAGAGAAGACAGTCATTCCCACAACAAAGTGAAAGAGAAATTAATCTGAGCTTAGCCAAGAGAATGTTAAAAAGCCTCAAAGATCCTTGGGCATGCACCTGCTGCAGTCAGTGTGTTTTTCATGCACTGGGGAAGAAGAATGATAACATAGGGCCATGTTCTTCTTGGGCCTTGGGAAACTCAAGCAACATGAAAGGCTTCCAGTATTTTCCAGCTATCAAGTCACAGCTGGATACCACACATTAGGGCAAAGGTCCTAAAAATATTCAAGTCAAAGCCCAGAAGAAAGATAGCAGTGATGGCAATGAATGTCCATCTCCATCCCAGTATGAGCTTCCCCCACCTAGAAAGGCCAAGTGGGTACCTTTAGCTTTTCCGAGAGTGAACAAACCTCAATCTCAACCTGTTTCTCATAGACCACACTCTTTTGCTTCCTGTAGGCCCACTGCACCTTATCTTGTCCAGCTTCATTCTACCACAGCTCAATCTAAAACAGTTAATGCATCTCAACCAGCTACTGCCAACATGTCTTTGGTTTGTAATGCCAAACCAGCTCAGAAAGTTTCAACCAACTCAACTTTACTGGGTTTGATCAAGCCTCCCCAACCTCAGCAGTCTAGTGTGTTTCAGTCTGCTGCTGCTAGACCTGCACCCTAAAAAACATCATCTTACACTTCTTTCCAGTGGAAGCCAGCTTCCACTGCTGTGACCAAGTTCCAGCCATCACGTAAGCTTCAAACACCATTTCTACTGCAAGATTTCAGCTGGCAACCAATTCCATGGAGGAAGTCCAATGTTCCTGAGCCAGTAATGCTAACTCCCATCAGAAAACAGCAGTGACCAGAGCATGAGGCAATCAAAAGGAAGGCTCAGGAAAAGTGTGAGCACACTGCCAAATACCATTTTTGGGAAAATTGTAATTTTTCATCAAGAGGGAAAAAACTGGAAATTTCTCAATACTATACCTATGTAATGTAAGAGTAGCTGAAATTGCTGGTACCACTGTAGATAGCAAATGATTTTTACATATACATATACATATATATATGTTTAGATAAACATATAGATATATAAACATATAAAATCTTTTAGATAAAAATGCAGATTAAAGTTTAATTATTCTGATGTATTTTAAAAACTTAAATAAAGAAATGTCATAGATTAGTAGATGAGCAATAAAGAGGCCTTTGGAGCTTTGAGATGCTGATGCTTGTGGTTTACTTTGGGAGAGGTGGGGATGAAAGATTTCATTAGATAGAAGGAACTGACAGTTGGATACAAGAACGGGAAGGTGTGGGTGATGGATAAGAAGTGTGTAAAGAGGAAGGAATATGATGTAGGAGAACATCCAAAGACAGGAGATTTTATAAGCTGATAAGAAGTATCAGGGATGAATAAAATGGCAAAATCTGAGGTTAGGATTAATATAATGAAATTTGGAAAAATTTGAAAAAGACTGATGATGTGACAAAGTGAAAGATTAGAAATGTTAACCAAAAACATCTTTCATTGGGAATGATTCATATCTCATGACCCACGAGGTAAGCATTTTAGAAAACCAGGATATAATTCCAACATGTTATCTCTGATTAAAGCAGGGAATTATGAATACAATAAATGAGAGAGTCTACCACAGTAGATATCCTGGGGGCAGATGATAACTTTGGGTCTAACCAAGTGAACTGCAGTAACTTGAGGCCCAACTCTAAGATGGCCTGAAATATAAATCACCATTCTCTCAACACTCAGGGCAGCAAAATGCACCAGGGCAGCAAAATGCACTGCCGTCCAATTAACCTTCAAATACAAAAGCCCAGTATCTCTGTTCCACTTTACTAGTGAGGTTCAGCAGTGGGCTGGGATCACTTTACACACATAGGAGCAAGGCCTCAATTTATGGCCTGAGTTTCTGAAGCCTTCAGAGTTTGCAAGGGCACACAGGCATTCAAACAGGCTTTCAGAGCACAGTATCTAGAAGTCATGGATGGACAAGAAAGTGCAAGGTTAGGGACCTCCTCAACTGATCCTAGTACATGTCACCTTTTCCAACCATTGCCATCAATTGCCATCAACTGAACAGCATGACAAAAATGGGGATTGAGAGTCCATGCCCACCCTGGAGACATTCACACGGGCATGAACTGTGAATCATCTCCTAGGGCTGTGACACTTGTGGCAAACTATACAGAAGTGCCTGGAGGTACAGTGGGAGTGAGAGTGGGTGGTGGACACCATAGGACTGCAGGATTGGAAGAGAGTGGGTCAGAGATATGGGGTAAGTGGTTTCAGTGTGGGAAAACTAGTAATTTACATTTAAAAATTTATTTATTGAGATATAGTTCACCTAAAGTTAAATTCAGCATTTTAAAGGGCACAATTCAGTGGTAATTTAGGACACTGCAAAGATTTTGCAATCATCCACCACTATCTAATCTGTAATATTTTCATTATCCCCAAAAGATTTTTCTCTGCATTTTATCAGTCATGCCACATTCACTCCTTTCTCTGAGCCCAGACAACTACTCTCTGCAATTATCTCTTCTGACATTTCATAGAAATGGAATACAAAATAGGACTTTTTCTATTTGTTTTCTTTTACTGAGCAGAGTTTTCAAGGTTCATCGTTTGCACAGTGTGAGGGTCCTCCATTCCTTTTCATAACTGTATATTCACGTATTAGTTATTGGTGATTTGCTTGTTTCCACTATATTGTTTACTCCATTCCCCCTTAAGGATATGTAATATCAAGAATTTGCCAAAGATTAGAGCTAACAATTGGGATTTGTACTTTGAACTCTGACAATTACATCTCAAAGGCAATAGATTCAAATAATAGAAGAATTGAAAAGATACAAAAGGGCAAGAGATAGAAATTCATGCTTTTCCCTAAATTTCTAAATACCTTTGATCCAGTTCCCTTAGAGACACTTAATATTACTTCTGTGTAGATTCTTCCAGAGAAATTAATTTACACCCCCCACATATGTCACAATTTATTGAATAATCAGTACCACTAATTTGAAGTGGCACCTTATCGTATGCTGTGGTCATTGTGTTGCTCCTTTCAGAATTTTCCTGGCTTTTTTTCCTTGTAGAGTTGCCATTTACTTTTTTCATTTTGTCTTAACATTTTGTATTGTTTTGATTTTGAAATAGGGCCTCAGGCTGGCTTCAAGTTCCTGGTCCTCTTCTCTCAGCCACTCAAGTACAGGGATTACAAGTGTGCACCACAATACCCAACTTGAAGATGAATCTTCTCACTTGATGAAACTTGTCTTTTTTGTTTTCATTTTAAGTATTAACAGACATGATGGATTGTTTGCTAAACTTTTTGTTTCCCTTCAGATTTATCCTTTGTGTCTGTTGTTTCTCCCAGCAATATGTATGTCCTCTGTGCAGAGTTATATTCTGAGAAGAACTTCCGTCTGCTCATTTTCAATACTGTAGACTAGCTGGACTC
Organism: Castor canadensis; assembly: GCF_047511655.1. Taxonomy (NCBI): domain Eukaryota; kingdom Metazoa; phylum Chordata; class Mammalia; order Rodentia; family Castoridae; genus Castor; species Castor canadensis. The sequence goes on from NC_133400.1 coordinate 63,694,829, forward strand.
CCTCAGCCCTTCAGATCCCATCATGGAATCTGAACGTGGGATCCTTCAACAGCCCTTCAGTATATACAGGGGATTGGTTCTAGGAACTCTCACAAATACCAAAATCTGAGGACACTCAACTCCTTTATATAATATGGTGTACTATCTGTGCAGAACTGGAAATACATCTTTTTGAATCCTTTAAAACATCTATAGATTACTTGTTGCACCAAACACCTTGCAAATATTTTATAAATAGTTTTATCATGTTTTGATGGGGGAAGAATGACCAAAAAATCTGTACAGATTTAGTTCAGTCAAAAGTTTTATTCAGACTATTTTTCATCTGAGATTGGTGGGATTCACAGATGCAGAACCCATGGATGCAGAGAATTAATTGCAATTACTTTGGGACTGGGTAAAACCCATGGAGTTTGCTGTTTTTCTCAAACTGGACCACAGTGTGTTCCAGGAGACACCTGCTTGCAGGATGAAGGCCTCTTGTTACCACTGCATCCAATTCAAATGTTGATGCCAGGCAGGCTGGGGTTTGCCCATTCTCTTGTTCTAGGGTTTGCTTTGTTTTCTATTTTTGGAGTAAATTCTCTTCATGGGTTTTGGTTTGATCTTTTTCCATGAAAAGGTTTGGGGATATTCATATCTGCAGTGCTGTCTCCATTTTTCTGGGGTTTAATTTCATGTCTTTGTACATCCTTCACAAGTATTCTACCACTTGAGATATACCTATAGCCCTTAAGGCAACAATTATGTGATGATTTGTTAGAGCAGCCACAGGAAATTCATATAATCCTACTGCAATTAAATAGCCATTTGAAAAATAACAAATGTAAATTAAAAGAAAATAATTCTACTTCACTTGTAAATAACCATTATTACATGCTAATGGGATACGTGTACCCATTGGACACTGTACTATGTCTGTAGCCTTGGAATTAATTGGGCACTGAAAAATTTACTTCCTAGCCCACATTGATTGGCACATAGTTGTTAAAGTTTATTGTATATAATGATGAAAACCCATCTGCAAGAAGATATGGCATCATTTAAAGGAATATGCCTTGACCTAATGTTGAAGTTATGAGCAACCTACTAGCAAAAGCTCACACAGTTTCTAACAGATGTCAAGTATTTCATTCTTCATTATTTGAAACATGCTGGCACATCCCAGTGCATCTGCTGGGTTGTCCTGGGGGCAGTGCCTCAGTACACCTTTTGAATTACCATCTCAACTGGTGTATTTGCTCCCATCCTTCAGCCCTAAAATTTGTGAACAAAGCAGTCATCAGTCAAAGTATAAGTCATGTCAGTATTTTGTTCACACCCTCTCATGCCTTCTCATTTCTTTTATATTCAAAACCACCATCCTTACAATGGTGTAAAAGGCCATATCTTATATCAATGCTGCTGAATGCCACACTGGACCACCAGAGACATGTTTCTCCCTTTATCTGTGTTTCCATTTTTTATTTTTCCTTCTTTTGTTGTTATTCAAACTCAATACTTTTATTCTTCTAGTTCTTTCTGTTTGTGTAGTTTTGTCAAAGGAATCAAAAACTTACACAAATGAGGTTTGGAAAACTGGATATCCACATGTAGAACATTGAAACTAGTTTCCTCTCTTTCACTTTAGATAAAAATAAATTCCCAATGGATCAGCAAGCTGAATATATGAGCAGAAACTTTCAAACTACCAGACAAAACATGGAGAAAGTCCTTGAAGATATAAGCATAGGTAATTCATTTATGAGTAATACTTCAATTACATAGAAAATAAAATTATGAATTGGAAGATGACATTGCATCAGATTAAACAGCTCTGCACAGCAAGGGGAACCAACTACAAAAATCAAATCAAAACCTACAGAATGGGAGAAAATCTTTGCCAGTGATTTATCAGATAAAAGATAGCCATAATCTATAAAGAGCTCAAAAATTAAACACCAAAAGAATGAATAATTCAACTAATAATTAGGCAAATGAATTTAAGTTTTCAAAGCAATAAGAATAAATGACTAACATACATAAAGAATATCTTTAAGTATTAAGAAAGTGATAAGATCTTTAATTGTAAACCAACGCATCACATAGCGAGATTCCAGCTTCAACAACAAATGTTGTTCACCAACAACATTGGTGATACTTTTTACACTGTATATTACACTGCATATTCCCTGTTGATAGGAATATAAATTAGTCTAGCCACTATGGAAAACTGTATGGATATTGCTCAAGAAAATAAAGAAGGAACTATCAAATGATCTTACCACTCCTGGGTCTATATCCAGAGGAAAGAAAGTCAACATACAATAGAGATATCTGCATATTAATATCTTATGCAGCCTTATTCACAAAAACCAAACTTAATGCCCATCATCTAATGAATGCATAAAGTAAATGTAGTTTATAGTGACAATGGCATATTATTCAACCATGAAAAATAAGTTATGCTCTTTATAGGAAAATGGTTGGAAACCAGAGGTTACCATGTCAAATGAAATAAGCCAGACAGAGGAAAACAAATATTGCATGTTGTTTCTCATATTTTTAAGGGGCAGAATCTACCCCTTAAAAATAAAAGACAAGGATATAAAACAGGTTCTATTTTGAGGTGGGCACCCACCTCAAAGGTTGTGATAGGACAGTATGTGAAAGGAGAGGGTGTAGTCAGGGTAAATATGGTCAAATATTTTTTACACATGTATAAAAATACAATGATGATGCTGGGTGCTAGTGGCTCACACTTGCAATTTCAGCTACTCAGAATGAAGAGATCAGGAGGACTACAGTTCAAAGCCAAACCTGGCAAATAGTTTGTGAGACCTATCTCAAAAACAACCATCACAAAGAAGGGCTGGTGGAGTGGATCAAGATGTAAGCCCTGAGTTCAATCCCCAGTACCACAAAAGGAAAATACAATGATGAAATCTGCAAAAGTTAGTTCAAAAAGAATTAACTTAGAAGGTAACACACATGCACAGAAAATCAATGTGAGTCAACTCCCTATGCAGCTATCCTTATCTCAACTAGCAAAAACCCTCGGTCCTTCCTATTATTGCTTATACTCTCTCTTCAACAAAATTACAGATAAGGGCAAAATAGTTTCTGCTGGGTAGCGAGGGGGTGGGGGAAGAGAGAGGAGATGGGGGTTAAGGGAGGGGGTGGGGGAAGGGGGGAAAAATGACCCAAACATTGTATGCACATATGAATAAAATAAAAATTAAAAAAAATGAAATGGGAATGGAGATGAGTAGAAACAATAGAGGGTTTGAATTGATCAGGGTACATTGTACGAAAAATGGAAATATCATGTGAGACCTTTGTCTTCAACTAATACATGTCAATAAAAATGGGAACAAAGAAAAATTTGTGGGATTTCCATGGTAATGAATTTGGGAGAACTACTTTCCTTTGGAAACCATGGCTATTTAGCGTGGCTATTTTAAAACGTGTCCATATATTCCTGAATATTTCTCCTGTGAATGTCCCTATACAAAATATGATTTCGCCCTTGGAACTGGTTTTTAGTGAACAGAATATCATGGGCCTTCTTTGTGACCTCTAAGGCCAGGTTAGGGAATATGATATAAATCCCACATGACTTTAACTAAGAAAGCCACCCTTGGAATCATGCCACCATATTATGAAGAAGCTCAAGCCCCACAGTGAATCCTTATATAGAGGGTCCTTCTATTATCACTGCTAAAGCCTCAGTCAAAAGCCAGCTTCACCGGCCAGACATGTGAATGAACAAGACTTAAATGATTCTAGTCCCTAGCTTCAAGTCACCCCAGCTGAGGGCAAGAGGAGATATAAACACTTGGCCTCCTGCCAAAATTGCTGATTGGGATCAAAATCACAAATGTCACTTTGCAACACTGAATTTAGGGTGCATTATATCGGTAACTTGCAGATGCTGTTACTAAATGTGAGTTATTGTCATTTAAGAAAAAATACAATGGAAATATTTAGATTGGCTTGGACAAGGAGGTAGGTGGAAGCAGAAATGACCTAAAAAAAAAAAAGAGAAAGCCAAAAGGGCTTCAAAGAGACTGTATACGGAAGTCTATTGTGTGATTGTCGCTCTTTCAAAACAGTTTAAAAATCATTTTTTATTTTCTTAGTAGAGATTTAAACACATAGTTGTTCATCAATATCTAGACCAGTATTATTCATAGTAACCAGAAGTTGGAAAAAAGCCAACTTGTGATATTGTTTATGTAAAATATTGTACATAAACATGGTTTTTAGACTATTTGAACCTTTTATTTACATATTACTACTGAAATAATTAATTTTATGAAGTCAATAAATTTCTATAAAGAGAACTTCCACTAACAGTAGCAAGTGATATCATCATGAGTACAAAAATATTTTATAAATGAGATTTTTATACTGCTTAAAATATTCCTATATATTAATACTAGAGTAAGAAAATTTCCATTTCACTCTGACAGAAATTAATCATGGCAGGAGTTAACAAATTTTCACTTAAAAGATTTTCCTTGAACTTTTCAGTTTTCACTGTTTGCTTTTATTTATTGTAATATTTAAAGTGTAATTTTCAAGTTCATGACTAAAATGTGTGTTCTACAATAATCATTCTCACATGCCATTTTAAAAATGTCACCTAATTTCTGAACATCTGAAACTACCTAATTTCATAAAAATTTGTAAAGGAGATGATTTGGTAAATGTATCATTTCTTTGTGTTTTGTTCATACTAGAGGAAATTTAGACACAAAGTGCAAAAAAACGCACTTTCTTTTCATCTGTTTATTCGTTTATTGGTGATTTTGTGGTGCTGGGATGGAACTCTTGGACTTACATTTAGAAATCACACACTATGCCACTGAGGTCCACCCACACCCTAAGGTATAGACTTCAAGTAAATAAAGATAATAAAGTGTTTCCCAGGCTTCACATTATTGTGTATGTTATCATGGCTCACAGAGTTCTCAATCCACACTGCTTATCTGCTTTATAAACACTCACATATTTGTACTTTTGCACACGTTCTTGCACCTTCACAGCATGTTGTCCAGTCTTTGCATGTACATCCAGCAATTCTTGTGACTAAATCAAAGAAAATAAAGCTTTATAAATAATGCAGTACAAATATGTCCATTCAGAGTTTCTGTGCTAAGATTTACTGAAACATACCCATACCCTTTCATCTGCAGACTGAGAATGGGAACTTTTGTTTTGAAACTGCAGAGTTCACTGAGTTGTTGCAATAGGAACCTACTGGAATGAGTTGTATATAACTGACATGACCATCAGCAGACTGAGCTATGACCTGAATATAGTGGACTCTATTGTTCAATCAAGGTTACCAAATCAGTTCATTCACAGCAGGAATTCATGCTGGGCTGCCTTGGCCAATGTTCTGATGAGGAGTTAAAGGTCATGTGCAATGGCAAATCAGAAAAGATCTAGCCAGAGCTTTTTACTTGGTTAATTACTATAAGTCTATAAATCCCTGTTCTGGTAACATAATGTATGTATAAAGGCCTTAACTTTAACTTAACAAGTGTTAAGGAAAAATATTTCCAAGTTATTCAACAGGAGGAGCTATTAATGTTAGTAGATATAATTCCACCTTACATAAATTGAGGCATAGACAAGATTATCTCCATGTCAAAAGCAGTAAGAGCAATGTAAAATCAAGACAATTGAGGGAGGGTAAGAAGGTCAAGGAGAATCAGAGGAGTTATTCAATGATTTGTGAAAAAGTAAGTTGTGAGACACTTCTGAATAACTGAAATCAAATGAATAAAAACTGAAAAGACAGAAAGGATATGATGAGTAAAGGCAAAGAGATGGAAAAATCAGCCCAAATAACTCACAGAAACTACAGACAGAAAACCCCATATTCACAAAATACCATGCAAAAGTTTAAAGAGTAGCATGACTAATAACAGTCAGGAAGGAGTATCAACCTAATACCCATCCACTGACTAGTGGCTAAGTGGAAGAGCCACACAAATTAACATTACTAAACAATAGAAACAAATAAAGTACTGATGCTTGCTACAGCACAATCACTCACACCTGTAATTTGTGCTACTTAGGAGACTGAGATTGGGATGACTGTGGTCCCAGGTCAGCCCAGGCAAAAAAGTTTGCAAGACCCCATCTCAGTGGAAGGAAGTTGGGTATGGTGGTGGGCACCTGTCATCTCAGAGACAGTGGGACACAAAATGGGAGGGTCATAGTCCAGGCTGGTTTGGAAAAATGAGAGACCCTGTCTCCTAAATAGCCAGAGCAAATCCCAGTATAGACAAAGTGATTAATAATAATTATAAATACTTAAATAAAATGAAAAGCAATCACCTAAGTTTTCAAATACTGTTTAAGATAACCTAAAATATTTGATTTTATGAGGAAAGAACAATGACTTTTCTTTACAAGCTATCAGGAAATGTATGAACTACATGTACATGCATCCTAGGCTGTGGACATGTCTCACTGGCAGAGCACGCGCATAGCCTCCCCAGCACAGAAAAACATAGCATAAAGCAAAAGACTTTGGTTCTAGGATGAAGAATGGTGGTAGCACACCTACCTAAAAATATACTATAGCATGTCGTGATTTTTATGAGCTCTTTGAACTGAAATAGGGCATAAAGAAGAGCAAACAGTAACTCTTCTCAAAAGGTAGAAAAGAAGAAACAAATTATGGTCTCTGCTGTCTACATTTTTATTTCTTACCTAATAATGGAAATAATAAGCAAACCTCCACCATATCATATAAAGGGCATGAAATCACTTCCCCCAAATTGAACATAGATTTTTAGTAGCCAGGGTTTTAAGAACCTGAAAAAACCAATTGCTACAGAAAATGATGTCCTGGAAAAATTAATTCACATGGAATGCTGAAAGTCTTCTCCTTTGATGAGGTCATTGAAAATGTCCCTACTTGACTGCTGAAGTGAAATGAAGTTGAGGTAAAAGCATTACATACTTCAATGGAGAAAAACTGTTACCACCACCCCTGAAGTATGTACAGTGTGTATATGCACATAGGGTTTTAATTCATCCATGACCTCATTGGTACATTTATAAGGATTTGAAATCATGCACACAGAAATCCAAACATGCATATTTGAAAATGATGGAAGAAAATACCTCAGCACTCGTTTTCTCTGTCTTCACTTTTTCTTAATTTTCTTTCAGAGTTGATTTATCAGAATCTCATCTTATAATATTCTAGCATTCTGTTCTTGGGAAGGCCTTTCTCTAAACTCTAGAGATACATTGAATTTTTAGTGCCACACCATTAGAGGCACTAGCGGGTAATTAAGAGAAAAACATTTTTTAAAAAACTGTTGAACTATAGCACCCTTTAAAAGCACAAGAAATTTGAGCCAACATGAGTTAGTCAAATTTTCATCGTATAAATGATGGCTAAATTTGTCAAAAGCAAAAGTGTTCCTGAATACAGGAATTGTAAATTATAATTTCTTTAAGAAGCATTTTACCTGCTTCATTAAATTTTCAAAGCTAATTAGTCACATTTTAATATAGAAGTACATAAATTAATAATTGTATTAGTGATTAAATTCCAGTTGATTTCCATTCCTTCATTCAGAAAACAAATCATGAGCATCTATTAGTTACCAAGATTTGCAAAAAATAATTTTAGCTATAAATTTTCTAATTTATTTTTATGGGGGTAAAATATTTCAATTTAAACCTAAATAATACAATAATATACCATATAAGAAAGTTCAATCAACAACAGCCTGCACATACAGTGATAGTTCTGTAGGATTGTGTTGCCTGCTTATGGGGGGAGATGCCTTAAGTCTGTGCAAGTACACCCTGTGATGTTTGCACAATCAAAAAATTTTAAAATACACTTCTCACCTAGTATCTCTATTATCAGCAATGCATATAAATGGCCACTTCAAACTATATTGGTGGAAGTGGCATTAATATAAACGTTCTTGAGAATAATTTAGAAAAATTGACCAAAGATATTTAAAATGTTTCTATACTTTAGACAAGCAATTCTATTTGATAGAATTTATTCAAAGTAAATAACTGGAAACATAGAAAATTATATAAGCAATGTTCCTTGCATAATTAATCACAGTACTAAAAACAAGATTATATTTGCTAAATAAATAATCAGATTCCTACACCATTAAAACTGTGATTGGAAGAGCATATTTTTAATTATTAGAATTATTTGCAGTAAAAAAACCTTTTATATTATTCCCAAGAAATTCTCAATCACAAGAATAAGAACTATTCTCCCCTGCTAAATCCCAGAATGCAAGCAAGCAGTTGCAGAAATTCTGGAATATATTTGTATAATTCAGCAAATAATTCAAACACATTCTTTGTTGTTTTTGTTTTGTTTTGTATTGTTTTGTTTGAGACAGTGGTTCACTATGTAGATCATGTTGGCCTCAAACTCATGATCCTCTTACCTCAGTGGGAATTCCTAGTGCTGGGGTACTAGGCAAGAACCACCAGGCCTGGCTCAAAATTTGAATTTTGATTTCCACCACTGAGGATCAATACCAAGGACATACACAAGCTAGGCAAGCACTGTACCACTGACCTGCACCCTAGCCCTCAAACCTTTATTTAAAACCCGGATATCATACCTCAAATTGCAGACTTCCTATTCCTGCTTTATTTTATCATGCTCTGTTTCTGAAGCTACTTTTGTAATGTGCTGATCATTTTTACACTTTTTTCAATTTTCCTCATAAGTACATCACAGTGACCAATTTCAAGTTGTATTAATTTTTTATATGAATGAACTGTATCCTGGATTTTCAACAGACTATAGAATCTGCATCAGGGAGAAAATATGATAGAAATAAAATGTATGAACACTTGTTTGTATATGCAGTACTGTATATTTTAACATTCACTCCTTCCTACACTGAGAAAATGCAGATTAAATGTACAATTGCTGTACATTTAAAACACGTTTTGCAACACACACTGTAGTAAGCTCTATAGATAAAACAGATTAGACCCTATTATGTTTAGCTTAAAGTCTAGTGAAGAAGGAAAACAAATAAAATAACCATTATAAATGTATACAGATGCTGTAGTACAATGGAGTTCTATGAACACCTAAGAGAATTTGACCTCAGCTAAGACCAACAAGGTTTCTCAGAGGAAGACAAGGCAGCACTGAGAAATGAAGGATGAACTGTAAGCAGTTAAGCAGAGGGTGACAAGGAGCATTCTAGCCAATTTGCAGCTTGTGCTGAGGCTCTATTAAAATCTGCTGCTAGCCACGATGAAGTGAGGTATCAATTTATGTTACTTTCTGAAATACCCCCAAACAACATTGACAAAATACATTAAATGACAAATTTCAAGGCAATGGACTTTAGGAAATGAATGATTCTTGAAAGACAGGAAACAAATGATGTCACCTTTCCCATGGCACAACTCCCAGCTGTGAAGCAGATTTCAGCCATGACACAAGGAGAAGGAACTGAAGTAGAGCCTACTGGATGCCCAGAGCTGATGTGATGAAATTGAGTGTGTGCTGAAACAAGGAGATCATAGCACAGAATCCTGGAGAGCATAGAGTGATACACAGAAAGAACCCTGAAGATCTGGAGAGACTATTTGGAAGAGTAATGAAAACACAATTGTTCCAGAAAAATACTTGAGTCTGAGGGGGAAACACCTGAAAAGAGTATAGAACATTGTGCCTGGTTCTCACACAGTAGCAGGAAGACTGTCCATTCCCATTTGCCAACCTGGACAAGCTCATAATTCACATTACAGTGGGCAGAGAAATCAGAACGTACTTGACTCAACAGTGGGAGATGAGTCTTAGACTGACCACTGCTCTGATACACCAAACAAATCATGAGAGCAAGACCAAAAATGATTAAACTCTATATAAATAGCTGAACCATATCTCAAGATGAAAATCAAAAAGAGAAGTTGAGAAATGAAAGATATATTAAAAAACCAGTTTGAACTTGTGGAGATACAATTCAAAAGAAATCAAACTGCATGATTAACAGACAAAACTAACTATAGCTGAACTTTAACTGTGAAAATGTCTTTTTAGAGATTCAAAACCATATTAAAAAACTTGCCAGATGCTGGTGGCTCACACCTGTATCATAGCTACTTAGGAGACAGAGAACAGGAGGATCACAGTTTGAAGCCAACCCTGGCAAATAGTTTGCAAGACCCTATCTATAAAACAACAACATAAAAAATGCTGGTAGAGTAGCTCAAGTGGTACAGCACCTACCTATCAATTGTGAGGCTCTGAGTTTAAAACCCAGTGCCACAAAAAAGAAAAAAAAACCAACTTGTAGAGTTTAAAACCCAGTGCCACAAAAAAGAAAAAAAAAATCCATGTTGCCTGGATTTATCAAAACCTTAAGGAAAAGGTATGTCATGAATACATAAGATAAATGTAAGTCTATTTTTATCATTTGTTACCATAAAATACATACAAAGCTATTAAAAATGATATAAGTTAGAAAAATGGAAGACACCAACACTTAATAGTCTGTGGAGTCATTCAAACTCTAGAAAATGTAAACAAGCATGAAGATGTCATATTACATAATTGCACTACTGTAGTATTTCATAGCCACCTTCCTGTTGCCATTGTGGTGAGCTCAGGGTCAGGATTATCCCCACTTAAAACACCGTGAAATGTTAATCACCTCCCTGCTTGCAGTTCATTTCTCCCATATATTTACTACTGCAGTAAAAAATGATCTCACATATTTTGTACAACTTTACCATATATGATACACACAACATAGCAAATATGTTATGGGTAATCACCAGTTTATGCTATTATAAAGGCTTCTAGTCATTAGCAAACTATTAGCAGTCAAGTTTTTTGGAGAGTGACAATACACAGAGACATTTGACTAAACTGAGAGATCACCCATCCCAACCCTGACATTGTTGCAAGGTTACTATACATCAAAAATCATGTGAATGATGACTCTTATTTTATAACTGAGGTAAACCGAGGCTTCACCAGTGATTAATCAAAGGGAAAAACCACAATCTGTGCCAATTAGTTTGACTTTACGGCTTCTGGTAATAAAAATTCTATTTCAAACTAAAATAGATTGGATGGCTAAGAGACATGGCTTAAGTAGTAGAGCATATGTCTGGCAAGTACCAAGTCCAGGGTTCAACCCCAAGTACATCCAAAAATAGTTTGCCTGGAATCACAAAGGAAATATTACAATTTTTCAAATTAGAAAATATATGTAATATGATATCTCAAACTCTCTACCTGTTTTAATTAATTTGCTCAATAAATCTCTAGTGCTTAGTATTAACTATTTTATCTATATTTGACAGAAGACAAAAATGCAGAACCCATTTAATTGTGCTGTGTTTTGGATATAGTTTGATTTTGTCTCCCAAAGGACCACCTGTTGGAAGTTTGTTTCTCAGACTGGTGTGAAAGAGAGGGGTTGCACCATTAAGAAGCAGAGATTTGTTGGAAGTCACTGGGGACCCTGGTCTGAGAAGGCACTTGTACATGTCATGCAAAATAAGTTACTTGTTGGTTGACTGATGAGAACCAAAACAAATTGTTAAAAAAGGGTGATGCAAGCACTTGAAACTCTCTCACCTGTCTTACCATGTGATCGCTCCTTCTTGTACACATTCCCTCCATGATGTGACATAGCCAGGGGTCCCTTTCATGTTCTTTGGATTTGCAATTTCCATGGCTTTGAGATAAACAAATCTCTTTTTTAAACGTTTTAAAAATCAGGTGAAATGAAAATGATCTTAAAATTTCAATTGAAAGTCTGGTGGACCAACTGCATAAAAATAGGATACAATTAGACTAAGCTAATTAGACTGAGCTGGAGTAGCTGCATTAGCACCAAAGCTGATAACATAGCAAAGACTACTGCCAGCAATAAAGAAGGTCATTTTGTGATTTTAGAAGGATCAATTAATCAAGAAGATGCACAATCCTAAACGTTTATGCATTGAATAACAACTTCAAAAATGAGACAAAAATTGAGATAACTGAAAAAAAGTACAAAAATCACAAGAATAATCTAAGATTTCACTACCCCTTACTCAATAACATATAAGCAGAAAGTCATTAAGTGTATATTGGAGTTGAAAAACACATTTCCTCTTACCAAAATAGTACACAATCTACCACCATGCAATCAATCTTAATAAGAAGGATTAAGTCAAAATCATGTAAACATGCAGATTATGTTTCCTGATCAAAAATCAACAAAACTAGGAATAAACGCTTATCAAATTCAACTAAAAGACCCAAATTAGTAAAATGAGATTTGAAAAAAGGGATATTGCAAAAATATGAAAATGAAATTCAGAAGATTGTGTGCTGATACTTTGAAAACCTATATATACTCAAATAAACTGAAAAATCTAAAAGAAATGGATAAGCTTCTAAATGCATTTGTCCTACAAAAACTGAACCAAGAGGACACAATCTACTTAATTGATTTATAACAACCAAAAACATTGAAATGGTAATAAGGAGTCTCCAATCAAAGGAAAGCCCAGGACCTCACGGCTTTTATGCAGAATTCTACAAGACATTGGAAGGAAAACTAACAAAAATATTCTTAAAACATTTCCAAGAAATAGAAATGGAAGGAACACTATCAAACTCATTCTATGAAGCCAGCATTATACTCATTCCAAAATAGGACAAGGAATAAACAACAACAACAAAAACCAATCTCACTGGTGAAAACAGATGTAAAAATTCTCAGTAAAATATTTGTGAGCCAAATTTAAGAACAAGATCATAAAAGATCAGATTCCACAGTTTGAAAAAAAGGGTCATGCACCATGATCAGTTTCATTGCAAGCAAATGACAATGGTTCAACATACATCAATAAGAAATGTAATACATCACATAAACAGAATAAAGGACATACCACTCCAGGGCATATATGTAAAGAGTGTAAATACAAGAGAGATCCTTGCATACTCTTGGTTATTGCAGCTCTGTTCACAATATCCAAACTGGGTAATCACCCAAGACACATAAAATCCAATGGATGGAAATAAAAAATGTGCAGAAAAATGGATGGACCTGGAAATAATCATGCTAAATGAGATAAGTAAATCACCAAAAGCCAAATGCCACGTATTTTGCTCACCTGTGGAATCTACACCCAAAATGATGATGATGAGAATAATAATGTGTCATGAATGTAAAAGAGGGACTGTCTGTGAGGAAATCAGCAGGAAGACAGAGGGGGAAAGAAAAGAATAAAGAGGGATGAAGAAGATTGAAGTACTTTACACATACACCATTGAAGACAGCATAATCAAACCCACTACACACTGTTTGAAAGGGGTGAGAGGAGACAAGAAAGTATAGGAATGTAATGGACAGGGTGAACTTGTTCAAAGAACACTGTACACATCTATGGGCCATCACAATTAATCCATCTTGTATTATTATTATGTGCTAATTCAAAAATTAAAAAATAAAATAGAAAACATAAATTAAACCCACACATAGCATATCAAGGAAATAGTGAACATTTTATACTCTAATTAATTCAATTTTTCAAAATAACTAGTGGAATTTGGATGTTCCCATAACAAAGAACTGATAAGTGCCTAAAGTGACAGACATACAATAACATCAACCTGAACATATTGTGAATATGAATTGAAAAATAACATTGAACTCCATAAATGTGTTCACGTAGTCAATTAAAAATAAAACATATTTTAAAAAAACTACCAGTTTATCAAAATATCTGAAATATAAATAAATTTAATAAAATAGGGAAAGATTAAAACAATAAAAACTAAAACTAGGGATGTGGTTGCACGATTCAGTGCATGACTAGCATGTGCAAAGTCCTGGGTTCAATCCCCAGAACCACCCAAAACAGACTAAACACTACAAATTATTATTGAAAAAATCAAAGCAACACGTGTAAATGTAAGTATATATTTTTTCAGGAGTTCATAAAGTCATTAATAAGATGCTACATCTACCCAATCTAATTCCCTAGGAACTATCACATTTCCCATTTTTAATTGACAAGATGATTCTGAAATTCGTAAGATAGTCTTGGGATTTCCCTCTGTAAGAGAGCACTTGAGGAGCATGAAAAAGGCTCTGGATTCAATCCTTAGCACCCCAGAAAATATAAAAAGAGTCAAACCAACCAAAAACCTTATGGAAATCAAAAGATCTAGAATCCCAAAATAACTCTGGGAAAAGAACAAAATAAGGAGTTTATTTGAAATACCATAAATCTATGATACTGGTAAAGTGAAAGAAAAATCAGTCAGTGGAATATAATAGAAAATGCAGAAATAGATCCAACTCATGAATAGTGAAGTTATTTTTGACAAGTCTTGAGGGCAGTACAGGTGCATTAGAAAAGGATACCTTTTTCAACTTTTTTATACTGGAACAACTGAATCATGTCCACAAAATGAACTTGAATCCATATATCAGTAAATCATACTACACACAAAAATGAAGTCAAACTGCATCATAGATCTAAATATACAATCTAAAACTAAAATATCTGAGAGAAAATCTTCCTGACCTTATTTTAGGTGAAGCTTTCTTCGATATGACACAAAAATCAAAATTCATAATTAAAGAAATACATAAAATGGACTTCATCAAAATTTAAAACTCCTCTCCATAAGATATAATTAAGGCTATGAATCAGCTCAGTGGAAGTGTGCTTGCCTAGAATGCATAATACCCTGGGTTCAATCCCTGGTATGAGGGAAAATATATTGATTTAAAAAGATAATATCAAGAACATAGTTAAAGGCTTGGTGTAGGTCAAGTGGGAAAATACATACCTAGCAAGCATAAAGCTCTGAGTTCTAACCCCATACTGTCAAAAAAGAGTCAACCCATAAACTGGGGAAATTCCTTGCAAAAAATACAGCTGATAAAGAAATTGTATCCACTTGTGGTAAAAGTCGGATGGGGAGAAATTGGGGAAAGGGTGTGGGAGGCTGAATAGAGTGCAAATATGATATAAACATGTATGTAAGTTGCAAATGATACCTTATGGCATTATTCGAGGAATGGAAGGAAGGGGGATATACTGTAAGAACTTTTGTGGATGCTACAACATACTTCCACCCAGCACAATAATAAAAAAAATTTAAATTAAAAAAAGAAATGGTATCCAGATTATATAACACATTCTAAAAAACACCCAATATATCAAAAACAACCTAATTTTTAAATGCCAGAAGATTTGAAAACACGGTTCACAAAGAACATATACAATGGAAAGTAAGCACATGGAAATATGTTCATTAATACCAGTGGTTAATGTATTGTTTTTTAAAACCATACTTGTGTGCACAACACACACCAATTAGAATGGCTATTAAAAAAGCTGACTAGCTTATGTGTTTGTGAAGATAGCAAGTAACAGGAACTCTGGTATACTGTTGATGAGAATGGAAAATTGAATACATTTTTTGAAAAACAAGTCTTCAAACTGTTCATAAGGGAATAAAAAGGAGCATGAAGAGGCGTTGTGGATGGTGGATTTGTTTATCATGGTGATTAAATTGCTTAACACATGTCAAACCTTATCAAATTGCACACTTTATACATGTGTAGTTTATTATCAGTTATATTTCAGTAAAAGCTATTAAAAACAAAAAGCTCTCTTGCAAGAACATGCATAAGACAGAGGCTAGGACACCGAGATGCAAGATAAAGCAGGATTATAGCAATAATAAACAATAGCTGTATTTTTAGCAAAAGTTAGCATAATCAGATAAGAAATTATAGTTGCAAGGTAGATCACGGTTCCAGGAAGAGGGGTAGCAGGGAAACAGTTTCATGGTTTCGACAGGATTCTAGGTAGAGAGGATAATAACCATCTAGGAAGATGATTGACCTGATCATGGTAAAGGCATGGGTGAGAAGCAGAATCCACAGAAAGCCCGGGAGTTCTATCCACACTGTAAAAAGTGCAGTGGGAAAGATCATTTCTCTTTGGCTGAGAATGAATAGGTGTTTTGTTGTTTTTGTTTGCTTTTGCAGTGCTGGGCAGCAAACCCAGGGCTTTTCACTTCTCATATGTTGTTTCTGCTTAGAAAATAGGCTAGATATTAAACACTGAAAATGGAGAAAAACCTATAGTGAAATCTGAACAGGAAGACTAATCTCTCTTTGTAAGTATATATACCCAATAGAAAGAAATTAACACTTAAAAGGGTAATATTTGTTTTTGTTTGCATCTACATATATTTTCAAGAAAAAGTCCTGTGCATTAAACTGATCCTCTTATGAAACTCAAAGATATTAAAGTGACTGATGTGAACACAGTAAGTGGCAGAAATGAGACTTGAACTCATGTTTCTTAACTCTCAGGCCCATAGACTTTCTTATTTATCATTTTTAAGGTGGATGTTTTATAATAAAATGGGAAAGTGAATATTGTGACCCCAAATGGTAGAAGATAAAAATGGAATGAACTGGGGAATGGGAAGTTTGAAGAGGAACACTGAGTTAACTAGAAATAAGAATTTTAGAAACAAGATGAAAATATTGATGGTTGTGACAAGTTTCACAAAGCTACTATCAGAATTAAGGATACAGGATGAAGGGAGCTATCTTGAAAGGTAGATTACAATGGGGAGGTTGAAGTGAGTCTCAAACAGGTTCTTCTTTTTATTTGTTTGATTACTTTTATAAACTGAAAAAGTTCAAGATTTCTGTTGAAAGATACTAAAATAAATTGATCCCTTGGGAAGATCTCTACAGGGTCTCTATAGTCTCTCTGGCACATAGGATTGTTGTATCATCTACTTGCACTTCAATTTACAGAGAATGAATTACAGTCTCTCAAGTGAAAGGGCACTCAAAGTTGCTGAATGACATGGAGCTGTGAGGAGTTCCCTCAGCACCACCTCTTTTCCTAACTCATCGCTGTTCTTCCTGTGTGCATACAGGTTAGGGCAGTGTTAGGACTGGCTGGCCAAGCAGCCACAGAGGTTCAGCAGAATAGCTGGAAGCAAGTCTATGCTGAGGTCAGGTGATTGTGACTCCATTTAGTGGTTTTCTATGAGAGGAACATAGTGCCTTCTCTTGGTAATTTGAACTTGTATTTATTTCAGAAATCTATGCTGAAATCTAAAGGTTGGAGACTGCCTTTGAACCCTGCAGAAGAGGGACTTGGGAGGAGGAGACCCACGGCAAAAGATATTTAAATAGCACTTAGGGAAACAGAGGTACAGCTACCAGAACTGCTTTTCCAGCAGTCTCTCCTGATGAGAATCTGCGAGCACAGGGATGGTTACTTCTATTTTTTGATGGTAATGAAAAAATTTAACTCAGGACTTCATGCTTGCTAGGCAGGCACTCTACCATTTGAGCCATTTCCCCAGTCCCTTTGCTTTAGTTATTTTTCATGCTTTTTGCCTGGCGCTGGCCCTGGACTTTTACCCTCCTTTGCCTCCCACACAGCTGGGACTGCAGGAATACTCTGTCACAGTTGGACCTCCTATGGAGATTGTTAAGTGCTTATTAGCTTATGTGGACCTGCATAAGGCAGGTCCTATATAAGAAAAGTAATTGCATTTAAAATTTTTAAGGTTTTTCTCTTTCCTGGAAGAATATTCCCAACAACATATATATTTGTTCTTTGATTTTGTACAGTTAGCTTTCAAGCATTTTAAATGATTTAAACGACTTCTTATAGTACTTTAGGGTGAAGGAAAACATTTTTTAAACAGATGGCTTTCATGCTGAAGACACAAGATTGCTTAACCTTTAGCCAGGAATAGGCAATGGATGGGTGGGGTGGGGGGGACAATGTATCTTTCTGCCTTATTTTACATTACCAGGTTTGTTTCACTTCATGTAGCAAATTAGTGTAAACCATTAACAGGATTTTCTGTTCAGCATTCAGGACAGGCAATTGTACTGACAAATTATTCTCAGATTCTGCTAACATATTGATTGTCGTCTATGTGATAAAACAGTGAGGGAGTTTCCATTGAATATTTCACAGGTTGGGAGAAGATAGGGGCAGAAAATTTAACTGTATCATTCAAGAAATATCATTTTACCTGAAGAAGCTGATCTTCCAACAGATTTCTTTTTAATGAAAGGAACTCACCCATTTTGTTGTGCACTTTTACTCCAAAGGTTTTCCAACAATCCTGCTGCTGTTATTCTGGTCCTACATCAGAAGAAGATGGCTGTAATGTTCATTCAGAGGTAAAATACCTGTGTGAAGTTAATATTCCTGTTGAACTGTGTATTATGGTGTATTTACTCTTAAAATTTAGAGCCTATCATCATTTTATATGGAAAGTTGGTCAGAGGATACTATTTTATAAAGTTATGACTAGGTAGTTTGCTTTTATTTCAATAAATATCAAGAGACTAACAAATACTTTGAAGTATTTGGAGCTAAAACAGAATGGGTTGGAAAATACATAGTGACTGGAAAATTCAAGAAATGTTCCTTAAAAGTGAAAGTAGGTTAGGCTTCCCATCACCCACAATACATTAAATTACTTTGACAAAGTCACAGTTGTAATTTGAATAAATTGATGAATTTATCTGGTCCAGAATCTTTTCATCTCTTTTGGTGTTATAGAATGCTTGGTAATGACCCTTTGTATATTTTGGTGTATCTTATAAACTTTTTTTGCAGTTATTTCATTTATAAGCATATGATGGAGCTAACGTAGGGAATTACTTATACATTTTCCAGCTATAAAATGTTTAAGTTCAATAAATGTACTATCCTTTAATTTTCTTTTTATTAAAAAATACAAGTGAAATTTGCAATTACTTTGATCAATGTTAGTCATAATTAAAACTATCAATGGATACCAGGAGAAGATATGTCAGCAGTAATCTGTCTTAATGGAAGAAAAAAAGCTAATAAAACTTAATAGAAAGAGCCCAGAGAATCTAAAAATGGATGTATGTATATCAGAATGGACCTACATTGAATGCTTAAAAAATGACAATTACTTTAATGGTTAAAACAATACATGCAGAGTAAACTGTATTCACTCATATAATAAATGTTTTGTGAGTATCTAGGCCCTTTTGTTGGCACCAAGCTGTAAACAGACAAGCAAATCCTACGTATGGGAGGGTAGTGTACACACAATAACAATAAACAAGACTGACAGGCAAAATTCATGTTATACTAGAGAAGGAAAGTTAAAGCATGGAGATGACATTCTTATGTGCTTCAGGCATGATGCGAATGAGAGCATGATGGGAATGAGAGCATGATGGGAGTGAGTTCAGGAGTGAATGGAGGGCTAGGGTGTAGGTCAGTGGCAAAGAGCTTTCTTAGCATGTTCAAGGCCCTAGGCTTGATCCTTGGCAACACACACACACACACACACACACACACACATGAATGGAAAATAAATTTGAGTACATGAGTACAGACCCTCTTTCAAAGGCATCATAGCTAAGTTACATAATCAGGAGTGACCAACCTTCCTGTCTGATTATTTTTCAATCCTTATATAATGATCATGTAGTATTTTCACAGCACTTTCTTTCAGGTTTATTGAATTGCATGTATGTGGCACTAAAACCAGAACAATGTATTAAATAATGAATTAATAAAATTAAAAACTAAAGGACACTTCAACAATGTCTTAGTTTTGTATTATATAAGCTGATTGTCTATTTTGCTCTTAATTATAAATAAAGACCACAGAAAGACCATATGTTTCAAGGGCAATGTTTCTTAATTGATAAAAGAAATCTAATTCTAGGATATCCTACGCTAGTCAAATACATAAGCAATTAGAAAAAGTTTATCAATTCCTAATTTAGTATATGAGTAATCATTTAATATAATTTTAATAAATTTTACCCAATATACAAAAATACTGATGGAACACGGACCTCCACGAACAATCCCTTAGCAGTCTTCAGATAAATTGGAGGTTCCAATATTTTAGCACTTGTGTATTGGGAACAAAGACCAAAACAATCCTTACAGTTAGACTTACTGCTCAAAGACTGTTGCTACTTTGGAAGAAACCTATGGATTTTTCATTGAAAATGGAGAAAAACCAATAGTAAAACCTGATCAGGAAGACTTATCATACTCTGTAAGTATATGTAATACTGATAGAGAGGAAAAAACACTGAAAGCAGTAATATTTGCTTTTTGAATTCACATATATTTTCATTAAAATGATCCTCTTAGGAACCTTGATGGTATTGTACTGAGTTCTACATTTTATGTCAATCCCAATCATAAAATTTAGCAAAGGCATATCCATGTGTCCAGTCTACTCTTAATAGCACCTCCCCTGTTCATTTTTTAATGATGAGCCACGTGATCTGAAGTGTATGTCCATGTCATGTTTAAGTATGATTTATTTCCAACTGCACTTCAACGGCTACTACTAGATGAGGCTAAAGTGCAACAGGTTTTTAGTTTTGCATGGATCCACCAACAGCACTCTGATAGAGGAAATGGAACGTCACCTACTCTCAGGAAGGTGGTGAAAATCTGCTCTCCATTTGAGCCTAGTGATCATATTTTGGTGGGGAAATGGAGGGCCAATTTTGACCACCACACTGATCTGTAGTGCTGCTGACGTTCATGGAGTAATGATGAAGAGCATCTCTTTCCATGTGGCTCAAGCAAGCTAAGTCTTGTCAGAAAGGTTTTGTGCTGTACTGGACAAACCTGTGCTTCAGTTGGGAAATATATGCTACCTTATCTTCAAGTACAATCTGTTCCATAGTGTCTGGCTGCCTAGGCACCATCTAAGGAATTTTTTTCTTTCAAATACTATGATTTTTGCATCTAGGATTAGCTTTTGGTTCCTTTTAAGATATCTGTCTATCTAGCTAACTATAGCACCTATCTATTGTATATCGATTTATGTCTATCTATACATCTTATTATCCCACCATTTTATCTCTTCTATTTGATCTTTCCTGACAATTATTTTATCAATAACAGATTTTAAAAATATTTCATCTGATAATTCCAATGTCTGGTTATCAAGGTGTTTGTTTTTTACTATTTTTTATCTGTTGATTATAGGCCTTATTTTTCTTGGTCTTCATATGTTTTAAATTTTTATTGTATTTCAAACATTGCAACATAAAAGAGCATAGAAAAAGGAAGAGTAATGTGTTGGTTTGGGATTTTAATAAATGCTTTTTCTTTGCTTTGTCCTGCATTTAATGTGAAGGGCTTATCAGTTTCAATCCCCTAAATAACCTGGGCTGGAACTGATCTGCAGTAAACTTTTAATGGCTGGATTGTTGTAAGCCTTTGACTGTTTTCTCAAGTTCTGATAAAGTGGGTTCTGACTTCCTGCTTTTGATGTTTGTGTGAGAGACAAGAACTTAAGCTCTCTATTCCATCATTTTGCCTATGTTACTATCTTGAGTTTTAAGTCAATTACTCCCTTGCCTTTCTTTGTAATTTCACCATTTAAAATGCATAGACTGAAACAATGTATCACTTGTCACACCTGGTTCTAGATAGAATCACACACTATCAATCTTCTGTGACCTCATTTTTGTGCTCAACTTTATGCTGGAGATTCATCCATAGTGATGTGTATAGCTGAACTTCATTCATTTTTGATATCATATAGTTTTCTCTTGACCTAACATACCACAGCTCAATTATCCATTCTATGGTAGAAAGATGTTTCTGTGTATTTCACAGTTTTGTATTTTTTAGTGCTTCTGTCTTCTGGTGCACATTTACAATAATATCATCACCACAGAATAGAATACTTCTGTCTGAGGATATCCACATGTTCTGTTTCGCCAGGCCATGTGAAAGTGTTGTTCCTAAGTGTCTTTTCAAATGCTTTTACCACATT
Source organism: Castor canadensis (assembly GCF_047511655.1). Classification (NCBI taxonomy): domain Eukaryota; kingdom Metazoa; phylum Chordata; class Mammalia; order Rodentia; family Castoridae; genus Castor; species Castor canadensis. The sequence goes on from NC_133400.1 coordinate 63,716,667, forward strand.
TATTTCTATATGGACCCATGTTTGTGTTCTTTATTCTATTCCACTGGTGTATTTGTCTATTTCTGTGCTATTATCATCTTATCTTAATCACTGTACCAGTACTATAACATAATTTTGAATAAGGCAATTATTCCCATGTTTCCTGTCTTTTTAAGAAATGTCATCAGTATTCTTTGTCATATCTTCCACTGAGTAACTCAAGCATCAAGGATGTAATTTCAAATATCTCACTGTTAATTTCTTTTTTTAAAAACTAGATATCTTCTTGCTATACTCATTAATACCTAATATTTGTTTTCTTCTGTTCCAAACATGTTTAATTGAGTTTATGAATTTTCTTCTTTATGCTTTGAAATTTCTGCTTTACTCTGTTGTTTTGTTAAGATTAACAAGTGATGAGATTATGACATGGTTTATTTCGATAATATCATTTAGTATAACAGAGTCTTTATTCTGCTTTTTGTCAATTCCTTTTTTTTAAATTTTATTATTCATTTATTCATATGTACATACATTTTTGTGTCATTTCTCAAAGGACAAGTCATCTATAATTTTGCCACCCAAGAAGAAATCATATAATCGTTTTCTCTTTTTAGTTTATTCAAAATCACACATTATTCAATATTATTCATTTTGTCACATTATTTTTACTTACATCACTTATTTTTATTATTTGAAATTATCTACCTAAATTTCTAAGTTTAATACCACCTGAATAGATTGAGTAAATTATAGCAACATGTATGAGGTTAAAGAAATTTAATTCTTTCATTGTTAGATAAAATACAGATCCTGACATAGTTTACCATTTTGTGTGAATACTGTTTGCTGTAAGTCTCACAAATGTAACTTTCTACAAATATTTTTAGTATTCCTTAGAACTTACATATCAAATCTTCCAATTTATCAGGCCACCTCTTTGTCCTTCTAATTCAACTAAAGAGAAAATTAATTTTGTCATACAAAATAAGTGCATATTCAACCCAAATATTATGGTAAATGCCATGTAAATATTCAGTGGTATTTTTTGGCCATAAGTTGTAATAACTAGTTAAATTCTTTTCTAAGGTCTTGGGTCAATTATCTATCATTTCTTTAAGGATTCTTATTACTGCCTACACAGTCGTGCTTCTTATATAATTTCAAGCCAGGGTTCAATGAAATAATATAAATTTATATGTTCTGTCTTTTTTTGAAGACATTTTATTAGCACATGTTGTTTAGGAGTTTTTACTATAACATTTGCATATAGGCTTACAATGTACCTTGGTTAGATTTACCCTCTCCATCATTCTCTTCCTACTCCATACCCCCATTCTTCAAAGTTTCAACAAGAATTGTTCTACTTCTATTGTTCTATAAAAAATACATCAACCATACTCAACCTCTTTCACCCTCTCCATTCACTCTGTCCCTTCTCACTGGTACCCATATCTAATCAGGACCAAATTCACATTCCTGTCTTTATTTTTTAAGTGTATATTCATTGTTCAATGGATTTTGCCATGGTATTTCACACATGAATAATATTGCACTTTAGTCAGATTAACCCCTTCTATTATACTCTCTTCCCCTGACCTCCACCTTCCTTTTATTCAAAACCTTTCAGTGCATTTTGTTATGTCATCTTCATACACTGATGCAGTATATTTCAATATTATTCACTCTCAGTCATTCTCTTTTCTCCTGACTCCCTCTAGTCCTCTCATAAAGTACTCCTATTACAAACATATCCAATATATATTTATATAATCTTGTATGTTTCTGTGTACATTTACCTTGTATGGCTAACTTCCACATATTAGAGAAAGCATGCAACCTTCACCTTTCTGTACCTGGCTGACTTTGTTTAACACAATGATTGGCAGTCCCATCCATTTACCTGTAAGTGCTATAACTGCATTCTTGCATATGACTGAATAAAAATCCATTGTGTATATAAACTACATTTTCTGAATCCATTCAGCCATTGAAGGAAATCTGAGCTGTTTCCATAGCTTGACATTTTTGAGTAGTTCTGCAATACACATGGGTATGGAAGTGTCTCAAATGTATCCTGACTAATATCCTTGAAGTATATGACCAGGAAAACATGGCAGCTTGGGTTTTGTTTTTTGAGGAACATCTATACTGTTTTCCATTGTGGTTGTACTAATTTACATTTCCCCCAACAGTTTATAAGGGTTGCTTTTCCCCCATATCTTTGCCAACATCTGTTATTGTGTTCCTGAAAATAGCCATTCTAACTAAAGTAAGGTAAAATCTCAATGTCATTTTGATTTTATTTGCATTTCCTTTATAGTGAGGGATGCTGAACATTTCTTCATGTATTTATTAGCTATTTGTACTCCTTTTGAGAGTCATATGTTCAGCTCATTTATAAATTTACTCATTGGGTTGTTGATACTCTGGGAGTTTAGCTTGTTGAGCTCCCTATGTATCCTGGTTATTAACCTTTGTTCACTGTGTAAGCAGCAAAATTTTCTCCCATTCTGAAGCCTATGTCTTTTTTCCAGTAAATGTTTCCTTTGCTGTGTGCAGCTTTTTAGTTTGATGCGGTTCCACTTGTCAACTCTTTCTCTTATTTGCTGAGCTATTGGAGTTCTATTCGGGAAGTTATTATCTAGGCCTATATGTTTCAATGTTCTCTTAATTTTTCCTGTAGTAGTTTCAGTTCTTCAGGTCTTGCATTAAGATCTTTGATCCATTATGAATTGACAGATACAGCGTGAAAGACAGGGATCTTGTTTCAGTATTCTGCATGTCAATAACCAGTTTTCCCAGCATCATGTGTTGAAGTGGCTGTCTTTTCTCCAATGTACATTTTGGACTCCTTTGTAAAAAATCTGATGGCTGGATTTATTTCTAGGTATTTGATTCTCTTCCATCAATCTTTGTGTCTGTTCACATGCCAATTCCAAGCTATTTTTACAACTATGACTGTGTAGTATAGTTTGAAGTTGAGTATTATGATAGCTCCAGCCTTTCTATTTTTGCTCCAGATTGCTTTGGCTATTTGAGGTCTTTTGCACTTCCATATGAACTTTAGGATTGATTTTTCTATCTTTGTGAAGAACGTCATTAGAATTTTGATGGAGATTGCTTTTGGTACTACAGCCCTTGTCACAATACTGATTCTGCCTATCTATGAGCATAGGACATCTCTCTATCTTCCAATGTCTATTTCTTACTTTTTTCTTTAGTGATTGATAGTTTTCATTTTGCTTCCTTTGTTAAATTTATTCCTAGCTATTTTATATTATTATTTATTTAGTAATTTGGGGGTTATAACTCAGGGTCTCATCTTTGTTAGGCAGGCACTCTACCACTTCAGCCACTCTGCCAGACCTACTTTTGTGATGAGTTTTTGAGATAGGGTCTTGTGAACTATTTGGCCAGGCTGGATTCAAACTGAGATGCTGCTAAGCTCTGCCTTTTGATTATAAGTATGAGCCAACAGCACCTGAATATTGTATTATTTTTGAGGTTATTGTGAATGAATTGTTTTCCTGATTTCTTTCTCAGTCTGTTCATTGTTAGCACATTGACAAGCTGCTCATTTTTGCATATTGATTTTGTATCCTGCTACTTTGCTAAAAGCTGTTTATGAGATCTAAGAGTTTGTTGGAGTTTTTAGGGTCTTTTAGGTATGATATCATATCACCTGCAAATAGAGGTAATTTGACTTCTTCCCTAATTGAATCTCTTTTGTTTTCTCCTGTTTTATTGTACTGGCTAAGAATTCCAGTACTATAGTAAATAAGAGTGGGAAGAGTATACATCCATGTCTTCTTCCTGATTTTAGAGGAAATAATCTGTTTTCCCCCATTTAATATAATGATGCCTATAGGTTGGTCATATGTAGTCTTTTGTGCATTAAAGTACATTCCTTCTATTCCTAGTTTCTTCAGAATAAACATTATAAATGATGTTGAATTTTGTCAAAGCCTTTTTCTGTATTTACTGAGATGATCATGTGATCTTCATGCTGGATTCCGTTTATATGCAGTATTACATTTATTGATTTGCATGCACTGACCAGTTTTTGAATCCCTGTGATAAAACCAACTTGATCATGGTATATGATTTTTATATGTGTGGTTTAATTCAGGTTTTAAGTTCATCAAAGACATTTGTCTGTAATTCTTTTTTGTTGTCTCCTTGTCTGCTTTTGGAATGAGTATAATATGGCATCATAGAATGAGCTTGATAATGTTCCTTCCCTTTCTAGTTCATGAAGAAGTTTGACAAGTATTAGTGTTAGTTCTTCTTCAAAGGTTTCATAGAATTTGGTAGTAAATCTATCCAGTCATGGGCTTTTCTTTTTTGGGAGACTACTACTGTTTTAATCCCATTGTTAAATAGATCTAATAGATTTGTTTAGGTGATTGATATTCTCTTGGTTAGATTTTAGTAGTTCAAATGCATCTAGGAATTTATCCATTTCCTCTAAATTTTCCATTTATTTGTATGTGTTTGCAAAATATTCCCACATGATTCTTTGGATTTCCTTGATATTTGTTCTGATGTTCCCCTTTTCAGCTCTATTTTATAACTTAGGGTCTTCCTCCTCATTCTAGACTGATTTGTTGATGGTTTATCAATTTTATTTACCTTTTCAAAGAACCAATATTTTGTTTCATTGATTGTTTCTACAACTTTTTGCCTCTTTTTCATTAATTTCTGACCTAATTTTTATTCTTTCTTTATCTTTGCTTGTTTGGGATTTCCTTGCTCTTGATTTTATAAGAGCTTGAGGTGCATCATTGTGTTATTTATGAGTCCTGTGTTTTTTATATAGGTGCTCAGTTCTGCTACTGCTATACCCCTGAGGTTCTGGTCGGTTGTTTAAATTTTCATTACATTTTAGGAATGTTAGGATTTCCTCTTTTACTTTTTCAGTGACACAAGAATCATTCAATAATAAGTTGTTCAGTCTTCATGTGTTTAAATATTTTCTGTAGTGTCTTTTGCTATTGAATTCTAGTTCTATTCTGCTATGATCTGTCAGAATACAAGGAATGATTTCAGCTTTCTTACATTTGCTAAGACTTGCTTTGTGTCCTAAAATAGTTATCTGTTTTAAAGAAAGTTCCCTTGGCTGCTAAAAAGAATGTATATTATGCAGTAGCTGGATGAAATACTCTGTAGGTGTCTGTTATATCCACTTGGTCTGGGGTGTCAACTAATTCTGAGCTTTCTTAGAATTTTGTCTGGATTAACAATTTTTGGTGAAAATGGAGTATAGAAGTCCTTCACCATTATTGTGTTGGACTCTATCTGTACTTTTGACACTAATATGTTGTTTTTTTTTAAATGTAGTTGGACCCATTAGCATTTGGTGCATGCATGTTAAGATTTGGTATTTCCACTTTATGGATTTCTCCCTTTATTAATACAAAGTAACCTTTGCTGTCTTTTCTAATTTTGGTCTGATAGTAGTTGTTCCTTTCATTGTGTTGATAGTTCTGATGTTTGCTTTTCCCCTTTTTCTTGTTTGCTAATCTACTTGGAAAGCGGGGTTTATTCTTTCTTGCATTTTTCTAGTTGTGCCTGTGTTCTTAATGGTTGGAGTCCATTAAGTATTTTCTGCAGTGCTGGATTAGTGATCACTAACTCCTTTATTTTCTGTTATTCTGGAATTTTTTTACTACTCCCACAATTATGACAGATAGTTTTGCTGGATAGACTAGTCAAGGCTGACAGTTGTTTTCTTTCAGAGCTTGAAGTACATCATCCCATACCTTGTTTGCATAGTATGTTGAGTAATCTGCTATTAATCTCATGGGTTTGCCTTTATATGTGACTTGTTGCTTCTCATTTGCAGCTTTCAATATTCTTTGTTCTGTATGTTTAGTGTTTTAATTATAATATACCTGGGTGTATTTTTTTTTGATCCTGCCTGTGTGGTATTCAGAAAGCCTCTTGTATCTGGTTGTCTACCCCTTTCTCAACATTGGAGAAAATTTCAGCTATTATGTTATTGAGTAAGTTATCTATTCCTTTGGTTTGTATCTCTTCTCCTTGTTCTGTACCCATGATTGACAGGTTTGGTCTTTTATGGTGTTCCAGAAGTCTTGCATGTTCCATTCATGCTTTCTTTGTATTTTTCATAGTTTTTGATTGATCTAATTCTTCTACTTTATTTTCAGTCCCCAATGCTCTATTTTCAACCTGCTCCACTCTTGCTAAGGTTTTCAATTGAGATTTTATGTGTGATATTGAGCTTATTATTTCCAAGATTTCAATTGATTTTTTCCTTAGGATTTCTCTATCTTTATTGAATTCATCTCTCACATCCTGCATTATCTTCTTTCTTTCTTTCAGCTGTCTGAATTCTTTGAGCTCAGTTAGTTATTTATTTGTATCCTGCTTGAATTCATTCTGTTGCTTGTACACCTCTGATTTCATCGATCACTCTTGTAATTGTTTCTCTGAATTTTTTATTTGATATTTCTTCCTATTCACTGTTGTTTAAATTGTTTCTTTTGCAGTTGTTGACTTTTGAACGAGAGTTGTTGCCTTGTTGTTTTTTGTTTCTGCACTGTGATTTATTCATCTCAGGTCATTCTTGTTTGGAAGTTCCAATCCCCTGTGTCCATTTCTTGGGGATTGATCAAAGATTATTTAGGGATAGAGGCATGGCTTGAGTGCAGAGTGCCTGCCTGGAAAGAGCAATGTTCTGATTTGAGCTCCCAGTATTGCCAATAAAACAGCAGCAACAACAAAAAGAGATTACTTAAGACTGAGTAGTGACTGAGTCATTGTATATTTTCTTGTTACCAGACTGGGAGAAGGGAAACATTCAGCTTCAGTTATCAAGATGCTTGGTTCCACCCCCTGTTCCACACAAGGAAAGGAAGCTTAGCTGCTAAAAATAGTTGATAATCCACAGCTTTGAGATTACAGCAATCCCTAAAGATAACAATGACTGCTATTATCAAATATCTTTAGAGGTATATAGGAGCAAAGATGAATCTTTGTAATCCAGGAAGACCCAAAGTAATAAGGGTAGTAGTTTGAAGGATATAGAGGGATAACTCTAACAACTAAAACAAGATGTATGGTTTTAGAAAGCAGAAAGTAGTGCATTCTAAGTTTTATAGAAGGGTTTAATGACAAAGTAGGAGATCTAGTTAATATTGTGTTAAGAAAGAGAGGAGAAAGAAAAATAGAGAAAATTTAGGAGACAGACAAACATAGCAGACCAAAATGAAATAAAAGAAGATCTGGCAATCTATTTACCAGCTAAAAGTATACATCTCAATGGAGGAGTATAGGTGGCTAAATATAGCGATAGAAGAATTGTAAATTGGGAGGAAAGGGTAAATGCGGAATGGTGATATAAAGGGGAAGTAGAAGATATGGTTTAAGATTGAATACTCAAGGTCACAATTCATGGCTCATATAAGATGATGGCAGAGAAAAGGAAGGGGGTGGGAAGGTGAACTAAGAAAAAAAGGAAGAGTACAAAATTACTCAACTCAAATGCACTCAAAAAATACAAACTAATGAAAAATTTAAACATCCTAACCAAAACAAACTAGCATAAAATTTCAGACTTTTGTAATGCTCTCCTGAGTTGGTATTCTTTTATCCCTGTGCAGGAGCCTTTTCATCGACTAGATGACAGTCTAATCTGAAATAGACTCTGGAATGATGTCCGTTCACAGCCTTGTGCTCCTTTTTCAGAGCAGGTGGGGAGTACATGAAAAGGTGAATATAATCTCATGTGAAGGCTTCTGAACTTTTGGCTCTCATCTTCCAGGTCTGACACCAGCCCCCTCAAATTTATAGTTCCCTCTTTCCCAAGTCTTGATTTCTCACTTCTGTTGCAATCTGGACACAGTCCTTTGTCAGATAATCTGCTCCAGCTGCACCCTTTGCAGTGGGAAGGGAAGCACAGCACAGCAGCTCCCAACAAAGATTTCAAAGATGCCCCCTGCAGGGGTGCCTTAGATGTAGCTGTGACTGGCAGCCATGCCATACACCAGTCTTAATGGGGGTTGAGGTGGAAGGGAGCTTGTGTTCAGAGAAGTCTGCTGCCTACATTCCTCTCCCAAAATCCCTGACCTTGCCCAAGGCCCTGTGGCTCTTCCATCCCTGGCCACAGAGGGTCTTTCCACCCTGAACCTGGGCAACCCATCTCTGTTCCTTAGCTCTGGCCATCCCCTGCCACTTACGCGCCACCCGTTCCCCAACCATGAATCCACATAATTGGCATTTACAGGTGCACTCGTGAGATGTTGCTGGATTACAAATTATTTTGCCACCAGCAACAAACTTCAATGTAGTTCTGTAATAAATAACAGGTGTTCAATATAATGTGTCCCCAAGGAAGAATTCCTGGTGATGTCACTAACACCTTGCCTCCATCTATTATTTTCTGTTTCTATACCATATATCCTATATTTATAAGAATGGACTCATACTCCCTTCATTATTCTGTAACTGTTTTCTTGACAATGTGTCTTAAATGTATCTCTGACACTTAATATATACTCATCAAATTGGCTGCACAGTATACCAGGTAACGTGATTCCACTTAATATATACTATATATACTTTTCTGCGGCTGTCACATTACCACAGGTTGGCTGCCTTAAAACAGCATAAGTTTATTAGTTTACAGTTGTCAGAAGTCAGGTGTCCAGTCAGTTAACTCGGCCTCTTTTTAGTCTCAGAAGACATTGCTGTTAGGAAGATGTTGTTTGTTTATGGAAGCTTTAGGAGACATTCTCATTTCTTTGCTCTTTCAAGTTGTTGGCAGAAAGTACATTGCTACACTTGAGGATAGAGAACTGAGGTCCCTTTCCATGACTAGCAATTCTAGCAGCAGTGTTGTCACATTTTACAGGCTGTCTGCACTTCTTGGTTTAGGGATTACTTTTTCCATCTTCAAAGCCGGCAACTGGGTGGGGAGAACTGTAAGGTTTCATGGTTTTCCTCTCTGACTGACTCTATTGCCTTCCTCCTCTGCTCTGAAGGGCCAGTGCAATTTCATCTGGCCAACCCAGATAATCCTTATTTTCAGACAGCCAATTAGGAATGTTAATTCCCTTGGCCATGCAATATAATGCATATCGATCACATGCAGTAAATCCTGCCTACCCCAGAAAGTTGAAGTTAGGGATATAATGAGTTTATAGTGTTTCCAATCGTTTTTTATTACACATCATGCTACAAATACAACCAGCTGAGGATAAGATGCATAGCCATGGACTGAGCAGAGGAGATCCACTCTGACTTCAGACAGATATTGTCTACTTTTATGCCCTTCATTTCAAATTTCAGAATGCAAAAGATTCATTATTATGACCGTAGACAGAAGGAGAAAAATCTGGTTCCCTCTAAGAAACTGTCACTCATTTCTGTTAAATTTCCTTTTTCTCTTCATGGTCTTCATCCATCTATGTGAACAGATTTGAGTTCAGAGTAAAGAACTAGACTGGGAGCGAAATAAATTGATTTAGTGTGGCTTTGACACTGACTGGTTGTGTAGTCTTGAACAGATCCTCTTCTCATCTGTTACTATGATAGGTGACATTAGTTCAGGAATAAACACTGTTTTCCTCTGACAGGAGTCCTCCCAAGAGTGCTGTGTTGAGGAGCTTACCATGGTGATCCTCATCCTAAAATCTTACTCCATACGGCCTCTGTTCAATAGCAGTGGCTTCAATGTTTACATTTATTATAAAAACACCCAACCACATTCTCTAGATTAATATAGCATGTCACTTCACAATTTTTGAAAATTAGACATATCATGGCAGAAACAAAGAAAATTGATTGAGTTACTTTGCAATTTTATGGCATCAGTTGGTAATTTGTACTATACACTTTCCACAAACAGCTCCAATTTTAATGAGTTAGTTATATTTTCTTAACTCAATTGTAAAGTTGTGCAATACTCTAGTCTATTTCACTAGTTCTGCATTAAATGTGAATTGTATTTAAAATAAATACCAAAATTAAGTTATGAGTGTTGAGTTGTACTTTACAGATTTAATAACTAGAATTGGTGCACATGCTTTAGACTTTGCCCTTTTTTAGCATGTCAAATATTAGACTTAGTTTGTCAGTATTAGTCCATTAGTTTCTTTAATGCAGAAATACAAAAATCCCAAGTCTTAAGATAACAACATCTTTAATTGGCTGTATACTGAGCTTGGTCCTCTTCCTTTCATTCCTTCTCAAAGATGAATCTTCTGACCAGTCTTATGTTTTGTTTATCTCCTTGCTCCCTTCCCCCACGCACCCTGTTCCTCATGTGCCTCTGTCCAGGAGACCACATAAAATTCACACGGAACCCTCTCATCACATCTCTCACACTGAAATCATGTTTATGAAGGATTGTTTCTCTAAGTCCTTGCTATTGTCATTAACATTTGAGGCTCTATATCTCCTGCTCTAATACACAGTTTAATTAGCACACATTTTGGAAGAGAGATTTCAGCTGGAATATCAATTAGGGAATCATCAGTTTAGAGAAAGTATTGCAAGTCACAAAATGGATGAGATTGCTAAGGGAGTTTGTTTTGCAGAGAAGTGACCCCAAAAACTGAGCTTAGCCCACCCTCCTTGAGTTTGGACTAAAAAGATGAAGCAGGAGACTTACAAGCAGTCTGTGGGGTAAAAGAAAACAATAGAGTGCATTATCTTTGACTCCAAGTCAATAAAGTGTTCAAGAAGGGCAGAATCATAAAATACATTAAGTGCTGCTGAATGGCAAAATAAAATACAATTTTCCACTAGAATTAACATATGGATGTGACTGGTGACCTAGAAAAGAATATTGTTGGGGATGCTATGGACTTTAGATAGATTCAAGAAGGAACAGGAATAATCAGAGACATACAGAAACTCCTCCTTCTGATCAATTTTGTTGATGTTGATTTACAATCAATAAAATACATTAAGCAAACATTTCAATAGGTATCGACAAACATAAGCACTTGCCTAGCAAATGTGAGACCCTGAGTTCAAACTCCATGTCACCACCACCAAAACAGAAAAAGTTTTGACAAATGTGTACTCTGGAATTACCAACTCAGTCAACATGCAAGAACACATTAATCATACCAAAGAACTTCTTGTACTCCATTGCTTGTACCGCTGACCCTAGATTTGGTCACTAGGGGTTAGGTTTCTCCATTCTACAGTTTCTTGTAAATATAATCATACAGAACATGAATGTTTGTGTCTGGCTTCTATGACTCAGATAATGTTTTTGATATTAATCCATCCCATTGCCAGCATATACAGTTTATCCCTTTCTGACATTAAGTCATATTTCACTGTTTGAATATACAATCATTTGTTTGTTCATTCACCTGTGGATACACTTGGGGGTTTGTTAGTTAATAGTTATTAACATTAGTATAATAATTATTTTTGTGCAAATTTTCAATTCTCTTGGATAAATGCCTAAAAGCAAAATTCTGAATCTTAAATTAAATTGATCAACCTTTTAAGAATTGACATTTTCCAACGTCGTACTATTTTACATTCTCACTACATCAGAGTTCTAGTTGCTCCACATCTCTGCCGACATTTGGTATTTTCAGCCATTCTGTGGAGGATATAATGGTATCTCATTGAGATTTTTATTTCCAGTAGTAATTTTTTCATTTTGAATTAGCTAGTCATAAATACAAGGGACATTCACTGTGGTAATTCCATGTATGCATACAGTATTTAACAAGCTCACCCTCTCTGTTACATTTCCATTCACCACACTTTCCTCCTCCCTTTTTCAAACAGTGTTGGTGGGTTTCATTGTGCTGCCTTCATCTATATGAAGCATACTTCATCCTCTTCACACCTCAGTGTTCTTCTTTGCCCTACTTCTCCTGCTGATCCCTCTACACACTCCCCCTTTACATTATTTTACATAATAATGTCCCATCATTATTAGCTCCATTTTAGGTCTAGGTTCCACAAATGCACAAGAACATACCTGTCTGGCTTTTTGAGTTTGATTTATCTGTCAACATGATTATGTCAAGTATCAGCAATTTTCCTGAAAATGACATAATTTCATTTTCTTCATGGCTGAGTAATGTTCTACAGTACACATTTATTCGTATTTTATCCAGTCATCAATTGGGGCAACCAAGTCCAATTGTGTTAATAACCCAACTGGTTATGGTGAAAAGAGCTACAATTAGCATGCCTTTGCAGGTATCACTCTTACATATTGATTTACATTCCTTTCAGTATATGCCCAAGAGTGGTATGACAGAATCATAGGTAGGTCAATGTTTAGTGTTTTGAGGAACCTCTATAGTTACTCACATAGTGGTCAAGCAAGTTATATTCCCACCAACAGTGTATGAGGTTTGCATTTTCGCTCCCTATCTTTACAAGCATTTCTTTTTGTTTTATAAAAATTGCAAATGTGGCTGGGTCAAGTTAGAATCATAGTGTAGTTTCTACCACACTCTATGGTAAAGTATGTTCAAAACTTTTGCGAAATTTAAACCTTTTGATTTGGGGGCTTAGATCTTCACAAGTAATCCATGTGGTAACATGGTTCTGATCATCATTCTTCTTATGACTATAAAACATTATATTGCATGTGTTATTTTTTAATTTATGTATTTATTTGCCAATGGACAGTTGAGTCATTTGGGAACTGTGGATAATCCTGCAATGAATACTGTCTTAAAGAGATCCAAGATGGCAACTAAGACAGAGCCACAGACCTCGTGAGCTCCTGAGCCAGGGACCCTACTGAGACCTGGAAACACACTTGGCTGAGGTAAAGTACCAGGGAGAGGCAATATGATGGCACTCTAAACCCTTAGATCGTGGAAGGCTTCTCCATGCCACGATCTAACAAAAGAACAGGTGGGCTCTCAAGTCATTGCCCCGTAGGCCTGCAGAGCTGCTGCTCTACTCCATCAGACTCTCCACCCAACCAGCTCTGCCAGGCCACAGCTCCGTGCTGGATCCATGCACCACCAAGATCCCCACCCTTCAGGCTGTGCAGGGCCCCAGCCCCACATGGGATCCACACCCCGCTGGGATCCCTGCCTCTTGGGCATGCCAGATCCACCCACCACCATGATCCCTGCCCCTTGGCAGGGATCATGCCAGACCACAGCCGCAGGCCAGATCAACAACCCACTAGAAAGAAAAAGGGAATGGAAACCATTCCACTGAAAAAATAAAGTAGTACAGGATTTAGAGCAAAATGAAGAAAATGGATACCCAGACCCAGATGCCAACAAAACAAAGATAAACTATACTAAGGAACCCAATGAATCCCACAAGAAAATCCTGAAAGATGAAATACTACAAGTAATTAATAAAAATTTCATAAAGATGTTACTAGACATGGTCAACCAAAATGTAAAGTAGGCACTCCAGAAATTCCAAGATAACAAAACAAAGAATATGAGAAAACACAGAAGCAAATAAATGAAATCATAAAAGCCCTAAATAAACACCAAACTGAAACTGAGATAACCATAAACAAGAGATAAATGAATTAAAGACAAAAAATTTCTCTGTGTTAAGGGCAACTAAAGCAGATACCTTAAAAGCAACTAAGGCCAATAGGGAAAGGGGACCAGGAACTAGAGAAAAGGTTAGATCAAAAAGAATTAACCTAGAAGGAAACACACATGCACAGGAAATCAATGTGAGTCAATGCCCTGTATAGCTATCCTTATCTCAACCAGCAAAACCTCTTGTTCCTTCCTATTATTGCTTATACTCTCTCTACAACAAAATTAGAAATAAGGGCAAAATAGTTTCTGCTGGGTATTGAGGGGGTGGGGGGGAGATGGAGGGGAAGGAGTGGGTGGTAAGGGAGGGGGTGGGGGCAGGGGGGAGAAATGACCCAAGCCTTGTATGCACATATGAATAATAAAACAATAAAAAAAAAGATGCCTCACTATTGATGAATGGATCAAAAAAATGTGGTACATGTACACAATGGAATTTTACTCAGCCATGAAGAAGAATGAAATCTCATCATTTGCATGTAAATGGCTGGAACTGGAGAACATCATTCTGAGTGAGGTCCGCCAGGCTCAGAAGATCAAAAATCATATTTTTGCCCTCATATGTGGACTTTAGATCTCGGGCAAATGCAGCAATGTGGTTGGACTTGGATCACAAGAGAAGGGGAGAGCACATACGGGAGTTATAGGAATAGGTAGTAAACCCAAAACATGAAAATGTTTGATGCCCCCACTCCAGAGGAGCTGATACAGAAACCTTAAAGTGACAGAGGTTATCGCAAGAAGGGGATCAGGAACCATTGTAAAGATCAATTAGAGATGAATTAACATGGGCCATAACACATGTGTACACGAAAGCAATGCTAAGAATATTTCTTAATAGCTATCCTTAACTCAACTAGCAATAATGCTTTGTCTTCCTTATTATGCTTGTGTCTTTTCTTTAACACAATTAGTGATAAAGGCAGAATAGTACCTGCCTGGAACTTAGGGGAGAGATGGGGAGAGGATGCAGGAGGGCGCAGGAGGGAGAAATGACCCAATCAATGTATGCACATGTGAATAAATGAATAATTAAAAATGAATACTGTTTTAAAACCATCTGTTTGAGTCCCTGCTTTCTTTTTTGAATAGGAGGTGGATTGAACACATCATCTTGTACTTACTACTCAGGTGCTCTACAACTTGAGCCATACACTAGTCCTTTCTGCTTTCATTATTTTTTAAGATAGGGTCTCCCATTTTTTTACCTGAGCTGGATTGAACCATGACCTTATTTTAGACTTTGTATCTTTCAGGGATGAGTCACATGCCACTGTGGTTAGAGCTGTTGGTTGAGATGGGGTCATGCTAACTTATAGCCTAACACATAAACTTTTAAAATTTTGATAAAGTCCAATTTATCTCTATTTTTTCTTTTGTTACCTTTTTTGTTATGTGTACAAACACTTTGCCAAATCCAAAGTGTGAAGACATAACTCATGATTCTTTGAAAAGTCATATGGTTTGGGTTCTTGTATTTAGGGCATTACACCATTTTGAGTTGATTTTTGTATTGTGATGAGAGACGGTACTCAGCTTCATTCTTTTACATGTGGAAAATGCCAGCAGTAACTTGTGGAAAAGACCTTCCTTTCCCCACTGAAGAGAGTTAGCACCTTGTCAAAACTCAGTTGGTCAAACATGTATGGTTTAGATAACTCCTTTGAGTTGTGAAAGGGAAGAGAGAGTCAGATATGGTAATTGAAACATGCTTCTGACTGTCAGGAGTGATTTATCCAGAAGAGGGAAGTTGATGATTCAGGAGAGGACACAGCTGCTTATTTTTGCAAGAAATGGCATCCAGGAACCAGTGGAAAGTCTGGACTTGGAAGCAGAGTGCACTGTGGGAAGGCAGAGGATATCACTGCAGATGCTACCAGATAGGTAATAGTGGCAGGAAAGTATGGAAGCTAATCAATCCTTTCAACAAATGCTTATTGGTAAGCTACCTACTCTGTGACAAATTTTGTTCTAAGGACAAAGATGAATCCAAACTCACAGGCTCTTATTCTTGTGAAGCTATCAACTCTGAGGACAAAACAGAAAGAAGAACCACAAAGAATATGTGGAAGGCTTGGGAATCTGAACATCAGACTACAATGGGGCTGTTTGATGATATGATCAAATTATCCTTCAAATGGTTGCTATGGTGCCAGATGACTGTTGCAGGAAACCTGAAAACTAATTTATCTCTCAGGAATAATTTTGTCAGTAAGCAACATTAGTACAAATATATATCAACTTTGACAGATGAAATTGAACACAGCAGTGTCTTCTGCAATCTTACAAAAGAGCACTGGATTAAATTATTGGTTTTTAATCTTCTGAGCAGTGTTCACATAAAGATTCCTTTTTCATATGTCAGCAAACTTGCAGATAAGTAGAAAATCACTGACTTTTTATGGAAAATACAGCCCTAAAATATTCATGTAAGACCTTCATATAGTAAAGATCCACTAAACACTCAGAGAGATGGTGGAAGAAAACAAATACCTAGCACACTGAGTTATTTTTGTCTCATGCTTCCTCCAAGCATTTCTGGACTGCAGAGGTTCTACTGTAGATGATGTATCACCCTCACCATGGTACAGGCTGATGGGTATTCAATCCTGATCTAATCCAGCTTGAACACTGTTCACTCAGAAGTCACTTCTAGCTAACCCAGAGTTCACAAAAGAATGGTGGATATGATATTCTACAGAGGCAATGAAGCAGATTTATAGGCTCAATAGGAGACCTGTAAAGATGTTTTTGAAGTTGTTTTATCATCCTCGGTTGGAAATAGTGAAGCCTTCTCAAAACAGGGAGTGAACTACAAGAAAATTACCTCTAGTGAAAACTGCTTCTCAAACTCTATTAGGCAACAGAGGGGGAAATTCCAATTCCAGGTTAAAATAAACAGTTCAAAATTCCAGTTTTAAAGTAGTATTATGAACTGTGCATGTGCTTCTAGGTCTTATTTGGACATCTATTTCAAGAGAACTTAGAAAGTAATCTAAAGTAATGTTTAGCAAAACAATAGGAAATACTTTGTAAAAGGGAAGGGAATTGGTGAAATGTATTAGTGATTCTTGGTATTTTATAAAATTTCACAATATAGTTTTCAAAAATTTTATCACTGTCATTTTTATTTCAACCTCAAGAACAGACATGGAAAACAAATACTGATGTGTGGAAAATAGACTTCATTCTTAAGATATTTACTTCAAAATCTTCTTTTAAGAGCAGAGCCCTAGGGCAGAAATATGTAATTCAATTAATTATACCTAAACACAAGTAAATGAATTAACTGGGCAGGGATGTGGATAGCAGGAAACAGGATTAAAAATAATTTTTAATGGATACCACAGATAGTAAAAATGCATAATTCTCACCTCAAAAATGCTTTACTCAAAACCAAGGAACACATTTAAGTGGAATGAATAAAGAGAATTACTACTAGCAATGATGTGAGAAGTGCTGTACTGCACAGGAGGCCAGTAAGGTGGAAACTACCAAGAGTCCTCTGGGTCTTACTAGTAATTGTGTGACAAAGAAGAAATACATTTCTTTTTATGAGCTTTACAAAAGTATTTTTGATACAGTCTTCAAAAAGAAAAAAAAAAGAAAACCAAAGCCAAATGAAAGAAATAGAAATTTTCCCTCATTTTTAAGAAAGACAATCCTTTCTCTTATATAAAATGATGTAATTTCTATCTTCTATTAACAGCTCTAAGATGATGTCCATAAAGAGTTAGTTCTGGTTAATGTAGGGCTGAAACTTACCTCTCAAACAAGGAGGGAACAAGGAGTTAAGTTTGTATTTTATCACAACATTCCCTCCCTCCCCAAAAGAACTGGTTTACCTTTGGTGGAATACCAGCCAACCAAAACTGTTTACCTCAACTTCGATTCATAAAAATTTCATGAAAAAACTGACATGAAACATCAATATAAGCCAAAACTTTCAATTAAGTATTTTAGCCATCTTATTTAATAAATAACTTCAGTAAACAGCTTTGTAAAAAGTGAACTGTTAAAATTAAAAGCCACTTAAAACAGGAACATGAATAGTGTGAAATGACAAGCAACTCGAGAGGTCTGTTAAGGGGCCAGGTGAAAATGAGCCTTGCTGCAGTGATGGCTGCTGCATAAGCCACAGTATGATTTCACATATTCATAAAAAAGGAAAATTTGCAGATAAAAATTCAAATTGCAGACAAATGCATTAAGAGATTAGGAGAGGTAATAAGAAGCACCAAAATCAAACAAAACAAAAATAATAATCCCCATTAAATAAATGTTACTATGGCACTTACAATAGTGATAAAATAAAGACTCTAGCAAAAAAGTTCCCAGGACTTTTATCCAAGGCTTGAATTTATAAAGAGAAGGCATAAAAGTTATGAAGATTAAGCATCTCTGAAAATGGCATACAGGTTTTTGAGGAATCTGCTTTTCATTCCAACGTATCTGAATTCTTCCCATGGCTTTTGTGCATCAACTGATTTGAACTATTAGGGACTCTCAATATACTTGTCTTCCAGGTATGTCTTCAGTCATGTCCAACAGGCAAATGACAAAACAAGTTGAAAACAGCCTTAAACTAGCAAACAAGATTTGTACTTTGGATTCTGGACAACTGAAAAATAACATATCTGTAAATCTGAAAATCACTTTTAATATATGATTGGCAGAAACTCTCATAATGCTAATAACTTCAATTATTGTCCTTGCAATCACTGTAGAAATGTCAGATAATCCAATGAGAGCTGATTTCAGGAAAAAAAGGTGAAAAAAGGCACACTGTGAACTTAGTTGACAAGGATAACATCCTGTCTTTTGTCAGTCCCTGGCACAGATTATAACATTGTTTTCAAAATAACACAAAATTGGAATATGGATCCAAGATGGTGACTAGAGAGAGTAAGCATTTAGCATGAGCTCCATAAAGCAAAAATCCTGCTTGAACACTGGAACCACACTTGGTGGGAAAAAACACTAAGAAGAAGCAAAACTGACACTCCAAACCCCCAACTGCACAAAGCTTCTCCACACCACATTACACTGAGAAACCAGGAGGGATTCTGCACCACCAGACACCAGCTCCTAACCTGCCTGGGAGATGCAAACCAACAGGTGAGCAAATAAGTGGCACATGGTATTCTCACAGCTACCCCTGGGATAAACTAGCATAGTCCCCTAGACAATTTGACCCGCACCCTGGGAAAAAAACCAAAAAACAAAAAACTGAATAATAAGGAACTGAAAAGGACACATAGCAAAGAGGGCAGGGCACCTTGAGTACACCAGAGAAGGGGGAAGGGGCAGTCCTCCCCTCAAACTTTAAATAAAGCCTGCAACAGCAGCCAGCTTGCAAGACTCTCCACTGGAAAAGATGGGAGGGGCAGGCCCTTGGGCAAACTTTAAATAAAATACACCTGCCAGAGAAGGTGGGTGTGGCAGCTCTCCCAGCAAACTTTAAATAAATAAACCCTGCAACAGTAGCAGGCTGGCAATAGGCAGCAGAAGAGCTGCAGTCTGAAACAGGGCAGATAGTGGTTCACAAAGCTGTCTCCTGACCCAACCACCTGGCGAGACAATGACAAATACCAACACCAGGACAGGATGCTGAAGGAGCAATATCAGAACTAAGACTGGAACTTCATTGATTCTGGACTTGAAATTTTTATTTGTTATAGTTTTATATATCTTTTCTATATTTTAATTATTTTTTTCTTTTTTCATTATCATTATCATATTTTAATTTTTTGTCTTTTTTTCCTTTGCTGAGGTAACGATAGAGGTACTACTCAAATACAAACTCCAGGACTGGATGCTGAAGGAGTAACATCAGAACTACTAAGACTAAAACATCATTGCACCTGAACCTGGGATTTTTTTTTCTTTCTCTCTTCTTTTTTTTTTTCTCTTTCTCTCTAAATGCTTGTTTAGTTTGCTCATAATTAGTACACCATCTCTCCCTATTAATTTCTTTGGTTGTGTATTTTTTTTCTTTTTTCTTCTCATTCTTTGTTTTCTTTTTCCTCTTACTCTTCCATTCTAGATCTCATTATTTTAAGCCAGGTAATACTAAATTACACACAGTACAGGGACAATAACAGCACCAATTTGAATAATGGGAATACGGAAAAGGGATGGAAATCATTCTCCCCACAGTAATAAATTACTATAGGAACCAAAGGGAAATGGAGAAAATGGATCCTCAGATTTAGACTCCAAAAAAGCAAAGAAAAAGTATACCCAGGAACCCAATGAAGCCCACAAGAACACCCTGAAAGAAGAAATCCTATAAGTGATCAATGAGATATCCTAGAGATGATACTAGACATAGTCAACCAAAATGTAGAGGAGACACTCAAGAAATTCCAAGACAAGAAAAATAAAGAATATGAGAAGGCACAAAAACAAGCAAACCATAGAAGACCTGAAAAAACACCAAAGTGAAACAAAGAACACCACAAATAGAGAGATAAATGAACTAAGGACGAAAACTGACAATATTAAAGAGGAAGTGACCCATGATATGGAAAGCCTCAGAAAAAAAATGAAAGAGAAATATAAAACAAAATGAAAATCCACTCCAGCAGACTAGAACAAGGAGAAGACAATCTCAGAACTTGAACATGAAATGGTAATTAAAGGAAAAACTGCAGAACTACTAGTCAGATAACTCAAGACCTGTGAAAGGAATATGCAAGAACTCACCAACTCCATCAAAAGACCATACCTCAGAATCATGGGAATTGAAGAAGGAGAAGAAGTGCAAGCAAAAGGAACTCTTAATATATTCAACAAAACAATAACAGAAAATGTCCCAAATCTAGTGAAAACTATGCCCACTCAAGTACAAGAAGTCTCCAAGACACAAAACAGACTTGACCAAAATAGAAGTACTCTGCAACATATTATCATTAAAACATCAAGCACAGAGAATACAGAAAGAATATTGAAGTATGGGCTATAAGAGAGAAAAAACAAATAATATAAAAAGGTAAACCCATCAAAATCACACCAGATTTCTCAATGGAAGCCTTAAAAGAAAAGAGCATGGAGTGAGGTCTTCCAGCCACTGAGTGAAGTTCAAACCTAGGATACTTTACCCAGCAAAATATCATTCAAAATAGATGAAGCAATAAAAGTCTTCCATGATAAGCAGAAACTAAAATAACATGACCACTAGGCCACCACTACAAAAGATTCTTCAAGGAATTCTGCACACAGAAAGTGAAAGCAAACAAAACCATGAAAGGGTAAGCAGTACCAAACCACAGTAGAACAAAAGGCAAGGAAGTAGAGAATAACACTGATTTAGCTGCACACAACCAAACTCTTAAAGAACTAAGACAACTAAATGATAGGAATCACCACACCTATCAATACTAACTCTGAATGTTATGGAATTACTTCCACCATTAAATGACACTGTGTGACAAATTGGATTAACTAGGAAAATCCAACAATCTGTTGCATACCGGAGAACAATCTCATTGACAGAAGCAAGCAAAGGTTTAGGGTGAAAGAGTAGAAGAAGATTTACCAAGCCAGTCGTCCCATAAAATGGTCAGAGGTAACAATACTTATCTTTGATAAAGTAGACTTCAAACCTACATTGATCAAATGAGATAAAGAAGGACATTCTATACTAATAAAAGGGGAAATACACCAAAAGGAAATAACAATTATCAACCTACATGCACTCAACCTTAATGCACCCAATTTCATCAAACATACTCTGAAGGAAAAAAATATATATATAAATTTCAACACAGTGGTAGTGGGAGACTTAAATATCCCCCATCACCAAGAGATAGGTCATCCAAACCAAAAACAACAACAACAACAAATCCTAGATCTAAATCAAACCATAGATCAAATTGACCTAGCCAATGTCTACAGAATATTTCATTCACCTTCTGCACAATATACATTCTTCTTAGCAGCTCATGGAATCTTCTGAAAAATTGATCATATCTTAGGGCACAAAGCAAGCCTCAGAAAATAATAAGAAAATAGAAGTAATACCATGCATTCTATCTGATCACAATGCATTAAAACTAGAACTCAACAACAAAAAAAATAGCAAAAAACATGCAAACAGTTGGAAGCTAAACAACACATTGCTCAATGACGAATGGGTCATTGATGAAATAAAAGAAGAATTTAAAAGGTTCCTGGAGTTAATGAAAATGAAAGCACTACCTACTGGAACCTATGGGACACAGCAAAGGCAGTCCTGAGAGGAAAGTTTATATCCTATGTGCATATATTAAAAGGACAGAGAGATTTCAAATCAATGAGCTAATGATACATCTCAAACTCCTACAAAAACAAGAACAAGCAAATCCCAAGACAAACAGGAGAAAAATAATAAAAAGAAGAGCTGGAATCAATGAAATAGAAACAAACAAAACCAAAGAATCAATGAAACAAAAAGTTGGTGCATTGTAAAGATAAATAAGATTGAGAGACCCCTGGCAAACTTGACTAAAATTAGGAGAGAAAAAAACCCAAATCAGTAAAATCAGAAATGCAAAAGGAGATTTTTTTTGTTTTTGCAGAAATGCAAAAACAAATACCATGGAAGTCCAGGAAATCATCAAAGACTACTTTGAGAAATTATATTCTAATAAATTTGAAAATCTTGAAGAAATGGGCAGATTTCTAGATCCTTATTACCACCTAAAATTGAACCAAGAGGACATTAATCACTTGAATAGATCTATAACAGAAAATGAAATTGAAGCAGTAATCAAGAGTCTCCCAGAAAAGTCCAGGACCTGATGGATTCTCTGCTGAATTCTATCAGACCATTAACAAAGAACAAATACCAACTCTTCTTAAACTGTTCCATGAAATAGAAAGGGAAGGAAAGCTGCCTAACTCATTTTATGAAGCCAAAATTACACTCACCGAAAACCAGGCAAACACTCCTCCAAAAATGAGAACTATAGACCAATCTCCTTAATGAACATTGATGCAAAAGTCCTCAATAAAATAATGGCAAACCGAATTCAACAACATATCAGAAAGATCATTCACCAAGACCAAGACAGCTTCATCCCAGGAATTTAGGGGTTGTTCAACATATGCAAATCAATAGATAAAATAAAGCACATTAATAGGTGCAAAGAAAAAAAAGCACTTGATCATCTCAATAGATGCTGAAAAAGCCTTTGACAACATCCATCACCATTCCATGATAAAAGTTCTAAGAAAACTAGGAATAGAAGGAATGTACCTCAGCATTATAAAGCTCTTCAATTCTGCAAAGGTTCCTAAGCTGTGCTGGTGTTGTACTAATATGAAGCAAAACAGTTTTTTCCACAAAGGAGCTAAAACATGACAAGAAAAAATGCACATGGTCAGATTAATGTACAGACAAACTTGCATTTTTTAAAAAGTATGTTATCACACGTAAGTGGCTGTATTAACTTAATGTCTAATACTAATTAGTAACGAAATATAATTAGTAATGAAATAGCATCTGGGATACTTGACAGGTTTATAAAATAAACGAAGAGATGAATGGAAATCAATTGGCATTTCATTAACTGAGAGGCAAAATTTGTGTCAAATTACATGCAGTACACATTGACCAAGGAAAAGGAGTCAAAAAAAAAAGTATTAGATGGATGACAGTAGTTTCAGTTTCCTCTCAGGAAAGACTAAAAACTGGCTTAGTTATCTCACATATATGTAGTAAATAACAAATGAAGAAAACACAAAAGGACTTTGGGAAGTGTTATACAAAATAAAATTGTTAATATTTAAAATACTCACACTGATTCAGAAGTCTTAAGTAATCCTCCTCATTTCATTCGATCAATTCTCCACAGCATCTTTCATTGACTATGAAGGGTCCATAAGGTAGTGTAGATCAATGGGTTAATCTTCAACTCTCTTGAATTTTAACTTAAACATGTGACTCCCCTAACTAAACAGAGATTAGAAAATGAAATTAGCTTGCCAGCAATCAAAAGCAGATGAGAAAAACCAAATGTATACATTTTACACAGTAAGCAGTATAAAATGAAATGAACTGAGTGTACAATTTTTATAAAACCTGAGGATTCTATAAGTAATTCTATAGGTGTGACCTCATTTTCATTCATCCAGAACTTGTAACACCAGGCCTTTCACCAAAGATGAAAAAGACAACATCCTCAACCAAAGTGGACAAAACAATCAAATTTGCTCTAGTTTGGATCTGAAATGTGTCACAAAGTTATTCATATTAAAGGCTTGGTCACCAATTGGCACTATTGATAGGAACTTTTTAAGAGGTGGTGCCTACAGGGAGGATTTATGCCACTAGAAAAATCTGTGGGGTAGGGGAGAAAGAGAGAGAGAGAGTCTACTCCCTAAACATCTCCTCAACGTAAGGTAAATATTGTTCCACCAAGTGCTACCACCATGATGTACCACCTGTCACAAGCCCGAAGCAATAGAGACCCAAAGTAATCATGGACTGAAACTTCCAAATCTGTGAGCCAGAGAAAACATTTTCTCTTTATGAAGTGGTAATTTGTAGTAGTTGTTACAGTAATGGAATCACTAACAAATTGATAATTTTGAGACAGGTAAACAAATACGTAAGACAGCATGAATTGACTAGAGAAGGAAAGTCTGGGCACGTCATAGGGCACAACTGACAGTTCACATATTAAATTTCAACTGAGAAATCTGTTGTTTGTGCAATACACCACTGCAATATACAAGTGAACAACTTAACCTTATTTTTATTTAAGAAAATGTGGCAAAACTTTTTTTAAAAATAAGAGATTAGTTAAGAAGCCACAGGAAAAAAAATCCAAGGAGATGATGAAACTCTGAACTGAAACAATCAGGAAGGGGAAGACGAATGACAAAGAGTTGTTAAATGTGATTCACTTAGAAAACATAGGGATGGGGATGTAGTTCAAGGCTATAGTATTGTCGGCACACACAAGGCCCTGGGATAGATTTCCAACATTTTGAAAGAAGACAAAACAAAAAACATAGGAAATAAGAGGAGAAAATTAAATTTGGGTGGAAAATTATTAATTTAAATGTGCAGACTTTCTCTGTTTTGATTTGTAGTAGGCAACGAAAGAAACAGGTACTGAACTCAACAGAAGTCTATGGTTGCAGCAAATGGTTTTCAAATACATGAAGGAAAACCAACTTTTAAGTGATCTGCAGAAATGGAGGGAAAAAAAAGATACAAATGTAAACTCGAGAACAATGGTAAGCAATGAGAAGAGCAACTAGAAGTGAAGCTATGTGAGCCAAAACAATCTTTAGAAGCTCAAAGTATCACCTGATTCAGAAAGATTCAAAAATAATAAAATAAGAGCTGGGGAGTAGCTTCAGTAAATGGTAGTGTCTGCCTAGCAACGCAAGGTCCTGAGTTCAAACCCTAGTACTGCCAATGATTAAAAAATAATAAATGTAGCTAGCTAAATTTTGAAATGAATAGATCTGTGGTCCTAGGTGACAGTGGCAGGCACTCTGCTGGAGCAGGTGTACAAGTGGAGGCCTGACTGCACAGGTCAAACAGCAGATTGACAGGGAGCAAACACCATTGTCCTGAGAGAAATGATGGAAGCAAGAAAGACAGGAAGAGGGCCTATTTCTTTATTTTTACATGTGGATAGACACAGGTAAGTAAAGAACTATTACTTAAACAGTATTAAACTAATACAAAGGAAACAAGTAGGTAAAACGTTGTTTTAGTATTATGAAATTATACCAGAAGATGGACACTATTATCATAAAAACTCATTAGACTCAAGTATAAATAATGCCTCCTGACTCACTAAGAAAATTTGATGCTGACATTGGGCAACACTTAATACTATTCAAAGTATGTTTTACAATTGTTATGTCTGAAAAAAACTTTACAAAATTGAATATTCAATTTTGAGTGCCACAATGAGCCCTCTATAGAAGCTGAGTAAAAAGCTTGCCTAAAGGTGGTACCAAAAACTCAAAATACGAGGCTGGAGGTGTATTTCTGTACCTGATCATAATTGCACAATCAACTGCTGTGGTTGGATCAGAGTAGTATCTTCTGGCTGGAGATTTTCTGCTGTTCCCTTGCTAGGGTTGGTGACATTTTTATGTTTTTTATATTTTTGGAGATTCTGGGATTTTCTATGTCTTCTGAATGATAACCTTTCTTTTTTAATGCTTCTAAATTATCACATTATGTAGAAGTAGGCATTTCTTCCTGTAAAAATGTCTAAATGACATATAAAATATTGAAAAAGTACAATATCAATTTTTACATAATCATAATTGTAAATTCATAATTTACTACAATCAAATGAAAGCAAACGTACTTAATTTTGGTGTTTTAAACAAAATGTTCTACACATTCAAATCATACTAAGTGCTTTTGGTTAAAAACAAACAAAATCAATTATAACAAAAGCAGTACCTTTCCCAGGATTGCCCTAGGTGTATATATTTTTAATGTTCCACTTTTGTTATCAGAGTACCTAAGCATTAACTATATTTCTTCACTGAAAGTACTTGTTAAGCAAAGTTAACAACTATGAGTATCATAAATGCCCAAATATCAAACAGTATTTTTCTAAATATTTCAAGCATTACAGTCCCTACCATGTCTTTTGTATTACATAGTACTCTCTCCTTTCATAGTATTTTCAAGAGCCCCGTGTTTAGGGAAAGCATAATAACCTAAACACATCTCAATTAATAGTAGCATTTTCAAACAGAGACAAAGAAATGGAGCAAACAGTAACTATTCTGAAAAGTTTCAAAATATTTTAAGTATTTGCTATTATTGTAAAGAAGATTTTTAAAATTTTATTTTGAAAATTTTTAATCTTAAGGGTACACAGATAGATACTTGTGGCATGGGAATAAATTTCTAATAATGACATAAAGTCAAAATTCTGTACCTCAAATAAATTAGATGAAAATAAAAATTTTATCTGACAGAGAAGTATGTTAGTAAAGTCAGAAATGCTGCTATTACAGATGTAAAGATATTGAACACAGTGTTTCATGAAATGTGAAAGTACACCCAGAAAAGCTAATGACATTATCTACAGTACTATTCATTATCAATTTCATGGTGTATTATGTGTCTTAGACAAGCCTTACCTCAGAAAAACCCACAGCCCGTATTCTTTCCGCTGCAGCTAATTTAACCCCAGTACACCATTTTAGGAGACCAGAAAATGTCATTAGAAAAACTCTGAAATAAAAACCTCTCATTTTATCTTTGATGACCAAACTATCCACCATTTCTGACATTTGAACATTTACGTCTACATTTAGACACTTGCACTTTGGGTCCAAAATCCTGGATGAAAATAATCAATAAACCTTTTGATTTCTACTATAAATTATTCATTCTGTTTATTAATTTTAGAACCTTAATTTGACTCCTCCCAACCTGTAGAGCTGGGGCCTGGCTCCGCCGAGGGGCAGGGATCCTGGTGGGCTGAGGAATGGGGCTGTTTCACTCCGGGCTGATGCCTGTACCAAGGGGCGGGGATCCAGCACAGGGCGGGAGCAGGGCAAGGCCTGAGGAGCAGGGATCCAGGTGGTTCGTGGATCCAGCATGAACCCAGCCTGGCGCAGCCCAAGGGGTGGGTATCCTGCAGGGACGCGCCAGAGGCTCTGCAGGTCTAAGGGGAGGGGACTTGGCAGACCGGTTTTTCTTTTATTACATTGTGGTATGGAGAAGCCTTCCATGATCTAAGGGTTTAGGGTGCCGATTTTTCCCTCTCCCTGGTGTTTTACCTCAGTCAAGTGTATCAGCTTCTTAACAGTGTCCCTGGTTCAAAAGTTCAGGAGGTCTGCGGCTCTCAGTCCCCATCTTGGATTGGTTGGCAGTTCTCAATCTGTAACACCCACGTTGCAAGTGCTCAATAGCTACATATGACTGGTGGCCAATGTGTTCAGCAACTATCACACAGTCAATAAAAAGGATTTATATGAAACTTCATATGGAGTACTTCCCAAGGGTATAGCATTGGACAACACGTAATAATCAGAGAACAAATGGAATGAATGCAAGCAATCTTATTTAGTGAATTTGTGCACCACCCACAATTTCTCCCTGCTTGTGTACATTCTTCATATGATTTGGCATTTG
This sequence comes from Castor canadensis, assembly GCF_047511655.1. Classification (NCBI taxonomy): domain Eukaryota; kingdom Metazoa; phylum Chordata; class Mammalia; order Rodentia; family Castoridae; genus Castor; species Castor canadensis. The sequence goes on from NC_133400.1 coordinate 63,744,297, forward strand.
CTTTTAAAGATTTAATTTTACCTGTTAGGAAAAAAGAAAAATAGGCCACGTCACTTGAACTTTCAGAGAAAAAAAATGAAAAAATCAGTACTACAATGGCAAATTATAAAATATTCATAAAAGTTACATATGAATAGTCTGACCTAATTTGCAAGCTAAACTAGACCTAACTCAAGGAAACATTGACAATTTTGGATCACCTTGGCACACAAAGTCAAGAAAGGACATAGATATCTTGTCTTTAATAACAAAGACAAGGCACTATTAATCTACCTAAGCATTTATCATTTTATTCAACGGAGTAATCTCAGAATCAACTATTTTGATTGATCACAAATGTCATGTGATTTCATACAACCTGGTAAATCATTATTTATTTTCATATAATTCATGTACCATGCCCAAAGTGGTTTTTATTGGATTTTTGTACATATTAAAGAAGTTAAAAATTGTTTAGTTTTCCATCTGCTTTATGATGTTCCAACAAACAAATACTGGGTTGTTGCTAATTTTACATAATTCAAACTTATGAATAGTTTCTTTATGTTTCTTCCTTCACATTTACATGTGTTAACTCCCATCCCCAGGTGAAATTATTCTAATTCAATGTACTTTTTGAGATGTGTAGGGAACAACTGGGCACCCATGACTCCACATACAGATGCACCATAGTTTACACAAGATTAAACAGATCTTCAGCTTTATTTTCACTGCTCTTGTACATATGTCAACATTTTGAAAGACTTGCTTATCAAAGAGCAAGAACATCTTCTAAAAACTTAACTGCTCCTGTTTTCTGTTTTTACACAGTAATAGTTCAACATCTACCACTTTAAACATTTACTTTAATTTCTGAGTACATTGCATACTTTTGCCTTCTCTCTGTTCACTTCAACAATCTCAAAATATTTGTGTAGTCTATCATTTTCCCATTTTACTCCCCTCATTCTGGATGGCATGGGCCTGATCATGAAGTCCCTTGAAGCCCATTGAAAGAACCCAGATCTCTACTCATGGTGAGACAGCACCACTATCGGGCTTTCAGAAGAAGCACCATAAGTTGACTTATGATTTCCCTGGAATCTAAGTGATACACGTTACTGAAATAAAAAGATAACTGGGTAAACTTTTCTTTTTACTTCTTTGGCCAAACACATAACAAATTGAACCAATCAGTCCAATCCAGAGAACAATTTGTAAATTCATCTGAAATATAAAATGTACATCATTATATTAGGAAAATAAAGAAAGAAAATGAATTTGACAAAACATTCTCTCCTCTTAATCTTCTGTTTTTATAAAGTTATGCCTCTCAAACCATGTTTCTCCAAAACTCCCATCGCCTGCCTTTCTTCCCCAATTAGTTACTTCAACTTTAACATACAGTACCCAAATAACTTGCACACCAGATCCTCAGAATCCATTCCTGCCATTCTCTGAATCAAATGCTTTTACACTTAATAAAATGTTTCAAAATGTGCTCATAAAAAGGAATACAAATAGCAAGTATTCCCTAACATGTGAAAGCTAACGACAATCTCTGTCTCATGGAATCTTCATCTCCAAGATCTACTGGGCTCTCAGGTCCCAATGAGGAGGCTCATTCAGATACTCAATTACCTCAATACTGCATGTTAGTCTGAGTGAACTTTTCATAAACTGACCCAGTCATTCCCCTGAATACAGCTCCTTAATAGTTTTTGTTTCTCCTCAGGCCAAACCATCATACTGTACAAGACTCCAAAATAAATATATAGTTTGATCTCCTGCATTTTTTCTTTTGTAAGAAAATCAGCTATGCGTAAAATTAGTAAAACATTCAGAATTAATCACTGCATTTTCCAGATCAACAGACCAGGGCAAAACGACAAAGGGTATAAAACAGATAGCTGTGGTAGAGCATATCCAAAAACCCAGCTATGAGGCCAGCCTTGGGAAAAATCAGAGAGACTCTACCTCAAAAAAAAAAATAAATAAAAGATGGAAATGTGGTTCCAGCAGGTGGAGTTAGAAAGATGAAAGATGGAGACAAACCGGCAAAAACATGAAACCTATCTGAAAAAAAAACAAGAAAAGGAAAAGAATTAAAAGGGCATGTCTCAAGTAAGTGCCAGAGGACCTGAGTTCAATTCCCAGCATTATCAACAACAATAATAATAATAATAATTCCTAAGAGGACTCTGAAAGAATCTTGGAGTCTTCTATGTCTTTTAGAATGTCCACAGGAAAAAAATAGGTAATAAATACTCTGTATGTTAAATAGACTATTCTAAACTCTAATCATTAGGGACATTAACTGTTTTCTCTTAATCTGTTTTTGTAGCATTTCAAAATTCAACTCATACATTACTAAATTTGTTCAAAAATGCCTATGACCATACGGTGCTAACCTAGAACTTAATTATTTGCTGTCTTGGACCAGCACCTAATCTAACAGTTATGCACAAGCACCTGTCACTTCTACAAAAATACATAAAAGAAAGGTCAGGAGATGGTGGACTGAGCCTGTAATCCCAACACTCAGAAGGCTGAAATGCAGGATCACAAGTTTAGAGGCAAGAAAAAAAGAAAGATTAACACTTCCACAGAGGTTTAGCTTTAGTAGTTATCAAAACTTATATGTGTGTGTGTGTATATATACATATATGTAAATTAAAGAAATATAAGGTGAACTAGTGAGAGGGAAAAAAGCTTTCCAACCTACAAACCCCACAGGAGATGGCTCAGAAAAACCAACTGTTAGTTCTATGTACTGCTGTAATTGTTCTAAATAGTATAATAGCAAATACCATTAAAAAATGTTTCTACCCTCGAACTTAATTTGGTACTAGATATTTGCCCTAGGGTAAATGAACACTTCAACATATAAAAGAAAATAATAAAAAATATGAAAGGTAGTACACAGACACACATTAAGTTCAGTACTCTAGTATACTTACAGTTGGAAAAAGGCAAACATCCTGTATAATAGGAAAATAGAAAACTCTAACCACATCAACTTTATGGACCATAATCCAGTCATAAAAATAATAAAGTAGGCCAAGCACCAGTGGCTCACACTTGTAATCCTAGCTACTCAGGAGAGAGAGATAGGGAGGATCCTCATTCAAACCCAGTCTAGGCAAATAGTTTGCAAGACCCTATCTCAAAAATACCTAACAAGACAAAAAGGACTGACAGTGTAGCTCAAGTGTTATAACACTTACCTAACAAGTGTGAGGCCCTGAATTCAAATGGCAATACTGCCTCCCAAAAAATAACTAAAAATAAAATGCAGCCAACACAGCCCATAAATTTTAAAATGAGCAGTTTTTTTATATGAAGTCCTATGTATTTTCAGATACACTCATTTAGTACTGAAAAAAGTTGAGTGACTGCCTACAAGGTAGACACATTGTACAAAACTCTGCCAAAAAAAAAAGATGAGACACTATGCTAGAACTCACAGTGTAGACTGTGAGTCTATGAAGAAGAAAGACAAAAAAATGACCATTATAAATTCAGATCCATGCTTTAAACAGTGTTCTGAGACCACTTAAGTGAATTTGACCTACAACGGGCCCAGGAGGACTGTTCTGAAGAAGAGACAGCCATACTGAGAAATGAAGACTGAATAGGAATTAATGAGGCAGAAGATGAACAGCATTCCATCTGATCTACAGAATTTTGAGAGTCTTTAGCATTTGATTCCATACAAGTTGGAAAAACAGTTACATTCCTAACCTTAAACAACCAAAACCAAAACTTATAAAAATATATGAAACAAAAAATTTTAAGATAATGTATCTCAAGAATGGAGACAATGAAGTATAAAACCCTCAATATTGCAGCTCCCTTTCGTGACAGTTTGACACTCTGACACAAGGAAAAGGAATTGAGTCAAAGTCTGCTAGGCTCACTGAGTTCTCATCTCAGTGATGAAAGATCTGGCAAAACCATGGAAGGTCGAGGTCACATGATAGGACAGTACAGAGAAGATAGCAGTACAGATAACAAACTCTGAAAGAAAGCAGAAGGCTCATTTTGAATATTTAGTAGTGTAACAGTCAACACAGAATTGTCAGAAAAGCTTCTGAGGCTGAGAAAAGATAATATATAGCAATATTAGAGGAAAATCTGAATAGTGCTCATACAGCGCCATCATCCAATCTGGACCAACTCATAACCCAGAGTAAAACGGGCAAAGTAAACAGAATGCTCTTGTCTCAGCAGTGGGGAGCCCAAGGCTAAGCACTGTCCTGAATCACCAATCAAATCACATGAACAAGTTGAATAAGGGCCAATATGTTTATAGTATGCTAAATGTATTCCACAATATAATTCCATAGAGAAATGGAGGAATGAATGATATTTCTTAAAAGCCAAATTGCAATCCTGGAGATGCAGCATTAGGTCATTCATTTGAGATCTTTCTGCACTTTTAATATAGGCACTCGTGGCTCTAAACTTTCCTCATAGGAATGCCTTTGCTGTGTCCCATAGGTTCTGATAGGTTGTGTTTTAATTTTCCTTAAATTGCAGGAACTTTTTTATTCCTTCCCTTATTTCTTTTATAATCCACCAATCATTGAGCAATGTGTTGTTCATTCTACAGGTGTTTGAGTGTTTTCTGTTGCTTCTTTTTGTTGAGGTGTAATTTCATTGCATTCTTTTCAGAAAATAAATGGGGTTACTTCAATTTTCTTATATTTGTTGAAACATGCTTTGTTCCCTAAGATATGATCTGTTTTAGATAATGTTCCATGGGATGCTGAGAAGATTGGATGTTGTGCTATTGCACATAGAATATTCTATAAATTTCTGTCAGGTCCAGTAGATCTATAGTATCATTCAATTCCAGAATTTTTTTGTTGATCTTTTTTGTCTCGATGACTTATTTTTGGTGATAGAAAAGTAGCAAAGTCTCTCAGTATGATTATGTTGGGGTCTCTCTATGATTTTAAGTCCGTTAGTATATGTTTAATGAATTTGATTGCACTGGCATTGGGCACATATAAGTTGATAATTGTAATTTCCACCTGATGTATCGCTCCTTTTATTAGTATGAAGTGACCTTCCTTGTCTTTTCTGACAAATTTATCTTTGAAATCCACTTTATCTAATATATGTACTGCTATTCCTGCCTGTTTTGGGGAAGCATTATCTTTGTAAATCTTCCAGTCTTTCACAGTAAGACAGATTTTCTGTCAATAAGGTGGGTTTCTTATAAGCAACAGATTTTGGGGTCTTCCTTTTAATCCAGTTTACCAGATGGTGTCTTCTGTTGGGGAAGTTGACTCCATTAACATTCAGTGTTAACATTGAGAGGTATGTGGCTATTCCTGCCATTGGATTTTTTTAAATTATTATTCATTTATTCACATGTGCATACATTGTTTGGGTCATTTCTCCATCTTGTCCCCGCACTCACCCCTCTCCCTTCCTCCCGTTCAGGCAGAACTTACTCTGTGCTTTTCTCCCGTTCTATTGAAGAGTAGAAATAAGCAATAATAAGAAAGACATAGCATTTTTGCTAGTTGAGATAAGGACAGCTATAGAGAGAGATTCCTAGCATACCTTTCATGTACAAATGTGTTACAACCCAGGTTGATTCATTTCTAACTGATCTTTACACTGGTTCCTGATCCCCTTCTCATGTTGACCTCTGTCACTTTAAGGCTTCTGTATTAATTCCTCTGGAGTGAAGACATCAAATGCTTTCATGCTTTGGGTTTTCTATCTAACCCCATACCTCCCATATATGTTCTCCCATAGTCATGTGACCCAAGTCCTACAACATTGCTGTATTTGCTCTTGATCTAAAGACCGCTTATGAAGGAGATTGATGTCTTTATCATGAGGTTTAATACTTCCCCTCCTTTCATGGTTATGTTTGTTTTCATCTTCTGTGTATAGAATTCCCTTCTGAATAGTCTGTAATGTTGGTATGGTAGTCATCTATTGTTTTAGTTTCTGTATCATATGGAAGGTTTTTATACCACTGTCAATTTTGAATGATAGCTTTGCTAGGTAAAGTATCCTAGGACAGAAATTGTTTTTCTTCAGTTCTTGAAATTCCTCACTCCATGCCCTTCTTGCTTTTAAGGTGTCTGCTGAGAAATCTGCTGTTATATTGATGGATTTACTTTTATATGTTAATTGATTTTTCTCTCTCAAAGCCTTCAAACTTGTTTCTCTGCTCTCTGTGCTATTTGTTTTAATTTTAATGCAACACTAGACATTTTCTTCACTACTTTTTACATGTGAGGACATAGCAAAAATGTGGCCATATATGAACCCAGAAGCAGACCCTCACCAGACACCAAATCTACTTGTAACTTGATTTTGGCCTTCCTGGCATTCAGAATATTGGGAAATACATTTTTTGTCAATTAGTAGTGTTATGCTACATCAGTCAAATTGACTGCAACATCAATGAAGAAAATTCAATCACATAAAGAATATAAAAATATGTAGCAAATCAATGAAATAAAGCATTTTTAGTAGATCTATGAAATACAAACATCTAACTAGACAAAGTACCAGACTAAAATAATTCTTTGTAGAAAAATTACTTAAATAATAATCAAAATAGCTAGAAGAGTGGAATTACAGTATTCCTACAACAAAGAAACAATCACTGTCTGAGGAGATAGATAGGTCAGTTACACTGAATTGATTATTACACATGGATATATGAACTGAAGTATCACACTGTACACCCAACATGTGTACAATTACTGTGTTTCAACTAAAAGAAAATGTGTAAAACCAGAAAACAAAACTATTTATATTAAATTTGATAACTTACAAAATTATCAAAATATCTAAACTATAAAATACATAATAAAATATGTGAATATTTGAGCAATGCTTATTTTTGGTGGTACAGGGGTGAGAACTCAGGGATTTACTCTTGCCAAGCAGGTGTTCTATTATTTGACTCATATCTCCAGCCTGCAAAGATTATAAACTAAAACTACAAAATATTACTGAGAAAAATAAATGCAACCTCTATAAATGCAGATAGATGCTGTTCAGGAATCAAAAGACTGACTATTTTATGTTAATTCTCTTTTATCTATTATCTGATTGTCTGAAAAAAGGTAAGAAGTCTACTTTTTAATTTAAAATCATTTTCTAAAATTGATATGGAAGCCTGGGGTTCTAGCTCAGTCTTCTAGTATTTACCCAGCATGCACAGGTCTTGGATTTAATTTCGAGCACTGCAAAAAATAATTATATAGAAAGCAAAAGATCAATAATAGCCAAAATAACAGTGAACAACCAAGAAAAAGGTGTGACAGGAGGGAGTATTTTGCATATTACAAATTTACAGAAAACAAAACCAAGTGATGATTGTGTTAAGAAAGATCCACAAATAAGAGGAATAGATAGGGGTATAGCCTACCAAGGCCAGCCAGAGGAAAAACAAAAGACACTATCTGAAATATAACTAAAGCAGAAAGGGTTGGAGATACCATTCAAGTGGTTCATCACCTAACTAGTAAGTATGAGGCTATGAGTTCAAAAACTCTAGCACTACCCTCCAAAAATCTCAACTTGACTAGATGTGAAAGAATTTTAAAACTTTCAAGGTATATTGATAAAAACAAGGTTTAAAAACACTTTCAATTGCAAAGTATGTATATTTTAGGTAAAATAAAATGAAGCCACATGCTAAATAATTAGTAATTATGTGGGGGGAAAAGTTACCACATAAGGTCCTAAAGTTCAATTTTTTTGCATTTGTTATTTTGGGGAATTCATATTCCTTACTTTATGTTGGTTGAATATGAAGGATGGTGGTAGGGAGGGTAGGCCTGCATGTACTCATACCCCTTCCCCACGTAAGCATGGGAGGTGAGTAATCATCAACTCGTGAAACTGCTGCTTAAGTCCCTTGCCCACTACACCAGGACCTATACAATTTGCTGCCTCCACACCCTTTTCTCCTTCAACAACATCAAATCCTACAGTCTCTCCATTTCCTACCAACTGCAGTGATTTTCTGGAGCTTCTTCTTACTGGCAGCAATATATCTTTCTTGTCATCATTCCTCTTGATGAATCCATATTCCTTTCTTGCAGTGAATAGTATTTCTGCTTCCCAAAACTTCCTTGCTGTGACTATCTTGTCCAATCTGGCAGTCACAGCCCAGTAGAGCCACACAGACCTCCACTCCAAGCAGGGTAGCCCTGGTGTCAGGCTTCTCCTGAGCAGCACAGAAGGTGGATGGTGGATGGCTGTGTCCTAGTCTCACTGCTCAGAACAGTGGTGGTTCTGTTTTCAACTGCTGCAGCTCTGGCTCTGCTGAGGGTATGATGGTCTAAAGGTCTGCATTGCAATCCAGGTGACCAGGACTCTAGGGTTCACTCTGCTCCACTAACCATCTATGTTTTTGCTACTGCTTTTACTACAATACCTCATGCTTTTCTTTAATTGTATTCTTTTGAGACCCAAAAAAATAAATTTCAGCGAAAAATATATATAATTTTGATTGACTTCTATTCATAAACTTTACAGGTTATTTAAAATAAAATCATTTTTCTTAAGATGAATTCAACTATAAAAAGATGATAAACTGGCATAATAATTGTACTAATATAACAATTAATTTGTCAATTAAAGGAAAAAGAATAACACTATTGTCATTATTTTAAAGAAAGAAATATGCCAGGATTTTTGCTATTGTCAGTTAAGTCAGTTAAGCAAAAAAAAAAAAAAACCACAAACATTTTACAGACCCTAAGTCTTATTCAGAAAATATTTTATAAATCCTCAGACAACAGAAACCCTTCTTAATATGATATACGAGTTAGCACCTTAGGATCTTCTATGCCTGTACTCTATATGATTCTAAGCTCTGTACATATGTTAAACTCATTTGAATCCTCACAACAGCTGTGTGAGGTACATATCACATACTGGATACAGGAAGGATCTAGGCAAAGAAAAATAGATAAAAATTCTGCCCAAGCCCATACAGACAGTAGTGGCAGAGTCACAATTAAAACTGATTCTCTCTTCACACACACAGTTAAAAATGTGATGTGAAAGAAAATTTATCTTCATGGAGTTTAAGTGATGTACCAGCAAATACACCCATTAAAAGACATAATTTTAAATAATAATTTTTGAATCTTGTATATATTTTCAAAAAAATCTAGGCCTTTCTGGAATACCCCATTTCAATAAATTAAGATATAGTTTTTCTGAAGAAACTCATAAACAGTCATCATTTATCTTCTCTACTGTTGCTGCTTTCAACAAATGCTTATTCAGAATGCAATACATGTCAATGACATTTTTGTGTAAAAGGTGGGGGATGCTGAGAAATAAGCAAAACAGACGAAGATGGATGGATTCAAAGCATGGGAGGAGAACCATGTGAGTTATAACCTGAATCCAAAGGAAGAAAGTGTTTAGAGAAGTAAAATATTGCTGATTGTTCAAGTAAAATGAGATCTAGATCATTAGAGTAAAAATCAACGATATGTTTTCTGAGGGTTGGTGGGGTTGATAATTACTGTAGTGAGTTCAAGAATGAGTGGACAGAGGAGGTGGGGGGCAACAGTTCAGTGTTCCAGCACTTGCATTGCACATTACACACACACACATGCAAACACACACACACACACACACACACACACACACATAAACTAATGGGGAAAAATTATATCGATGAGTACAGACTCTTCTTTCTAATGTATCAATTTAATGGAATAATTGAGAATTCTCTGATTTTTCTCTTGTTTAGCTCTATTTTACAACTCATATATTGATTGTATATAACATATTTGCATAAATATTTGCAATATGACTGTTTGAAAAACATTTTTCCAATTTCTGAGTTACTGTATTAAAGATCTTTAATGCAGATTTAAATTTATCCTCCTAATCCCTTGGCAAGGTTCAAATTAATATGAGAGTCTAATATTAGCACTCATCCACAGTGAACCACAAACAGAAACTTAATAAGTAGCTATCTTATTGGTAATGAAGTAGAGTGCCAGTGAAGCAGTTAGCTTCCTCTGCACTTAGCAGATGTTATAATTACTAGAACAAATGCAATTAATGTCATTTTTAAATGGCTGCATGCAACACTACTTTATAGGTATAATAATTTATCTCCTCATTGAGGAATGTTTAGACTTTGTTCATCTTTATGATATGATAATTCTATAATAAATATATTTAACATACATATGAATATATGTAAAATATTTATATGTAAGTATCATTAAAACATATATAGTGTATACATTGTATGCAATAATTTTATACTATGGCCTATTTTATGTTATTTACGTATGATAAATGAAGGTCTTTATCACATGTATGAAAGTTTGACTTTTCAAGGCATGTTTTCCTAGACCCAATACTAGCAGTGAAGTTGGTTAGCTTAAAATAATGATGCATAAGAAATTTAGTTACACACTACTAAGTTACACTCCACACATTATTTATCCGTTTAATTTTACAACAGTGCATAAGAACAATTTTTCCTCACATTTGCCAACTGTAGTCATTATCTTTTGAGTAAAATATGCGTCAATGTATTTAAAAAATGGCATTCATTGTAGGCTTCTCTGATAACCATGCAAGGCCTGAAGCTCCTTGATAGAAGCATAAAATGGGTTCATACTGATTATGAGGAAAAACATAACTTTGTTATCTATGACAACAATTATCTACTTTGAAATATCAACATGTTCTTACTTTTCATCTTTTTCAGTATTCTTAATAGGACACTCTTCGTTGTCAGCTTTTTCACTCTTTCTTTGCAGAAGTAATACATCATAATTGTGGTCTGCAGCAGCAGCAGGGATGGCGGATACAGTGGCAGCAGTGCCAGGATTCAGAGTCTCTGACACCTTCATTTTACTCCTTTTGTGCTTTTTCCCTTGCTTTTTTTCTTCCACCTTCAATGAAAGTGTGAGACTACAGATAACTGTCACTTGTCAATAAAAAGAACTTTCCTTTTTTCATTGACTGTATCACTGCACTTTTACTTTGTCTTGATTTTAGTCGCTAAAATATTTTTGTACTTAGTGTAATTGACAGATCATTGACATTTTTGAAAATTTTACTTCATTTCTGTTTCAGTAAAAGAAACCCTTTCGAAATGGGCCCTTCATTTTTCGTCTTTTTCACCCACCCCTTCCTAGCCAACATTTTCCCTTCCTGTTTAACTGGCAAAGAAAAAGACAAAAATGTGTTCTGTACTGCCTTTACTACTTAAATTTTACATTAAGGAGCCAGATCTAGAGAAAGTGACAGTATATGACTTTAGGAATAAAAGGAAGCTTTCCCCTTTCTGCCCTAAGCTAGTCTTCCCTCTCTTCAGTAGATTTCTTTAATTCTTTTTTTTCCTTTGGATACTGGGATATGGAAAAAGTGAAGGCTCTCAGTGAAATGTATGGACCAAGTGGGGCTCAATGAGACTGCTCAGTTGCTATAGGGAATTCTGGAAAAGGAGAAGCTCCTCAGTTTTCAGTCACTCACACAACATTTTACATCAGAAGAATGTGCAAGTATTAAAGTATGATAGTCCCATGTCTACCCATAATAGGAGTGAAACAAAGAAATATTCAAAACTTCACTAAAAGCTCTTGAGGACTTTTCTTACCATTTTATGGCACCAAAAAGGAGGATGCAATTACATAACGCTGTATTAGACAAATTACCCTACAAATCCATTAAATTCAATAAATTCAGTAACAGTGACTTTTGTTATGTGACTTAACACTGACATGCATTGGGGATGGATGCCTGGTCTACTTCTACTTTTAAAGAATTTCTCAAGATTTTTGTCTAATAAAAGCAATGTACATTAGAACTCACGCTTCTAATAATTTGGAGTTAAATACCAAAGTTTTAGTTCTGAGTATATGCTACTTATGAAACAAAATACTCCAAAAATTACTGAACTAATGTAGGTGGATGATTACACAAATGCATTCTAAAACTCAGAAATGATTAAAAATTGTGGTCATACATATACTCATTATCAAAACTATTAAAAGTGATCATGTTGGAACAATGATAAACTGTGAGCAAGATAAATTTACACACATAAGAGTACAATAAATAGAGTACCTTGGCTGGGAATATTTATCTAACCTAAATACATTTTAATTTCCTTTCTCAGTCATTGCTTTCTTCCTGTTAAGCAATGTATCCTAAGTTAATATGGAAAAAATACCTAGAGCTTATTATGTTTTTAGCAACTTCCTTGATGAGTATCTTGAACGAGAAGGTCACTTGGTATAGAACTAAGTTAATTCCATGTAATATGCTACATGGAAGACTGAAAGAAAGGCTGAAGATAATAAAGAAAATGTTCTCCTGGGGATGGCATAATGGTTCAAGTGGTAGAGCACATGCCTAGTGAGCATAAGGCCTGAGTTCCCCCAGAATCACCAAAAAAAAAAAAAAGATGAAAATGTTCTGCTGAACTCCTATTATTTAGACAGCAGAAGTGATTTATATCAAGATAATTACCTACATAGATAAAACCATTTTGTATGTGTTTTTCATTAGGAGAAAATCAGAACAAAATTGATTAAGAGAAAAACATAGAACAGCAGCACGTAAAACTCCCTCTTTCATTTTATTATTTGTTAGAGGTTGTGCTGTTTGAACTCAGGACTCTACTCATTCTAGGCAGCTCTCTTCCACTTGAGTCATGCCTCCAGCCCTTCTTGCACTGGTTGTTTTGGAGATAAAGTCTTGCTTTTTGCCCATGCCAGCCTGGACTGTGATCGTCCTATTTTTTAAACTACCTCCCACACCTAAGATAACAGGCACACACATCATCAAACTGTTTTTTTTCCTTAGAGAAAAAATGGGGTCTCATGAACATTTTTTGTTCAGGCTGACTTCCAATCAGGATCCTCCTGATTTCAGCCTCCCAAGTGTGTAAGATTACAGGTGTGAGCAACTTCTGCCTGGCTCTCTCCTTCTTTCTACAGGTGAATGTTTCTACTCCAAAGTTGGACATGTAATTTTAACATGCCTACCTCATTCTAAAATCTTTGCTTGTCTTCTTTTGGACATAATTTTGGTACTCTGGCATTTTGTGGTAGGAAAAACTGACATTTTCTAATTCAGGTTTCATTATGTTGTAGTTATTAGCACTGTGATTATCATATAATGGTTTCTGGGACAAATCCTGTACTGGTTTTGTTTTCTTATAAATGTTTTTAACACAAATACTGTGTTGCTTTAATTGAATCACATGGTTCATTTCATTGGAGCAGCTAACCAGCTGGTCCTCTGGTTTACTAGACTTAGAGATATGTCTTATATCTATGATCCAATTACTGATATTTTGATCTTACTCATTTGCAAATCAAACAATATAGCTTATTTGATGTCTACCGCAACTTGTTTTGAGATCTTTCCTCTTTCTTTTTCTATTTTATTATTATTATTATTATTATTATTATTAGATTTCTCCTCATTTGTGTCAAAAGCATGTTTAGTTTCTGATTTCTTATTTTCATATTCTAATTTATTCTCCCTGAAACAAACTTTAGAACATGACTGGCAAGCGTCCATGTACCAAGAACATGAAGGAAAGACATTTTCAAGACTGGGTTCCTTTTCTTTGAGACTTGTCTCCAAATGCACCATTCCACTCACAATCAAGTATATCACTTGAGTTACCATGTAGTGATTTCTCTTTTCAATATGCATCAATTTTCAATTTTTTCACAAACTTCAAGAACACTCTTTCTGCTGGGTATTGAGGGGGTGGGGGGAGAGGGAGGGGGTGGAGTGGGTGGTAAGGTAGGGGGTGGGGACAGGGGGGAGAAATGACCCAAGCGTTTTATGCACATATGAATAATAAAAAAAAGAACACTCTGCTTTAACTCATTTCTGGTGAGCTGTTTGCGATCTTTATGGTCCAATTTTCCCTGTTTGGTGGAAGTTTTCTTTTGCTTTTCCACCACAGAATAAAGTCCAGAGAGAACAAATGTGTCTTTTCCATCAGTGTCACTATCCACCTTTGATTTGTGAGACTTTTCTTGCACATGTGAAAGTGGAAGATCAGCTTTCTTAGCTTGATTCTCAAATTTGTTTTTCTAGCAGTATGCATGTTTCCAAAATAACTTTAACCTTAAATAATCAAAGACCATGGACAAAGAAAATACAGATATCAATTAAATTTTGACTTTGAAACTTTTTAGTGTATGTTTGTCTACTCTCAGATAAATGGACTATAATTAAGAACTGAAAAGTAATTTACCTTAAACAAACATGGTAAAAAACATGAATGACAAACTTAACTTTGTCACTGTTGATTGGAATAAACATAATTCATTATGTGTTAGATTGACTAAAAATGAATTAGTTGACTTAATAATACAGAGGTGTCCTCCAATAGAAAGACATTGCCTCACTAAAACTTAAAAAAAGAGCCCTGACAATGCATTGAGGTGCTTCTTGTGACGATCAGCAACTGGAAAGTAAACAAACTAAATTATTATCAAACCAAATCAACAAACACCAATCAGAAATGAAAACAGAGACCTAAGTTTTCATTTATTTTTTTATTTTAATTAGCATCATATATTTATTGTACAAGAAAGATTTGTTGTGAAAATTCTGAATAGCTTTACATTTACATTGATTAGATCACACCCTCCATCTCCTCCTGCCTCTCTCTCCCTGTCCCACTTAAAGCAATTACAAGAGGTTTCATTGCTCTATTTCCTTTATGTATATGAGTCCATGGTACTGTTACCTACATGTGGCTATCTGTATTAAATCAAGTTCTAATAGATTACAATATCCACTAAAGAAAGTGGATAAAAACTTTAAATATAGTTTCCAGTTATCTATAGTGAAATGAAATAAGGTGGAATGTCATTGTTTGTACAACACACCAAAGGTTCTTTTCAGATAGATATGATTTTCCTAAGGGCAGTTGGGTAGATTTTATGACCCTATTTACTGAGACAATTAGAGACCATATACCACAATTAATTCCTTAAACTTGATGCTTGTAACTCGTAATAAGAAACTACCAATTTAAGCCACTAGGAATAATATAGTTTTACAAGAATCCAACACAGTGTCCATTACTGTTACATTGTTCATAACTTCAACTATGAAATAATAGAGCTAAAATTTGTTCTCACGTTTTTCATCATTGAAGAAAGTTACACAACTGGAAGCACAGAAAACATTGCATCAAATCCCAAGAAAATTTAATCATATGTTACTACAGATTTTAAGAATATTTTAAGTTTTAGAATTCTACATTAATTACCAAATTGTGACATACTTATTCTAAAAGGCAACTTCACCTAGAATATGCCACATTTTAAACAAAGGAAAAAAGCTTTCCAAAAGTATAAATTTAAATTTTTGCATATCTGAGATGGGTTATTTCCACTGCCATCAAGCCTTTTTGGTTCATTCAGTTCCAAATTTGTTTCTCCTGTCTAATATATACATTTATTTAGAATAAACTGTTTAGATCATCTAGGTAAAAGTAATAGTCTAAAAATAGATAGAAAGCTGAGTATGGTGGCTCACAACTGTAATCCTAGCTATGGGGGAGAAGAAGACAGGAGGATGACAGTTTAAGGACAGGCAGGGTAAAAGTTAGCAAGACCCTATCTCATAAACAAGCAGGGCATGGGGTACAAGCCTGTAGTCCCAGCTAGTCAAGAGACAGAGGTAGGAGAATCATGGATTAAGGCTAACCTGGGGAAAAAAATTAGTGTGAAACCCTATCTGAATAACAAACAAACTAAAAGCAACTGGACTTCATGTGACTTAAGTGTTAGAGTCATTGCTTAGCAAACACACAGCCCTGAGTTCAAACTCTAGTACTGCAGAAAAAAGAAAATAATGAAAATTCAATAATGATAATAATTCAATTGTATTTTCCAAATTGAGAATTTAAGTCAAGCTTAAAACTGTTGAATACTTCCATAGGAAATACTTGTACATATAAAATCTTCAAAAATGTCTTAGACAAGATACTACATATAACCACATTCAAGACATACAAACATCAGCCTGGCACAGTGGCTCATCCCTGTAATTCCAGCTGTGTTGAAGGCATAGGCAGGAAGATCATAGTCGCAAACTAGCACAGGTAAAAAAAGTGAGAGTCCATTTAAAAAAAAAACCTGAAAGTGAAAAAGTGCAACAAGCAGAATACCTGCCTACCAAACACAAGGCCCTGAGATCAAACCCCCATACCACCAAAAGACATACAAACATCTAAAAGATTCATCCACAAATATAAGCCCAGAGCATCCCTCTATCTCTCCAGCCCCTAACCTTCACCAGGTTGTTTACTATTGAATCTTGAAACTGACTGCTTAACCCTTAAATGGCCTGAATCTCAGCTGCATATTGCACTACCTTGAACAGCGTTGTTGCTGTTTTGGCAGTTTATTTTCTCCTCCCTGGGATATACTGAGGATAAAAGGCCTTGAGAGAAGGCTTTTTACTAAAATGAGTCCAGAATAAATGTGAAAACAGATATTCAGATGGACAAATACACGAATTAGAACATTGATTCACAAGGAACATAAAAAAAGCAAGCCAACACAACACCTCCTAAATTTAACTCTTCAGTAACTGAATCCAAAGACTTTTTAAAGGATGAAATGCCAGACAAATAATTCAAAAGTCTAATTTTAAAAATGATCAATGACTTCAAAGTGGATTTAAATAAAAGATGAATGAGTGAAAATAATCAATTTAAGACCTACAAGAGAACATCAACAACATGGAAGGGAAATTCAATGACCTGGATGAGAAATCCAGCCGTGTTAGGGATTCTGAAAAAACAACAAAACAAAGAGGAATGTTGGAAATGAAAAGCTTAATAAATCAATTTAAAACCCCAATGGAAGGTATCACCAATAAACTAAATCAAGTACAAGAATATCCAGAAGTGAAAATAAGGTTGATAAATTATTATATTCAAATATTAATAAAGAAAAAATGCAATCATGTCTCCCACATCTAAGATCTCTGAGACATGATTAAAAGATCAAACTAGGATGTTCTTCACTCCTTCTGATTTGTGAATCAGGATTTTCTTCCTTGTACTTAAGGATATTCTTAGATTATTTTTCAAATAATGATGATTTAAGGATGATAATTATGGGGAAGGTGACTACTAAGGAAGGATAACCATATATTATTGAATGCTGGGATCCCTCAGGATAAAGTTCTTAAAATTCCTAAGACAGGTGCTAGGTATGCAGCTGAGTAAATAGAACAGTGGACTAGCACACGAGAAGCCCCTGGTTCAATCCCCAGCACTGTCAAAAAGAACTCCTGAGAATCTGCACCCAATGCTATTCCTAGCTACTGTAGACTTTTGCTTGGTTTCTGGCTAATGAAGTTTATTAACTCACTACCATTCCAAAACTACCCAAACTAGACTATGAAACCTCACTGCACAAATGAATATGCAACTGTTGTAATTATTATGAAATGCAATTTAATGTTAACTGGCATTTAGATGTAAACACTTATGTGTTACCACCTCCACCAACAGCATAATGTGATGCAGTCCATCCAAAGTATTTTTTAAAAAACATCAGCACCTTGCTGAAGAAGAAGTTCGACCTGTGTTCTGAACTGCATTCTACAACATACCTGAGTACTGATCTAAAATAACATGGGCATAACTTCACCTTTAGGTACTTCAGTACACTTATTTATACTCATGATTGGACACATTTCATGAATTTGATATTCTGTTGGTATGTGTAAAATATTTGACTTGAATAATTGTTACACTGGAACACACTAAGATATTAAAAAGAATAAACAATTAGAACTAGAACACACAAAATATTGAAAAGAATAAACAAGTACACCTATGCAGCTAATCAACGGCATATTTGCTTCCTTCTTTAGTAAAAGTTCAACCGCATTCGTTTTTCATCAAGACCATATGAGCATAAGCATGTAAAGAACAAGTAAACAGCAGTCTCCCTGCCCTCTCATTCTGCTTGACTTTCACATGTGCTGCTCCTTCCCTTTGAAATGCCTCTCCTCTGTCTAGACTTTCCACATGGCCTCCAGTCCTCTCCAAAACTCACATTAAATATTTTCTGTGAAAGATGACTTTCTTCTATTACAACGTTTGTCATGGTATTTGGATTCCTGTTATTGCTTCCAGCTGAACCAAATCTTCTTGAGGTCAGGGCTGTATAATTTTTTTCTGTCACTACAAACCCCAATCACAGAAGTTAAAGATTTAGAGACTTTCATTAACATAATTTGTGAAATTATCATCTCTAGATAAGGGTTTCACAGTCTATAGGGCAAAGAATATGAACTTTCCTGAGGTACCATGCCCCTCAGAGACATTCTTTTATTTTTATTTTTTTGGCAGTATCATCTGGTTTGTTTATTCACCTGGTTCTTCTACAATTTTGTTTTCTTTTATTCATATGTGCATACAATGTTTGGGTAATTTCTCTCCCCTTCACCCTGTCTCCTCCCTTACGCCCCCACCCCCTCACTACCAGGCAGAAACTATTTTGCCCCTATCTCTAATTTTGTTGAAGAGAGTGTATAAGCAATAATAGGAAGGACCCAGGATTTTTGCTAGTTGAGATAAGGATAGCTATACAGGGAGTTGACTTGCATTGCTTTCCTGTGCATGTGTGTTACCTTCTAAATTAATTCCTGTTGAACTAACCATTCTCTAGTTCCTGGTCCCCTTCTCCTATTGGCCTCTGTCACTTTAAAGTATCTGGATTAGTTTCTCTTCAATGAGGCCAACAAATGTTATCTAGTTTTTTGGGTGTCTTACCTATCCTCTTACCTTCCTTGTGTGCTCTCTCTTTATCATGTGATCAAAGTCCAATCTCCTTATTGTGTTTGCCCTTGATCTAATGTCTGCATATTAGGGAGAACATATGATTTTTGGTCTTTAGGGCCAGGCTAACCTCACTCAGAATGATGTTCTCTAGTTCCATCCATTTGCTTGCAAATGATAAAATTTCATTCTTCTTCATGGCTGCATAAAATTCCATTGTGTATAAATACGATATTTTCTTAATCCATTCATCAGTAGTGAGGCATCTTGGCTGTTTCTCTACTTGGTTATTGTGAATAGTGCTGCAATAAACATGGGTGTGCAAGTGCCTCTGGAGTAACCTGTGTCATATTCTTTTAGGTATATTCCCAAGAGTAGTATTGCTGGATCATATGGTAGATCTATGTTTAGATTTTTAAGAAGCCTTCAAATTTTTTTCCAGACTGGTTGTACTAGTTTGCATTCCCACCAGCAGGTTTACAGGGTTCCTTTTTCCCTGCATCCTCGCCAAAACCTGTTGTTAATGGTTTTGCTAATAATGACTCTTCTAACAGGAGTGAGGTGGAATCTTAGTGTGGTTTAATTTGCATTTCCTCTATTGCTAGAGATGGTGAGCATTTTTCCACGTGTTTTTTTGTCATTTGAATTTCTTCTTTTGAGAAAGTTCTTTTTATTTCACTTGCCCATTTCTTTATTGGTTCATTAATTTTGGGAGAGTTTACTTTTTTGAGTTCCCTATATACTCTGTTTATCACTCCATTGTCTGATGTGTAGCTGGCAAATATTTTCTCCCATTCTGTGGGTGGTCTCTTCAGTTTAGAAACCATTTCTTTTGTTCAGCAAAAGCTTTTTAGTTTTATGAAGTCCCATTTATCTATGCTATCTCTTAGTTGCTGAGCTGCTGGGGTTCTATTGAGAAATCCTTGCCTATACCTATTAGTTCCAAAGTATTTCCTACTCTCTCCTTTACCAACTTTAGAGTTTGTGGTCTGATATTAAGATCCTTGATCCATTTTGAGTTAACATTGGTATAGGTAATAAACATGGGTCTAGTTTCATTTTTTGCAGACTGCTAACCAGTTTTCCCAGCAGTTTTTGTTAAAGAGGCATTTTTTCTCCATTGTACATTTTTAGGTCCTTTGTCAAAGATAAGTTGGTTATAGTTGTGTGGCTTCAAATCCAAGTTCTCTATTCTGTTCCACTGGTCTTCATGTCTGTTTTTGTGCCAGTACCATGCTGTTTTTATTGCTATTCCTTTGTAATATAGTTTGAAGTCAGGTTTTGTCATACCTCCAGTGTTGTTTTTTTTAATGAGTATTGCCTTGGCGATTTGTGGTCTCTTCTGTTTCCATATAAATTTAATGGTAGATTTGTCAATCTCTTTGATAAATGTAATTGGGATTGTGATGGGAATTGCATTAAACATGTAGATTGCTTTTGATAGTACAGCCATTTTGACTATGAGGTTTCTACCAATCCATGAGCATGGGAGATTTCTCCACTTTCTATAGTCTTCCTCAGTTTCTTTCTTCAGAAGTTTATAGTTTTCCTTGTAGAGGTCAATCACATCCTTTGATATGTTTACACCTAGGTATTTGATTTTTTTGGAGACTATTACAAATGGGATTATTTTCGTATATTCTTTCTTAATTTATTCATTATTAGTGTACAGAAATGCTAAAGATTTTCTATGTTGATTTTATATCCTGCTACCTTGCTATAGCTGTTAATGGTGTCTAGAAACTTTTTAGTGGAGTTTTTGAGGTCTTTAAGGTATAGGATTATATCATTTGCAAGTAGGGATATTTTGACAGTTTCTTTACACATTTGTATTCTTTTTATTCCTTCTTCTTATCTAATTGCTCTGACTAGGAATTCGAGTACTATGTTAAATAGGAGTGGAGCTAGTGGGCACCCTTGTCTCATTCCTGATTTTAGAGAATGGCTTCAGTTTTTCACCATTAAGTATAATGCTGGCTGTAGGTTTGTCATATATATCTTTTATAATGTTGAGGTACTTTCCTTCTATTCCTAGTTTTCTTAGAGCTTTTATCATGAAATGGTGTTGGATATTATCAAAGGCTTTTTTTAGATCTATTGAGATGACCAAGTGCTTTTTGTCTTTGATTCTGTTAATGTAGTGTATTACATTTATTGATTTTCATATGTTGAACGACCCCTGCATTCCTGGGATGAAGCTTACTTGGTCATGCTGAATGAAACTTTTGATGTGTTGTTGAATTCAGCTTGCTATTATTTTATTGATGATTTTTGCATCAATGTTCATTAAGGAGATTGGCCTATGGTTCTCCTTTCTGGAGGTGTCTTTCCCTGGTTTTGGGATAAGTGTAATACTGGCTTCATAAAATGTGTTAGCCAGTTTTCCTTCCCTTTCTATTTTGTTGAACAGTTTAAGGAGGGTTGGTATTAGGTCTTCTTTAAAGCTCTAATAGAATTCAGCAGAGATTCCATCAGGTCCTGGACTTTCCTTTTTTGGGAGACTCTTGATTGCTGCTTCAATTTCATTTTGTGTTATAGAGCTATTTAAGTGATTAATGTCCTCTTGGTTCAGTTTTCAATCATCATAAGTACATAGAAATCTGTCCATTTCTTCAAGATTTTAAAATTTATTAAAAAATAGGGTCTTGAAGTAGTCTCTGATGTTTTCCTAGACTTCCATGGTGTTTTGTGTTATCTCCCCTTTTGCATTTCTGATTTTACTAATTTGGGTTTTTTCTCTCCTCATTTTAGTCAGCATTGCCAGGTGTCTGTCAACCTTGTCTATTTTTTCAAAGAAGCAACTTTTTATTTCATGAATTTTTTGTATGGTTTTTTGGTTTCTAGTTCATTGATTTCAGCTCTTATTTTTATTATTTCTCTCCTATTTGTTTTGGGATTTGCTTGTAATTGTTTTTCTAGGAGTTTGAGATGTATCACTAGGTCATCGATTTGAGATCTTTCAGTCTTTTTAATATATTCACTCATGGCAATAAACTTTCCTCTCAGGACTGCCTTTGCTGTGTCCCATAGGTTCTCATAGGTTGTGTTATCATTTTCATTGACTTCCAGGAACCTTTTAATTTCCTCTTTTATTTCATCAATGACCCATTGTTCACTAAGCAATGAGTTATTCAGATTCCAGCTCTTTGCATATTTTTTGTCTTTATTTTTTTGTTGTTGAGTTCTAGTTTTATTGCAGTGTGGTCAGATAGAATGCATGGTATAATTTCTATTTTCTAATATTTGCTGAGGGTTGCTTGGTGCCATAGGATTTCATCTGTTTTGGAGAAGGTTCCGTGGGCTGCTGAGAAAAATGTATATTGTGTAGAATTTACATGAAATGTTCTGTAGACATCAACGAGTTCCATTTGATCCATGGTATGTTTTAGATCCAGGATTTCTTTATTGATCTTTTGTTTTGATGACCTATCTATTGATGATAGTGGGGTGTTAAAGTCTCCCACGACCACTGTGTTGGAGTTAATGTATGTTTTTAGGTCCTTCAGGGTGTGTTTGATGAAATTGGATGTGTTGACATTGGGTGCATATAGGTTGATAAATGTTATTTCTTTTTGGTCTACTTCCCCTTTTATTAGTATGGAAAGTCCTTCTTTGTCTCATTTTATCAGTGTAGGTTTGAAGTCTATTTTGTCCAAGATAAGTATTGCCTGTTTTGGGGGACCATTGGCTTGGTAAATCTTCATCCATCTTTTCATCCTAAGCCTATGCTCATTTTTATTGATGAGATGGATCTTCTGTAAGCAACAAATTGTTGGATCTTCCTTTTTAACCCAATTTGTCAAATGGTGTCTTTTGATGTGGGAATCAAGATCTTTAACTTTGAATGTTAGTATTGATAGGTATGTAGTGATTCCTGTCATTTAGTTGTCTCAGTTGTTTAAGAGTTTGATTTTGTGTAGCTAAATGCATGTTACATTCTACTCTCTTGCCTTTTCTTCTCCTGTGGCTTGGTACTGCCTGTCCTTTCATAGTTATTTTGGCTTTCACTTTTTGTGTTTAGAATCCTTGAAGAATCTTTTATAGAGATGGCTTTGTGGTCATATATTGTTTTAGTTTCTGCTTATCATGGAAGACTTTTATTGCTTCATCTATTTTGAATGATAGTTTTGCTGGGTAGAGTATCCTAGGGTTGAAGTTATTTTCATTCAGTGCCAAGAAAACCTAACTCCATGCTCTTCATGTTTTTAATGTTTCTGTTGAGAAATCTGCTTTGATTTTGATTGGTTTACCTTTGTAAGTTGCTTGTTGTTTCTCTCTTACAGCCTTCAATAGTCTTTCTCTATACTCTGTGCTTGTTGTTTTAATAATATGTCATGTGGTAGTTCTATTTTGGTCAGGTCTGTTTGGAGTTCTGGAGGCGTCCTGTACTTGTATAGGTATAGTTTTTTCTAGATTTGGGAAGGTTTCTGTTATTATTTTGTTGAATATTGTGCATTCCTTTTTCTTGCACCTCTTCTCCATCTTCAATGCCCATGATTTTCAGGCTTGATCTTTTGATAGAGTCGTTGAACTCTTGCATGTTCTTTTCACAGGTCTTGAGTTGCCTCACTAGTAGTTCTTCAGTTTTTCTGTTAATTACCATTTTATTTTCGAGTTCTGATATTCCATGTCCCTCTTGTTCTAGTCTGCTGTACTGGCCTTCCATTTTTGCTTTGCATTTCTGTTTCATTCTTTTTTCTGAGGTCTTCCATATCTTGAGTTCCTTCCTCTTTAATATTGTCTATTTTCTCCCTGAGTTTGTTTATTTCTTTATTTATCATGTACATTGTTCCACTTTGGTGTTTTACAGTGCTTCTATAGTTTCTTTTATTTGTTCTTGTGCTTTCTCAAATTCTCTATTTTTGTTGTCTTGGAATTTCTTGAGTGTCTCCTGTACAATTTAGTTGACCATATACAGTACCATCTCTATAAAATTCTCACTGATTACTTGAAGATTAATTCTTTCAGGTTGTTCTTGTGGGCTTCATTAGGTTTTTTGCATAGTTTTTCTTTGTTTTGTTGGAGTCTGGTTCTGGGTATCTGATTTCTTCATTTTCCTCTGGTTCCTGTACTAATTTATTATTGGGGGAAAATGGTTTCCTTCTTTTTTCCATCTACTGATCATTGCCCTTGCTATTGTTACTGTCCCTGTACTGTGTGTAATTCATTATTGTCTAGCTTGTGATAATAACAATGGTGATATCAACAATGGAAGGGTGAGAGGAGAGGTAAAGCAAAGAAGGTAAAGAAGAAGGGAAAAAAAACCACAAAACATATAAATAAACTTAAAAAAACAAACAAACAAACAAAAAAACAGAGCCAAAGAAATAAACACGGAGAGATACTGTACTAATCAATGGTAAGCTTAACAGTCATTACAGAGACAGAGAGAGGATAATAATTTTAAAAAATCCCCAAGTTCATATGCAATAAAGTTTCAGTCCTAATAATTTTGGTGTTAGTCCTTCAGCCTCCAGTCCTGTAATTTTCTCATCAAAGGGGAAAAAATGAAAACAAACAAACAGACAGAAAACACAAAATATATCCCAAGTTCAAATGCAATACAGTTTCAGTTAGTCGTTCAGGATCCAGTGTTGTTGTCTCATCAAAAGAAGAAAAAAATAAAAAGAGAGTCTGAGGCTGTGGCTCACCTGCCTCCTACTCTCAGCCATCTGCTGCTGCAGGCTTTGTTTATTTACAGGTCTCCTGGATGCATGCCCCTTTTGTTTTCTCTAGTATACATCTCTACCCACCTTTTGCAATTGCAGTCTGTTTTTTAATTAAGAGTTCATGTTTGGATGCGCCCCTCCACCACTCTCCTGTGGAGTGTGCCATACATTAGCCACCTTTGCAAGCTTTCCCCTATCCAAGCACTCTGGGGAAGGTGGTGCTTCTTTGGCCAGCTGGTTTATTTGCAGTTCTGTGAGGGAGTGCCCCTCTCCCACTCTCTGGATCTCAAGGCGCCCTGGCCTCTTTGCTACATCTTTTTTTCTCTTTTTCAGCTGCTTGTTTATTATTCAGATTTTTTCTCTTTTTTTTCCCTGGATGGGGGTCAGTCTGTCCAGGGGGCTATGCTGATCTGGCCAAGAATTGTTTGTGGGAGTACCACGTGTCACTTAGCTCACCTGGTGGTCTGCTTCTCCCAAGCAAGTTATGTGCTGGCATCTGGCAGCACGACAGCCCTCCTGGTTTCTCTGTTTAATGTACAGTGGGGATGCTATGCATGGGCTGGGGATGTGGAGTGTTGGAGTTTTCCTCTTCTTTGTGTTTTTTCTTACATGGTATATCTCCAATGTCTCTACAAGATTTTACTTTAGGAAGCATGCTTTCTGCTACTTCCCTGTAGTCACAATCTTAGAATCTCTCCATAGACACATTCTTGATCATTTGTTTAAGAAATATTCCAAAATTTGTATTATGCATCCAGTATTTAAAAAATAACCATGGGTTCTTAATCCTTAGCAATGCCTTTGTAGCATTCATATACATCTGAGGAAATAGGTTTAATGGGGATGGTCTTGAGAATTTTCCAATTGTGGAAACACTTCTATCAGGTCACTGAAAAAACTCATTCAATTCTGCTCTATTTATGGTGTTAGAATGTAATATTCAAATATAATGTGTTCCTTCTTTCAAAGGGTTGCAATGGAAATGGGCTTGAAGTTAAAAGACCTAGAATTAAAATGAACTTTGATTTCTTTTCTAAGATAATATATTTATATCATAGCCATTAGAAAGTTAAACAAAACAAAAAAAAAGTGGTTTATCAAAAAATTCCAACACATAATGTATATGGATTATTTTTTGATATAGAAAATGTCAATCTAAAGGATAATGAAAAATAACTGATTAACCTAATAAGGGTTATAGACATTTTAAAGAAAGCATGACATTTTTTTTCCAATGCTGGGATGTGAAGTCAGGGGCTGCAATTTTAGCCTCTCTGCTAGCCCTTTTTTTGTGGAGAGTTTTTTTGAGATAAGGTCTCTCAAACTATTTGCCCTGACTGACTTTGACCTGTGATCTTCCTGATCTCTGCTTCCTGAGTAGCTAAGATTACATGCATGAGCCACTAGCACACAGTGAAAATTTGACTCTTAATAACTTTTAAAAAAAGTTTTAAAGTCCCAGCTTCTAAGTTCTCAAATTCAAGTCTATTTCTAAGACATCAATGTGAAACATCTACCATATATTATAAGGCAATATAATCTTGACAATATTGAAATACTTTTCATGATATACTTAATAAAGGAGGAAGTGTGAACTCAAATACATACATAGAGATAGTAAGCGAAACACTCAGAAAAAATGAGGAAACGCTCAGGTGAGGCCTTTTATATATATATATGTTCATCTGCACAGGAACCCACAATGATATGGTCTCCATATTGACTAAGGAGACTATAGTCAATTCCTGAAGAGCAGCTTGGAGTCCATGCTTGAACAGAAGTCTCCAGACATGTAAAACTGTACTTATTCTAGGGAAGGTAACTATGTGTCTCTTCTATGGGTCACATTAAAAGCATAAGCCTTGCCATTATATTATTGCTGTGTGTCTTTCAAAATTATTGGGCACAAAGCAAGTGTTTTCATGTGAAATATTTTATTTCCTTAATATCATTTTTGATTAAAAATTTGGGCAAAAATCTACAAAACACTCAAAACTCCTTTTTCAAAGTATTATTAATGTGTGTCCATTTGTATTTAATTATTCAGATTATAAATTAAATTATTAATGAGTTTAAAGAATGGATGAAATTAAATTATTTGAAATTCCTTCCACTGTTCCTACTAAATGCATTTTTTTGTGTTTCAAACTCCCAGGCTCCAGGCATCTCTGAATTTAGGGGACACTGAGGTCTGCTAACACACAACATCAAGTGAAAATGAGGTTCATTATTTGCTATTGTTCTCAACAAGAAAATCCTGCTGGTTCTTGAAATCTGTTGAATAGATGACCTGAACAATAAAAAGGATCCATGAAATCTTTAAAATGGCATTCTGTATTTATTAATTACTAACCATAATCCAATTTCTAAAGATCTTCTGAGTGGCAGTGAAGATTGATTAGTGGATGGAAATGGGTTATATTCTGTTAGCAAAGAGCTATGACCAATAATATGCCTATTCACTTCCCAAGCAAGGAGGCAGAGAAGACAGATGAAAGGTAGGCTAATGTTATTGGAATTGAGACAGGAGTACCTCTGAAAACTCCAATGCTTCTATAAATGTTTAAGTTTTCAAGAATAGAGAATTCACATATTACACTTATCTAATCAATGGTTCTTATGTAGGAATTCTATCACAATTTTGAGGAAATATTTTAAAATATCCATGTCCAGGCCTAATTAGACTTACTAAATCAAACTCTTCAGGGAAAGCCAGACTTGCAATCTATACAACTTTGCCCAGGTAAAGAAGCAGTTTTTTTGGTTTTATCACTCATGCACTTGAATAATTCTTTGTTATTTGTGGATTTGGCCAAAAGGAACAAATAGAAAAACACAGTCACTTACTGTCAACTGCCTTATATTTAATTTCCCTGGGCAGTAACAGAATGGAGAACAGAAATTGCAAAATGCAACTTGATTTCATTATACAAAAATACAATATAAAATATCTCCTGCCTGTTAGTAAGAGATTACGTACATGAGAGCAGATTTACACTCTCATCAAAATTGCTCTTTCTGCCAGAATAGATACTAGGGCAGTGAGTTATATCAACTTCCCTTTTGTTTTCTGTATTACCACCACCTAGTCACTGCCAGTCTGGTTTCCTCAGATTCTATTAAAATTGACCTCTATAAGCATGTTTGAAGCACAATCATTTTCTTTCCTGAACTTAGAATGATTATTACCCAAAATGGAGAGCATCATTTCTAACTTCTAACTTCTTTAAACATCTAACATTTAGAACATCTAACTTGTTTAAAAAGAAGTTCAAATAAACAATATGCTCTTGGTATTTTCCCCTTGTTACCTAATTTCTAAATTGGATTGCACTCTTGTGGTCACTCTCCATTTCTTATTTTTCTTGCTTCAGCCTCACTTCTGAAAGAAAAATCATTTGAATATAACTTGCTCACAGCAACAAAATTTCCATTTGTTGTAAACTGATTGTGTTTTGCTTGAGTTTTAAGATAATGCCCATTTGCAGATCACAGTTGCTTTCTTCTATTTTCTACCACTAATTAGAAAAAAATGGTGCAAAACATATCTGAATAAAAGAAAAGTTTTACCTTTACCAATATTAGCACTTTTTACACATTTGTCTTATGTGGGTAGAAGAAAACTGGACTCTCTGTAACTTCTTCAAAGTATCAAAATTAACAGTGAAATCATGGAAAACTAAGTTATTTTGAAAGATTTTCATTCAGGCTGTACTTGAGCTTGTACATGTGAAATACAGGCACCCACATGCCACTATGAAAACAACTGTACTCAAAATATTTTGGAAACAATCTTAGGTGACTTATACTTTGTTTTGTGATTCAATTTTTGCCTGTGTGCGAGGAGTTTGGCAACTATTGAAGTCTGTTCACTGCACACAGAGTAGTGGAGAGCAGTGTTGCCACCAGCGTCAATCATTTTCACATCAGCACCATTTTCTGAAAGAGTAGTCATACATAACTCATGTTGGCATTGTGAGGCCTGTGGGTATTGTTCCTAAAAAATGAACCTGGCAAAATTGTTCTAAGAATGAGGGAGGGGGGAAAGAGGAAAATGGAAGAAGGAATCTAATTAAAATATATTGTTAGCACTTAGGTAAATATCACATTGTATCCTGTGTACAACCATAAAAGTTAATAATAAAAAATTTAAATTCCAGAGATTCAAGAGAAGTATTCCACATGTTTCAAAAATTACTTGTATTTAAATGAGCTAAATCCATTCATATATACATGGGTATATACTGAAATAACATAAGGTGGATATTGGATTTTATCTGATGAATTCTTGAGCTCAAAAGCTGATATAGTGTGGGAAATATTTGCATCATTATGCAGTTTTCTGTAATACACTTAATAAAATGATTTTTAAATGTGTACAAAAATAAAATGCTGCATATACTTAATTGTGTTAGTAAAATAACTTTTCAACGATCAATAAATTTCTAGAGGGGGAATTATGAGTGGATTTGCTTGCTGCCCATAACAATGGCAGTGCCACTAGACTTCTCCAAGTTGTACAGGTCCCAGGTGCCTAGAAGCCTGTGTTGGGAATACAGTGAAGCATCCTGGTTTAAGTCACACCCACTCTTTCCCCTTTCCCTTCCTCAACTGGATGACCCTGCATTCACTCCCAGGCCCTGTTACCTATTCTTCCAATCAGTACCATTCACACCATGTTTCCCAGCATCCAGCATTTTCTGCACTTTGGTCATATCCATCTTCCCCCCAGCTTTGTAGCTGATGAGATGCCTGGGTGTAGGGTAGCTTTCCGTGACCTCACTCACACACCAACAGCACAGGAAGGTCATCTACTGGCAGGTTGAGGAACTGGAGGGAGCTAGACACTGGCTCCAGAATCAGAGGGCTTCATGGCTGGGTCTTGGCCTCACAGGAGCACTCCCTCCCAGACCCTGCCCTTGTTGTGCCCTCAGAAACCCATAGTATCTCTTATAGTGAGCCCAACAAGAACTCAATACTGTCACTTATAGTGAAAGGAGCAAGTGTCTCCACTGCATCCCAACAGAGAAGCTGTGTGGTTAGTACCTGTAAATTGGCAGGTACTCCTAGCCTAGCAATGCTAGTAAACACAGGTATGCACTTGAGATTGTGCAAGTGGGACATTGCCAGTGGTTACAGAACCAGGAGCCAAGAATTCTCAAAAAGCACGTGTAGCCCAAACTATCAGATCTCAGTTCCTGAGCAGATCTGTGTTTTCTTCAAAAAGCTGCTCCACTGGGTTTGGGGGAAGACAGTTCTGGGCTTGTCACCACCACCCAAAGCAATACTAGAGCTTACATGTGAGCCCACCAAGTCTTGCCAAGGTGCCCTTTCCAAAAGGGAAGCTGGTGGTTTAGTATCTGTCAATGGCAGTTCCTTGTTGCCAAGCAATGCCAGCAAATACAACTGATCAAGTATGTACATGCAAGACCCTCTGACGGTGGTGACATCTCGTAGCCCAGGGTCCTCAGTGTGCATGTGCAGGATCCAGGCTGTCAAATGCCAACTTCTGAGCAGATCTGTGTCCCTTCAAATGTCAAACATCAGTGGGAGTTGGATGAGACTTAGAATTCTTCCCTAAAAGCCTACAGGCACCTGTGGCATAGTGGTCTTTATATGTAACTTGGCTTAAAGTGAGTGGAACTTTAGGATGCTGAAGGCTTTGGTGCCAAGAAAACTCTTCTACAAACAAAATCCCAATTTTCAATTTTCATGCCCTGCACATTTCCTGAGTTCAGGCATGTACATGGGAATTTAGCAGATGCATTATCAGAAGACTGTTTTAGTGATTTCCAAGATGGTGGCAAGGTGTTTCCTCAACTGAGGGGAAAGCAGTGCACATTTTCCAGAGGCAATGCAAATACATGTCTGTGTGCCTTGCATCCCTTCTCTTTGGCTCAGCCTTTTTGCTCATGTTCTCTTTACATTTATTTCATACTATTAAATCCATAATGAATTCATGATTAATTTTGAAGCATAGTTGGTGTATTATTTAGATTTTTTAAATTAGTCATTCACTTGTCCCATAAATTCATATTTTCAAACTATGTACAATTGTCACTTTAAGAAACTGTGGAGTCCCAGCATTTGAGATTGAGACCTCAGCCCTGTACATCATCCACCTCCTGCTCCTTCTCTTCTTCTTTCCCCTTGCTACCTTTCTGCCACATCTGTCTTCTCCTTATGCAGCTGTGTGAAGCTCCAAGAGTGTCATCCCCCAGCCTCACAAGGGCCATTCCCAACTCCCTTTGCTCACTCTCACACAAGTGTCTTTGCCCACATACATTCTTCCTGGCTTATTTCCTGCCTGTGTTCTCCAAGTTTTCCTCCTAGATCATGAATGTCTCCATAACCCATGCCTGAGTCCTGCTTGTTCTCTCCCTCACTCTTGCTGGGTCACAGACATTGGAAGCCTTAGTCCTACTCACCAATGCCTGGGCTCCACACTCACAGCTCACAGCAACAGCCTAGAAGCCCTGATGGTACAGACAGGAAAAAATGAGCAATGTACAGACAATGAAAGAAGAACAAAATTACTTGACAATCCTCAAAGCAATCATTTCACTCAACAGGAATGACAAGAGCATTATAACAGAAGTATGTGAAATTTTAAGAAGCAATCAGATACTTACAGAGTCCCAAATTTTCTTTGAAAAAGATTTTTATGAAACACAACAGAGTAAATTTTTACTTTACTATGAACAAATGTGGCAGACAACCCTTAACCATACATAAAGTTAACATTGACCAACAATGGAACCAAATGACAGTGTTTGTCTTCCTATTTCCTTGTGACTGTAGGACTGAGGATCCCAACTATTTCTTGGCTCTGAGCTAGGGGCTACCTTCAAGTCCTACGGGTTGCCTCCAATTTCTAAGACTGTTCACAGTTCATAGTCAGGTGGACTTCTTAAACGTGGCTGCTGATTTCAACAAACCAGGAGGATCTGCCAGACCACAGGAATCTGATGTGTTGCATAGAAGTTAGCATCACTTGCTTGACACTACAACCCACATGGCATAGCCATGTAGAAACTTCATACAAACTCAATATGAAGAAAAATCTACAAAATAACTGACCTATTCTGTACAAAAACATAAATGTGATGAAAGCCAAGGAAACACTGAGGGAATGTCCCAAATGAAAGGAGACTAAAGAAACAGGACCATGGGACACAATGAATGATGAAGTACAAAAATCCCTGATCTTGGATTTTCCTTGACTAACTGAACATCATTGAGATAACTGGCAGAATCTTAATATGCTTATAGATTATATATTAATAGGGAACCAATCATTATATTACAGTCATATAAAATAATTCATTATTTTTAGGAAATACAAGTATCCAAGAAAAACAAGCAGCATGCCCAGAACTCACAAATTGTTCAGAGAAAAATATTTATAATAAACTTACATTTATATTTATCTAGCAAGACACAGGGAGAGGGAGAAGAATTGAGCACATGTAGTAAAATGTCAATATTTGGGAATATTCTTTGTACTATTCTTACAGATTTCATATAAGCCAGAAATTGTCAAACTAGACTATTTCTCAAAGAAAAATAAGTTTTAAAATGACATTAACAAATTGTACCACAATGTATATATTAAACTGAATACACAAAAATAAAAATGACAAGTTTTATGAGGTATAGATATTTCCAAAATCTCAAATTACTTCCCCCAAAACATTTAGTATATACAAAACTAAAAAAAATTATGAGAGAGAAGCAACCCAGCAGATACCGTTGATGATATCATTAATAATAGAAAAATCTAAATTACAGGTCACATGATAGGATTCCATGAAAAAAATCACAGAACAAATTGTGTGATACTCTTGCCAAAAACACATGCTCAGGGTGGAATCATTCTGTATAAGTTCTACCTTAAACTATTCAAGATCATGAGAGTCAAGGAAAGACAATGGAATGATTCAGACTGAAGGATGTGAAGAATACAACAATAGAGAACAATCATGCATCAAAATGGGATCACTTTGATATCAAGGACAATATACACAAGTGGGGAAAACTGAAAACGAATGTGAAGATGAAATGATAGCATGTTTCAGTGTTAACACACTGAATATAAAGGTTGTACTGTGGTTATTTGGAATGTTCTGACTTGTACAAATTACACGTTAAGATAATAATGGGTAGTGACATCTGCCAGCAGTTTACTCAGAAATGGTTAATAGATGGAAAGTTCTTCACACTACAACTGGAAATTTCCATTAATTCTAAGAGTGCTTCTAAAAATTTAACCAATGATGAATAAACAAATAAATAGAAAGGAAAAGTAAAAAACCTGGGCAAATGTTTCTCCAGAGTAAAGAACTAGAAATCAGTGCTTCAAATAAAAATTATTTTTTAAAGTTATGTAAGTTCAGTGATATTATAACAATTATAATGCATTGAAACATTGACAATGGCTATAGCAGGATTATGACAAAATGATGTCTAACTTTTAAGGATATCACATATTGAGAATAACTGGAAAATGCAAATAAGCATCACTAAAGCGAAATTTATCTCCATTATAGTACTAATGACAATTTGGCTGTTTGGGTTCTTTTTAAACAGTTAGGATTTAGGTAATTCAAGTTCATAAAAGTGCAATACTGGCTTTAATTTGCAGAATCCAGTTAAAAGATAATTAAATATGCCAAGAAACAATTTACTATATTGTATGCAATTTCCTCATTTATATATGAAACAAAAATATTCTCCTTCAAGAAACAATTCACACCATACATTTAATGCGAAAAATTAAAATGTTATTTGAACAACTCAATAAATAAAATATTTATTTCTTTGAAGCCTCTACCATTTTGTAATGCTTTTTTTAGAAATACCTTGACTTCACATAAAAGTAATTTGTAGGGGAGAAACTCTAAAGGACTCAGATACAAATTCAGTGGGACATGAAAAGAAAAAGATGTCAAGATTCAAAAGAGAGGACCATTTTCATATTAAGATGAATGAAAATGCATGTATGACTATAATAAATTTACCATTAAACATAATATTCTGATATTGCACCCTGAATTATTCATCATTGTAGCCAAACATCAGAGATACTGTTTTTCTTACTCTTCATTCATTTATCAATGGCTATGTGTATAGAAGTTACCGTGAAAAGCACTGGAATTGGAAGATGAAGATGAAACAGTCCATTGCCTACAATCAGGCATGGTAACAAGGAAAAAGAGACACACCGGCAATTTCCACACAAATTCATAGACATTACAGCAGTTACAAATCACTGCATTACTGGAACATACAGAAGGGACTTATATCTCAATTTTATATCAATACTGTAATCTTTTGATACAGGTGCTATTAAGTTTTAGCAGAGAATCTTCAGTACATAAATGAAGGAAGTGATATGATAATGTTATGTGAAAATTCTACTGGCAAAAGATTCAAACTATTATACCACCTTGATTATGACCAAACAATTCTTTATCAAGACCTGAATATTTCTAAAGTTTCCTTCATAAACACATGTTAGTGCTGCATTTAAGACTTCAGTTTCTTTGATCAATGAGTTTTGGGAATTAGAATAAAAGGAAAGTAGTACATAGTTATTTAATCATGATTGGATTTCCATTACAAATTAGGACTAATTATGTGTGAATATGTGTACATGCACATTTGCATGCATGTGCGTGTGTGTGTGTGTGTGTGTATGTTTTTTTGAGACAAGGGTCTTGCTATTTAGCCTTGTATTTATGGTCATGTGGCCTAAGCCATTAAAGTACTAGGATGATAGGTAAACACTATCATACCCAGCATAGATGAAGTTTTTGAAACAGTTGAAGATAATTATCCACTTTACTATGGAATGTATCAGAATACTTTGAAGTATAATGGGTGGTTCCAAGAGAAACCAATGACATTCCTTTTCTATATTAATATTTAAGAAAATCTCAGGTACATGGCTTCAAGAAAAGTAAATTTAGAAAAACAGGGGAAGGCAGTAGTAAATGGACAGTTACAGACCAGGGTAAACTCAGTACAAGTGAACTTCAGAACTATAAAAGAAACGGAAAATTTTGCTCAAGTGGATCACAGAGTAGCCACACACTCTAAGACACCCACCCATGCCTAGTGCTAGCTGAATGAACAGGCAAGCTGTGCAGAATGTGTCCTGACCCACTCCTTCCCTGCCTGTGTATTTGTGTAGTGAGACCTAACCATGCACCACTCATACTCAGTTGGAAATTGAACTCCAGCCTAGCAGTTTAAAATTTACTAAAGATGAGGCAGAGCTACCTGTTGCCCTGAATAACTTTCCTAGGGCAAATTACAGCACCAAAGTAAGCAATAAGAATAAACAAGCTCAGTAGAGTCAACCCCACCCACTAGGTGCAAGTAGATGCCTGTTTCCATCCCAGATCCTGGCACATATGGCTTTAGCTGCTCAAACCCAACAAAACAAGGGCAATTGGCTGAAATTGCACCACCCATGGAGCTACCCCAACACCTAGAGTTCCTGCTACTTACTAGGACCTTCCACACCTGCCTAGGCATTCATCATGGCAGGTGACTTACCCAACCATCAACCACAGGGAGGAATCACAGCCAACGGACCTTTTTCATTCTGACTACATTCTCTTTCTTTGTAAAGAATATACTGTGTTCTTACATATTATTACTTCTTGTATCTTCAATTCACATACTTCCTCCACCAAACACATCTTCTCTATTCCTTTTTACTTCCCCCAGAGTGCTTCCATTTCATTATTTAATTATTAATCCCTATACCTTCAGTAATTTTAAAACTCTTAGTGTGTCCTATATAGAAACCCTATTTTCTGTCATATATATATCGTTATTGGGAATTGCAGATGATTTTACATTTCTTTCTTAATTTAAATATTTGGTTTAGTTTGAATTGGTGATTTTGTTACTGCCAAGCTATCTCACAGCCCAGCAGTGAGAAACCTCACATGAGGCCTAGTGATACTCAGGGAAGCCTCAACATTGAGAATATTTCAGCCAAAGTGCTACAGGTGATTAAAACCTCCTAACAAAGAGTTGTCCACAAAGACAAAAACCCAACACAGAAACATAACAAATATGAGAAAAAAAGGCAACATGATTTCTTAAAAGTGAACAATTAGACAATAATGGACTCTAATGATAGCAATGTAGACAGAATCTCAGACAAAGCATTCAAAAGAATGATTATAAAAATAATCATCAAAATAGAAGAGGACATGAATAAACATCTGAAAGAATTCTGAGAGAATATATATGAACAGGTGAGTAAAATAAGGAAGAAAATGAAAGATGTTAAAGAGGAATTCAATACAAATATAAAAATCTTTTTTTACAAATTCAAGTCAAAATTCAAGGAATGTAATAATCAAAAATCTAACAAAAAGATTAGCTAAAAGCCTTACTGGTACCTTATATCAAGTTGAAGATAGAATATCCAGGCTGAAAAACAATGTAGATGAGTTACAACATTCAGATACAGGTGAATAGTAAAATAAGAAGTAAGCATAATTGAAACAGGAGTGACCACTGGAACACCATTGAAAAAACAAACCTGCAAGTCATGGGTGGAAAAGAAGAGGAGGTACAAGCTAAAGGAATAAGAAAAGTGCAGCAGAAGACTTCCCACACCTTGAGATGCAAAGCAGACAAGGCTGTAAAAAAGTCCCCCAAACCAAATAACATTGTAGGTAAAAAATTAAATATAAAGACGAAAGTGAAATTGTTGACAGGTGCAAGAGGGTAGCACCAAATGATATACAAAAGCAAACCCATCAGAATAACAGCAGGTTTTGGTAAAGGAATTCTAAAATCAATGAGGGCATGGAATGATGCATTCTGAACTCTTTAGGAAAATCACTGCTAAACAAGATTGCTGAATCCAGAACTGTTATCTTTCAAAATTGAGGGAGAAACAAAATGTTTTTCTAATAAACAAAAATTAAAGAAAACATGACCACTAATGCAGCAATGCACACAAGGCACAGCACAGAGTTCAATGCAACTATGAAAATACATGACAGTAAAGTCTCACAAGATGAGTAGATAAGAAAATGAGAATAAGAAGTAATTAAACACAACACAAATAACAAATTGTCAATAACTACTGCATACATTTCGGTAAGAATTCTGAATGCTAATTGTCTCAATTCTCCATTCAAAAGACATAGACTAGAAGACTGAATTAAAAAACATGACCCAAACATTTGTTTCTTACAAAAACTCAGCGGTAAAGAAAGAAACAGGCTTAAAATGAAAGTATGGAAAAAGGTATTCCAAGAAAAGGAAGTCCAAAAGCAAGCAGAAATGGCTATAATCATATCTAACTTCCCATCAAAATTACACATATGAGACAAAGAATATCACTTCATTTTGATAAAATGAACATCAAGAGGACATAATAATTTTGGTTATATGTACCAAACAATGACAACCCAGTCTCACAAAATGAACATGAATGGAATAAATCCAGCAGAATGAAAGAAAATCTTTTCCAGCTATTCATCTGACCAAGGATTAAAGAGAAGAATATACAGGGAGCTCAAAAAATTAAACTCCTCAAAAAATCAATGACCCAATGAAGAAATGGGCAAACAAACAGAACAGAGTCTTTTCAAAGGAAGAAGTCTTAACCGCTAAAAAAATAAAAAATAAGAAATGCTCAATATCGCTGGCCATAAAGGAAATGTAAATCAAAGCCATGTTGAGATGCCCCATTGCTACTGTTAGAATTACTATCATGAAAAAAACAACAAGAAAAAAAAGTCAGTGAGAAAGTGGGGAAAAAAGGGAACCTCATATACTGGGGATTGAATGTAAATTAGTATAACCACCATGGAAAACAGTATGGAGGGTTCTCAAAAACCTAAAAATAAAACTATCAACTGATCAGCAAATCCACTCCCAGGGTTATAACCAAAGGGATGTGAGTCAGGTTACAATAAAGACACTTGCACATTCATGTTTATTGCAGCATTATGAACAACAGCCAAGCTACAGAAACAACCAAGATGCCTGACAAGTAATGAATGGATAAACAATGTGTTGTTTGCATACAGTGAAATTTTATTCATTCATAAAGCAGCATGAAATCTTTCCCTTTGCAGAATATGGATGGAATGGGATAACAACATCTTAGGTGACATTGGTCAGGTTTAAGAAGTCAATGTCCCCATTTATCCTCTCATATGTGTAATATAGGCTCAATAAAAATACAAGCAACAGTATATATATATATATATACAGAAATATATACGGAGCATGTTTTCAAAGGTGAAGTGGTAGAGTACACCAAGAGATGGGGAAAAGAAATAAAGAAATATAGTGAATAATAATGAAATACATCACATCTGTGTAGGACAAGATGCAAAGAAACATGCTGAAAACAGTTGTACTACACAGGCTGGGGGAAAAAGACAAGCAAGTGCAGTGGAAGAGGAATATATTGACTTAAGCACAATACTTGTACAGATATAATATGAAGGCAAAAATCACAATAAACAATGAACAGACACCTAAAGAACAAAATACAGGAATGAAAAACTGGTCACACTAAGGGAAGGTTATTATAAAAGAAGGAAATAAAGAAGGCGAATGTGGTTGATGTATATTCTATATAGGAATGAATATGTTTACATCCCCTTGTGCCTCTTTGGTTGAAGTTTTAGGAAGAATTGTACATGACTGGGTTGTGGTTGAGCTCTGGGGGGGGATTTTTGGCAGGTAAATTGAAAAGTATTTGACCTGCTGCTCAAAAATAAACCTTACAATGCTGGTACTAGAGTAGGCAGACAGGCTTTTAAAGAAAAACTTTGGAGTGTGCTTCAGGATATACATGGTGAGGCAGGACTTTTGGTTAAATGATGGATTTAGGTTTACTGGCTTCCCCATGTGCTGCCATGAATATCTGCAGAGTTTCCTTAGCCAATCTGAAAATTACTTCCTTTGCTGATGTGGTGGATGCTCTTACAGTCCCATGGACAGTGAAATTGGAAGAGAACCGTGATGACCTTGCCTGGAGATGTAAAGACATTAATGACTTCTCTCACATGGTGAAGTGGTTTAAGGGGGAAATAGGACAATGACAAAGAGGAGAAAAAATGTGTTTAAAAATTTGTGTAATTGAAAGCAGCCTGGTCAGTAAAGTGAATTATTGAGGTAAAGTTACAGTTGCGAGTATATTTAGGAGTGTATTCTGATCACAGGAAGAGAATCACTAACCAGGGTATGAAAAGCAAAAGCAATTGAGATAAAGTTGGGCTGACTGCAAAAATCTGTTCCTTACATTTGGGTGCCTTTTTATTCCCCACAGTGCCTTTCCACATCCCTTTCTTTATTAATTTTTTTTCTACAAAATTCATAAGGTCAAGTTTGTTAATGATGCTTAAAAATAAATAACAATTATAAGAAAAATATTTAATGTGTCTTAACAATATAGATTCCTAAAAAAATGACAAGAATAAAGCAGAAAAAATCAACCATTAAAAACCACTTTATAGTATACAAACATACTAATGAATGATGTAAATGAGCAATGTGAAATAAAACAATCTTAAATATTTACTTGAAGAGGTATTTCCAAAAAGTACTCCTTAATGCTTACCTTCTCCAGTAAGTTCACTACTCAGGTCAATCAATTGAAATAGTTTGAGAATAACTACATTTGCTAAACCTCAATGTGTTTCCTTCCTCCCTAAGGATATTAACTATATATGCAGTCCATAAGAGTAATATCTGCTAGAATGTTAAATATAAAATTATGAATAACTTTATTAATGAACATTTACAATAAACATTGAGATGATTTCCCTAACAGGGGAAAGACGGACTATCATGACTGCTGTTCAGGATT
The DNA here is from genome assembly GCF_047511655.1 of Castor canadensis. Taxonomy (NCBI): domain Eukaryota; kingdom Metazoa; phylum Chordata; class Mammalia; order Rodentia; family Castoridae; genus Castor; species Castor canadensis. Next base: position 63,783,625 of record NC_133400.1, read on the forward strand.
TCACCTTCTCAGAGCTCACTCATTAAGCTGCTGTTATACCTCTACTGTTATTAGTCATGACCAATCCCATTTTGTGGTTGGGAATCTGATCTTGCTATTGGCTACTTCATACCTTTAAACTGCCAACCTTATGACATCATTTTCCCACCAAGCCTCCGGCCACCTGGTAGTATCTTGGGTTTTCCATAGAGTTGTCTGTAAACAAATTTGAATCACTGCAAGTGACTAGTGTTCAGTGATTAGTTACAAGTGCCCATCAGACTTGATACATGTATTGTTCAGCTTCAGCTACCCAGACAAGTATCATCTCCTTATCTCCAGTTGACGTTAACTCTAATCTGACCATGCCAGGTAAGGAAAGAAACTTTTAAAAAACAGGATTTTTAAATTTAGTGAAAAAATTAGATTTCCTCCCTGACCAAAAATTTAGTAGTAGTATCAAAGCAGCTTAGAATAAAAGGAGAAAGTATTGAACTAGGAATATGGGAACATAATTTCAATTTTGGCTTAGATGTTTAATAGTTATATAAATTTGGACTGATTATTTACAATGTTTCCTCATTTGGTATGTGAGGATAATGTACTGCCCATGTTCATTCAGTTCCTCTTTCTCCTCTTATATTGAGTCTTAAAGGGCATGTGAATAATGAAACTGAAGACTTCTTGAGAGTGTTAGTTTCACCACAAGAAGAGAAAAAATAAATGGTATTTTAAAACTAGTACTATATGCCAGGATGTTTCATCTATAACAGTCTCCCTCCACTAATATTTCCACTTTAATATTTCAACTTGAGGCTGATCAAAATTATTTATGGGTTTGTGAATTTTCTGTTTAATCTAAGTGAAAAACAAAATATGAAGGGAAGAGAGAGAAGACTGAGTTATAGAAGTGAAGATTTTCTAGAGTAAAGAAGTTTGGAATTGTTTTCATTAAGGATAAGTTGAGAGTAACTGGAAAGAGTTAAGAAAATATAAAAATGAGGGAAGAAAAAACAAGAATGAAAGAGATGCAGAATAGGGAGGCATTCTCAAGAAAAAAGAGATGGTCTAGGACAGAATGTTGAAGAGAACCAACAATTTTTAAATTAACACAAAAATCATAGAGTTAAATCTACTCAGAGCAAAACAAACTGAAGTCAGTTTCAGCAAATGCTTGTATTGATTGTTAGTAAGGTAAATAAGGGTAGAACAGGGTATCATCCATAAAGTAAGTTCATCAGAAAAGTCACATTTGATTGTATTTTTTCTACTGACTCTGGACACACATGACACTTGACAGTTTTGAATATTAACATTTTAGAAATATATTTTAGAAACGATTCTTCTAATAAATACACTAAGAAACAGGGCTCTAGAGAAGTCTGGTGTAACAGAATTATCAGTGTCCTATTTTATTCTGATTATTAAAATACATGGATTTTTAAAAATCATGCAATCTAACTTCAATCAGAAGAAAATTTCAAGCTAAAGCCACTTTTTATCTTTTCAAAAATATTTTTCCTTTTTTCACATTACTGAGGTTTGAACTCAAGGTCTAACATTTGCTAGGCAAATGTTACCACTAGAGCCTCCAGCCCAGTAACTTTCTTCCTAAAACAGAATACATAGTTATTAATAGACATAACAGTTTTTAGACATAAGAATCAAAAGAAAGAACTTTCTTAGACTAAAAAGTCAGTCTGCACATCTCTAATTCCACATTTGTCTAAAACAATGTTGAGAAATCTTTCAGATTTTCAATATTTAAAACAACTGTTTTGGGCTGGGGGTGTAGCTGAAGTGCAGAGTTCATGCTTATCAATTGTAAGGCCCTCAGTTCAAGTTTCAAGAAACCCCACCCATCATTTTTTCATTGTTTTAGTTGAATTTTAGTGGCAATTTTTTCAGACTTTAGTGTGAAATATTCCTGTAAGTAGTAAGTTGAAGATGATTATTAGTTAGCCTTTGAGGATAAATATATAAAAACTTTCGTGATCTTTTTTTACCACTTTTTAGTGTTTATTTCTGATTTTCATGTGGTTATATTAATTGAACTATATGTCTAGTGGGATTAATATCTACTACATGGTGGATAAAATTCAGAAAAATATGAATGAGCACAATAATGGAATTCTTTTACATTTATTGCCTTACTCTCCACTTTACACCATTTTATTTTGTTTTGTTTGTTTTTTAGTTGGGAGATGATATTTTGCTCTGTGGCCCCATCTGACCTCAAACACTTGGTCTCAAGCAACCCTCGCACCTCAGCATTCCTGAGTTCTGGGGCTACAGATGCACTCAGATTAATACTATAATTTATTGAAATGTTGGTCTACATTAAATATGGCTACATAAATGTTTACATTGGCTGCATTCTCTGCTTATTACACCCTTTTTAATGATGTAGTTCTCTGTATGTATGTATTGGTTAGAGGTACATTCAAAAGAAATCTAGGTGAGGTGGTCTGGTGCCTGTAATCCCAGCCACTCAGAGACTGAGGTGAGAAGATTGTAAATTTAAGCCCAGCCTAACTTCCAATATTAGTAAAACCATGTCTCAAAAAAATTTTTTTTAATCCAAAACCATCATCTATTGTGGATATTTTTTAATTTAATAATATTCATTAAAATAAAGAAGGTAACATTCATTTACATAATATTATATGGGTGGTAACAACTTCATTTATTAGTAAATTTATTATGTTTTTATACTGACTACATATCCAAATTTTCATTAATATCTATTGATTCTTTATAGTTCTTTGTAGTTTGTCTGTCTTTGCAGAGCTTAGTATGTATTCCTCCATATAAATCATGTATGTTACTTTTATTGTTGGATTAGTTACCAATATTAATATTGAATAATAATGTTCAATAATAGTTGAATTATTAAAAACAATTCATTGATACTGCATGAATAACTTGTGGGTGAAAACATTTAAATAAAATTTTTCTCAAAATGCATTTTTTTTTGAGAAACTAACTCTCAGGTAGTCATTTTGACTTAGGATGAGAAGTCAGACTTTTAAGAGGTTAAGAGTGACCCTTCACATTTACCACCTGGTCTTTGTTGTAAGTGAACTCTACAAGATGACATGTGACTTGCACACAAAAAATGAGACACTAAAGGTAAAATTGGTGATAGCATACTGTTGCCTTCCTCCCTTCCTTTCATTCTTTCTTCTTTCCTTCCTTCCTCCTTCTTCTTTTTTATTCTTGGCAGTACTAGGTATTGTACTCAGGGCTTCACGACTGCTGTGCAGGAGCACTAGCATTGAAGCCACACCTCCAGCCATTTTAGCTCTAGTTAATTTTGAAATATGTCTCACTTTATCCTGGACTAGAGTGGACTGTGATGCTGCTGTTATATTTTTTTTGGTCATAGCTGGGCTGACAGGTATGTGCCACCACACACAGCAATTGGTTGAGATGGGGTCTGGTGAGCTTTTCTTTGCCTATGCTGGACACAAACCACAATACTCCAGATCTCATCCACATATGTAGCTACAAATACAGGCTTGAGTCATAGGATAGCTAGTAATACTAGTTTCTATTGAATAACAAAACAAAAACCATTTGTTAAAAGTTCTATTTCTCCTGGTTTCCTAGGTTTTGGTCTTCTTTTCAAAGGATAATATCCTAGTGAGAGAGTCAGGTTCTATAACTTGATACAGATACCAAGAAGATATTTTGTTTGTAGTGTTGGGGTTTGGACTCAGGACTTCATTTTTACTATTTAGGCATTCTAACAAGTGAGACACTGTCAGCCTTTTCTATGTTGCATATTTTGGAGAAAGGGTTTGTGAACTACTTCTTGAGATGGTTTCAAACCACTGTCCTCCTTATCTCTGCCTCCAGGGTAGCTAGCATTACAAGCCTGTGCCACCAGCATGTAGCTCCAGGAAGATCTTGATGGCAGAACTTGAATTCAAATGTTTGCCCTCTCTTGCCCTCAGTTTGCTTACTTATAAAATTTTAATATTATGAGTTGTCAAAGGATATCTTAGTCCTAAAATGCTTCAATTCTAGGACATAGTTATGAAATAAAGTTCAAGTTCAAGGAAAAAGAGTAAAGAGAAGGCTGCTTTTAACACAGGCAACAATGTAGAAACCAGGCCACAGGGTGTCTTCTGTGCCAAATTAAATATAAGGCAGTTTATCAGAAGAGGAACAAACTGCTTCACCAGTTACAGGCATCCTACACTGTTTAATTTTTGGCATCTCATTGAGTATTGTTATTAGAGTCTTCTTGTTACAACAACTTTAAAATAATACTGTTCAGCAAATAAAGTGAGAGTATGTCAATGTCATTGGTTTCCATCACCCTCTTTTGTTCTACAGATTTCCAAAGTCCACCTTTACTTGGAATTGAAAATTATCTGCAGGTCTCTCATCCTGTATTAAGCAATGCTGCTACTTTAACAGGAAGACTCTACAACTTCTCCAGTGTCTCTGGTCCAGATATAACTCCAGCATGGCTAATGCTATCAGTCTCAAACACCTCTTTCCAGTCACCCATGGACAGTGCCTACCTTTACCAACATTACAGCATAACTATGTCATCTGAGGTTACTGGCCAGAGCTACATCTCTAATTTATCTGGCAATACAGTGGTTCCCCTGTATCCATCGTTGCCTGCCAACTTTGTTCAAGGGACAATGTCTCAGATTCTAAATCAAGGACATAGCCTGTCATTTCCCTACCAGAAAACACATTGGAGCCTCTGGTGTCTCTAGAACATGGCTCCTATCTGCAATCCTATGGCACTGTTTCATATGCAATGATTAGGGCCTCTGTCCCTCAACCAGAAATGGTCATGGTGCTAAAGGAGCTTCAGACTACGAACATCCTAACACCTGCTTTCACCTCTGGAATCTTCCACTCTGTGGCTGCTCAACCCATCACAGAAAGGACTTTACAAGGTGAGTACAAATGGCAAAGGAAAAAGAATGATTAGCATTCAAAAGGTAAATCAAATCTTCAGATGAGTGGTGTTTAGTCCACAGATACCTAGAGTCCAAATTGTGAGGTTTCAACTACTAGCGTCACTCAACACTCTACAGTTTCACATTCTATATAAGGTGGAGTGCTCAAACCATTGCTGAAGTGGCACAGCACATGCCTTGCAAGTTTAGGCCCTGAGTTCAAACCCACCAACACCAATAATTAAATAAATAAATGGGAAACACAGTACTCTGCAATGGCCATACATGCTGCATTTCTGAGCTCCCCAGAAGAAAACTGCATGAGGACTCTCTGCCCTGTCAAACCCCCTACACTGTAATAAATTCTCTTCTATGATGTACTGTTTGTATTGCCTTGGAAAATACATCAAAACCTTCAAGTTCAATTTAACTTTAATTTCCTTGTTTTAAGTGATCCTGTACAAAGGATCTCAAACACAGAGTACACATCCTTCTTTATGTACTTCATGAGAAAGAAAGAACTCCACTTATCTTCTAGTCCATGGTTCACCATATTCTTATATTCACAAGGAGGTCAGAGAGAATTGAGTGTGCCATCTATGAGAATGCTAGTTCTTATGAAACTTGTTTTCATTTTTATGTCCTTGTGATTAAAACCAGGACCAGAAGCATAGTGAGAAAGTGATCTACTACTAAGCCACACCCCAAGCACAAAAGATTTCATCTTTTTAAAATCACTTTCATTTTTTTTCACTTACAATCCTATGAAATATAAAGACAATTTACATCAAAAGATGAGCAGAAGCAACTCCAGTAGTTACCACCTACCTCCTAATACAGGGTCCTATCCATGGTCTTAAGAAGAGTCAATAAAAATGCTTTGCTCACTGTTGGCAGGGGCTTGGTTGCTATGTTAGTGTGTAGGGAGGAGATCATATTTACCAGGGACTGACTTCTTCCTTGACTACATTTTAGTGATGGAAAATGGGAATGGAGAATTCCTAGGATTATAACCACTAAGCCAGACATCTTGTCTTCCATAAGCAACAGTATCCCTAAAGTCCTGCAGTAGAATAAATGCCCAAATACTTGTGAGTAACCCAACACTTGAGCTGAAGATATTTCACTAATAACTCCAGTCCAAGTTCTACCAATATCTTGGCCTTGTCTCCAGCCCCATACTCAGAACAAGTAGACAATGAGAATTTGGTTAAAATTAAAACCAAGCTTTCAAAGCCTCTGGATGACTCTAGAGCTTTCAAAGCCTCTGGATCCCAATAAAAAATCACACTCCTCCACTACTCCATTTAGAAATTCCTGACATTCACAGTTTCTGGCCTGAGTTAACGCTTTGTCTAAGAGGGGAAGTCTGGTTCTGAAAATGCCAATTTGTGAAATAGTAGCCTAAGTCTTGAGGACCAAGGGTCATTTGAAAATGAGATTGAGTTTAGCAATGGTTTTGCAGACATTCAACTCCCACCCATTCTCAACTCATTGACAGGTCTCGACCAGCCCAACATTCCCACAGCCATCAAAGCCAATGATACAAGGAATATCAAGGTGGAAAAGTCAAGAGTTGAAAAGGATCCCACTTAGCAAATCAGAAAGAAGGATGGAGTCACTGAAATTATCCATGAAGATTCAAAGGGCAAAATTCAGCACCAGAACCCAGAGTACCTTCTGGAGGGAGAAGTGGTTGTGTGCAGTGCTGCATCCAGTGACAGGACTCCTGTGAAAAAAACCAAGCATTCTCATATTAAACCTCCAAAGGCCACATCCAGCAGGGCCAGAAAAGCTAAAGACCATGGACAGGAAAAGACCAAAAAGATCACAGACAACATCTCCAATAAGGGTGAAGAGAATAAGCAGGGAACAAAAGGAAGTTAGAGAAGACAACCATTCCCAAGACAAAGCAAAAGAGAAATCAACATGAGCTTTGCAAAGAGAACTTTAAAAAGCCTTGAAGCTCCCTGGACATGCACATGCTGGAGTCAGTGCAGGTTTTTCATGCACTTGAAAAGAAGAATGATAAGAACATTGGCCCATCTTCTTGTAGGGCCCTGGGAAACTCAAGCACCACCAAAGGCTTCCAGTATACTCCAGCTATGAAGTCACAGCTGGATGCCCCACATGAGGGCAGAAGGCCTAAAAAAATTTAAGTCAAAGCCCCAAAACAATACAGCAGTGCTGGCAATGAATGTCCATCTCCATCCCAGTTTGAGCTGCCCTCGCCTAGAAAGGTCAAATTGGTACCTTTAGTTTTTCCAAGTCTGGACAAGCTTCAACCTCAAACTGTTCATTGGAGGCCACAGTCTCTTGCCTCAAAATGTCTCACAGCACCTTACCCTGTCCAGCCTCATTCTAACTTGGCTCAATCTAAGGCAGCCAATGCATCTCAACCAGCTAGTGCCAACACACCTTTGATTTGTCCTGCCAAATCAGCTCAGCCAATTTCATCCAGTGAAACTTTACTGGGTTTGACCAAGCCTCCCCAGCCTAGTGTGTCTCAGTCTGCTGCTGCTATACCTTCACCCTGCAAAACATCATCTTGCACTTCTTTCCAGTGGGAGCCATCTTCCACTGCTGTGACCAAGTTCCAGCCACCACCTTAGCTTCAAATCCAATTTCTACTGCAATATTTCAGCTTGCAACCAATTCCATGGAGGAAGCCCAGTGTTCCTGAACCAGTAATGTCAAGCCCCATCACAAAAGAGCAACGGCCAGAGCGTGAGGCCATGAAAAGGAAAGCTCAGCAAGAGCGTGAGCATGCTGTCATATACCCTTTCTTGGGAAAATTGCAATTTTTCATCCAGAGGGAAAAAGAACTGGAAATTTTCGATACTATGTCTATGTAATGTAAGAGCAGCTAAGATTGTTGGTACCACTTTAGACACCAAATGATTTTTACATATATATATATACATAGATTTATATAAACATATAGATACATAAATATATAAAATCTTTTAATAGAATATAGATTTATATTTATTTAATCTTATTTATTTTAAAAACTTAAATTTAAAAATGTACTAATTATATCCTGCTACCTTGCTATAGCTATTGATGATGTCTAGAAGCTTCTGAGTAGAGTTTTTTGGGTCTTTAAGGTATAGGATCATGTCGTCTGCAAATAGGGATATTTTGACAGTTTCTTTACCTATTTGTATTCCTTTTATTCCTTCTTCTTGCCTAATTGCTCTGGCTAGGAATTCCAGTACTATGTTGAATAGGAGTGGAGATAGTGGGCATCCTTGTCTGGTTCCTGATTTTAGAGGGAATGGTTTTAATTTCTCTCCGTTAAGTAAAATGCTGGCTGTAGGTTTGTCATATATAGCTTTTATAATGTTGAGGAACTTTCCTTCTATTCCTAGTTTTCTTAGAGCTTTTATCATGAAATGATGTTGGGTCTTATCAAAGGCTTTTTCTGCATCTATTGAGATGATCAAGTGGTCATAGGAAAAGGGGACCAGGAACTAGAGAAAAGTTTAGATCAAAAAGAATTAACCTAGAAGGTAACACCCATTCACAGGAAATCAATGTGAGTCAATGCCCTGTATAGCTATCCTTATCTCAACCAGCAAAACCCCTTGTTCCTTCCTATTATTGCTTATACTCTCTCTACAACAAAATTAGAGATAAGGGCAAAATAGTTTCTGCTGGGTATTGAGGGGGGGGAGGGGGAGGGGGGGAGTGGGTGGTAAGGGAGGGGGTGGGGGCAGGGGGGAGAAATGAACCAAGCCTTGTATGCACATATGAATAATAAAAGAAAAATGAAAAAAAATGTACTAATTAGTAAATGAGCAATAAAGAGGTCTTTGGAGCTTTGAGATGCTGCTGTCTGTGGGTATTTTTTTTTGTAGAGGTGGGATAACCATCTACATTAGACAAAAAGAACTGAAAGTTGGATGGAAGGACAAGGGGTGACTGAATAAAGAAGAAGGAATATGATCTAGGAGTAGAACATCAAATGAGCAGAGATTTTATAGGCTGATAAGAAGAATCAGGGATGGGTAAAATGACACAGTCTGAGGTTGAGATTAAAACAATAAATTTTGGAAAAAGGCACAAAATGTTGATGATGTGATTAAGTTGACCAGAAGAAATGTTAAAAAAGTCTTTCACTGATAATGACTCTTGCCTCATAACCCACTAGATAAACATTTTAGAAATTCAGTACACAATTCCAAGTTCTTTTGGTTATCTATGATTAAAGCTAAGAATTGTTAATACAATATATGGGAGAATGTACGACAGTAGTGGCAAGGACTCAGTCATCCTGGGGGCAGCTGATAACTTGGGGTCTAACCAAGTGAACTGCAGCAACTTGAGGCTCACCCATAAGATGGCCTGAAATATAAATCACCATTCTCTCAACACTCATGCACCAGGGCAGCAAAATGCACTGCACTTCAATTAACCTTCAAACACCAAGGACATAATAACTGTTCCACTCTACTAGCAAGGTCCAGCAATGGGCTGGGACCACTTTACATGCACAGAAGGAAAGCTTCTATTTGTGGGATGAGTTTCCAAAGCCCTTAGTGTTTGCAAGTGCACACAGGCATTTAAACTGGTTTTCAGAACACAGCATCTGGAGGTCATGGATGGACAAAGTGAGAGGTTGAGGACCTCCTCCACTGATCCTGGTGTGTGTCACCTTCTCCAACCACTGCCCTCAACTGAAATAAATGAATCAAAATGAAACCCCTTGTACTGTATGCTAGTTCAAAACTTAGACAAAAAATAAAATAGGAAAGAGCAAATTAAACACAAACATAGCTGATCAAGGAAACAATAATTTTTATAGTCAAAATGTTTGTACTTTCTCGAAATTCATATGCTGAAATCTAATCACAGAGCTAATGGTATTAAAAGGTGGGGCCTTTAGAAAGTCATTATGTAACGATACTAGATCCCTCCTGAATAAGTCCAGTGCTCTTATAATCAGACACGTTTCTCAAATGTAGTATTGGAAATAATTTGAAAATATTTGACAGTGTGATAATAAATATGAATAATGATTGCCAAAAACAAAGACCTTACAGATCTCATGCATTCTTTCTGCCATGTGAGGAAACAAAAAGTTGACCATCTGTCAAACAGAAAGCAGACCCTAACCAGGCATCAAACTTCTCATGCTTTCATTTTGGACTTCCTGACCTCTAGGCTTTTGGGAAAAATTAGGCCACTTATTAGCTATCTAAATTATGGTATTTTGTTTATAGGAATCCAAACATACAACAATATCAAAGGTAGAGTCAATTAAACAGAAAACAGACAAAGATACAGGAATCAAACACTTTAAGAATGTCTATAGAAGCAATAAACCTCTGTGTATATTTCATGGAGAAAAATCCCATAGAATTAGAGATTTACATAGCATAAGAGAGGTGTGGAAGAGTGGCGATTGAAAGAAGATGATTAAATGGCACAAGGTGGCAGTTGGATAGGAAGAATCATGTCTAATATTCCATAGCACAGAACCACCCCAAACACACTACAAACTACAAAATATTATTTAGTATTATTGAGAAAATTAAATGGAAAATATGTAAATATAGGTATATTCTTAGTTCAGGAGTTCAAAAAGTCATTATTAAGATGTTTATGCTCCCTAGTCTAATTCCCCAGGGGCCATCAAGTTTCCTCTTTTTAATTGAGAAGATGATTCTAAAATTCATACGATGGTTGGGGATTATCCTAAGTGGGAGAGAACTTGAAGAGTGTGATCATGTCACCTGGTTCAATCCTCAGTACCACAGAAAACACACACACAAAATAAATCATGTGAATAAAAATAATCTAAATCAAAAGATCTAGAATCCCAAAATAAAAGTTGGAAAAGAACAAAATATTTGATGTATTATAAATCTATGATACTGAAAAAAATCATGATAATGGTAAAATGAAAGCCAATCAGTCAATGAAATACAATAGAAAGTGCATAAATGCACTCCATACATAAATACATCAAGTTATTTTTGAAAAAGTACTGTGGGCAATGCAGTGGAAAAAGGACAGATTTTTCAACTTTTTGTGCTGGAACACCTGGATCATGTCCACAAAATGATCTTGGATCCACATATCAGTGCATCATACTATACAAAAAAAATGAACTCAAACTGCATTGTAGATCTAAATACCCAATCTGAAACTACAAAACTTCTAGGAGAAAATCTTCCTGACCCTGTGTTATGTGATAATTTCTTAGGTGTAACACAAAAATCAAAATTCAGAATTCAACAACTACATGAATTAGATTTTATGAAAATTTACAATTTCTCAAAGACATAATTAAGGCTATGGATGTAGCTCAGTGGAAGTGTGCTTGCTTAGCATGCGTAATGCCCTGGGTTCAATCCCTGGCACTGGCAAAAATTTGATTAAAAAAAGATAATATTAAGAAGATAATCCTCTTGAGTGTGACTCAAGAGGAAGTGTGCATACCTATCAAGCATAAAGCTCTAACTTCATACCCCATATTGCCAAAAAAAAAGAATCAACCCATAAACTGGAGAAAAACTTTTTGTAAAAAACATAGCCAATAGAGAAATGGTATCTACTGGTAGTGCTAGTTGGATGGGGAAGAAAGTGGGGGAAAAGGTGTGGGAGGGTGAATATAGTACAAACATGGTATACACATGTATGTAAATGGAAAAATGATACCTGTTGAAACCATTCCAGGAATGGAAGGAAAGGGGATATATTGTAAGAACTTTTGTGAATGTCACAACATACCCCACCGAGCAACACTAAAACATTTTAAATTAAAAAATAAATAAAAAGAAATTTTAAAAGAAATGGAATCCAGATTACATAACAAACTCTAAGAAAGCCCAATAAATCACAAACCACCTAATTGCTTATATATTGCTTTTATATAGAAAGGTGTATTGAGGTATAATTTGCATAACATAAAACATACCATAAGAGTTTCATGAGTTTTAAAATGCATCAACATGCCTATAAGATCATCCTAAGAAGAACCTTTGAAATCTCTTTTATTGTCAACCCTCTCCCCCACTCCAAGTCTAACAACCACTGTTCTGATTTTTGCCCCTATAAATGTGCCTTTTATAGAAGGCCATATAAATTCAAAAAAAGAAAAAGAGTGAAAGGGGGGATTTTTATTTAAAATTCTATTTTACAATAGACAAAACGGCAGAACACTACACTTAGGATGAAACTTCTTTGGGAAATAAAAACGATGGCCACCACCAGCCAACATAGCATACATGCTTATAATGTTTTACTTCAGTGGATATACTTGGCATGTTTTGTGTTAAATGTAAATACTGTGAATAACATTTGGGAAATAAAATGTTTAGACAGAAATTTAGTGATCAAAAATCAGCATTACCATTAATAAACAAGAGTTACAATTACTTTATGTGCCACCTTACTTCCTAGATGTTTTGCAACTTACAGTGTCCCATTTGGCATTCATTTTCTCCTTTTCAAATTTAGCAAATTCTCATGTGTCATGAATTGTCATTCAAAGCTTCCAAACCAACAATAAGGCAATGCCAATAAACACAATTCCACAAACCACACCAGCCACAATTGGAATGATGTCTGGACCAGTAGGACAGTCTAGAAAACAGGAAGATTAATAATAAGCAAAAAACAATCTAACAGGCACAAGTTCCAACGGCACAAGTTCCAACAACACAACCACAAAGTCTTATAAAATAAACAGCACTTAATACTCAAGATAAATCAATGCGCAGTGTTCCAAAGAAACTATTAAAAAGGAATTAGAACTAACAAGTGAGTTTAGAAAAGTTGTAGGATATATGATAAAGAAAAATCAGGTACTTCCCAACACATTCATAAATTTATTTCTAGATTGCACATTTAAAAAAACACAATTGAGCAAAGTCATCAAAACCTTATGTATACTGTTAACAAACTACATACAAGATTTTCTATTAAAAATTGCTAAACAATACTAAAGTAAATCCAAAAAAGATCTTAAAAAGCAGAGAAATATCCCATGTTCAGAATTAGAGGACAATACTCTCAAAATGTCAGTTCCCAGCAGTTCGATCACTAAACTCAACAAAAATCCTGGCAGGACTTTTGCAGATAAATAGATGATCACTGGCATAAAAAAAGACAGACTAATAGGACAGAATACAGAGCCTAGAAATAAACCCTCACAGCTATAGCCAAGACATATTTTTAAGAAAGGTGCTAATAACACACACTGGAGAAAGGACAGTCTTTTCAATAAGCAGTGCTGGGAAAACTGGGTATATCAACATGCGGAAGAATGGAATTAGATACCTCTCACCAGATATGAAAATTAACTCAAAATGAAATGAAGCATAAATGAAAGAAAACATAGGTGGCATGCTTCAGGACACTGGAATAGGAAAAGACTTTTTAGGAAGCACCACAAAAACACAGGAAAAATAAAAACAAAATTAGACAAATAAAGCACCTTAAAAAAATTCTGCACAGCAAATGAAATGATCTCCAGAGTTCAGAGACCTCCATAGGATAGGACAAAACATTTTCAAATCATGTGTTCACTAGGGACTAATATCTAGAATATATAAATAACTGAAAACACTCAACAGAAAAGAACAAAATAAAAGCAACCAATTTAACAATGATAATTAAATAGATATTTCTCAAAAGAAGACATACAAATCATCAAAGGACATATGAAAAAATGCTTAATATCTGTTACCATCAGGGAAATGAAAATCAAAACCAAAATGAGATATCATCTGACCACAGTCAAACAACTATTAACAAATACACAAAAATAAGTGCTAATCAGGGTGTGAAGAAAAGAGAAACTGTACATGCTTTTAGAGATAAGGTAAATTAGTATGGCTACTATGGAAAACATGATTCTCAAAAATTAAAAACTCAACTACCATATGATCCAGTAATCCAATCCTTGCATAGAAAGCAGACACATGATATCTTCATAGAGTTCAGTTCTGTACTGGGAGGATCATGGCTCAAGGCCAACCCTAACAAAAAGTTAGCAACACCCATCTCAACCTACAAAATGGACATGGTGGTGTGTACTATAGTTCCAGCTACCTGAAGGCATAGGTAGTAAGAGTGTACACTGAGGCTAGTCTTGGGCAAAAATATGAGATGCTATCAAACATGAAAAAAAAGTGGGCTCAAGTGATAGAGGACTTTCCTAGAGAAAGCAGAGGCCTCCATGTTTAACTCCAGCATCATAAAAAGCACAAAACTAATACTAGGGCCAGTGTTCAATTCCCAGCCCCTCAAAACTAAATAAGACCTTTGGAAAAGTATACTGAAAGTTTTCTCTATAAAGAAATGATAAATGTGTGAGTAGCTATGTTTAACATAGTTTAAACATTATAAAACATGTACATGTATCAAACGATCACATTATTCCATTAATATGTACATCTTTTTATCATTAAGAAATTAAGTGAAAAAAAAAAACAAAAACTATTCAAAGTGCTATGACCGTGTGAATGAATAAAAGACAGACACAGAGTAAAGGAATAGATCACAGAGTGAGAAAACGGTCACCTTATTTTCAACCAAAGTAGAAAAGGACAGTCTTCAACAACTAGTGCTAGAACTATTAGTCAACCACATGTAAAGAATAAAAACCTGAACTTTACTCCACGTTAATTGGTAAACTCAGATAGATTACAGGCTTAAATGTAGAACCCAAAAGAGTAGCACAGGAAAACAACATTTACAACCAGGATTAAGCAAAGGAGTTCTTAAATAGAAGAGTATAATCAAGATCCATAAAAAAAATTTGCTAAAATGTACTTAAACAAACCTAAAACTTCCAAGGCTAGTGGTGTAGCTCAGTGGTAAAGTCCTTGACAACCATGCCCAAGAACCTGCATTTGAAACAGTACTGGAAAAAATAAAATTTTTGATGTTCAAAAAATATTAAGAAAATGAAAGATATGGAGGCACGGCAAGGGCGAAAATATTTCCATACACCTATCTAATAAGGCAAAACAATGCAGAGTATTTTTAAAATTTTAGCAGTTTGCTATAAACATATGCTTACCATATTCTCTAAAATATGTTCACACAAAATCTGTACATGAATGTAGAAAATTCAAAACAACTAAAATAAGCTACTAATAAACCAAGATTACAAAATATTTCATCCTCAAGAAGTGGAACAAATTCAATACTTAACACTAACTTTTAACAAATTATCTTTCCCCATGTCCAAGACAAACCAAGTTCAGAATTAAGCATAATTAATTGATCACCACCTCCTAATTAACTGTGAGGGAAGGTTTTCCATGCCTTGAACAGTTTATTGCATTTAATCTTAAAATACTCCAATTAGCCAGGTACTAGTAGCTCACACCTGTAATCCTAACTACTTGGGAAACTGAGATCAGGAGGATCAGGGTTTGAGGCCAGGCCAGGTCAAATGTTTACAAGTACCCATCTTACTAAATAGATGGAAACAGTGGTGTGTGCCTGTCATATCAAAATACATGGGAGATTAAGATTGGGAGGATCAAAGTTCCAGGTCAGCCCAGGCAAAAAACACTGGTGAGACCCCATCTCAATAGAAAAAGAGCAAGTGTGTTGGCATGCATCTGTCATCCCAGCAACAGCAAGAAGTGTAGGAGGATTATGGTCCAAATACATTTAAAATGCATTATTTAAGATGAGTTTCACTTAAAGAGTATTCTGTATGCTACAGCCATGATATATTGGGCCAAAAGCAATGAAAAAGAACTTGAATAAACAGAGGCATAGTATAATTTTGGATGGGAAGTCTACTTCAAGAAATTCTAGTTTTCAGTAACTGTGACCACACAGCTGTCACTAATATCAGCGCCAAGATGACTGGTGGAGCCTCAACCATAGGAAAAGGTGATGCTATGGAGCTCTCTGATCCATGACTCCAAAAATTACACTTGTGTGTACAGCCCAAGAAGCAACTGGCTACAAAGACTCCCCACAAAAATGCGCCCTCTATTGGACATTGAAGGAGCCTCCTCTTACAGGTTGGTACTGACCAGCTCCTAGAATTAGACCTTATCACAAATTCACTAAACTTCTAATTCCAAGCTTTTTTCCAGAGTCTGGTGTGAGAAATTGCACAGGACTTCAAAACAGACCTGCACTTTCAGAACACTGTATTGCTACTTTGCAGGAGGCCAGGGATCATTTCTGCTCCACTTTTTTAAAGACACCAACCCATGTGTTATCCACTCAGTCTAAAGATAGCCAGGTAGCATGGGGCAAAAATGGAGAACAGGCTTAAGAAACTAGACTGATGGGAGTGATTAGTTGTAAGAAGGGTAAATATTGCATCAGGCGTGGTGGTGCATACACTTGGGTGGTGGAGACAGGAGGGTAGCGACGTTGAGTCCAGCCTGAGCTACATACATAGTGAGTTCTAGGCCAGCCTGGGCTGCATAGAGAGATTGTCTCAAAGAAACTGAAATACAAATAAACAAAAGATCAAACAAAAAAAGAAGGGTAAATATCGTTTCCTAAAACTTATTTCACTTATATAAGTGTATGTGTGAAGTGGAATAAACATGGATTGCATTTCTCATTCTAGATTGTGCTAAAAAGAAATTCATATCTTGGTATCCTATGTAATTTACTCAGACTGAGAATTGCTATACTGTAGTTTATGCTCATGTTCAAATTAATAACACACAGTCCAAAAGATCACTCCACAACTCTGAAGCCCTAAAAGCTCTAAAGCCACTTTCCTGTACATCTTTAACAAAATTCTATGACAGGGTAACTGACCTAAAATGAGCTGAGGCGATTTAAAGTCTATATTTATTTCATTTAGAATGAATATCCATGTTTCACTGCAGAAAAACCAATTTCTTGACAATAGGAAGCTGCTTCTAGCACATTGGGAATGGAAATGTATCTGCACATTTTACCTTTGAAAGTGAAATAAATAAATAAATACTGAAAAAACGAAACTAGTGTGATGGGAAGCATTTCATTCTCAAGAAAAATGAAACTTCTTCTTACTTTTGGTAGTTCTGAACCTTAGATCCTTTTCTCTAATGAGATGAAAAATAACCGAATTATGTGACTGGGAGTGGACAAAAGGGGACAGATATCAGCAATTGGCATTTCTCTCATTTATGCGTGAATTTTTAACATGAAAGCAAAGACATAAAGCAATAACAAGAGCCAAATGTTTCAATGAACCAATTTTACCAACTCAACTTTATAACAATTATAAATAAATCTGATAAATTTTGCTGGAAAGCTCCATAATTTTCAACAAGTAAATTTCTTCATGGCAAAAAAATAAATAAATCAATAAATAAACATGAGTTCCCCAACAAAATTTTTATTATTTTACTAAAGTTTCAGTTAAAATCTCAAAGAAACAGAGGTAATAATACTATTCCTGCAACATGTTAAATATGTAAGTAAAGCATAATTTAAACAATGTACTACTGGCACAATTACAATTCAAGGGGAAAAAACCTTTAATTTTGTTGAGTCAAAAGGTAGTACTTGGGCTGGGGTTACTCCTCAGTGGTAGCTCATGTAACCCTGGGGTTTATTCCCAGCTCTCTTGTCCCACACCAAAAAAGATAGCAATGTCAATTTATTGAAGGTAACTACATGAATTTAATTATATAGGAAGCCCCAATTTCATATCAAACTCAAAGTACAAGTCTCAGATGGCATATACTACTTAATGAGTAAGAATGTTTAAGAACAAAAAAAGTGGGCTTTTGTTTTTATTTATAGTATTATACATTAGCATGTGTGCTGGGTCTAGTGATGACTGTGATACATACTTAGGTCAGCAGACAGTAAATAATATTTCAAGCAATTAGGAGAAGCTTACTTATGTTCAACAAGACACCAAGGAAGTCTGACACATGTCACAAGCACGCCCTTGAAACTTCCGTTCTTACACTTACAGACACTGCACTCACAGGTGCCCTGGCCATTGCAGATCTGTCCAATTGATACCATGCATGGACTAGTATCCAAAGAACAGTCAGATGTACTGCCAGTGTAGATGGGGTAGCACTCACACACGATACCTGCAAACACCATTTCCTGCAAATAAAAATATCATTTCTGAAAAATGATAAAAAAAGTCACAGCATTGATGTAAAAGTAAAAACAAGCAACAACAATGAAAAAGAGTTTAAGAAAGGATGAACTGACCCTAAATGCTGTCCCTTACTGCTGATTCAATGACTACTCTTCAGATGCTGCAACAAACTCACAGGGATCATATTCTATGACCATTTCTGATGATTTTCTCACCTCCACAAATTAAGCCATTGGATTTATCACAGTTGAAATTACAGCACTCTCAGAATTTGCCAGAAGAAATTTCAGTTATATTATCGCTCTTTCTATAAACACACGGTATACAGACACACATTCTTTCATTACTATCGATTTCTGAACTGTTTTCTTTCCTGCAGTAAGCATCCATTTCTTTACTGTCAACTTCATCTGTGCTACATTCACAATGTCTCCCAACTCATCCATCATTGCACCTGAGAAAGATTCCAAATTGCAATCACATAAAATAAAAATAACTTAATAATACCAAGTCATGAAAAGGATACAAAATTGAATAATCTCTTTAATTCACCATAAATCAGAGAATGTTCTTGCCACAGATATGTATGTTAAAGTATTCCTGTGCACCAAGAAACACACAAGCCTGAGAGCCATTCAAGTTCTTATGGAACATGCAAGGGTCTAAAGGAAAATTATCTTCAGAAAGTAGTCATTTTGTCAAAGTGAAGAGAACAAAAATTTGCCTATAACAAAATAAACTTATTTTTATGGAGAATGTTAAGACAAAGTTTCAAATGAAATGCTATTAGTTTGATGTTATAAGTGCACTAACTCTAAGCCTCAAGCAATAGGCTAACCTTTTACATCAAAGGTGCAAACAACTCCAAAAATTGAAAAAACAGAAAAATTCACTGAAAATATTATTAACACTTTATTTAAAAATAAATTTATCTTGTCTGACAGACTTTGCTGAAACCCTTTATATTTTTAGAACACCTAATGCTTGTGTATACACTGATTCTGTATTCTGTAGGTAAAGGGAAGAAAGGTGAAGAATTTTGATGATAATCTTCTTGGTTAGACACATTACTCAAAGGAGATCTTCAAGACAAGCTTGATTTTTATAATATTGAAATAAAACTGGAACATTTAAACTGCTACTTACATGGGCAATTAATTTATGGTGAGCAATGTCCACCATTTTTCTTATGGCAAATAATCCTTCTAAGCATAGTCATTTGGAGCTGACATTTAGATTAAAAATGTCCTGTTCCATCATTTGAAAGAAAGCTCTATTCAGAATACATGGGTGGGCGTCAACCAAAAACAAAACAACAATCAAAAAAACAGCATGAAGTATTAATTTTTAATTTAAAAAGTAACCTCAGTGTGAAAGTACTTAAAACAAACATTAGTAGAGTCTACATTCAGAAAGTAACACTTTCTTTGTAATTTTACAGTTAACTAATTTTATAGCATTATTTCAGTGATACAAAATTAATGCAGTACAATGTAAGCATTATTTTTTGCTTTCTGATGCTACTTCTCAGAAAAAGTCACCATTACTAATTTGATATACTTTTCCAAAACATTTTCCTATAAATATATTTCACACAGTCTTATTTTGCCCTAAAAAACTGAGAACACTATCATAAAAACCCCAAATGGTCTCTATTTTGGCAGTACTGGGGCTGGAAGTAAGGGCCTCACACTTCCTAGGCTTGCTAGGTAGGGGCTCTACCACTTGAGCTACTCCACTAGCCCTCCAAATACTGTCTTAACAGTATGAATATACTCCTTACATAAGTATAAAACCTTTCATTTTACAAAGCTGTTTTTCTTAAGAAAAATAGTGAGAAAAGATCTTCAAAATGATCCTATGGTGAGCAATAGTGGGTGGAAGAAAGGATTTATTTGTCCCACACTGAGATTTTCTACAGGAGTCTCAACAGACAGTGTGATTATAACTTTCAAAGCAGCACAGCTCTCTGTTGTTCTTCCACGGCTCTCAGCTTACCTGCAAGTTCCACACTTAAACTTCCATTTCCTTCATAACACACGGGGCTTTCAGGAATGCCTGTGTTTTGGCATTTACATTCACAGATGAACTGAAGAATAATCTCCACTTTGGTGAAGCCCAGAGGCTTAATTTCAATGGTTTCAGAATTCTTATTTGACATTTTTTGAAGTTATGCTAATTTCAAATTGAACCTTAAAGAAAAAAACCTAGATGAAATTAACAATGTAGTAATGAAAAAATATTTCATAAAGATAAAACTTTTTAAAACATGAATTTGCTTATAAATAAGCAATATTTTTTCTTTTCTACAGAAAATGCTTATACACCATACCTCATCTTCAGTGGAGAGATCGCAAAACTTTCTTCCATTTTCTCCTGTACCATTTATCCCATTTTTATAGTATAATTGATATTTACTTTTACACCTTCTTGCAATTTGCTGTTTTTGAAAATGACTTCTGAGGAAAGGGACTAAAAGAAAGTCTGAATCACAACACAAGCATAAAAGAGGACTGTTTGGGTGAGGGAACACATGTAGGAAAGTAAAATAATGAAATCCATTAAAATTTGTTTAAAAAAGCGTAATAGAGAGGGTGAATTTGATCAAGGTACACTGCATGCAGGTACGGAAATATCACAATGAAACCCCTTTGTACAATTAATATATGCTAATAAAAGAGGCAGGACACTAATCATGATAAGGAAGTCAAATAAAATGTCACCTGAATGCATAAAATATTGCAAAAAATATTTTGTACTCCAATACACCTTAGTGATGAGAAAATCCAGAGTAACAGATTAACTACTAAGAGTCCAATCTTCAAAATAACATATACAAGGTAAGAAGCATTTCCTTGTAAATTTTTCAATTAAAACAGTGCAGAGTACTGACATTACGTAGGAGGAGGCTTCCTGCAGAACAGATGGTTTCCTTCCCAACTGGCAATGGCTGTCCTCTGGCCCTGCCCATTTCAGCTAACTAGGGAGCATAGAAAATGATCTACTCTAAGGTCTAAGAACAAATTTGCTTAGAACCACTATAGTTTTGGAAAGAAAAACCCTGGTAAATTCTAATGGGCTGGAGAGGCGCTCAGTCGCACTTGCTTAGAATGCAGGAGGCCTCAGATCTGTCAATACTGCCCTCCAATATCCCAGAAAAACAAAGACAGCCCCTGTTTAAAATAGCAGATATCTAAGGACAAACAGAGGAGGTTGCAATGGCAAGCAACTACAGAAAGATGCTGAACAACTGGAATTGTGGAAACATTTGCAAAATCCCTCTCTGTCATGGGTCTTTCCCAAACATTTGGTCATTTCCAAAACCCATGGCATAAGGTAAAAGATATCTAAAATTCAACCAAAGAGTTAGCAGGCGTCTTTAAGAGTGGTATATGTAAAGCACAATAGTTACCATAATATTATACATGCCCGAATTTATTTAAAACACTTATTATCCAATGTTTAATGTTACTCATTAAACATTACTGAATTAACTCTAGAAAGGGAAAACAATTTGTTTTAGTTTTAACTCACTTTCATATGTTAGAAAAAAAAATCCTATAAATCTTTTTAAAATAAGCAAATTCTATTCCCTGAATATATTGCAACAGAAGAAAAGGCAAAAAAGCTTGTCCAGTAAAACTCATCATCAAAATAGGTGGATCTACAAAGGGACGAAAAAGAAGACCAGGAGAATCCTGTCTATCTAAATGAAAGTTATATTCTACACCTGCTCCAAAAAGGATATCTTTGCTTTAAGACATACGGAAAGATGTTCAGAATCTTCTACACATGCTTTCAGCATATTTTTGCTTTGCCTGGACCATGATGAGACAATATAAAGTTCTTCCTTCAGATAGAGAATTTAATTTTTTATTGCACTCTAGTCTGGCTAACTGTGTGTAAAGGAAGTTTTACTTTCTTTGAGCAATGTCTTCTCCAAAATTGATCTTACTTAAATGTACTCACATTGTATGCACCGATGATCAGCTGAATTACTTGCTAGAATTTGCAGTTAAAGTTCCCACTGCTGAATTAGGGATCAAGTTTTTCATTTCCTATAATTAAAAGATAAAATATGAGTAATATAAGTGTTTATTTAACTAATTCACTGGGCAAGTAGAATTTATCTTTAAGTATTTCCTAAGGAACTTTAGGAATCAAATCAGTAGAAAGAAAACTAGTTTAACAGCATATGAATAAAAATGAACATGAATCACTTTATAAAATTCAGTCTGCATATGCATTGCCATTGCCTATTCAATACAGACATGTAATTTTGCCTCAAATGACTAAACAAAAAAGATTTAGAACTTTGTTCCTTTTATCTCACATATATTTTTCTTATAAATGGTCTGAAATTTTCCAGTAACTGCAAAAATGATCTTTGTGTTATTTTCACTGAGCTTCTGATCAGGTAAATAATGGAAGGGCAATCCTATGAAATGAAGTAATACTGTTTAGCATGTGAAACACCCTTCTAATGTATTCTGATCTTTGGCTTGGTTATGTATTATTGAGACAGGGGTTCACTGCATAGCCCAGGGTGGTCTTGAACTTGTGATTCTCCTGCCTCCACATCCTGAGTGCTAGGATTACAGTATGTGAATTTTACCATAGTTTATGAAAACAAAAATGATTTGCATATGTAACTGGATTTCTTAGACAAGACTGCTTCCAAATTATAATAAATGCAAATAATTGCTGTGGTGGGTAGTGTATTTTGGGGTCTCTAATCTTCTACTTTTATGCAGGTATAAGAGCCTCCATATTAAATTGGTCTTAAATAGTAAGATAGTCTATGTACATTAAATGGTAAGACACATAATTATAGGACTGTTCATTATTAAAGGATCTATTATCTATCACTTAAGAAAAAGAACAAGATTAGGAATGGGCACGTTGACTCATGCCTGTAATCCCACCTTGTGAGGATTATGATTAGAGGCCAACCCAGGCAAAAAGTTGGAGACCCCACCTCAGCAAAGAAGCCAGGCATGGTGGTATATATCTATAATTCCAGCTATGTAGGAAACATAAGTAGGAGAAATGTAGTACAAGAGTGTAACCCTAGATAATTTGTTTATTTGTCTCAGCCAGTCCTTCCACCCTTCACCCTTGTGTGATTGTAAGGAGCAAGCACAGCACACATCTTCACCAATAGCAATAAATGCTAGGACATTAAATCATGGTCTATACTTACCAAATAACAAACCCTTGACTTTCCACAAGCCACAGGCCAGTTACCCACAATACTATTAACATCAGACACTAAAACTCAACACTAACACACCTGCTAGGTTAGGACTTAAGCACTTACAAAATACTGGCTCATTGTGTATACACTGTGTTCCAGGTGACACTGTCCATCATTTGGTAAAACAATGCCGCCAAGTTTCCCGTCTCCAGCAAATGAAAACCACATCTGTGGCAAACAACAGCAACCATGTGACATTCCTCCAGCTAATTGGTGACTTGAAAAGTAAGAGATTTCAATTTTAAAATGCTACTCACAATAACTCAACAGAAACCATGCAAGCTACCATTATATTTTTACCTAATTCTGTTTTCTCTTCTCTTCCCTCAATTCTATTAATCTTGCTAATCAGCAGAGAACCTGTTGAGAGAAACTCCTCCACATCACTGCTCAGCAACTTCTTCCTAGTTGTCCATATGGACAACGCAGCTTTTTTTAGAAACTGTTTATTGATTTTACTCAAAGAAGCTAGCACACTTCCTGTCTCTTTGTAGAGGTTTCAGGAGTGCCTGCTGCATGAATAAAAGCGTCTCTGCCCCATATTCTTTACTCTGCTGTGGGGTCCTGTTCCATCCTCTTGCCACACACACTTGCTCTCTCTTATATTCCATCTGCCTCCATTATCAGCCTTCCATAATAAGCCTTCCTTTTTATAACTATAGAAAAAATTGCTGCAGGAATTGTCTGCATAAATCCACCCATTTGAACTCATCAATCAGCACTTTGAATTTTTCATGTGTAATTTATTCTCCATTTATTCAACAAAGAATTTAAAGTAGCAACCAAATCCTTATCTCTCTGTTTTGAAATTATATTTGTCTAAATTTAAATTGCCCTAATCCACCTGTCCTCTTACAACTAAATTCTGGGCTAGGGCATGGCTCAAGTAGTAGAGCACCTGCCTAGCAAGACTTCAAATCCCGTACTGCCCCTCCCAGAAAAGTCTAAATTCCTTGAAGGCAGATATTAGATTTATTAATGGCAATCATTTTCCAAAAGCAGAATATCAGTCTCTCTTCCCACTAGCGAAGCAGAGCATGACAAACTCAGAAAGATAGCCATAACCATGGGTGCTAGAGTCAGTGTGATCCCAAAGAATAAGGCACAGAGAGAGGCAGCTCTGACAATGCCCTCCTCACAGTGATCACAAACAACTGGCCAGAAAGAAAAGAGGTACCAGGTACTACGCAGTTCTAGGTACTACCTCAAAGACCACTCT
The DNA here is from genome assembly GCF_047511655.1 of Castor canadensis. Classification (NCBI taxonomy): domain Eukaryota; kingdom Metazoa; phylum Chordata; class Mammalia; order Rodentia; family Castoridae; genus Castor; species Castor canadensis. Next base: position 63,808,062 of record NC_133400.1, read on the forward strand.
TTCCTCAGCTTAAAAGCTGAGACTAAACTTTAAACTGCAATCACCCTAGTGAAAATCAGAACTAACAAGATAGTAGTTAATATTTCCTGAGTGTGTATTGACACTTTTCACAGATCAGTGCACTGGAACTTCATGGTAGCCACATGTTCTATACTACACTGTTACTCTACTTTTAAAAATAAAAGAAAACATTTCCTAGAGATGCTAAGTAAACTACCTCGAATCAGGGAGAGTGGGAAAGTTGTTTATTACCACACATTTTACCTACTATACTGCTTCACTTATTATCTTGGATATCAGTTAGGACCTTATCAAGGAGAAAAAGAGAGACAGAGAGAGAAACTTCTACTTTCAAAATACTCAGCTGGTACCTGGGTCATAGATTGCGAATCACTGTTCCAATAGAGATGAACTTGTTACCACTGAAAATTTTGCAATTTAAAACTGCAGATGCTTTATCATTTCTCTATATGTTGCTATACAGCTTATAAATTAGGGATTTAAAAGTTTCTTCATGTTTTTGTGTGATATTACGTTTGAAATCAAGACTCACACTTGTTAGGCAGGCACTCTACCGTTTAGTCACTCCATCAGCCCCAAATTTTCCTTCTTTTTGAGTTACCAAGACACAGAAGAAAGACGTCTCTCAAAGATAATGAGTGGAAGAAAACTGAGCAAAAGAAAACAGTGTGAGGCAGTATTCCATGAGAGCAGTGTTAAGGTTCCCACTGATACATCATACGACATCAGTTCCATCTCCTATACAAGGCCAGAAGTTAGGATATCTGAGCCTCTTTCAAACACCAGGAACACCAGTGAAAGTACTATTAAGTAGTACACTGTTTCAAATGGTTAGCATGCTGTTCTTAAAACTATATGAAAAGAAGTAACTGCCCAGGTTAATCAGGGACATAATGATGAAACTTTCCAAAAAAACACTTACAGTTAGTCCATGTACTTCTCAGGACAATCTAATGAAATGGTAATTGAGGTCATAGTTTTAGTAACTTATGGTAAAACTGCACTTAAAATCCACAAAAATAATAAAATAGACCCTTGTGAAAAATAAATGTACTTACTCCACAAATGGCAACCTGCACAATCACATCAAATCCACTTTCTGTAGAATCCAAGTTCCCCAATATGTGCTGCTTGCCAATATGTTCATTAAAGATTTCTCCTTTATCGGTAAGACTGAGCACATTTTTTAAGTTGAATGGGCAGGTGCAGTTCTCTTCACTTGTGCAAGGGTTCCTGAGCTGTGCTGGTGTTGTATTAAAATAAGGCATCACAATTTTTTGTGTAAATGACCCAAAACCTGACAAGAAAAAATGCACATGGTCAGATGAATGCACAAAATTCTATTTTTTTAAAAAGTATTTTACTAAATGTAAGTTGCTAAGAACTGAATGCCTAAAATTAATTTGTAATGAAATAATAATTAGTAATGAAATAGAATCTGGAGTACGTGACAGGCTTATAAAATAAACTTAGAGATGATTGGAAAGCAATCAGGCATTTCCTTATCCAAGAGGCAAAATTTGTGCCAAATTACATGCAGTACACATTGACTGAGGGAAAGGAGTGACAAAAAGTATTAGATGGCATTCAGGAATATCGGCTTCCTTTCAGAAAAAGACTGAAAACTGCATACACCTGTAATCCCAGGACTTGGGAGGCCAAGACAAGAGGATCTTGAGTTCAAGCCAGTCTGGGCTATAAAAGTGATCCTGTCTCAAGATTTAAAAAGAGAAAGAAAAAAATTAATTTCAACATTCAATATATTTATATAAAGTATTATCATTTGAACATTATTAACATTTTAGTACTCAAGTATTTAAAATCTGGGATGTTTTGTGACTTAGGCAGTTCTCAATTTGTAAACCCCATGTTTCAAGGGCTCAATATCCACATGTGTCTGGTGACCAATGTGTTCAACAACCAATACACATTAGTCCATGAAAAGGATTTATGTGAAATTTCATGTCTAGTACTTAATAACAACACTCAATAATCAAAATGGATGCAAATAATCTTATATACTGAATTTGTGCACCACCCACAATTTTGCCCTGCTTTTATACATTCTTCACATGATTTGGCATTTGCTTTTAAACATTTACTTTTATCTGTTAGGAAAAAAGAAAAACAGGACACTTCACTTGAACTTTCAGAGGAAAAAAATGAAAAAATCTGTATCACAATGGTAAATGATATAGTATTCAAAAAAGTTATATGTGAATAGTCTGACCTAATTTCCAAGCTAAACCAGACCTACTGCAAGGAAACATTGATAAATTTGTATCACCTTGGCACTCAAAGTTAAAATAGGACATAGTTATCTTGTCTTTAATAACAAAGACAAGGTACTATTAATCTCCCTAAACATTTATCATTTTATTCAAAGGTATAATCTCAGAATTTAGCATTCTGAATGATCAAAAATGTCATGTGATTTCATGCAACTTGGTAAACATTATTTATTTTCACATGATTTATGCACCATGACCAGATTGGTTTTTATTGGATTTCTGCACATATCTAAGAAGTTAAAATTTGTTTAGTTTCCCATTGTTGCAGTTTATTGGCAGGATCTGGGTGACTGGAGCTGAAAAAGATGAGGGGACTACTGAGTCTTTCTCAATACCCACTTTATTGAAGATCACTTCTGCTTGTTATAAACTCCCTTTTCACAGAGAGCATTTGGTCAGAAAAATCATGCCAAGTATTACATGTCAAGGTTACTGACGAATGGATTAAGAAAATGTGGTATCTATACACAATGGAATTTTATGCAGCCATGAAGAAAAACGAAATGTTATCATTCGCTGGTAAATGGATGGAATTGGAGAACATCATTCTGAGTGAGGTTAGCCTGGCTCAAAAGACCAAAAATCATATGTTCTCTCTCATATGTGGACATTAGATCAAGGGCAAACACAACAAGGGGATTGGACTATGAGCACATGATAAAAGCGAGAGCACACAAGGGAGGGGTGAGGATAGGTAAGACACCTAAAAAACTAGCTAGCATTTGTTGCCCTTAACGCAGAGAAACTAAAGCAGATACCTTAAAGCAACTGAGGCCAATAGGAAAAGGGGACCAGGAACTAGAGAAAAGGTTAGATCAAAAAGAATTAACCTAGAAGGTAACACCCACACACAGGAAATCAATGTGAGTCAATGCCCTGTATAGCTATCCTTATCTCAACCAGCAAAACCCCTTGTTCCTTCCTATTATTGCTTATACTCTCTCTACAACAAAATTGGAGATAAGGGCAAAATAGTTTCTGCTGGGTATTGAGGGGGGGAGCGGGAGGGGGTGGAGTGGGTGGTAAGGGAGGGGGTGGGGGCAGGGGGGAGAAATGAACCAAGCCTTGTATGCATATATGAATAATAAAAGAAAAATGAAAATAAAAAAAAAAAAAAAAAAAAAAAAAAAAAAAAAAAAAAAAAAAAAAAAAAAAGGTTACATTAGTACAAGGAAGCACAGTTAAAATTAACTCTATTTTTGTTATGTCTCTTTTAAAATGGGAACAGAGAGGCAGGAGAAGCACACGGTCAGCATAACCTTCTTATTTACATCTGAAGGACACGAAGCCATCTGGGGAAACTTGAGCAATGTTATTTTTCTAGACATCTAGTCCTGAGACTTTTGCCTCAGTTCCTTGGATCTTTCTCACAAGGCCAAATACCAAATCACACAGGCAAGGTCTGGTCCTAAGACCTTTGTCACAGTTCCTTGAAGTTTTCATACAACACCAAATGCCAGCTCACACAGGCACGGTTGCTCTGGTGGCTCCAACATTCCATCTTGTTTGTGGGATTCTGACAAACAAATATTGAGTTGTTCTTGCTAATTTTATAGAATTTGAATTTATCAATAGATTCTTTATGGTTTCTTCCTTCACATTTACATGCTGCAACCCCCATCCTGAAGTGAAATAATTCTAATTCAATGTATTGTTTTGAGATGTGTAGGGAACAACTGGGCACCCATGACTCCACATATGGATGCACCATAGATTGCTCAAGATTAACAGATCTTCTGTTTTATTTTCAGTGCTCTTGTATATATGCCAACATTTTGCAAGACTTTTTGACCAAAGAGCAAGAACATCTTCCAAAAAGTCAACTGCTCATGGCTTCTGTTTTTACACAGTAGCAGTTCAAGATCCACCATTTTACACATTACTTTCATTGCTAAGTACACTGCATGCTTTGTCTTCTCTCTGTTCACTTCAGAACTCAAAAACTTTCTGATTTCTATCATTTTCCCATTTCACTATGTTCATTCTGGATGGAAAGAGTCTGATATTGGAGACCTTTAACCCTTTCAAAGGACACTGATCTCTACTTACAGTGAGACAGACAGCACCACCATATAGCTTTCAGAAGAAGCACCATGAGCTAACTTGAGTTTTCCCAGGAATCTAACTGAGCAAAGGCTGATACAAGACCCTGAAATAAGAAGATAACTGAGTAGACTTTTCTTTTTACCTGTTTGGCCAATTGAACCAACCTGTCCAATCCAAACCACCATTTGTAAATTCATGTGAAATACAAAAGGTGCATCCGTATATTAGGAAAGTAAAGAAAGAAAATGCATTTGACAAAACATCCCATCCTCCTAACCTTCTGATTTTATAAACTTATACCCTCCAGCCATTTCTTTCCAAAATGCCCATTGCCTGCCTTTCTTCCCCAATTTGTTACTTCACCTTTTACTTACGGTACTTAAACCAATTGTATGTCAGATCACCAGAATCCATTCCTGCCATTCTCTAATTCAAAAGCTTTTACATTTAACAAAATGTTTTTAAATGTATTGAAAAAAAGGAATACGAACAACAAATATTCCCTATCACATGAAAGCTATGGATAGCCTCTATCTCATGGAACCTTCATCTCCACAACCTGCTGGACTCTTGGGGTCTTAAAGGGGAGGTACATTCAGTTGCTCAGTTACTTCAATAGTGCATGTCAGTCTGAATGAAGTTTTCATAAAATGACCCAGTCATTCCCTGTTTCCAACTCTTTAACAGTTTTTATTTCTCCTTAGGCTAAACCAACATGCTGTACAAATCTCCAATGAAATTATATTGTTTGATCTTCTGCTATTTTTTCTCATGAAAGAAAATTAGCACTGCTTGGAATTAGTAAAACATTCAGTTTTAATCCCTGCATTTTCCAGATCAACAAACTAGACCAAAACAACAAAAGGCACAAAAAGAATAGCTGTGGTGGAGCTTATGAGGCCAACCTGGGAAAATATTAGCGATCCTATCTCAAAGAGCAAGCTGAGCATGTGGTCCCAGGAGGTGGAGGTAAGAGTGTGGTGGATAAAGAGAAATTGGGCAAAAGTCTGAGACCTTATCTGAAAAACAAGAATGAAAAAGAAAAAGATTAGAGGGACATGTCTCAAGGAAGAGGCAGAGACCCTGAGTTTAATCCTCAGCATGAAGAACAAGAAGAAGAAGAAGAAGGGCAAAGGAGAAGGAGAAGAAGAAAAAGAAAAAGAATGCCTAGAAAGCCACTGAAAGAATATTGGAGTCTTGTATGACTTTTAGAATCGCTACAGAAAAAATTATGTAATAAATACACTGTGTGTTAAATAGCATAACCTCTAATCATTAGGTATATTAACTGTTTTCTCTACATCAGTTTTCACTGCATTTCAAAATTTAATTCATAAGTTTCTGAATTGTTTCAAATATGCCTATGACCACATGGTGCTAAACCTAGAACTTAATTATTTTTTGTCTTGGGCCAACACTGACTAAAACAGTTATTCAGAAGTACCTGCCCCTTCTACAAAAATACAAAAGAAAAGGCAAGGAAATGGTGGATTGAGCATATAATACTAGCACTTAGAAGGCTGAAATGGAGGATCACACACAAGTTTAGAGCAAGAAAAAGAAGAAAGAATAACACTTCCAAAGAGGTTTAGCTTTAGTTACCAAAACATATATATATATATATATATATATATATATATATATATATATATATATATGTGTGTGTGCGTGTGTGTGTGTGTGTGTGTGTCTGTGGGTGTGTGTGTGCATGTGTGTATATGTATATATGTATATATATGTGTGTGTGTATATATATATATGTGTATATGTTAAAGCAATATGAGGTGAAGTAGTGAGAATGAAAAACAAGCTTTTCAACGTAACAAACCCCACAGCGGCTGGCTGATAAAAACCAACTGGCCGCTCTGTGCACTGGTACATTTGTTCTAAATAGTGTGGCAGCCTGGGTAAAAATATCATTTCTACCCTCTAACTTAATTCAGTACTGGATAATTTGTCTTAAGGTAAAGGAAAAAGTCAATGTATAAAAGGAAATAATTGAAAATATGAAAGATAGCACACATTCAATGCAGTACACTAGTATATTTACAATTGCAAAAGGCAAACATGCTATGCAATAGGAAAATAGAGAACGGTAGCCATTATGGGCCAATAGCCAGTCATAAACATAATAAAATGGGCAAACCACCGTTGGCTCACATCCATAATCTCAGCTATTCAGGAGGTAAAGATATGGAGGATCATGGTTCAAAGCCAGCCTATGCAAAAAGTTAGCAAGACCCTATCTCAAAAAAACCTAACACAAAAAAGGGCTGCAGAGTAACTCAAATGGTAGGGAGCCTACCTAAGAAGTGTGAGACTCTGAGTTCAAAAACCAGTGCTGGCTCCCAAAAAATAACTAAAAATAAAATGCATCCAGTACACACCTGTAATCCCAACTCATTGGAGAGAAGATATAAGAGCATGGCACCTGGAGGATGGTGCTTAAGGACAGCTGGGACAAAAGTTAGTACCAGATCCTCTCTTAAAACAAGTCAAGTGTTGTAACATATGCTCATAATCACAGCTACTTGGGAGGCAGGTTAGAAAGGATCATCTCTGAGACCCTCTGAGTTAAAAGCACAAGACCCTACATAAAATCCAAACCAAAGGCAAAAGGGCTGGGGCATCACTCAAGTGGTAGAGTGCTTGCCTAGCAGGTGTGAGGCCCTGAGGTTCAATCTTCAATAAATAAATAAAGAGAAATATGCAGCAACATTAAAAGTTACATAGAAAAATTCTGGATGCAAAGTACATTAATAGGAGAGGAACATCAGATAATAATATACAAACATATAAAACAATCAAACAGACCTGCCGATGAAAGACACTTACATGTGCAAAGTAAAGACCATGGGTTTTTAAACTCTTACAGTGTTTTCCTCTTTTATTTTTGTTTTTTTTTTTGGAGGGGTGTGGAACTGAGGTTTGAACTCAGGGCTTTGCACTTTGTAAGCAGACACTCAACACTTGAGTCACACCTCCAGTTCCTTTTGCTGTGGTTATTTTGAAGATAATGTCTTCCACTGGCCTAAACCATTGTCCTCCTGATTGTAGTCTCCCAAGAAGCTAAAATTATAGGCATTCTTTCTGCTTCCTTAATGGAAACTATTATATCATAGGTTATTGTTTCCTTAGTCAATTTCCTTTGGTATGAAAAAGTTGATTTAATTCCATGTTAACACTAAAACTTTCTTTTTAAAGACTTCATCATCAAGGAGTTGTATCACAGGAAGCTATTCCCACAGCAAAGAGGGTGCTTTAAAGTCTGATCAAAGCACCCCCAGTATCCTTTCACAGTCATCTACTTCACAAATGGACTTACACCAGAAAATTCTCTTATGTCTTGAGCTTGTGGTTTTGACTGTACATCACTTTGCCTGTTCTTCACTTCAAAGACAGACAAAAGCTGAGAATCACAGAAGTATGAAATGTTAAAAATTCACTTCTCAAAGTCTGCATAAAATGTTTAATGTAGTAAATCTATAGTCTGTTATTGTAAGAAATTCAAATTATGTGTTTAACTCTCAAGCTATGAGGAAAAGAAGGTGGCACAGAAATTCCTGAGGAAATCAGTGCATCACTGTGATAAATGGAGCAACTGGGAAGTTTTCACACAAAGTAAATTATACAAACATTTTTCACTCATAAGGACTGATATATGTAAATGAGATAAAGAAGGACATTCCATACTAATAAAAGGGGAAATAGACCAAAAGGAAATAATAATAATCAACCTGTATGCACCCAATGTCAATGCACCCAATTTCATCAAACATACCCTGAAAGACCTAAAAGCATATATAAACGCCAACACAGTGGTTGTGGGAAACTTTAAAACCCCATTATCATCAATAGATAGGTCATCCAAACAAAAAATCAATAAAGAAATTCAAGATCTAAAATATACAATAGATCAAATTGACCTACTTGATGTCTACAGAACATTTCATCCAACTTCTACACAATATACATTCTTCTCAGCTGCCCATGGAACCTTCTCCAAAATAGATATCCTAGGGCACAAAGCAAGTCTCAGCAAATATAAGAAAATAGAAATTATACCGTGCATATTATCTGATCACAATGCAGTAAAAGTAGAACTCAACAACAAAAGTAAAGACAAAAAACATGCAAACAGCTGGAAACTAAATAACTCATTACTTAATGAAGAATGGATCATCGATGAAATAAAAGAGGAAATTAAGAAGTTCCTGGAAGTCAATGAAAATGAGAACACAACCTACTGGAACCTATGGGACACAGCTAAGGCAGTCCTGAGAGGAAAGTTTATAGCCATGAGTGCATATATTAAAAAGACTGAAAGATCCCAAATCAATGACCTAATGATACATCTCAAACTCCTAGAAAAACAAGAACAAGCAAATCCCAAAAAAATAGGAGAGAAATAATAAAAATAAGAGCTGAAATCAATGAAATAGAAACCAAAAAAACCATACAAAGAATTAATGAAACAAAAACTTGGTTCTTTGAAAAAATAAGCAAGATTGATAGATCCCTGGCAAACCTGACTAAAATGAGAAGAGAAAAAACCCAAATTAGAAGAATCAGGAATGCAAAAGGGGAGATAATAACAAACAGCATGGAAGTCCAGGAAATCATCAGAGACTACTTTGAGAACCTATATTCAAATAAATTTGAAAATCTTAAAGAAATGGACAGATTTCTAGATACATATGACCATCCAAAACTGAACCAAGAGGAAATTAATCACCTGAATAGATCTATAACACAAAATGAAATTGAAGCAGCAATCAAGAGTCTCCCCAAAAAGAAAAGTCCAGGACCTGATGGATTCTCTGCTGAATTCTATCAGACCTTTAAAGAACTGATACTAACCCTCTTAAACTGTTCCATGAAATAGAACCAAAACCAGGCAAAGACATCTCCACAAAGGAGAGCTATAGGCCAATCTCCTTAATGAACATTGATGCAAAAATCCTCAACAAAATAATGGCAAATCGAATTCAACAACACATCAAAAAGATTATTCACCACGACCAAGTAGGCTTCATCCCAGGGATGCAGGGCTGGTTCAACATATGAAAATCAATAAACGTAATAAACCACATTAACAGAAGCAAAGACAAAAACCACTTGATCATCTCAATAGATGCAGAAAAAGCCTTTGATAAGATCCAACATCATTTCATGATAAAAGCTCTAAGAAAACTAGGAATAGAAGGAAAGTTCCTCAACATTATAAAAGCTATATATGACAAACCTACAGCCAGCATTATACTTAATGGAGAAAAACTGAAACCATTCTCTCTAAAATCAGGAACCAGACAAGGATGTCCACTATCTCCACTCCTATTCAACATAGTACTGGAATTCCTAGCCAGAGCAATTAGGCAAGAAGAAGGAATAAAAGGAATACAAATAGGTAAAGAAACTGTCAAAATATCCCTATTTACAGACGACATGATCCTATACCTTAAAGACCCAAAAAACTCTACTCAGAAGCTTCTAGACATCATCAATAGCTATAGCAAGGTAGCAGGATATAAAATCAACATAGAAAAATCATTAGCATTTCTAACACTAACAATGAGCAAACTGAAAAAGAATATATGAAAACAATTCCATTTACAATAGCCTCAAAAAAAATCAAATACCTAGGTGTAAACCTAACAAAAGATGTGAATGACTTCTACAAGGAAAACTATAAACTTCCGAAGATAGAGATTGAGGAAGACTATAGAAAGTGGAGAGATCTCCCATACTCATGGATTGGTAGAATCAACATAGTAAAAATGTCGATACTCCCAAAAGTAATCTACATGTTTAATTCAATTCCCATCAAAATTCCAATGACATTCATTAAAGAGATCGAAAAATCTACTGTGAAATTTATATGGAAACACAAGAGGCCATGAATAACCAAGGCAATACTCAGTCAAAAGAACAATGCTGGAGGTATCACAATACCTGACTTCAAACTATATTACAAAGCAATAACAATAAAAACAGCATGGTACTGGCACAAAAACAGACATGAAGACCAGTGGAACAGAATAGAGGACCCAGATATGAAGCCAAACAACTATAACCAACTTGTCTTTGAAAAAGGAGCTAAAAATATGGAGAAATAGCAGCCTCTTCAACAAAACCTGCTGGGAAAACTGGTTAGCAGTCTGCAAAAAACTGAAACTAGATCCATGTATATCACCCTATACCAAGATTAACTCAAAATGGATCAAGGATCTTAATATCAGACCACAAACTCTAAAGTTGATACAGCAAAGAGTAGGAAATACTCTGGAGTTAGTAGGTATAGCTAAAAACTTAATAAAAAAAACACCAGCAGCATGGCAACTAAGAGATAGCATAGATAAATGGGACTTCATGAAGTTAAAAAGCTTCTGTTCATCAAAAGAAATGGTCTCTAAACTGAAGAGAACACCCACAGAGTGGAAGAAAATATTCACCAGCTATACATCAGACAAAGGACTGATAACCAGAATATATAGAGAACTTAAAAAATTAAATTCTCCCAAAACTAATGAACCAATAAAGAAATGGGCAAGTGAACTAAACAGAACTTACTCAAAAAAAGAAATTCAAATGGCAAAAAACACATGAAAAAATGCTCACCATGTCTAGCAATAAAGGAAATGCAAATTAAAACCACACTATGATTCCACCTCACCCCTGTTAGAATAGCCATCATTAGCAACACCACCAACAACAGGTGTTGGCAAGGATGAGGGGTAAAAGGAACCCTCTTACACTGTTGGTGGGAATGTAGACTAGTACAACCACTCTGGAAAAAAATTTGGAGGCTACTTAAAAAGCTAGACATTGATCTACCATTTGATCCAGCAATACCACTCTTGGGGATATATCCAAAAGACTGTGACACAGGTTACTCCAGAGGCACCTGCACACCCATGTTTATTGCGGCACTATTCATAATAGCCAAGTTATGGAAACAGCCAAGATGCCCCACCACCGACGAATGGATTAAGAAAATGTGGTATCTATACACAATGGAATTTTATGCAGCCATGAAGAAGAACGAAATGTTATCATTCACTGGTAAATGGAAGGAATTGGAGAATATCATTCTGAGTGAGGTTAGCCTGGCCCAAAAGACCAAAAATTGTATGTTCTCCCTCATATGTGGACATTAGATCAAGGGCAAACACAACAATGGGATTGGACTTTGAGCACATGATAAAAGTGAGAGCACACAAGGGAGGGGTGAGGATAGGTAAGACACCTAAAAACTTAGCTAGCATTTGTTGCCCTTAACGCAGAGAATCTAAAGCAGATACCTTAAAAGCAACTGAGGCCAATAGGAAAAGGGTACCAGGAACTAGAGAAAGGGTGAGATCAAAAAGAATTAACCTAGAAGGTAACACACACGCACAGGAAATTAATGTGAGTCTTCTCCCTGATAGCTATCCTTATCTCAACCAGCAAAAACCCTTGTTCCTTCCTGTTATGTCTTATATTCTCTCTACAACAAAATTAGAAATAAGGGCAAAATAGTTTCTGCTGGGTATTGAAGGGGTTGTGGGGAGAAGGAGGGGGCAGAGTGGGTGGTTAAGGAGTGGGTGGGGGCAGGGGGGAGAAATGACCCAAGCCTTGTATGCACATATGAATAATAAAATTTAAAAAAAGGACTGATATATGTCTGTCTAGTCTCCTGTAATGAATACTGGACTGCCTTGAGAAATATTTCAAAACATCATACAATCAGAGAATCATACTAAGTGAAAGCTACTAGGAAAAAAATGTTTCCCAATATTCTGGGGATGCATGATTTTAGACCATTAAGAGTAGTGTGACATCATTCTCCTACAGATCTTTACAAGCCACACAACCCTCTGATACCTTCTGAAACTCCAGAAGAGTGCCAAGTCCAGAAGCAGGAAAAAAAAACAAAGCTCTGGTGTTAAAGAACAGCTGAGAGGATAAGACAGTGCTGGAAACAGCTTAAGGACAGGTGTCAACTCTCCCACAAGAAACTGAAAATGCTGTCACTGGCTGGTGGTGTTTATTAAAAGCCAGGTTTCAGGAAAATGAAGAAGCAACAGAAGGTGACCCCAAATCAGTATGAAGACATGTAGAGACAATGGAGCTCACAGTAATTACCAATAAAGTAACTATGGGGATGGGGAGACACAGATGTGACTGATTGTAAAAGCAGCAAGCAGTAGATGGTTAAGAAGTGGTAAGAGAGATTCTCCACCACCCAGGTCACTCCTGACAATATCTGGAAGATACCATAGCCGTGTGTGTGTGTGCGTGTGTGTGTGTGTGTGTGTGTGTGCGAGGTGTGTGTGTGTACATGCACATGTGCAGCGGGGGAAGGTGGTAAAGAAAAATGCCCAAAGTCCTGCACCTCACAACCTCCTCAGTCAGCACTTTTCAGTATGGCCATGGGTTTTCCTGGAGGTTCTCCTCAGCCTAACAATCAAAACCTTGACATGGCAGTTCCCACTCTCAGATGGTTCTTATGCTTAGCATTAATTTATTAGGAGGAAAGAACAGGGGGAAATGCCATTCAGACACTATCCTAACCCTATATGTTCTCATTTTCATAGCTAGAAGTCTCGAACAAGTTGTCTACACTGGTCTCCATTTGCTAACCACCTCCTCTCTTCTCACCTACTGCAACTGATGAACACTCTCTACCTGATGTGAACTGATCCTGCAAAAGAACTCTTTCTGGGCCTTACCTTACTATCTCCATTCATTCATTCGACTGTAATAGGCACTTGGGGAAATTCTTTAGCTTACCACCAAACACCTGACAAAATTCACCCTTCTTTCTTAACACATCTCTTCCCTTGAACCCAACTTGTTTCCCCTCTACATCTCTGGAGTTCCTTCCTCAGGCAAGTATGTCAGATTTTGTGCCAATTACAAGATGCAAACATTGCTGCCTCAAGGAACATTAAGTTCAGTACAAAGACAAAAAATAGAATTGCACTATGATATAATGAAGGCTGGACACAGTGCAATGAGGACACAGATATCTTTCTGGAAAAATTCACAAGCTTCATGGAGATAGCAGTCTTTCAGCAAGAATTGAAGAAAGGTAGGAGATTGACAAGATAAGAGAAGCTGTTCCAGGACAAAGTCTCCTTGAGAAGGGTAATAGTGACTATTTTCTAATCCTATGTCTGCTATATATGTCTGGGTGCCTTTTACACCCTTGAGCTGGAATTCTTAGACTCATGTTTTCTCTCTCTACAGAAAAAAGTCTTTGAAAAAATGTATTTGTAGGTTTTGTTGTTATATCTTATTGGTGAACTAAATGACTTTATCTTTATAAATTTCTGTCGTAAGTATAAATTATGTCATTTTAAAATATTGGAAAGAATCTTGAAATACTTAAGTTTTTCTGAGACTTACATAATGAGTTGGAAACAGCAGGAACCAAAATCAGGCAGTCTGGAGAAAGCAATTGCAGGGAGCTTTGTGCATTCTACGATGAAGGAACTCAGATACTATCCTATAAACTGCAGGAAAATTGAAAAAACTGGATTAGGATAGCAAGATGACTAAGTGTACATGGCAGGAAAATAGTGAAGAACAGGATGGGTGACAAGATAGGATCTTAGAAGACAGAGAGAATTCACTGCAAATGTTCAAGTAAGAGGAGACATGGCCATGTATGTTGGTGCACTCCTATAATTCTAGCACTTGGGAAGCTAAAGCAAAGATCAGGAGTTTGAAGCCAAAGTAGGATACATAGGGTGGTTCCATCTCAAAAAATTTTAAAATAAAGGAACATGTCAGAATTTATGCAATGGAAAAAATGACAAAAAAAGTAAGTGATTATGCAAGGATCTACCTGGTTTGTGATATTTTCTTGTATGAGAAAGGGTGAGAGAAGGAAAAGAACCTAAAATAGGTACCATATTTAAGTAAAGGAGTGGGGCATAGGAAAGTAGCTCAGTTTTAGAGCACTTGCCAAATACACATAAGTCCCTGGGTTCAATCCCCAGTACAACAAAAAAATCATAGGAAATGGAATGGAAGCTAGGGGAGGAAATGATGCATTTTGTATTAGAAATGTGGACATGAAATGCCTACATGAATTCTAGTGTAGTAACCCACAGGAAGAAGAAGACACATGGGTCTGGATATCAGAAGATAAGTCAGGGCTAGAGAAAGAGACATGAAAGATATCATTATTAGGTGGTAAATGAAACTATGAAAATGGCAAATTTGAAGATGTAAATACATAGAGAAAGAAAGAAGACAACTGGCAGGGCCAGGCCTCCCTGGAGCAAAGAGGGATGGCACCCAGACCATAAGGAATGTATTCCATGCACACAGAGCAACAGCTCTCTTCTCTATAGCAGAACTGAGACTCAGAAAGCTTCAAGAACTCATTCATGCCTGACAGTTCCCTCTGACATAGGAAACCAGGACAGAAAAAAAGGTGGGGCTGGGGTGGAAGTTAAAAACTAGGAAGATGCAATTGGATTGTAGACCAATGCTGAGGGCCCATGAGATACTAGACAACCTAATTCATAAAGATACATTTGTCACACTTATCTATCTCACTTGTAACTCTCTTTAGTAGAGGGTTATGTAATTTGGGGATTTGAGACTAAGTAATGGGCTTTTTAGCAATTAAATTTCTAACGGTTTGTATCTAAAATAATAAAACAGCAAAACTTCAGTGTTTTGTAAATCATATTAGCAAAAATAATTATTTACAAAAGCTACTATCACACACCACCATGAAAAACAAACCGATAGGAGATAATTTCCAAACCATAGTAATGTTTGTTAAATATTTCTATTTGACAAAATGTTGACAAACGATTTTGTAACAATACAATTGCCTTAATTAGAAAGCTTTGGAGAAAATGCAGATTAGGTTACTTTACAAAATCAAAAGAATAAATAGGAATTCTTCTGAAATAAAATGCTACTTATAAGTTCATTTGCTAACATTGTTTTCCAAAATCATATTGTATAGTTTTCATATACTACTGATCTCATTAATCTGTTTTAGTACAAATTATACTTTAGATACAAATTAGCAAGATCAATAATTTGCTGTTTCTGTTTTGACTTACTTGCTTAGCTTATTTGACACTTGCCCTGTTCTACATACTACTGCTTATATTTTTCTATTTGTATTTTAATAGAATATACTTGAGCTTTTATTTAAGAGCATCTATATTCCAGTTCTTTAGCTATGGATTCCATCTGACTCATTCTTGAAGAAATATTTTCCATTTACTGATAAACATCTTCTTCATCTACCACTTGTTTCTAAAGCAAGTACAAAGGACAGATTTTTAAAAATAATCATATCTGAAATAATAAATATGTAATTATTTTCTTTAGGTTTGACTCATTGATTCTAGAGAAATGTTAAATATACAAAATATAATGTTTCAGTTTGGAATATTTATCACCAATACCAACTGCATTCAATATGAGTCATAAAAATATTGAATCTTTCTGTCCTTGTGTGGGGCAAAGTTTGAACCCAGACCCTCATATGCACTATACAAATGCTCTGCCAATGACCTACAACACTCACTCTGAATCATCCTCATGCTGGTACCCATGTGATTGTATAACTCATAGAATATAATAATTAATTCAAAAATTTTAAATAGAGCAATGTAACACAAGATTAATTCAAGAAAATAGGATCATTTCTATATCCCAATATTTCTTTTCCTTCAAATAGTCTTATTTTCTGCAAACTAGCTCTAAAAGTATCAATTGATTCTCTAATGAAACATCAATTAAGTTATAATGGTGATGGAAAATGAAATTTTTACATTAGAAACAGATGCCAACTATCCTTTAGAAATCTACAAAATAAGTTGCTAGATGTAGAGGAAACAAAGATAATATGTAAATCCAAAACATAATTTGCAGTGAGATGAATAGAAGAATATAACAGATAAATTAACCTATAACAATAGAATAATTGTAGTAATTCTTCCTCAGCATAATTTTTTCTTTATGCTGTCTCATGCTTATAAATTTCTACTTGAAAATGACCTACTATATTCTCTTGTAAATATCGAATGAGGTTTTGTACATCTATCTTATTTTGAAAATTCATAAGGGATTCACATTTGTCTTGCTCCCTTTCTATTGAGAGTATCTCTTGGTTCAAACTTTGACTGTTTGCTTTCATGTGAAGATAATTGTCAGTTTTCTGTTTTCCTTCAATATCATTGATCTGTATGAATATAAGGGAAGAAAACCTAAAAACTTGAATGTGGTTGATGTGCTCACTGTATAGGAGCAAATATAGTAATCTTAAACTTGCTGAAGCCACTATGGGAAGGGGACTAGGAAGTAGTGAAGAGGTCTGGCAGAGATGAACCAATGTGTGTTGTAATACACATGTGCATGGAAGCAACACTAGGAATCTCTCTGTATAGCTATCTTTATGTCAAACTAGCAAAAAAGCTTATTAATGCCTATGTTTTCTCTTTGACAAAATTGGAGAACACGATAGGGGACAGGGAGGGAGGTAGCCCAAGCAATGTATACACATGTGAGTAAATGTAAAAGTACCAAAAAAAAGAAAAGGAAAAAGAATAA
This sequence comes from Castor canadensis, assembly GCF_047511655.1. NCBI lineage: Eukaryota > Metazoa > Chordata > Mammalia > Rodentia > Castoridae > Castor > Castor canadensis. The sequence continues at coordinate 63,824,990 of NC_133400.1, forward strand.
AGCCAAAGAGAGCAGCTTTCAAGATAATAATGGTAATAATAATAATAATAATAATAAGGCAGTTTGGTAATAAAGAACATAGGCCAAGAATATTCTAACACAAAACCATGTGCAAATTGTCACAAAGCATCTGCATTTGACCTTAGGTTTTCATTTTGCTATGATCATTTCTTACTGTTCCTTCATAAACTAGCTCTAAGCCACCTCCTAGTATAAAGTCTCTTATCCCTTACCCTCATTATCACTATCCACAATATCTAAAGAAGTTTTAGGGACATGGTTTTGAAGTATTTAGGACTGCATCAATAATTGCCTCTTAAAGTAAGACTATGAAATTAATATGCTAATTAATGAACTTTAGCAAAATCATTTCATTACCATATACTAGTTGTACAGGGAGTTTTCATTGTGACATCAAAGAGATCTCTAGTAAATAACCTACCTTATTTCAAGTTCTTAAAAAAGCAAGGATAAACCTACCCCAAATTTACTGCAAGGAAAGAAATATGGAACATCCAAACGGAAATTAATGAAATAGAAACAAAAAGAAAAATACAAAGAGTCAATGAAACAAACAGTTGGCCTTTTAAAGGAATATATAAAATTGACAAATACTTAGAACATCCAAATTATTAAAATTAGACAAAAGAAAGTAACATTATGACTGATAACATTAAAATTCAGGAGATTATTAGGGAATGACTTGAAAATGTATTGTCAAGTAAGTTTCAAAATCTGGCGTAAATGGATAACTTTCTTGACACATGAACTATCAAAATTGAACCAAGATGATACAAATAACACAAACAGATCAACAGCAAGCAATTAAATTGAAATGGTAATTAAAATCTTCTTAACAAAGAAAGGCCCATGATCAGACACATTCACCACTGAGTTGAATCAGAACGTCTGTAGAGCTTATAGCAATGCTTTAACTATGCCACAAAATACAAAGGGAAGCAACAAATCCAAACTCGTTTTCTGAAAATAGGGTTAACGAAACTAGATAACGATACAACAAAAGAAAAAAAATAGGCTAAAATGTTTTTTTAAGATAATTCCAAAAGCCTGTAATAAAATGCTCAAAACTAAAATTCAACAGTATTTTTAAAAAAATTCACCTTCAAGTTAGCTTTGTACCAGTGAGTCATGTATTTCTCAATACACACCAATAAATAAATATAAATCAGCTTATGAATAGAACCAAGAGCAAGAATCAGATTATCATATCCATAAGGGCAGATAAAATCTTTGAAACTATAAAAAATCCGTCCATGATAATAAATGCACCTGCACACTCATGTTTATTTCAGCATTATTCACAATAGCTAAACTACAGAAATGACCAAGATGCCCAGGTACTGACAAATGGATGAAGAAAATGTTATACTTATATATAATAGAATTCTATTCAGCCACAAAGAAGAATGAAATTTTGTCATTTTTAGGTAAATGGATGGAACTAGAGAACATCCAGTGATTTAGCCAGATTGAGAAGGCCAAAAGCCACATTTTCTCTCATATGTGGAATTTAGTCCTAAAACCAATGTAACAATTTTATGAGAAACAAGAAATGTCAAGGGGCATGTAAAAGAAGGAAACTAAGGTGAATATGTTTGAAGTGCTATATGCAAGAATGAATACAGAACTTTTAAACTGGTTGAAAACAACCATAAAAAGGAACTAAAGTAGAAAGAAGTAAAAAAGAAGAAATGAACCAAACCTGGCATTAATACATACATGCATGGAAGTGTCACAGGAAATTCCCTATGTGGCTATCTTAAGCAAGCAAAATTGTCACTTCTTTTTCCTTTCTTTTGTGAAATTGGAGAACAAAAGTGAGGAACAGGTCCTGCCTAGCGGATGAAAGTTGATGATAGTGGGAGGGAGAGGATATGGAGAATGGGTGTAAGAGGAGGATTATGGTGCAAATACTGTGTACATATAAATGCAAATGGAAAAAATATACCCATTGAAACTATTTTTCAATTGGCAGAATAGCAGGATAAAGGAGAAATGTGGAGGGGGCTGAATTCAAGTATGATATAGTTGATATACTATAAGAACCTTTGTCAATGCTACAATGTACTCCTACCCAGCACAACAATGAAAAATAAACCACAAAGAAACTAGTAGTACATCATTTGCATCTTAACATTTAGATTAAGCCTATATATGACAGACCCATAACCAACAGTATAATGAACGGGGAAAAACTGAAATACTACGTATAAAATCAGAAATACATCAAGGATGTCTCGTATCTTCATTCTTATTCAAAGTATTGTTTGATTTCCTAGCCAAAACAATAATTCAAGAAAAATAAAAACTAAAAAGGATACAAACAGAAAAAAGGTCAAGCCATCTATGATGGCAGATCTAATGAAAAACCCTACAATGCCATTGGACGACCCTGTATCAGATATGCACTTTTAGCAAACTCCATGATAAAAAGTCAACATATAAGAAAAGTAGGTTTTTATATGTCAACCATAAAGTCATTAAAAAAGAAGTCTGGAAAGAAATCCCATTCATAAGAGCCTCAAAAACTTCATTGGCATAAAATTAACCAAAGATATTAAAGACCTCTTCAGTGGAAATTATCAGGACTAAAGAAGAAAATAAAGATGACTTTAGAAAATGGAAATACTGCCATGTTCATGCTCAACAGAGTAAATGTTTGCAAAATAGTCATAATACCAAAAATGATATGAAAATCCTGTTCAATCCCAATCCCAATTCCATTAACATCTGTACAGAATTAGGAAAAACAATACTAAAATTCTTATGGAAACACAAAAGACTCTGACTAGCCAAATGAATCTTGAGCAAAAAAAGCAATGCTAGTGCTGAGCATTGCTGCCTGTGCTTGTAATCCCAGCTACTCAAGAGACAAAGACAGAGAGGATAATTGTTCAAGCCGGTATGGGCAAGAAGTTAGTGAGAGTCCAATTGAATCAATAAATTAGTCATGATGGGTTATGTCTGTGATCCCAAATACATGGGAAGTGTATGTAAGAAGATTGGGGTCTAAGGCTAGCCACAAGTAAACCTGTGAGACTTTGACTGAATAATAATTAAAGCTCAAAGAGAACTGGATGTATAGCTCAAGTGGTAGAGTTTCTACCTAGCAAGCCCAAGGCCCCAATTTCCAACTCCAGTGCCACCAAAAACAGAGAAATGCTAGAGGTAATACAATCTTGAATTCAAATTATACTACAGAGTAACAAAACCAGCATGGTAGTGGCCCAAAATCTGACACAAAGACCAATGTAGTAGAATAGAAGTTCTAAATATAAACCACATCAAATATTTCCATCTTATTCTTGACAAAAGCACTGAAAACTTACATTGACAAAAAAGATAGCCTCTTTAACAGGTGGTGCTGGGAAAACCAGATATCCACATGTAGAAGACAGAAACTAGATCCCTGCCTCTCTTCCTGCAGAAAAATCAGCCCAAAGTGGTTAAAAGACCTTTATATACAGAAACTACCAGAGGAAAACGTAGGGGAATCTTTGACGATAAAAGCACAACAAGGACTCCTTCCATAGGACTCCAACAACTCAGGAAATAAGAGCAATTGAAAAATGTGATTGCATCAAATTAAAAAACTTCTGTACAGCAGAAGAAACCATCAACAGATTGAAGATTCAGTCAGCAGAATGAAAGAAAATTTTTGACAGATGTTTAAGCAACAGGAGATTCACTTCAAGAATATATAAAGAACTGAAGAAATTATACACCAAAAATAAAACAAAATACATTTTATATTGATTCTGGTTGATTTCACTTGGAAAATAATGTTTTTCCAAACCTGGGGGAAGGCATGCTCACCCTTAGCATGTTAAGCAGCATACTTGGTCACATTTTTATTTTAGCAACAGGTGTTCCATTGGTTGCTTTTCTTTTGTTTTCAATAATTTTCTTACCAAAGAAGACATGTCCTTCTGCATCTCTTGTACTGAAGTCCCTTTCTGATGTACAGTCAATGCTCTGGTTCACAGGTAGACTCAGCAAGAGCTGTCACTGCTCCACAAATATGTTAACCCAGATGATCTGCACTGTAGGGACCCCTAACAGTGAGCCTTCTGCCTACATGAGGGACTATTGACTGAATTGTCTGAAAGAAATCTGTCTCTTCATTCAGGAAGCAGAGATCAGGAAGATCTCAGTTAGAAACCAGTCCAGACAAATAGCTCATGAGAGCCTATCTTGAAAAAAACCTTTTACAAAAAGGGCTGGTGGAGTGGTTCAAGGTGTTAGCCCTCAGTTCAAACCCCAGTGCCACAAAAGAAATCTGTCTCCTTTTAAATTTTTGGATAATAGAGTAGAAATCATAGTGGCATGTGATTTTATCATATTTCTAATTGATCATTTTGGAAAATCTACAGAAAATTCATCATTATTTACATATGAGCTTTAAACTGATTTTGGATACCAATAAAATTTTCAAATTCAGATACCTTTATATATCTCAGTATGACAAATATTTCATATTTGTATACAAATATGACTCCTGGCACTCTCATTCACAGAAGTTCCCTTATTAACATATTTTTATGTTGTGTGTATGAAAATTCTTATAATAAAATGGGACTGATCTATATGTCGAAATTGTATTTTTTCAGTGTTCTTCTGCCATGAGGAAGACCAATCAGCACAAATTTTCTAGTTCCCTGTTATGTGTGTCTGTATAATGGAACAGCAAAAATATAGATGCTACATAAAAAACACATTAGGATGTCATTGTTCCACTTTGGTTCTCAGAGTGCAATCTTGTGATATCAATTTCTATAAAGGCAAATATAAGTAACAGGAATTATTTTGGCTGCTAAATGTTAATATGGTTTCTATCTTACATCAGTAAAATGACATTCTTAACCATGTATCAGTCTTTCCTGAGATTGGAGTGTGATATCTTTCAAACATAGGTGAAACAAAGATGAATAGAAAAAGCAGTTTCCAAGTCTGTAAAGCTAAGAGCACTGAATTCCTTTATCAGGTCCCATTCAAGCAAGCAGCCATTTGTATTTACTCAATGGCAGCTGCATTTGTTTTTGAACTCCAAAGAGAAAATCATTCATTTGCAAAAACTTTTGTGTAATGAGCATGTTCCCATGCTTGATGATGACAACAAACTGCAAGTAAGTAACTCTTAAAACCTCACTGAAAGGCTCAGATTACAGAGAGATACAGAATATAGATCAAGTACTACCTAAATTGCTTCGGACATTGTTGGTCTAAAATATTAGACAGAAGTTCAAACAGATAACTGCATAGCATTGTTCAGAGCACCATCATTCACAATAGCCACGGTGTGAAATCAACCTTCAGGTCCATCAATGGTGAATGGATTATTAAAATGTTGTATGTATAAACCATTCATTTTAGACAAGAAATACTTCTCTGATAAAATCTCATTACCCAAAACACTAATTTTACAAATTCAGGCAATTTCATCTATTAGTGTCAATGGTATTTTCCTGAGGAGTAGCAAGTACTCTTGACACGCATACAATAAATATTTTGATCACTGAGAACTTTCCATACTGCCTAACATATTCCTATTATGCCACTATTAAAGAAAGAAAAAGTTTAAGAAATGAATTGGACACTGACTTACCAAATTTATAGGTACCTGATTTTTTAAAAATTATTCATTTTCTCATGCTTGCTTTCTCATTAGAACTTTCAAAATGGAACAGTCATCTTCAAGACTGAAATGTATCTTATCAAATAATTTTTATCAAGATAAATATTACAATATATAACTTCAAACAAATATCTGGAAGAGTAATTCAATAAATTCTTAAAAATTTGAAAAGCAGATTATTTAGAATCTTTCATTTTTTAACTGTGCAGAATTTAAGGATAATGTGCAAAAAATATGTATTTCTAATTAGAGTGCTGGGGATAGAACCCAGGGACTTGAACGTGCAAAGCATGCACTCTATAGCATAGACACTCCACAGTCTTAAATTATTCATTGCACATAGCATGAAATGTTTTCCTGGATTAACACACAAATACTTATTATCACAACTGATGTAATTTTCACACCACATTGCTTATTTTCCATATAAAATAGTAAAGTTACTTTTATACTGCTTTCAATTATAACTTTGGTGGTGACCTTCCATTTTCACAAAGTTCTGTACAGCCTCTGTGGGTTGGTACTGCTCTTCTTGCAAGTGAAACAAAGAAAAAATTAAAACTCCTGTATAAATCTGCTGATCACCAGTTTTTATGCTACACTTTCATTAGAACATAGTGGTATTCCCATGTTTGTATTTTCCTTTTGAGGACTCTGTATTGTTCCCTCAGCATTAACAGTTGTTGAAACAGGGATCTCATCACCACAGGTCCTAAAATAATTTATAACTGGCCCATTACAGAAAAGTAGATTGACCTCTGCTCAAGGAGGAAGCACTTTATTTTTGTTTGTAAATCATATTTTATCAGATGCTTGGATAGATAAAATAGGGAAAATTGAAAATTCCCTCATAGTTAAAATTCATAGGTTTCTATTCCAAAAACCACATAAACAAAAACAGTTTAAAAAACTCCTACATTTGAATGATTACTATTCGTCATCACTATACCAGTGATATATAAAGTTTACATAAGTTAGCGTGATTTGTTAAATTGCAACTAGATGATTCACAAAATAGTTTCAATGGTAGCATCAACACAGATGCCCCAGTGTTGGGTCTGAATCTCACTTCCACCTACTCAGAGCTGGGTTATCTCTATGAAGTTAATTTTCTGTGCCTGAGGTTCCTTGCCTGTAAAATACATATAATACTATCAAACACAGTGAACCACTGAGAAGAATACATTGGGGAGAATATCTACAGTACTTAGAAATGCATGTGGCACACAGGAAGCTCTGCATGAAATTTGCTATTAGCATTTGTATTTTGATTACATTTTGTGTTCTAGTAAATATGATATAGGCCAATGGAAGTGGTCTTCTATATGATGTGCAAAAAATCAGTTTTCACAGCATTGAAAGTAGCAGTCAATGGGGATGAGGAGACAGAGTATACATCCCCAGTATTTCATGAAACTTTTACACTTGCACTAGTCACCACTAATTTTTCCACTTGTAATAATTTATATCTCATTTTCTTTCAGTATTATTCAGAAGAGAATGAATGCGTACTGTAGTGCAAAAAAGCACCTCCAGGATTACCTAGAAAATAACTGCCTTGACTATCAGAGGGATGCTAACAACACTTACATGAAAATACTGACTATTGTGAAATCAAAGCTCCCTAATCAATTCACGCTACCAAATGTTAATGCTGTGCTGTTTTATACAGAGCGCTGGTAAGAAGAAGGTTATGTGGAATGGCACATTAGAAAACCTGTAGCCACAAATATTCCACTTGCAAATTAGTACAAATCTATAAGTCTCAGTTCAGACTACATAACTAATGAGCTCTTTTTCCAAAGTGAGAAAAATATGAACGTTTGTAGAATAATTCTCTCCGATTAGGTTAAGTGCTTTGAATTTATATTTAATTACTTTACAAATATTTCAATTAACAGTCTTAGTATGTCAACATTACAAAGAAGAAATTATCGGTGTTATCCTAACACAAATGTTTTCAATTTACATTAGGATAAACAATATGCACATCAAATATTGTTCACCGCTAAATAAACTTGTACATAGGTGAGATTATTTCTCATGCTAGAGATGAAAACCAATACAGCAATATAAAATTAAGGGAGAATATGTTCTGCACAGAGTAAAGTCAATGAGATTCATAGAATTTACTTTTCATGAAAAGTAAATTGAAAGCTTGTTCTGGATAAAAGTGGCCAATTTAGTACAAACTAAAAAGACAGAAATGACAGCATAAGTAAACATGGAGAGACAGAGAAATCAGGCCAATTAACCCAAAGAACAAATTCCCATTATGAGATGGTAAAATCATACACATAAAATATGGTAAGCCTCCACTTTCATAGATTTATTACACTAGGTTCAGACCAAGGACAATCAAAAACAATAAATAAAAATCAAAAGAAATTCCAAAAACAAAAATTCCTTTTTTGTTTAAATTTAAATTTCCTCTTTAAATTCCTGCAGGTACATTATGCAGCTCAGTGAATGCACAGAAGCTCTGTCAGCCCTCTTTTAAAGTCAGCTGAGTGTAAATCATTGTGTGATCTGCTCACTGTGTCCCTGCCTTTTGCCATTTCAAAATATACTCCCCAAAACAAAGTAAAAGTAAATTGCTTAATTTAGATGATAAATTGAAATTCATGGATTTGTTGAAAGGCAACAACATGTCTTATCAAAAGCTAGGCAATCTTATGGGAAAAATGAATCCATATTACAGTGCCAAGCCCTATATATCCTAAGCATTCATTTTTTTTCCTCAGTTGTGGTCTCCTTGGAATTGTGTACCCACAGATGACAAGGGTCTGGTCTGTGTTGTAAATGAAGGTTCATAGAATTCAATGGAGTGATGAATGGATATGTGATACAGTCACACAATAGAATATTACTCAACAGAAAAAAACAAGTACTGATACTTGCTACCACACAGATAAACTCCAAAACATTATGCTAAAAGGAGAAAGTTGTGAAGAACTAAACATAGTATGACTCAGTCTATATGAACTTTCCAGATCAGGGAAATTACATATAGAAAGATATTTTGGTATTTTAGTGACATTCTAGGCCTGGGGAAAATGGATATCTTGGAGTGTGACAGTTGTGGGATTTGGGTTTTCTTTTCAAGGAGAAGAAAGCTTTGAAACTGGACAGTGTGGTGGTTCCACAACTCTGTGAATATACTGCAAACACCAAATTGTGCTCTTTAAAGGCATGGAGTCAATAGATGCCAATTACATCCCATAGAGTAGCATTTCAAAACCACAATGGTAAAGCATAAGTAACTTTCTCATTTCTCTCTTTTGGATATAAATACTATATACAGTGTGACCATTTCTATGCTTCGTACAATGTCTGTAAAGAAAAAAATTTCTACACAGTGTGACCATTTCTACACTTTGTACAATGTCTGTAAAGAAAAAAATGTCTAACTTTTTAAATATTTATAAAAAATAAACTAAGCCAAATGTGTTATAAAGAAACTACAATGACCTTGCTGTTCATGTTATCTTAAATCTACATAATAATTGTAAATGATCTAGTGGTGGGTTGGGGCTTAGTTGTAGAGCATCTGCCTAAATATTATGGCTTATTAATGTTGTTAAAATGTCTTCGTATCAAAATGTGGGATTACTCTTTGCAAAAGGAAGGACTGGCATTAAAAATATGATTATATTTTCATCCTTGCCTAATAGTGGAAGTAGTAACATACAACACAAACCTCCACATAAACATGATAAGGGGCTGGCATCATTTCTCCAAACTGGAGTGGAACGGGTGAATTTAAGTATTATATATTTGATACATTGTAAGAACTTTTTAAAAGCTGCAATGTACCCCCACCCAGCACATCAATAAAAATGTTTATGAAATAAAGATAGAGGTGTGACATTTTTAGCAGTAATTATGTTATCTGTTTCACTGTATTTGCATGGAACTTGCTAAAAGAGGCTTCACATTGTAGAAATCTCAGTTCTGATTTGAGTGTCCTAAGAGAGCTTTTGGGTTATCAATTTGCTCCAGCTGCTTCATTAAATTGCTTTTCATTTTCTCTTACCTTGATCATAAGTTTTTAAATAATTTGCTAAACCTTTCTTTGTTTTTGGCTTCTTGTTTCAAGTTAAATCTGCAGTTAAATACGCATATCTTAAAATTCATCTATTAGACAATAGGAGGCTCATTTTGTGATCTGACTTTTCACAATATTAATATATCGATATCCAATATCATCATCCTAATAAAATTTCTCTGTTCTCAATAGTTCTCCATTGTAGTTCTCATGCTTTTAGTTTCTTACTAAAAACTCTTCCAAAGGTCATATTTACTTGAAAGGTAATAATGAAAAAACATTTTATTGATTGCCAAGTTTCTGTGCAGAGCAACACTGCTAAGTATTATAGAAAAGACACTTTTAATTTTCTAGCAATATTACAAATTCAAAATTATATTTTCTACATAGTCAAAATATTTTTCAATGAAAATGACTAATGTAATCATTTTATTTAAAAAATTGTCACTTGCAGACAAGCTTATAAATTGATTATAAATAAAATTTTGTGTTCATAGAACATTACAAGTACTGCCAAAAATGACTTAAGGTATAAAATATCACCATCACATATTTTTCCCACATCTGTTTTCTTCACATTGTAATGATCCAAGATGAGACAAAGGAGTCTCATAGCTCTTCTCCCTTTTCTAGGTTTTTTTTATCCTAAAATTTCATTATCTTCTTTACTATTTTGTATTATGTTAGAAATCTGAAAATCTATCTTTGGATCAATAATCAATTAGCTCAATAATGAAATATAATGTGCTCTCTCAACTTAGAAAATTGAATTAACATTGTCAGTGTTATGACAGAGGCATGGAATATTTTAATCACTATTCTATTCTCATCTTACTGTTGACTTTGTGCATCTTAAGGATGAAATTGCATCTGTGAGTCTCACCTGGTAGATTCAAGCTTGCCTAGCATATCTGAGGCCATTCATTGGGCACACAACTGTGAAAATAAGTAAACAAATAAAAATGTACATCTGCATACATTTCTTAAAATTGGGGGGTGATGAAAAAGACAATATCATACACTTGCTTTGAAACTGCATTTTACTGAGAGATTTCTTGATAACAACATACATATATTTACCAAAGTACTTTCTAAAAATTCCCATATTTTAAGCAAATAATACTATATTAAAGAATTTATTCAAGACAAAGAATTAGAAATATAAAGAGTTTACATAAATGCTTTCTTTTGCAGCATTAACACAAGTATGTGAAAACCAACTCCAAATCCTCATTGCTAAGTAAACAGAGGGACTCCTATATACTCTTCTTCAACACAGCCATTAAAATAGTGATTGTTAAAAATACACATTGAAATATGATAAGTATTCACAGTTTAAATTTGTCATATTATTTCCCAGAACATCACACTGTACCAGACTAAGAAGTTTTCTATCCTGAAAAAAAAACAGAAGGCAACTCAACAATTTCAGAACTTCCATTCATGTCTGTAGTATATATGTTCAAACACTTTTCATAATACCTCCAATTGCATATTTCCTTCAAATCCATGTTCTCATTCTCTAGCTGTGAATTTGCTTTTTTATTGCTGATAGCTTTTTTGTGGGCTTATGGCCTTATTTTCCATTTTTTTAAATTTTCTAAGTATACCTTTTGACCTTTCAAAATTTTTTTTAGTTTCTCACATGAAGGAACTGCCTCACAGAGATTTACTGGGCCATCAGGACCCTTATCAGGGAGAAAACAAACAGAAATTTACAAAGGACCAGTTTTTGTATATGAAGTCTTATGTTTTCAGATTCACTCCTTTAGTACTGAAAAATGTTGAGTGAGTGTCTACAATGTGGACACACTGTACTAAAGTCCACCGAGAAAACAGAGGAGAACCTGCCCTAGTTTAACTCGCAGTGTAATGGAGAAGAAAGACAAAAATTGCCAGTATAAATTCAGATACATGATTTAAGCAAACATTGTTCTGAGAACACCTAAGGGAATTTGACCTACAACGGGCCCACAGGGATTGTTCCAAAGAAGAGACAGCCACACTGAGAAATGAAGAGTGAATAGGAATTAATGAGGTAAAGGAGGAAGAGCATTCCATCTGATCTACAGAATTCTGAGGCTCTTTTGCTTGAGATTCTATGCAATTTGGAAAAACAGTAATAATCGTACCTTAAACAACGAAAACCAAAACCTCTAAAAATATATGAAACAAAAAATTTTAAGATAATGTATCTCAAGCAATGGAGACAATGAAGTATAAAATCCCCAATATTGCAGCTCCCTGTCATGACAGTTTCCAGACTATGACACAAGGAGAAGTCTGCGAGGCTCACTGAGATAAGAGGATGAAGGATTTGGCAAAACCATGAGAGGTCAAGGTCAAAAGACAACAGTACAGAGAAGAAAGCAGTACAGATAAAGAACTCTGGAAGAAAGCAGAGGGCTCATTTTGAATATTCAGCAGTGTAACAGTCCGCACATGATTGTCAGAAAAGTTTCTGAGGCTGAGAAAAAATAATGTGTAGCAATTTTAGAGGAAAGTCTGAATAGTGCCCACACCGTGCCATCATCCAATCTGGATGAACTCATAACACAGAGTAAAATGGGCAGAGTAAACAGAATGCTCTTGTGTCAGCAGTGGAGAAGGAGCCCAAGTCTAAGACATGAGAGAATGAAGAGAAACCAAGGCAGGTAGGAGATAACACTGCTCCCCACAAATGTGTTATGTGTTGACAAAAATAAACATGTTTTTAAAAAAGAGAGAAAAATACTATTTTTAACTTTACCAAATTATATGAACAAAAATCAGTCTTATAAAATATGGAAAGATTTATACATTAAAAACCAAAAATTATTGCAGGGATAATTAAATGCAAACTATGTAAATAAAGATAGACTTTGTTTAGGAGTCAAAGGTTCATTATTCAGATTAATTCTTCCCAATATAATATACAATTCTCTGGAAGCCAGAAGGCATGTTTTTAATTGAAAACCTGATTCTAAAACTCCTGTGCAGTGTGGGGTTGCAGTGTCTTAGACTACTTGCCCTCCATGCACAAGGTCATGACTTTGATTTCCAGCACAATTTTTTTTAAAAATGTACAGAAATATAAAGTATACCATATCCAAAACAACAGTGAAAAATCATCAACAAAGTAGAAAGGACAGGAGAGTGTTTTCATATATTACAAATCTGTAGTAATCAGACCATAAGATGATGGTAGAAAGAACACAATATAAGTAATTGGGATACAATTGAAAAGTCAGAAATAGACTTACAGGCAAAGAGCCAACTTACTTCTGACAAAAGCACAATGACAGTGTAGTGGGAAAAGCACAGCCTCTCCCACATATGGAGCTAGAGGAACTAGATAACTGTCCACAAAATTAACGTTGATCCATACCTCAGGTCACATATAAAAATGGATTTAAAGTGGATTATAGATCAAAATGTAACACAGAAAATATAAAATTTCTAGAAAAAAAGAATGGGGCAAAGCCTGTGACTCTATTAGAAAAAGGATTCTTAATGATGAACAAAAATTTAAGTCCATAATTTAAAGAAAACACATGAATTAGACTTCATAAAAATGTAAAACTTTTCCTCTTGAAAAGTCACTATTAGGGCTGGTAGTGTGGCTTAGGTGGTAGAGTATGTACCTAGAAAGTACATGGCCCAGAGTTCAAACCCACGTACCCTCAAAAGATACTGTTAAGAGGATAAATATGGGGAGCAAATATAACAAACTAACTTATAATTATTAAGTAAGTGTTGTAGTGAAGCATATTATTTTATGCAGTTAATATACACAAATAAGTCTTCTATGCACAGAACAGGAAAATGGGCCTGCAGGTATGGTTCAGTGAAAGAGCAGAAGCATAGCATATGACCTGGTGTTGGATGCCAGAACTGAAAAGCAAACACTCAGGCAACAAGAACAGCAATCAAAAGAGGAAAATTTTCAAGCCATGAACTGAGGGAAAACTGTACTAAAAATACTAATGGTTAGGAAATGGTATCCAGAATTTGTAATGACTCTTAAAACTCAAGAAAGAGCAAGTAGCTAATTTGTAAAAGTGCAAAAGAATTCAAAAGACAGTTCACCAGATAAAATATACAAATGGAAAATAAGCACATGAAGATGCTGAACTTTGCTAGACATTAAAACATACTGATGCAAATCAAATGACACACTTTATGTATGTGCAGTTCATCATATATCTAGCATACTTAGTACAGCTATTGAAACAAAATGCTCTGTTGCAAGAACAAACATGAAGGACTTCACTAGGGACAGAGGGAAATGCAGGATAAAATAGTAAGGATGAGATGCTTAAATCTTAGGAAAATGAGAAGAAATAGTTGGGTTTTAAGAAAGAAGATAGCATGATCAAATCTGAATTTTTAAAAATGCATATTTGAGTGCAAACATGAACATGATAACACAGTAATGCCCTTGGTACAGTGCTAATCAGTATGTATACATATTACTACAATATACATTAAACAGCCTTATGTTTATGCAGTGTTGTAACTTTACACTTCATTCTAAGTAGTTCAGTTACCTGCACAATATCTTTGTAATTAGTGCAAGACTACTCATGATAGTCTGTGACTATTTCAAATGATGAAGCTGAGTCATTAAGGATTTCCACAGCTTTTGTTTCTTTTCTGACTGATAAAATTAATAATCTTATGTTAAAATGATCCCAACATATGCACACTGTACACTGAAGTTACTTATGTGGTAGTTATGTATTATTTATATATACATATTTATATTGAAGCAGCACGGGTGTTGGTGAAAATAACAGATTTTTATCAAAATAATGCCTTTATCAATGGCTAAGTAAATATCTTTGCATAACAAAGACATTATAAACTTTAATTTTTCTTTTTTTTATTTATTCGTATGTTCATACTTTGTTTGGGCCATTTCTGCCCCCTGCCTCCTTGAACTCCTTCTTCTCCCCCCCACCTCCCTCACTTCCAGGCAGAACCTGTTCTGCCCTCATCTCCAATTTTGTTGAAGAGAAGACATAAGCAATAATAAGAAAGACATTGCCTTTTTGCTAGCATAGCTATACAGAGAGATTTCTAGCATTGTTTCCATGCACATGTGTATTACAACCTGAATTGATTCATCTTTACCATACCTCTTCACTACTTCCCACTCACCTTCCGATTGTAACCTCTGTTGCTTTAATGTTACTATATTAACTTCTCCACAGTGGGCACATCACACACTTTCAAGTTTTGGGTTTCCAACCTCTCCCTATTCCTCATGTATGTATTCTCTCTTCAGTGTGTGACCCATGTCCAATAATATCACTGCATTTGTTTTAGGTCTAAAGTCCGCATTTGATGGAGAACAAGATTTTTGGTCTTCTGAGCCTGACTAACATCACTTAAGGTGATGTTCTCCAGTTCCACCCATTTACTTGTGAATGACAAGATTTCATTCTTCTTCATGGTTGAGTAAAATTCCATTGTGAATAAATACTACATTTTCTTAATCCACTCATTATTTCTATAATTAATCACATTATCCTTCATGCTGTATTTTTTGGATAAAATAGTACTTTGATACTGTTTACACTTATTTAAGACCTATAATTACATGTGTTTTAGTTTCTTACTTTTTTGAAAAAAAAACAAGTACTATGCTTTTATTAAAATTTAAAACTGGAGCCCAGTAAATCTTTACATTATGTGGTAATTCATACCTGTAATCCTAGCTACTTGGGAGGAATCAGTCATGAGGGTCGAGGTTTGAGGCTAGCCAAGGAAAAATGTTAGGGAAACCTCATCTGAAGAAAGGAGCTGTGCAAAGTACTCATTGCCTCTTAGTCCAACACTTTCAGAGGTCTAAGTAAATGATTACAGTCCTAAGCCAACCTGGGGGAGGAAGAAGAGAATGAGAGACCCTATCTAAAAAATAACTAAAGCAAGTTGTAGAGAGTCTACCCCATAAGACATAGGCAATGAGTGAAGCCTCAAGAGAAAAAGAACATAAATTTCACCCTGACCATATGGGAATCAATAGGTCCCACATTTCCTTCTCTACTGCATCACTTCCCACAGTATTCATACATACACTAAAAGCCTCATTTTTAAAGGAAAGCTTTCTTAAATCTCACATTCTTCTTCAGTTGTTACCAACTACTAATGTTTTCCCCTGTCAATTTCTCTAAGGTGTTGCTTAGACTTATCTACTGTAATCAGGCTTCCATGATGATCATTCATTCAAATTTCTTCAACATTTCTGTGTTGATATGGCTGAGTATTCTCAGCTTCAGGCTGCACAATTCTGTTTCATTTCCAGAAAACAAATTACCTGTAGCTTTCCTTCATATGGAAAAAAGAATTTATTCCTCTTGTTCTACATTACTTGAACTTCATTCATTCACACTTGCAGCAGAACAGCGGTTACTGAAGTGGATTTATTAATCAGTGCTGAAATCACAGATTCTATGGAGGTACATTTTTCACTTTCCTTTACTTCGTTCATATGTAACTCAGGACCATTCCTTTAAAAATTCATAGAATCAGTGTTTTCTAATAATTCTACTAGCCAAGGATTAAAAAAAGTTTGGTAAAAGTCTAAATCTTCCCCATCTGAATTCATTTATTACTTCAATAAAACAGTGATAAATTACCAGGTAAAGACATTGGAATATATTCTCTACCTAAAAACAAATCAATATACAATAAGATACAATGTATACGAGGTAATAATATAAGAATAGTCATATCTGAACATACGGCAGACTTTACACTGGAGAAATATAAAAGTGGAGTTCATGAGGAAAAAATAAAAGGTGGAAAGGAACTCTTATATTTAGAGAACAGAATATAAGCACACAACCATCATCCAGAAACTTAATAAAATTTTGAAAATACATGAAAAGAAGTAACCAGAGAAGAATACTACACTAGTCTTTGACACTACCAGCCTGGTGCTCACTGCTTAAAAGCAAGGACTTTGTTTCAAAATCATACATCTATATAGCAACTCTGTTATAAAAAGGTAATCACCAAAAGCCCATTGCAATTCGTTTTTATGAAATATGTACATGGAATAGTCATATGAAGTGACTAAAACTTCCATACAAAATTCACAAAGATCTTGGAGTTTATTATTTCTATGAATCCCTAAAAGTACCAAAAATAAAACAAAAATTATTGACAAAACTGTAGATTACTCTTTTACCTTTGTGGGCATATAAAATTGGAAGATATTCCTGAAAGCAATTTTTAAACAATTCCTCTTGAGCCAAATTTAAAATTAAGGAATTCTGGATGATGAGATGATTTTCAAATTGAACTATTCATTGAGAGTAAGTTATAAACAGAAAACAAGTAGTAAAACACCCTCAAAAATAGAAAAAGGCTGATCTGTAATCTTGGTAGTAATTAGCTACCCAAGCAAGTTTAAAACCAATTTAATTAATCAATGATACTGGGCTTCCTCACCAACCAATCAATGTCAGCCACTTACTTCCTGAAAGACAGCCAATCAAAGACAAAGGCACTACCATAAACTTGCCTTGAATACCAAACTATTCACAAGGATATCACTTGAATTCCCAAGCAGCATGCCAACCCTCTTACTTTCTTAAAGTTGAAGTTCTGAAGGTCTGAGATGATCTTTAAATCCGGCTTCTCCCAGATGTCAACCCACTGAACTTCTGGAAGTTGGCTGATCCTTACACACAACTTTTCCAGAAAACCCTGTACAAGAGAAGCAGGATGCAATATGAGAATATGCCCTGCCTGAGCAGCAAAGCTCTCTCTTACCATACAAAGCTGTAAACTCAAACTTTGTCTTCCACTTTCAGGTATTGAAAATTGAAGGTTTCAATTTTTAACAATATTGTAAATCTGCACTATACTTATATACTATTTTCTTAGTAAATACAAATGAACTTTGCCATTCTTTTGATCCACTTTACTGTAATTAAAACTACCATATATACCAGAAAAAAAGAAGAAAAAAACTGGTAACAATAATATTGGACTTTTCTGCACAAGTGTGAAAACAGTAATATAGATAATACAGACAACAGAGAAACAAAAAATCTAATCCATATTTTTGCAAGTTAAAACTCAGAATACACCCATGTCAGTCTAATTTAAAGTGACAATTCATGTGTTAATCTAACTTTAAGTGATGATTCATGTACTATTTAAAACCATAGCATGGGTAAACTCCATTCACTAATTTAATAAATACTTATTGAGTAGCCACTTAACTTATCTTGTTTCCTATTCTATGCACTGAGTATATGGTAGACACTAGACAAAATTCTACTAATGAATGTGAAGTATACACCTATGAAAAATAAATGAATATACACACACATAATATATATTATCTAAGAGGAAGAAATTGAAGCAAGAAAATGAAGTTTATATGCCTGGGGGAGGTGAGATAAGAGTATTAGCCAGGATGTCCAGGAAAAGCCTTGCTGAGAAAGTGCCCTTTAAATAAAGAACTAAAGAAAGAAAAGGAATAAGCCAAGACACTCTCAGATAGAAAATCCATGTAAAAGTGAAAGGGACAGAAAAATACAAGTTCAAAACAGAGATAAAACATGGGTCAAATCACATATTGACTCTAGGAATTAGGAGGCACTTTTGGCAATCAGAAGGTTCTGAGAAGAGGGATGGCACAATCTAGTTTTTCAATAATCCATTGTGCTTAAAAAACTGATTGAAGGAGAATTAACAAAATGATAGCTCAACTAGCTGACTTTTACACTTACCTAAACAGCAGGTTATGGAACCTTGAATAATGAAGCTATGACTTGCTTCTGCAAATACTTTAAATGGAGACCTGACAAGATGGTTGACAAATAATTGTAACATATGAAAGAGAGGATGAGTCATTAATGATACCAGGGTATTCTGGGAGAGTAACCAGAAGAGTTGACATTAACTCAAGTAGGAATGATGGTCAGGTAAGAAGAAATATACCAGGAGCTCAAGTTCACAAACTTTTTGAGTTTTAGAAATCCAATATTTAACCAAAGGTAGATATTAAACAGGTAATTTGATATATAGGTCTGAAATTATACTTGTGCATAATAAGCATACACAAGTAGTAAAAGTACTGAGAAAAGAGATCAAAGGTCCTGAGAAAGGAGAACTTTTGTGTAAAAGGTGGGGGATGTAGATAAATAAGCAAAACAGATCAAATGGATGGAATCAAAGATGAGTAGCAAACAAGGTGAGTTAAATCCTGAGTCCAAGGGAAGAAAGTCTTGGGAGGTGTAAAATATTGCTGATAGTTCAAGTAAAATGAGGTCTAGATCATTAAAGTGAAAATCAGTGGTAAGCTTTTTAAGGGTTTGTGGGAGTGAGAATTGCTAGAGTGAGTTCAAGAATGAATGGAAACTTAGGATGTAGTTCAGTTTACAAGCACATGCATTGCATACAACACACACACACACATACACTCAACACAACACACATGAATCAATGGGAAGGGAATTTCAATCAGTGAATATAGACACTTCTTCCAAATGAAACATAGCTTAGTGGAATGATTGAGGATGATATGATTTTTCTCTAGTTTATCTGTTTTTCAATGCTTATATAATGATTATTTAACATATTTGCAACACTTTAAACTTTTTGTTTTGCCAATACAGAAATATTTGATGAAAATAATGCTTAAAATTAATTCATCAAATTAATAAACTAAATGAAAAGACTGCTTAAAATTTTCTCACTTGTATTTATATAAGCTGATTACCATTTTGTTCAGACTTGTAAAGACCACAGGAAAACTAAAAGTTTCAAGGGCAGTATTCCTATCCTGGCAAAATCATCTAATTCTATGATATTCTGTGCCAAATAAACATACAAATTAATTAGTCATATTAAGATACTGAATTATGCAACAACAGTAAAAGTGTAGAAATTCAGAAAATATCCTTATTTTATAGACATGAAAAACATTTTGCCAATTACCGGTTTCATATATTAAGGATCCTTGACACAGATTTTAATTATTTTTACCCAATATGTTAAGAATTGATAGAACAAGGTTCTCCAGGTGCAATGCCTTAGCAACAAGCAGATTAATATGTGAGTCTAATTTTAGAGCTCCTATCCATTGTGATAAACAAACAGAAATCTAGTAACTAGCAATTTTATTGGTGACAAAATAGAGTGCCAGTGAAGCAGTTTACTTCTTTCTGCAACTTAGCAGATGCTCTAAGTACTAGAAAAAAATTAGCTAATATCATTTTTAAATGGCTGCATACCACATTATTTTTGACTATGATAATTCATTTCCTTATTAATGAGTATTTACAGTATGTTCATCTTTATGAACCAGTTTCTGGTCTCTTATTTTCATGGAATAATTTATTTTCAATTAAATAATCCTTACAAGATGACTGGAAATCATCCAGGTACAGAGAATATTAAAGAAAGACATTTTCAAGACTGGATTCTTTCTGTTTGAGAAATGTCTGCCGTTCTATAGAGACAGGTCTTCCAGATGAGCCTTTTCCCTTACACACAAGTACATCATTTGTCAGCTTGGAGGGTGGTAATGTTAAGTGTGTTCTTCCTTTAGAGTTATCCTGTAGTGGTTCTTCTTTACAGCAAGCACCCATTTTATTGATATTATTATAATGTCATGTGAAAATTCTACTGGCAAAAGATTTAAAATATTATACATCTTGATTATGACCAAACATTTTTTATCAAGCCCTGAAAATTTCTAAAAATTTCCTTGATAAATATATGTTAGTGCTACATTTAAGATTTCAGTTTTCTTCATCCATGAATTTTTGGAATTGGAAAAAAGGAAAACAGTGCATAGTTATTTAAAGACAATTGGATTTCCATTATACATTAAGAACAATTATGTGTGAATGTGTATACATGCACAGTTGCATGCATATGTGTGTGCATGTAGAGTGTGTGGATTTTTGAGACAGGGTCTTTCTATTTATCCCTGAACTTCTGGTCACATGGCCTAAGCCAACAAAATGCTTGGATTATAGGTAAACACTATCATACCCAGCACAGAACAATTTTTTGAAACAATTGAAGATAATTATCCACTTTACTATGGGATGTATAAGAATACTTCAAAGTATATTGGGTAATTCCAAGAGACACCTATGACATTCCTCTTTCTCAAATAATCTATAACAAAATATCAGGTATATGGCTTCATGGAAAGTAAATGTAGAAAAACAAGGGACAGCAGAGAAACAGTTATAGACCAGGGTAAACTCAGAACAAGTGAACTTCAGAACTATAAAAGAAGCACAGGGAAATTTTCACTCATGGGGATCACAGAGTAGCCACACACTCTAAGACACCCCCTATGCCCATCGCTAGCTAAGGGAACAGGCAAGCTATGCAGAGTGTGTCCTGACCCACTACATCCCTACCTGGGTATTTGTGTAGGAGAACTAGCCATGCACCACACACACTAATTTGCAAATTAAGTTCCAGCCAGGGAGTGTAAACCTTATGGCAGATGAGCCAGAACTACCTGCTGCTGCCCTGAATATCCAGTCTAGGACAAGTTACAGCCCCAGGGTAAATGATGGGAGCAAAAAAAACTCAGTAGGGTCAAACCCACCCACTAGGTGGACATAGATGACTGTTCCCTGTCCAGCTGTTTACACACATGCATGGAGCTGCTTCATCCCAATCAGAACCGGGGTAATGGACTGGAACTGCACAACCCATGGAGAAACCCCACCACCTAGAATTGCTGCTACTTGATAGGACCTGGCCTATCAAGGTTGTACCTTCTGCACCACCCTAGTCATTTGTCCTCACCAGTGCCTTAGCCAACCACCAACCACTGCTGCCCCCAGAGAAGAATCACAGCTAATGGTCCTATATTCTCTTTCTTTGTAAAGATTATACTGTGTTCTTACACACTATTAATTATTATACCTTCCATCAATATAATTCCCCCACACAACACATATTCCTTTTTTCCTTTTTACTTCCCTCAGAGTGCCTTCATTTCACTATTTAATTATTAATTGCTATACCTTTAATAATTTTCATTTTTTATTTTTTCATTGTTTTACTATTCATATGTGCATACAAGGCTTGGGTCATTTCTCCTCCCTGCCCCCACCCACTCCCTTACCATCCACTCCACCCCCTCCCTCTCCCCCCACCACCCCTCAATACCCAACAGAAACTATTTTGTCCTTACCTGTAATTTTGTTGAAGAGAGAGTATAAGCAATAATAGGAAGGAACAAGGGTTTTTGCTGGTTGAGATAAAGATAACCAAACAGGGAGTTGACTCACATTAATTTTCTGTGCATGTGTGTTACCTTCTAGGTTAATTCTTTTTGATCTAACCTTTTCTCTAGTTCCTGGTCCCCTTTTCCTATTGGCTTCAGTTGCTTTTAAGGTATCTGCTTTAGTTTCTCTGCGTTAAGGGCAACAAATGCTAGCTAATTTTTTAGGTGTCTTACCTATCCTCACCCCTCCCTTGTGTGCTCTCACTTTTATCATGTACTCAAAGTCCAATCCCCTTCTTGCATTTGCCCTTGATCTAATGTCCACATATGAGGGAGAACCTATGATTTTTGGTCTTTTGGGCCAGGCTAACCTCATTCAGAATGATGTTCTCCAATTTCATCCATTTACCAGCAAATGATAACATTTTGTTCTTCTTCATGGCTGCATAAAATTCCATTGTGTATAGATACCAAATTTTCTTAATCCATTCATCAGTGGTAGGACATCTTGGCTGTTTCCACAACTTGGCTACTGTGAACAGGGCCGCAATAAACATGGGTGTGCAGGTGCCTCTGGAGTAAGTAAGTAGTAGTAATAAGTAGCCTCCAAATTTTTTTCCAGAATGGTTGTACTAGTTTACATTACCACCAACAGTGTAAGAGGGTTCCTATTTACCTGCATCCTCACGAACACCTGTTGTTAATAGTGTTGCTACCTAATGAAACTCACAAGAATAATTTAAAAGAAGACATACTACCATTACTCAATGAGAATTTTATAGAGAAGATACTGGATATGGTCAACCAAAATGTACAGGCGACACTCAAGAAATTCCAAGACAACAAAAATAGAGAATTTGAAAAAGCAAAAGAAGAAAAAAGGAAACCATAGAAGCACTGTATAAACACCAATGTGAAACAGAGAACATGATTAATAAATAGATATATGAACTCAGGACAAAAATAGACAACATTAAAGAAGAAACCACCCAGGATATGGAAAACCTCAAAAAAAAGGAGGAAATAGAACTGCAAAACAAAACGGAACCCAATCTAACAGAATAGAACAAACAGAAGACAGAATCTCAGAACTTGAAGATGAAATGGTAATTAAAGGAAAAACTGAAGAACTATTAATTAAACAACTCAAGACCTGTGAAAAGAAAATGCAAGAACTCACCGACTCCATCAAAACAACAAACTTGAGAATCACAGGCATCGAAGAAGGAGAAGAGGTGCAAGAAAAGGGAATGTGTAATATATTCAACAAAATAATAACAGAAAATTTCCCAAATCTAGAGAAAGATATTCCCATACAGATGCAAGAGGCCTCCAGGACACCAAACAGACCAGATCAAAATAGAACTACCCCACGACATATCATCATTAAAACAACAAGTACAGAAACTAGGGAAAGAATATTGAAGGCTGTAAGAGAGAAAAAACAAGTAACATACAAAGGTAAACCCATCAAAAGCACAGCAGACTTCTCAACAGAAACATTAAAAGCAAGAAGAGCGTGGGGTAAGATATTTCAGGCACTGAACGAAAATAACTTCAACCCCAGGATACTCTACCCAGCAAAACTATCATTCAAATAGATGGAGCAATAAAAGTCTTTCATGACGAGCAGAAACTAAAATAATATAATATTTGACCACAAAGCCACCACTACAAAAGATTCTTCAAGGGATTCTGCACACAGAAAGTGAAACCCAACTTAACCATGAAAAGACAGGCAGCACCAAACCACAGGAAAAGAAAAAGCAAGAAAGTAGAGAGTAACTTCAACTTAGGTACACACAATCAAACCTTCAAACAACTAAGACAACTAAATGGCAGGAATCACCACATACCTATCAGTACTAACACTTAATGTTAATGGACTTAATTCACCCATCAAAAGACACCATTTGACGAAATGGATTAAAAAGGAAGATCCAACAATTTGTTGCTTACAGGAGACCCATCTCATTGACAGAAATAAGCATAGGCTTAAGATGAAAGGCTGGAAAAGATTTACCAAGCCAATGGCCCCCGAAAACAGGCAGGAGTAGCAATACTTATCTCTGACAAAGTAGACTTCAAACCTACATTGATCAAAAGAGATAAAGAAGGACATTCCATACTAATAAAAGGGGAAATAGACCAAAAGGAAATAATAATCATCTACCTGTATGCACCCAATATCAACGCACCCAATTTCATCAAACATACCCTGAAAGACCTAAAAGCATATATTAACTCCAACACAGTGGTTGTGGGAGACTCTAACACCCCATTATCATCAATAGATAGAGCATCCAAACAAAATATCAATAAAGAAATCCAAGATCTAAAATGTACAATAGATCAAATGGACCTATTTGATGTCTATAGAACATGTCATCCAACTTCTACACAATATTCATTCTTCTCAGCATCCCATGGAAACTTCTCCAAAATAGATCATATCCTAGGGCACAAATCAAGCCTCAGCAAATATAAGAAAATAGAAATTATACTGTGCATACTATCTGATCACAATGCAGTAAAAGTAGAACTCAACAACAAAAGTAAAGACAAAAAATATGCAAACAGCTGGAAACTAAATAACTCATTACTTAATGAACAATGGATCAATGATGAAATAAAAGAGGAAATTAAAAAGTTCCTGGAAGTCAATGAAAATGAAAACACAACCTACCCGAACCTACAGGACACAGCTAAGGCAGTCCTGAGAGGAAAGTTTATAGCCATGAGTGCATATATTAAAAAAACTGAAAGATCCCAAATCAATGACCTAATGATACGTCTCAAACTCCTAGAAAAACAAGAACAAGCAAATCCCAAAACAAATAAGAGAGAAATAATAAAAATAAGAGCTGAAATCAATGAAATAGAAACCAAAAAAACCATACAAAGAATTAATGAAACAAAAAGTTGGTTCTCTGAAAAAGTAAACAAGATCGATAAATCCATGGCAAACCTGACTAATATGAGGAGAGAAAAAACCCAAATCAGTAGAATCAGGAATGCAAAAGGGGAGAAAACAACAAACACCATGGAAGTCCAGGAAATCATCAGAGACTACTTTGAGAACCTATATTCAAATAAATTTGAAAATCTTAAAGAAATGGACAGAATAGCCTTTAATAATTTTTAAACTCTTAGTGTGTCCTATACTACAAACATTAATTACTGTCATAAATAATGTTATTGGGGATTGCAGATGATGTTTACATTTTTTTCTTAATTTAAGTATTTTGTTTAGTTTGAATTGGTGATTTTGTTATTGTCTATCTTTCTCACTGCCCAATAGTGAGAAACTAACCACGAGGCC
The DNA here is from genome assembly GCF_047511655.1 of Castor canadensis. Lineage (NCBI taxonomy): Eukaryota > Metazoa > Chordata > Mammalia > Rodentia > Castoridae > Castor > Castor canadensis. The sequence continues at coordinate 63,850,221 of NC_133400.1, forward strand.
TTGTGCTACTGAGCCCAGCATGAACACTAAGACTATTTCAGCTGAAAAACTACAGGTGATTAAAACGTCCTACCAAAGAGTTGGCCCAGGTGCAGACTTCCCAGCACAGAAACATATGAAATATCAGAAAAAAAAACACAATTCCTCAAAAGTGAACAATTAGACAATAATGGACTGTAGTGATAGTAATGAAGATAGAGTCTCAAAGTATTAAAAAGAATGATTATAAGAATAATCATAAAAATTGAAGAGGATGTGAATAACTGTCTGAATGAATTCTGACAGAATACATATGAACAGGTGAATAAAATAAGGAAGAAAATGCAAACACAGAAATTATTTTTTAAAAAACACGTTAAAATTGCAGAAATGTAATACTCAAAAACCTAACAAAATGTTCAGCGGAAAGCCTCTTCAATAGCCTAGATCAAGTAGAAGATAGAATATCAGGGCTGGAAGGCAATATAGATGAATTACAACATTCAGATGCATATAAAGTAAGAATTAAGCACAATTGGAACATGAGTGACTACTGGAACACCATTAAAAGAGCACAGCTATGAGTCATTAGTAAAGAAGGACAGGTGGTACAAGGTAAAGACATAGGAACCTGTTAAATAAAGTATGTCTGAAAACTTCCAAAACCTTGATATGCAAAATAGATGAGCCTGTAAAAAAGTTCCCCTTACCACATAATATTGTAGGTAAAACACTAAATATACAAGCCAAAGAAAAATTGTTGAAAGTTGCAAGAGGGTAGCACCAAGTAGTATATTAAAGGCAAACCCATCAGAATAACAGCAGGTTTCTCTAAAGGAACTCTAAAATCAAGGAGGGCATGGAATGATGTATTCTGAACCCTAAAGGAAAATCACCGCTAAACAAGATTACTGAATCCAGAAATGATATCTTTCAAAATTAAGGGAAAAATAAAACGTTTTTGCAATACACAAAAATAAAAGAAAACATGACCATGAATGCAGCAATGCACATACAGCACAGCATACAGGTAAATGCAACTATGAAAATACAGAACAGAAAAGTCTTACAAGATGAGTAGATCAGACAATGAGAAAAGAACCACACAAATACCACATGAACAACAAAATAAAAGGAACAACTACATACATTTTGATAACAATTCTGAATGCTAATGGCCTGAATTCTCCATTCAGAAGACACAGACTGGAAGACTAGATTAAAAACCATAACCTAAACATTTGTTTCTTACGAAATCTCAGTGGTAAAGAAAGACACAGGCTTAAAGTGAAAGTATGGAAAAAGGTATTCCAAGAAAAGTAAGTCTAAAAGCAAGCAGAAATGGCTATAACCACATCTAATATAACATAAAAATTTGTCATAAGAGGCAAAGAAGATCACTTCATGTTGATACAAAGAACATCAATAGCACATAACTATGATTCTATGCACCGAACATTGACACAACCACTCTCACAAAACAAATACTAATGGACACAAAGCTAGCAGAATGGGAGAAAATCATAGCCAGCTATACATCTGACAAGGGATTAATGACAAAATTATATCGAGAGCTCCAAAAACTAAACCACCAAAAAAATCAATGACCCAAATGAAATGAACAGACCTTTTTCAAAGGAAGAAGCCTAAATTATAAAAAAAGGAAGGAAGTAGAGAAAAGGTTAGATCAAAAAGAATTAATTAACATAGAAGGTAACACACCTGCAGAGGAAATCAATGTGAGTCAATGCCCTGTATAGCTATCCTTATCTCAACCAGCAAAAACCCTTGTTCCTTCCTATTATGGCTTATACTCTCTCTACAACAAAATTAGAAATAAGGGCAAAATAGTTTCTGCTGGGTATTGAGGGGGTGGGGGGTGAGAGGGAGGGGGCGGAGTGGGTGGTAAGGGAGGGGGTGGGGGCAGGGGGGAGAAATGACCCAAGCCTTGTATGCACATATGAATAATAAAAAAAAAATAAAATAAAATACTTACCTTAAAAAAAAAAAGGAAGGAAGGAAGGAAGGTAATAAATGGAACAATAAGAGTCTTCCATGATAAGCAGAAACGAAAATAATATATAACCACCAAGCCACCACTACAAAAGATTCCCCAAGAAATTCTGCACACAGATAATGAAAGCAAACAACACCATGAAAGGGCAGCCAATACCAAACCAGAGGAGAAGAAAAGGCAAGAAAGTAAAGACTAATATTTATTCAGCTACACACTATCAAACCCTTAATCAACAAAGACAACTGTATAACTGAGATCACCACGTACTTATCAACAATAACACTGAATGTTAATGGACTAAACTTTCCCAACACTGATTGGCAAACTGGATTAAAAAGGAATATCCAACATTTTTCTGCCTACAGGAGACCCACCTCATCGAAAGAAAAAATCACTGGCTGAGAGTAAAGCCTGGAAGAAGATTTACCATGCCAATGGTTCCTGAAAACAGGCAGGGGTAGCAATACTTATCTCAGACAAAGTAGAGTTCAAACCTACACTGATCAAACGATATAAAGAAGGTCACTCCATACTAACAGAAGGGGAAAAACACTAAAAGCAAATAACAATTATAAGCCTATATGCACCTAATGTCTATGCAACCAATTTCATCAATCATACTCTGAAGGACCTAAAAACATATATAAACTCCAACACAGTGGAAATGGAAGACCTTAACAACCCCCCTATCAAGAATGGATAGGTTATGCCAACAAAAAACCAATAAAGAAATCCTGGAACTAAATCACACCACAGATCAAATGACCTAGCTGATGTCTACATAATATTTCATCCAACTTCTGCACAACATACATACTTCTCAGCAGCCCATGGAACCTTCTCCAAAATTGATCATATCTTAGGGCACAAAGGAAGCCTCAGCAAATATAAGAAAATAGAAATAACACTATGCATTCTATCTGACCATAATGCATTAAAACTAGAAATCAACCACAAAAACATCAGTAAAAAACATGCAAGCAATTGGAAGCTGAACAACACATTGGTCAATGATGAATGGATCATTGATGAAATAAAATAGGAAATTAAAAGTTTCCTGGAAGTTAATGAAAATGAAAAAACAACCTACCAGTTTATGGGACACAGCAAAGGCAGTCCTAAGAGGAAAGTTTATAGCCACAAGTGTATACATTAAAAGAATAGAAAGATCCCAAATCAATGCCTAATACTATAGCTCAAACTCCTAGAGAAACAAGAACAAGCAAATAACAGAACAAGCAGAAGGAAAGAAATAATTAAAATAAGGGCTGAAATCAATGAAATACAAACAAAAAACATATAAAGAATCAATGAAACAAAAAGATGGTTCTTTGAAAAAATAAATAAATTGATAGACCTTTGGCAAACCTGACTAAAGTGAAGAGAGAAAAAACCCAAATCAGTGTAATCAGAAATACAAAGGGGAGATGACAACAAACACCACAGAAATGCAGGAAATCATTACAGAGTACTTTGATTGCTTATACTTTAATAAATTTGAAAACCTTGAAGAAATGGACAGACTTCTAGAAACATACAACCACCCAAAACTGAACCAAGAGGATATGAATCACCTGAAAAGATCTATAACACAAAAGGAAATAAGAGCACCTATCAAGAGCCTCCCCCAAAAGAAATGTCTGGGACCTGATGATTTCAGTGCTGAATTCTATCAGATGTTTAAAGAAGAGCTAATACCAACTCTCCTTAAACTGTTCCACAAAATAGAAAGGGAAGTAACACTGCCTAACTCATTTTATGAAGCCAATATTACTCTCATCCCAAAACTAGATAAAGACACCTCCAAAAAAGGAGAACTACAAGCCAATTTCTTTAATGAATATTGACACAAAAATCTTTAATAAAATAATGGCAAACCGAATCCAACAACACATCAGAAAGATCACACACCATGACCAAGTAAGCCTCATCCCAGGGATGCAGGAGTGGTTCAACATATGCAAATCTATAAATGTAATACAGCACATCAATAGAAGCAAAGACAAAAACCACTTCATCATCTCAATAGATGCAGAAAAAGCCTTTGATAAGATCCAGCATCACTTCATGATAAAACACTAAGAAAACTAGGAATAGAAGGAATGTACCTTAAAATTGTAAAGGCTATATATGACAAACCAGCTTATACTTAATGGTAAAAAACTGAAAACATTTCCCCTAAAATCAGGAACGAGACAAGGGTGCCCACCATCCCCACTCCTATTCAACATAGTACTGGAATTTCTAGCCAGAGCAATTAGGCAAGAAGAAGAAATAAAATGAATACAAATAGGTAAATAAACTGTCAAAATTTCCTTATTTGCAGATGATATGATCCTGTATCTTAAAGACCCAAAAAAACCTACCCAAAAATTCTTGGACACCATAAACAGCTGACAATAAAAATACATCAAAGATTGTAATGGAACACCTAAAACTTTGAAAAAACTACAGGACATTACAGGGAAAACATGAAATATGTAAGCATAGGCATTAGTTTCTCAATAGGACATCATTTGCTTGGGTACTAAAGAGTAAGAATTGACAAATAGGAATGCATCAAATTTAAAAGCTTGGGTACATCAAAATATACAATTACCAGAATCAAGAGAAAACCCATAGAATGGCAGAATATGCTTGCATGCTATTCATGGGACAACAGATTAACAAGGATTAACATCCAGCATTTATAAAGACCTCAAAATATTAAATATCAAAACAACAAACAATGCAATTAATAAATGGGCAAATGAATTGAACAGACAATTCTCAAAAAAGAAATACAAATGGCAAATAAATGAAGAAATACTCAACATCTTTAGCCATACAGAAAGTTCCAATGGAAACAACACTGAGATTCTATCTCACCCCAGAAGAACGACTATCTTCAAGAAAACAAAGAACAATGAATGCTGTCTATGATGTAGGAAAAACGGAAACATGCACTGTTTCTAGGAATTCAGATGTGGATATCAGTACTGGAGTTTCCTCAAGAAACAAAAAATAGAGCTAACAAATGTTCTTATTACCATGCTATAGGCATACATACACCCAAAGGAATGTTATTTTTGACAAAAACACATTGACAGTGCACTGGAGAAAAATAGCCTTACCAAGAAATGCTGCTTGAAAAACTAGACAACTATATCCACAAAATAAACTTGGATCCACATCTCAAGCCATATACAAAAAATTCAAAATGAAACATAGATCTAAATATCAGACTGAAAACAAAATTTGTAGGTGAAAGAATGTAAACAAAATCTTTGTGACCCTATACAGGAAAAACTTTTCTTAATGACACAAAAACTTAAAATCCACTGTTATAAAAACACCTAAATTGGACTTCATCAAAATTTCAAACTTCCACTCTTCAAAAGAAACTATTAGGATAATAAATACCCAGGCACAGTAGATCAGATCTATAAATGCAAGTAATGGGGAAGATGAAAAATTGGGAGGATTTTAGTTTGAGGCCAGCATAGGCAGAAGGTCAGTGAAACCCTATCTTTATCAATAAGTTGGGAATGGTGGCATGCCCCTGTGGTCCAAGCTATGTGGGACGAGTAGGTAGGAGAATCATAGGCTAAGGTCAGCCCTGGGTAAAATACAAGATCCTACCTGAATACCTAAAGAAAAAAAGGCTGGGACATAACTCAAGTGATGGAAACCTGCCTATGAATACTGAGGCATTGAGTTTAAACCCCAGGGATGCCCCTAAAAAGGATAAATGTGGAGGGTAATTATAATAAACGTACCCCATACATGTACTAACTGTCATATTGGAACACTCCACTTTGTGTAGATAATATACACAATAAACATTACTTATAGAAAGGACCAAAAGAAGATAAAAAATAGGCCTAGTGGTGTGTCACGGTAGCGAAGCACTTACTTAACAAGTCTGAGATCCTGGATAGGATCACAAGTATTAAAAAACAATAGAAAATGACACAGCCACAATCTGAGGGAACAATCCTTCATAAGGAATGGAAAGTAGGCACATCAGAAGACGCTCATCATTATTAGTCATTAAACCATGTGATCTGTACAGTAGACACCCATTAGACTGTTAAATTTTTGAAAAAAATAATAGTAGGTGCTTTGGAAGATAGAAGGAACTGGAGATGTTATATACTAGATATGTAAATGGAACGTGGTATAAAATTTTGGAGAATATTTTGGCAATTTCTTAATATGGAACTATAAAGAGGCATGAAAAGACTTACATAAGTGATTGATTTGTTAACCATCAAGATTATGATGATTAAGTATGTGTTCAACAAATGTCAAAACTTATCAAATGTCACACTTTGTAGTATAACAAAAATACCTTGGTAAGTCTATTGAAAACAAAATGCTCTGTTGCAAGAACAAACACCTAAGAAGTAGTTGGGACTCAGAGAGTTGAAGGATAAAGCTGGAGAAGGGAGCAGTTTAACCTTAGTAAAACCTACTTTGATACAAAGCAAATGTCTGACCTGAGTCACATTATAACACACCAGTGCACTGTGGCACAGAGTTAAGCAATGTGTGCACATGTACTACAAAATACATTAAAAGTCCTTATGTTTATGCTATGTCCTAACCTTACACACCAATGTATGTTGTTCAGTTAAAAACAGGACGTCTTTATACCTAGTGTAAATCTATGTACAATCACCTGTGATGTTTTCAGAAGACTTAACTAATTCATCAAGGTCTTCCAGAGCTTTTATTTGTTTTCTAACCTATAAAATAAATAATGCTATTTTAAAAAGTTCCTAACAAGTTCATGCCGTATCAAAGAAGAAGAAGTAATAGTTATACATCTAATATAAAAATATATAAGCAAAAGAACAAACAGTTCTGAAAAGAACTGATTTTCCTCAAAAGGATACCTTTATCAATTGCAACTATTTTTAATTGCTTTTCCAAAAATAAATGTCATTATAAAACAAAATACATTTTTTCCTTTACTTTTTCTAATGTACTTTTAATTTAGGTTTTATGTTTCACAATATCTTTTGTAGTGTATTATACAATAAAATGATATTTTGATATGCTTACAATTATTTAATACCTACAAGTACTGGTGTTTGTAGTTTATTACTTACTTGAAAAACAAGCGAAAACTTTTATTATGGTTTAAAATTAAATTCTTAAATGTATCAACGTGACCAGATATGAAACAATTTAACAGCCTTTAAATGTGTTTTGAGACCAACCAGGCTTTCAAATAAAAATCCATTTGTCATTGCAATACAGACTTTTTCTGTGCAAGTAATAAAACTCCATGTCATATGGGTAATGCAGTTCATTCTAGTGATCTGGACCCATGGGTGTAAAACAAGCACTTAAGGTTTTCAAGTCTGATCTTTTGCTCATTTGATATTGCTGGTATTTCATATTCCTGGCTCCTTGTTGAGTGACTAAACGGGATGATGGTAGTGATGGTTGGCCTGCATTTACTCATCCCCCCTCCTTCTCTCCCTGAGTCTGGGAAATGAGGAATTTCAGCTGAGGCAACAGCTACTTTAGTCCCTTTGCCCTCTTATACTTTAGGGATTTCTGACTATCTGCATTGGTATTTGAAGCTACAATGAAGCTGACTTCTAAGTCATCAGTCCTTGGGCTCCTGTCCTTGATTTTCTTCATTCTCTTCCATGCCTTTCTCTCCAAGCTGTCTTTGGCATGGTGAGGATCCCTGCACGATTGAGGCCTGTAGTCCTGATACTTATTCCAGCTCACTAGTCTACTTTCTTCTGCATGAAAGTTTTCAGCACTCTCTCTGCCTCCTTCCTGCATACATTCCCTGCACATGGTAAGATCTGAACCTCTGCATTAGGTAGGACCTATAGTGGAAATTTTCTCCCTGGCCTCAGAAGCATGCTGCAAACACTCATTTTTTCCCATTCTTGCTATTCTGATAATTCTGCAAGTAGGTTGCATGGAGGACCAGTGTGACTTGGAAGGTCCCCTAATGTTCTTAAGGTCTTCTGAATATTCAATGTCTTGTCCTGGAACTTCACCAGGACTTGAACATTGTGACATCTCTACACCATTTTCTCTTTTAAGAAAATTAAACCCTAGGCTCTCCAACTCCTTCAGGTACAGTTATTTCCTGGAAGTTCTTCCTGGATGCATTATGTCTTCCTTGGCATCAGTTCTCTTGATGAAGCCGTATCCGTTTCTTACATTGAACCATCTTTTTTATTCCAATCCTTCCCTACTGTGATCTTTTGTCCCTTCTTTAAGTCAAGCTCATGAGAGACCACAAAGGCCTGCACTCCAGACAGGATGCTCCTGGTGCCAGGCTTGGTCTAGAGAGCAAAGAGGATAGCGGTGTGTGGCTGTCTTGGCTTCACTGCTAACAGCTGCAGTGGTGCTGATGTCAGCTGCTGAAGCTGAGGCTCTTCCAAGGGTCTGATGGTCAACAGGCCTGGTGCAGTACAGCTGCTTAGAGGTTTTGGGGTACACTCTGCTCTTATTACTATTCTGTCTTTTACTAAATTTTTTAACAATACCTTTTGCATTTCTCCAGATGTTTTCCTTGGAAATCTAAAATAAACCATAAAAACTTTTCAGGCAAGAATTAAATATATAAAATACAAATAATCTTGTCTTTTAATGCAAAATATCTGCAGGCATAATTTACCTCTATTCAAAGTTTACAGGTTATTTAAAGTACAATTATTTTCCACAAGACATACACTTAAATTATAAAGAATAATACTGCTAATATAACAAAAATTAAGTTTCAACCAAACTTTATGAGAGTCAAGGCAAAAGGAAAATCATGATGTTACTTGCATTATTTGATACAGAGAAATGTACCTAGGTTGTTTGCTATTGTCATTTGACACAACATAAAGAATACCCACAAACTTTATTGACCTTAAACCTCACTTGGAAATGTTATTTAAAACCTTTTGTGAGGAAAACCATTGTTTGTTTAGTGGTATTGGGATTTGACCTCTGGGCCTTAAGTTTACAGGGAGTCTACCTCTTAAGTCAGACCCCAGTCATTTTTGCTTCACATAGTTTTTGAATAGGGTGCTGTATTTATGCTCCAGTAGACCTGGACTACCATCCTCCTGTTTTTCTCTCTTGATTATTAGTGATAACAAGCACTCACCAGCATGCCCAGGTTTTTATTGGCTGAGATAGGTTCCCACAAACTTTTTCTCTCTTCTCTTGGGAAAGAGATGTCTCAATCTCTTTCCCGGTTAACTATTATTACAGGCAGGAGGCTTTGTATGCACATGGGAAACCTTTTTAATGATAATAGTAATTTGCATTCTCAGGACCTACTATGCAAGTATTCCACTGTACTATTCTAAGCACTGTATAGATGATAAATTCATTTGAATCCTCACAATTTTGTGAGACACATAACATGTAGATATAGGAAGGATCAAGCAAAAAAAAGTGTGAAGTAAGTTAGCTAAGCACATACAGCTGGACAGTGGCCAACTCACAATTTAAGCCAATGAATTCTGTCTTCATAATATATATTTTAAAATGTGCTGTGAAAGCAAAATTTAATGGTTTTTAAGTGATATACTAACAGATGAATCCATACTACCATTCCATGTCTGAATAAAATTTTAAACCATAATTTGTTAATTTTTCAAATATCATTGTCAAAAATAAGAAGCCTTTATACTTATATCCTTTTGGAACCCTCTTTTCAATAAATTTAAATTTATTTTTTATAAACAAATTCATTAGCAGGCATCTTCATCTATTCAACTGTCAAGTGAATCATTTAACAAATAATTAACAACAACACATGCTAATGACAAGATTTTAGTACTTAGAACTTTATAAAAAAAAAGCAATTATCTCTGCTAATTTGCTTTGCAATTGTATGCAAATAAGGTCTTCCCATTTCCCCAGAAACTACACAACTATTAAACTGATCCACCTGATAGTTTAGAGTACCTTGCAAAATCATAGCTACCCATGATGATCCTTGGAAGTGACAAAGAAAGATTAAATTCTCTGTTTTATGACCTAGATGTCTACAAGCATTTTAACTTAATTTTTAAAAACACTGTGCATGGTAGTCAATTTTTTGGTCATCATTTACATGTTCAATTACATTAGCATTTCCATTTCTATTTCATTTCAGATATGGCAACTTCTTCATATATATTGTGAATAATATACTCTAGTACTAGTATATATAAACACACAAACATAAACAAGAAAATGTTTCAAAGAAACGTTATAAAATCTTCAAGATGATGTATCAGGCATTCGGATTCATGGGCATATAATTAAATTTAATTGAATATACATATCCTCTACTGGATTGTTTCCAATTGCATACAAGCATATTCTGACAACTTCAGTTTAAAAGGAAAACTTTTAAACCTTACACTGTTCTTCACTTTTTAACCACACTGTTCATTGCAGTCAAAATTCTCAAATTGTCATCCAAACTTATCAGATACAGCTAAACTTTCATGCCAGCCAATTATTCAACCCGCTGTTTGAGAAAGTCTCTTGTTCTCATCTTAATCAACCTTTCAGCAGCATTGAAATAGTTGAACATTACCTTGCTTTGTCTGCAAACCACACTATTCTGTTTATTTCCAGAAAATGAATTCTTATTAACATCCCTTCATATTAAAAGAAAGAATTAATAGTTTTTATGTTCTTTCACCCTGGACTGTTTCACTTGCGTTCCATTCATCCATCACTTGCAGTTGAACACCCGTACTGAAGTGGTCTTTCATAAAGAGTAAGGATTTCTAATAATTTTACTGGCCAACATTTAAAAAAATTAGAAAAATTCCAACTCTTAATCATTAATTTAATAAGGTTATAAAGTTCCAGCTGAAGGGCTAGGGCATGGCTCAGGTGGTACAGTGTCTAGAAAGCACATGGCACTGAGTTCAAACTCCAACACTGCTAAAAAAATCCAGCTAAGGATTGCAAGTATACATTTCTCACTATAAAAAACATTAATATGCAATAGTGGTACAATGTGACATACAAATTGATGTTTTGAAGTTATATCTGAGCACAAGGAATGATTTAATTAATTTATCAATCAATGTCCTGCCTTCATAGTGAACAGTATACCTATATTGACCAAAATCCTATCTAAAAATTCCTATAACTTCAAGCAAATAATCAATATAGAATTTACTCAAAACGATCAGAAATATAGACATAATATAGATATATGTATACAAATACAGCACCTTGTAGCATTAATGTAGTACAAGTACATGAACACAACCCAAATTATCATTGCCATGAAGCCAGGTTTGGTATATGCTGAGTCTCCTATTCAGCCATTAGAATCATGAGTTAGAAAATGCAAATTGAACTATTAGATTCTCAGATTAAAAATTGTCATGCTATTTCCAAGAATTTCACACTAACAAGACTAAGACACTCTCTCCTTACAAAACACTAAAGGTAATTAGCAAATTCAAAAATTCATAAGATACATGTATTGTAAAGAATTGAAACTTTCTTCATAATACTTCAAATTCCAGAAAAAAATTCAGAAAAATACAAAATTTCCAGAAGAAGGAATTGGGGGAAGACTCTGTGACACTATTAGAAAAAGGATTCTTGATGCAAAAAAATTTAAATCCAAATTTTTAAAAAACACATAAATTGGATTTTACAAAAAACCATTAAAATGTTTACTCTTTGAAGATACTATTAGGACTGGTGGTGTGGCTTGAGTAGTAGAGTAGGTGCCTAGCAAGTGCATATCCCTGAGATCAAATGCAAAAGATACTGTTAAGAGGATAAATAAAGAGAATAAATATAATTAATTAAATCATGTTTATGAACTTAGTGTTACAGCGAATCACATTTTTTTTGCAGTTAAGATACAGAAATAAAAATTTTCTATATATAGCACAGAAAAATGGGCCTGAAAGTGTGGCTCCATGAAAGAGCACTGACCTAGCCTGTTATGAGACCTGGTGTTGGATGTCAGCACTGAAAACCAAACACTCAAGCAACAAGAACAGCAAAAAGAAGAGGGAAATTGAATGTGAATTGAAAATGGTAAAAATGCTTTGGAGAAATATTTAGAAAAAATTTGACAGGAAATGTAAACTGTGAAGAAGAGACTTTTGTGGGCAATGCATTTGTTAACCATCTTGATTGTGTTTTTAACTGTGCATTTAGTACATGTCAAAACTCATCAAATGACACACTTTTTATGTGTGCAGTTCATCATATATCTAGCATACTTAGCAAAGCTATTGAAAACAAAATGCTCTGTTGTGAGAACAGACATTAAAGATGTAATTAGGGACTGAGAAACATGCAGGATAAAGTAGTAAGAGTGAGAAGTAGCTGGGTTTTAAGGAGATAGCATGATCAGATCTGAATTTTAAAAATGCACATATGAATGCAAACATGAACAACATGATAACATGTTAATTCCCTATGGTGCAGTGCTAATCAAAGTGTGTTCCTAGTACTACAATGTATATTAAAAGGCTTATGTTTCTGAAATGTCCTAAATTTACACTTTATTCTGAGTTTGTCAGTGATCTGCACAACTTTATAATTAAGGTGTGGCTACTCACGATAGTTTATGATTATTTCAGATGATGGAGAAGAGTCATCAAGGTCTTCCACAACTTTTACTTCTTTTCTGACCTATAAAATAAATAATACTATTTTAAAAGGTTCCAAAAAATTCATACCCTATACCCTATACTGATGTGGTAGTTATGTAATATAGATAGATAGATACATACATACATACATACATACATACATACATACAGATATTCACGTTGAAGCTGCACATGTATTGGTATTGGTGAAAAGAACAGATTTTTACCAAAAGAATCCCTTTATCAATGGCTAAGTAAATATCCTTACATAACAATGGACTACTTTTTTCACTTTAAGTATTCTAATTATGTTTGATTTCTATAGTGGATCACATTAGCTTTTATGCTATATTTTTGAATAAAATAGTATTTTGATATTGTTTACAACTATTTAAGACCTATGTGTTTTCAGTTTCTTACTTTTTTGAAAAAAAATCAAGTACTAAACTTATTAAAATTTAAATTGTAGCCCAGTAAATCTTCATATTATGTGGTGACTCATGCCTGTAATCCTGGCTAACTGGGAGACACCACTCAAGAGGTTTGTGGTTTGAGACAAGCCAAGACAAAATGTTAAGAAGACCCCATCTCAAGAAATGCACTTGGAAAAGTAGTCAGTGCCTCTTATCCCAGCACTGCAGGTCTAAAATGATCCCAGTCCTAGGCCAACCTGGGGGAAGTTGAAGGAAATTAGAGATCCTATCTGAAAAATAATTAAATCAAGTTATAGAGCATCTACCCAGCAAGCCCTAGTGTATGAGTGAAACCCCAAAAAAGAGAAGAAAAAAATCTGTACTTGAGAGTATGGGAATCTATTTTAAAACTGTAAATGTATACATAGAAAAATCAGGCTCATAAAACATTTGTAATTGCAATTAGAGATGGTTTTAGGTAAAAAAAAAATACATAATATATAAAACACCATCCCATGCAGATCATGCAGGTAGTTCTAGTTATCTGGTCCATGGGCAAGGAGCAAGCACTTAAGGTCTTCAAGTGCAATGTGTTTTCATTTGTTATTGCTGGGATGTCATAATCCTTTCTCCCTGGTGGGTGTCTAAACAGGATGATGATAGGGATGGTAGGCCTGCATTTACCCATCCTCCCTCCCCTAACTGAGCCTGGGGAGCTCAGGAAATACCAGTTGATGAAAATGCTGCTTTAGTCTTTTCACCCTCTCCACTAAACCGTGAAAAATTTGCTTCCTCCACACCCTTTTCTCCTTCAAAAACATTAAACCTCACAGTCTCTCTACCTCCTACAAAGACTTATTCGTATTGGTATCAATATATCTTCCTTGGCATCATTCCTCTTGATGAATCCATATCCTTTCCTTACATTTTATGTTTCCAAAACCTTCATTGCTATCGCCTTCTCTTCTGACAGTCACAGCCTATGAGAGACCACACAAACCTCCACACCAAGCAGACAGACTTGGCCTGGGCAGCACAGGGGACAGGTGTTGTGTGGCTGTGTCTTGGCCTTACTGCTCAGGGCTGCCATGGTGTTGATGTCAGCTGCTGCAGCTGAGGCTCCTCCCAGAGTCTGATGGTCAATAGGCCTGCAGCACAGTGCAGCTGCTCAGGACTCTGGGGTCCACTCTGCTCTGCTAACAAAGTAGCTCTGATTTTTATTTAGTTTTAATCAATAACTTGTGATTTTCTTTACATGTTTTCTTTCTTAGTCTAGAAAAAATAACAAAGTGCTCTCAGGCCAGTTTTAAATATATAGAATACAAATAATAGTCTTTTAGCAAAATGTCTGAAGTTCAAATTTACTTCTATTCACAAACTTTACAGGCTACTTGAAGTGCAATCATTTTCCACAAAATGGATTCAAATATAAGCAGAAAATAAACTTAGGAGACAAAGAGTAACATTACTAAGTATAAACAAAAATGAATTTTTAACCTATCATTCTCACAGGCAAAAGCAAAGGAAAAACATAATGATAGTTGCATTATTTGACAGAAAAAAACATGCCAGTGCTTTTGTTATTGTCACATAAACAACAACAAAAAAACTACAATCTTTTAAAGACAGCAAATTCCATTTGTAAAATATTACATAAGTCTTCATATGAAGGAGATCCTCTTTCCAGGATACTAGCAGTTAGCATACTCAGGACCTTTTGTGCAAATGCTGTGTTCAATCTAAGCACTAAAGGAGTTCAGATTCATTTTAATCCTCACAATAATTATGTGAAGTACATGAAGTAATAGGTGTTGGGAGATTCTAGACAAAGAAAGACCAAGTAACTTATCTAAACCATAGAGACAGTCAGTGGCAGAGAAAAAATTCAAACAAATTAGTTCTGTTTTCACAACATATTCTTTACACTACTGAGTTAAACAATATTTCTCTTTAAGTGCTAAGCTGATGTAACAGCAGATGAACCTATAATATTATTCCAATTCTGGTTATATTTATAAATAACATTATGTGATTCTTGCATATACATTTTTAAAATAAACAGATTTTATACCTAAGCCTTTTTGGAACCCTACTTTCAATAAATCCAGACTTATTTTTTCTAAAGAAATTTATCAATAAGCAGCATTTATCCTTTCAATTGTCTGTTAAAACATTCAACAAATAGTTATTCAGCACAAAACACATGTCAGTTACACAGTTACTATAGTGAAACGAGATTTCTAGATTTACAGCATTTTGTCCAAAAGTAATAATCTCTCATAGATGAAAAGCCTCCTCCTTTTCTCCAGGATCACTGAAATAATTAAATTGACACATGTGATAATTTAGAGTACCTTACAAAATAATAAGTACTCATGATGCTCCTAAAAACACACAAAGACTGAATTCTCTACAATATGGTCAAGGCATCTGAATGCAATTTTTATAAAATTTTAAAATGCTATCACTAATAATTCAATTTTAAATCATCAGCCACATGTTAAGTTTCACTATGACATTCCATTTCTCATGCAATTCAGAAATAACAACTTCTCACTATATATATATGTGCACTACTATACATGTGCACTGTATATATGTACACACACATGAAGAGAAGTTCTAAGGACAATTAGTATACAATAAATCCTTCAAAAGGATGTAGCACACTTTCTTTCACTTGAACATAGATACTAAATTTGTAGAATATACATGTCTTCTCTGATGGATCATTTCCCATACAATGCAAACATACACTAAAAGCTTCATTTAAAAGGAAAACTCTTTCTTAATTCTCACATTCTTCTTCAGTTGTTACCCACTACTATTGTGTTCCCCAGTCAGAATTCTCTAAAGTGTTGTCTAGACTTGTCCACTACAATCAGACTTCCATGATAATCATTTATTCAAACTGCTGTTTGTCCAAGTTGCTTGTTCCCATCTTCTTCAGCATTTCAGCAACGTTGATATAGCTGAGTATTTTCTGTTTCAGACTTCCCTATTCTGTTTTAGTTCCAGAAAATGAATTATCCTTAGCTTTCCTTCACACACACACAAAAAAATTTATGGTTTTTACCTTATTTCTTCTTGTTCTACTTCACTTGAACTCCATTCATCAATCACTTGTAGTAGAACACCGGTTACTGAAGTGGATTTCTTAATCATTGGTAAAATCACAGATTCTGTGGAGGTACATTTTTCACTTTCACTTTCCTTTACTTCGTCTACACGCAAGACAGGATCACTCCTGTTAAAAATTTCATAAAATCATTGTTTTCTAACAATTCCACCAGCCAAAGTTATAAAACAGTTTGGTAAAGCTCTAGTTCTTCCTCATCTGAATTCATTTGTTAATTCAACAAAAGTTAAAAATGATCAGATACAGACATGGAAATATCTTCACTGCCTAAAAACTAATCAGTATACAATTAAGATACAATGTGTATTAGGAGATAATTTAGGAATAGTTGTGTCTGAACACATGGAAGGAAGGTTTTACAGAAAAGGAAAATATAAAAGAGTTCACCAGGCAAAAAAAAAAGGTGGGCAGGAACTATTCTACTTAAAGAACAGAACATAAGCACACAGCCATGGTCCAGGAACTTAAAGGAAATGTTGAAAATACATGAAAGAAAGTGACCAGAGATGAACACCACACTAATCTTGAATCCTACACTACAAGGCTGGAGCTCACTGCATACAGGCAAGGACTCTTAAGACATGTGAATAATAATTAGATTGCTGCTACATTTTTTATGTTGTTTTCAAATATAACAATACCTAAATGAACAAGATGCATAAAAAATTAAAGAAAAATGTGACGTTACATCTTTAGGGCAAAACTGTATTATTTCAAATACTCAGATGTCAATATATATAGCTCAAAAAACAAAATAATGGCTATTTCTGATTTTCTTTCAAACTAGAATATTTGACAAATTTTGTACACTTTTAGCCCTGTATCTAATTGTATTATACAATGCTGAATTATCAACAAGCCATTGTAATTACTTTTTATGTGATAATCATATGTTGTTACTATCACATACATACAAAATTTATAAAGACCATGGAGTTTATTATGTTATGAACCCCTAAAAAGTACCCAAAACAAAAACTAAACTAAAATTTAAAAGAACATATATAACCTTTTCTTACTGTGTGAATATATAAAAAATGGATGATATTCCTGAAAGCAGTTATGAAACAATTCTTCTTGAGTGAAATTCAAAAATAACAACTTTGCAAAATGAAATGTTTCAAATTGAATAATTGATTGAAAATAACTTAAAAATAGAAAACATGGGGTTAAAGCTCCCTCAACCACAGGAAAAAGCTGACCTGTATCCTTAGTAATAATTAGCCACCTAAGCAACTTTAAAATCTGTTTAATCAATTAATGACCACAGGCCTCCCTGACCAGCCAATCAAGGTCAGCCACCTGCCTCCTGAAAGACACCCAATCAGAGTCAATGGCATGCCATAAACATCCCTTGAAGATCAAACCATCAGCAACGATATCACTTGAATTTCCAAACTGCTGCAGATGTCAGTGCTCATACCTTCTTAATGTTGGCATTCTGAAGGTCTGAGTTGATCTTTAAATTCTGCTCCTCCCAGATGTCCACCCACTTACCTTCTGTAAGTTGCCTGATCCTTAAGCACCACTTTTCCCAAAACCCTGGACAAGATAAGTAGGATGCAGTATGAGAAGTCACCACCTGAGTAGCATAAATCTCTCTTACCATAAAAGGCAGTAAATTCAAACTGTCTTCCACTTTCAGGTGTTGAAGGCTTCAATCTTTTAACAATACTTTAAGCCTCTTAAATCCTTTGTCTACATAGTATTTACCTAGTAAACTACAAATGATCTTTGCAATTCTTTTGATCCACTTTATCATAATTAAAACTATCATATATACCAGTAAAAGAAGAAATAATACATGCTACAATATTGGATGTTTCTGCCTAAGTGGGAAAACACTAATATAGAGAATACAGATAACAAAGTGCCAAAAACACCGAATCCATACATTTGCAAGTTAAAACTCAGAATGGACCTGTCACCCTAATATTAAGTGATAATTCATGGACAGTTTGAAACCACACTGTGGTTAAACTCCATTCCCTCATTTAATAAATACCTAAGTAGCCACCTAATTTTTTTTTATTTTCTGGAGAAAAATAATTTTATTTAAGGAGTAAAACACTTGCTTGGCTAAACTTTGGTTTTTTTTTTTACTGTTGCACTGGGCAACATTGTAGCATTTACAAAAGTTCTTATAATACATCAAATATATCTTACTTGAATTCACCCACTCCATCACTCTCTTTATCCCCTTCTCTCCCATTCCTGGAATAGTTTCAACAGGTCACAGTTTTTCATTTACATACATGTGTACACATTATTTGCACTATATTCACCCTCCCACATCTTTTCCTCCATGTTCTCTACCCTCCCACTAGCACCAACTCCCCCCACCAGACAAGATATGTTCTGCCCTCCTGTTCTCTGATTTTGTAAAAGAAAAAAATGACATTTCCATTTGTTTAAGATAGCTACATAGGGAGTAGTATCCTCGTGACATGTCCATGTATATATGAATTAACTTGAATTGGCTCACTTCCTTTGTTTTTCTTCTTTCTACCTTAGTCCCCCTTTCTTATGATAGCCATTTAATTTATGCTATTTCCTTTTCTATGCATTGAGTATATGGTACTGAACAGACAAAATCCTGCTAATGAATATGAAGTATACACACAAGAACAATAAACCAAGACAGATAGGCAAAATGTATATTATCTATGAGGAGGAAAATTGAAGCATGCAAATGAATTTTATGGGAGGATTCCAAGTTGGTGACTAGAGGAGGAAGCAGAAAGCATGCTTCCTAAAGTAAAATCTTGGAGAGATGCTGGAGATACACCTTGCAGGATAATTGACCAAGAAGAGACAAAACTAAGAACACCTCCACACCCCCAGCCTGCACATACCATCCCCAGTCCACGTTAAATGTAGAAAACAGGAGGGTTCCCACACTGCCAGATGTCAGCTCCTAACCTGCTTGGAAAAAGCAGACCACCAGATGAGCTAAGTGGCATATGATATTCCCACGGCCAACCCTGGAACACATCAGGACAGCCCCCTGGCCAGACTGATCCCAGCTAGGGAAAAAAGAGAAAAAAAAACAAACTGAAAATAAACAAGCAGCTGAAAAAAAAACATAGCAAAGAGGGCAGGGTGCCCTGAGCTCTTGTTCATAGGGGAAGGGCACTCGCCACATGAAGTAGTCAGGAGGGGCAGCACCAGCCCAGCAACCCTGGAGAGGGGAAAGCTTGTAACAGCAGCTGTCATGTGGAAAGCTCCACTGGAATGGGGGGAAGGGACACTCCCTCATGTAAACTGTAAAAATAAACAGCCAGCCAGAGAAGGTGGGTGTGGCACCACCTCCCTCAGTGTGCTTGTAGAGGGGAAGGCTTCCAACGGCAGCTAAAGTGTGGCAGCTCCACCAGAGAGTGGGTGAGGGCACATCCCCATCGAACTCTAAATAAGAAAAGACTGCAAGTGCAACAGGTGGGTAGGGCTGTATACTGAAGAAAACAAAAGGAGTATGCATCCAGGAAAACTCTAAATAAACAAAGCCTGAGGGGTTAGGTGAGTGGAAAGCTCATTCCTGAGACCTACAATAAATAAACCCTGCAACAGCAGCTGGCTGACATTAGGTAGCAGATGAGCCACAGCCTCAGATAGACATTCACAAAGCTGTCTCCAGATTTTTTTTTTTCCTCTTCCTTTGATGGGACAATGACAAAACTAGGACTGGATGCTGAAGGACTAACTGAAACTGTATTGCATTTGAACTTGGGATTTTTTTTTAATTGCTTGTTTTTTGTTTTTATTTTAGTATTTTCCTCTTTGATGAGACAATGACAGAAAAACTTCATAGGCACCAACACCAGGACTGGAGGCTGAAGGACTAAACTTTATTGTATCTGAACATGGGGAATTTTTTTAATCCTCTCTCTATATATAGCCTGTTTAGCTTACTGCTTAGTATACTACTTCTGCCTGTTTATTTCTTTGGCTGTGTTTTGTGTGTATGTGTGTGTTGGTTTGTTGGTTTTGTTTTGTGTTTCCCTTTTTCTTTACCTTCTTTGCTTTCCCTCTCCTCTCACCCTTCCACTCTATATATCACCATTGTTATAATTGCAAGCTAGACAATACTGAATTACACACAGTACAGGGACAGTAACAATAGCAAGGGCAATGATGGGAAAACAGAAAAAAGAGGGAAACAATTTTTCCCCAATAATAAATTAGAAAAAGAACCAGAGGGAAAAGAAGAAAACAGATACCCATATTCAAACTCCAACAAAATGAAGATAAACTATACTAAAGAACTCAAGAAAGCCCAGAAGAACACTCTGAAATTAGAAATACTGCAAGTAATCAATGAGAATTTTATAGAGATGATACTGGATATGGTAAATCAAAACGTACCAGAGACACTCAAGAAATTCCAAGACAACAAAAACAGAGAATTTGGAATGCACATGAACAAATGAAAGAACCTATAGAAGCACTGTATAAAAACCAAAGTGAAACAAGGAACACAATAAATAAAGAGATAAATGAACTCAGGTCGAAAATAGACAATATTGAAGAGGTAACAACTCAGACTATGAAAAACCTCAGAAAAAAGAATGAAACAGAAATGCAAAACAAAATGGAGGGCAAATTCAGCAGACTGGAACAAGCAGAAGACTTAATTTCAGAACACAAAGATGAAATGGTAATTAAAGGAAAAATGAAGAACTATTAGTTAAACAACACAAGACCTGTGAAAAGAAAATGCAATGACTTACTGACTCCATCAAAAGACCAAATCTGAGAATCATGGGCATTGAAGAAGGAGAAGAGGTTCAAGCAAAGGGAATGTGTATTATATTCAACAAAATAATAACAGAAAATTTTCCAAATCTAGAGAAAACTATGCCCATACAGGAACAGGAGGCCTCAAGAACACCAAACAGACTACACCAAAACAGAACTACCCCACGATATTTTATCATTAAAACAACAATACAGAGACTAGATAAAGAATATTGAAAGCTGAAAGAGAGAAAAAACAATAACATACAAAGGTAAACTCATCAAAATCGCAGAAAACTTCTCAACAGAAATATTAAAAGCAAGAAGAGCATGGAGTGAGGTCTTCCAAGCATTAAATGAAAATAACTTCAATCCTAGGATACTCCACCCAGAAAAACTATCATTCAAAATAGTTGGAGCAATAAAACCTTCCATGATATGCAGAAACTAAAACAATATATGATCACAAAGCCACCACTACAAAATATTCTTCAATGGATACTGCACACAGAAAGTAAATCCAACACAACCATGAAAGGTCAGGTAGTACCAAACCACAGGAGAAGAAAAGGAAAGAAAGCAGAGAATAGTATTGATTTAGCTACACATAGTCAAACCCTCAAGCAACTAAGACAAGTAAATGACAGGAATCACCACATACCTATCAATACTAACAATTAATGGTAATGGATTTAATATCCCCATCAAAAGGCACTGTGTGACAAACTGGATTAAAAAGGAAGATCCAACAATTTGTTGCTTACAGGAGACCCATCTCATCACTAGAAATGAGAATACGCTTAGGATGAAAGGCTTGAAGAAGATTTAACAAGCCAATGGTCCCCAAAAGGGCAGGAGTAGCAATACTTATCTCAGACAAACTAGACTTCAAACCCAAATTGATCAAATGAGATAAAGAAAGACATTCCATACTAATAAAAGGGAAAATACACCAAAAATAAATAACAATTATCAACCTATCTGCACCCAATGTCAATGCACCGAGTTTCATTAAACATACCATGAAGGACCTAGAAGCATATATTAACTCCAACACAGTGGTCGTGGGAGCCTCTAAGACACACTATCAACAATAGATAGGTCATCCAAACAAAAAATTAATAAAGAAATCCTAGATCTAAAACATACCATAGATCAAATGGACCTAGCTGAGGTCTACAGAATATTTCATCCAACTTCTACACGGTATACATTCTTCTCAGCAGCCCACAGAACCTTCTCCAAAATAGATCATATCCTAGGGCACAAAACAAGTATCAGCAAATATAAGAAAATAGAAATTATTACATGCATTCTATATGATCACAATGCAATAAAAATAGAACTCAACAGCAAAAATAAAGACAAAAAAATATGCAAACAGCTGGAAACTGAATAAGTCATTGCTTAATGAACAATGGGTCATTGATGAAATAAAAGATGAAATTAAAAGGTTACTGTAAATCAATGAAAATGAAAACACAACCTACCGGAACCTATGGGACACAGCAAAGACAGTCCTGAGAGGAAAGTTTATAGCCATGATTGCATATATTAGAAAGACTGAAATATCTCAAATCAATGACCTAATGATACATCTCAAACTCCTAGAAAAATATGAACAAGAAATCCCAAAACAAACACAAGGAGAGAAATACTAAAAATAAGAACTGAAATCAAAAATACAAACCAAAAATGCCATACGAAAAATTAATGAAACAAGAAGTTGGTTCTTTGAAAACATAAACAAGATTGATAGTCCCTGCAAACCAGACTAAATGAGGAGAGAAAAAACCCAAATCATTAAAATCAAGACTGCAAAAGGGGAGATAACAACAGCACCATGGAAGTCCAGGAAACTATCAGGGACTATTTAGAGAACCTATATTCAAATAAATTTGAAAATCTTAAGAAATGGACAAATTTCTATATATTTATGATCATCCAAAACTGAACCAAGAGGATATTAATCACCTGAATAGATCTATAACACAAAATGAAATTGAAGCAGCAA
This sequence comes from Castor canadensis, assembly GCF_047511655.1. Classification (NCBI taxonomy): domain Eukaryota; kingdom Metazoa; phylum Chordata; class Mammalia; order Rodentia; family Castoridae; genus Castor; species Castor canadensis. The sequence continues at coordinate 63,873,103 of NC_133400.1, forward strand.
TCAAGAGTGTCCCAAAAAAGAAAATTTCAGGACCTGATGGATTTTCTGATGAATTGTATCAGATATTGAAAGTATAATTAATACCAATACTCTTTAAACTATTCCACAAAAAAGGGAAGGAAAACTGCCTAACATATTTTATGAAGCCAGTATTACACTTATCCCAAAACCAGCAAAGACATCTCCAAAAAGGAGAACTATAGGCCAACCTCCTTAATGAATATTGATGCAAAAAACCTCAATAAAATAATTGCAAACTAAATTCAACAACATAAAAAGTTCATTCAGCACAACCAAGTAGTCTTCATCCCAGGAATGCAGGGGTGGTTCAACATATGAAAATCAATAAATGTAATACACCACATTAACAGAAGCAAAGACAAAAACCACTTGATCATCTCAATAGATGGAGACAAAGTTTTTGATAAGATCCAACAACATTTCATGATAAAATCTGTAAGAAAACTAGGAATAGAAGGAAAGTACTTCAACATTATAAAAGCTATATGTGACAAACCTACAGCCAGCCTTATACTTAATGGTGAAAAATTAATACCATTCCCTCTAAAATCAGGAATGGGACAAGGATGCCCACTATCTACACTCCTATTCAACATAGTACTGGAATTCCTAGCCAGAGCAATTAGGCAAGAAGAAGGAATAAAATGAATACAAATAGATAAAGAAACTGTCAGAATATCCCTATTTGCAGACGATATGATCCTATACCTTAAAGACCCAAAAGACTCTACTCAAATCTCCTAGACCCAATCAACAGCTATAGCAATGCAGCAGGATATAAAATCAATATTGAAAAATCATTAGCATTTCTATACATTAATGATGAAAAGGCTGAGAAAGAATATATGAAAACAATTCCATTTACAATAGCCTGAAAATAATGAAATACCTAGGTGTAAACCTAACAAAAGATGTGAATGACCTCTACAAGGAAAACTATAAATTTCTGAAAAAAGAGATTGAGGAAGACTATAGAAAGTGGAGAGATCTCCCATGCTAATGGATTGATAGAATCAACATAGTAAAAATGTCTATACTCCCAAAAGCAATCCACATGTTTAATGCAATTCCCATCAAAATCCCAATGACATTCATCAAAGAGATTGAAAAATCTACCATTAAATTTATTTGGAAACACAAAGGCCACAAATAGGCAAGGCAATACTCTGTAAAAAGAACAATGATGGAGGTATCACAATACCTGACTTCAAACTATATTACAAAGCAATAGCAATAAAAACAGCATGGTACTGGCACAAAAACAGTCATGAAGACCAGTGGAACAGAATAGAGGACCCAGATATGAAGCCACACAACTATAACCAACTCGTCTTTGACAAATTCGCTAAAAATATATGATGGGGAAAAGACAGCCTCTTCAACAAAAACTGCTGGGAATACAGGTTAGCAGTCTGCAAAAAACTGAAACTAGATCCATGTATATCACCCTATACCAATATTAACTCAAAATGGATCAAGGATCTTAATATCAGACCACAAACTCTAAAGTTGGTATAGGAAAGACTAGGAAATACTTTGGAACTAATAGGTATAGGCAAGGACTTTCTCAATGGAACCCCAGCAGCTCAACAACTAAGAGATAGCATAGATAAATGGGACTTCATAAAACTAAAAAGCTTCTGCTCAACAAAAGAAATGGTCTCTAAACTGAAGAGACCACCCACAGAGTAGGAGAAAATATTTGCCAGCTGCACATCAGTAAAAAGACTGATAAACAGAGTATATGGGAACTCAAAAAACTAAATTCTCCCAAAATTAATGAGCCAATAAAGAAATGAGCAAATGAACTAAACAGAACTTTCACAAAAGAAGAAATTCAAATGGCCAAAAAACACATGAAAAAATTCTCACCATCTCTAGCCATAAAGGAAATGCAAATTAAAACCACACTAAGATTCCACCTCACACCTGTTAGACTAGCCATCATCAGCAACACCATTAACAACAGGTGTTGGTGAGGATGTGGGGGAAAAAGGAACCCTCTTACACTGCTGGTGGGATGCAAACTAGTACTATCACTCTGGAAAAAAATCTGGAGGCTTATTAAAAATCTAAACATAGATCTACCATATGATCCAGCAATACCACTTTTGGGGAGATACCCAAAGGAACATGACATAGGTTACTCCAGAGGCACCTGCACACCCATGTTTATTGCAGTACTATTCACAATAGCCAAGTTATGGAAGCAGCCAAGATGTGCCCCTACTGACAAATGGATTAAGAAAATGTGGTATTTATACACAATGGAATTTTATGCAGCCATGAAGAAGAATGAAATCTTATCATTCACAAGTAAATGGATGGAACTGGAGAACATCATTCTGAAGAAAGTTAGCCTGGCCCAAAAGACCAAAAATTGTATGTTCTCCCTCATATTCGGACATCAAATCAAGGATAAACACAACAAGGGGACTGTACTCTGATCACACAATAAAGCAAGAGCACACAAGGGAGGTACGAGGATAGGTAAGACACCCATAAAACTACATAGCATTTGTTGCCCTCAATGCAGAGAAACTAAAGCAGATACTTTAAAGCGACAGAGGCCAATAGGAGAAGGGTGCCAGGAACTAGAGAAAAGGTTAGTTCAAGGAGAATTAATTTAGAAGGTAACACACATGTAAGGAAAGCAATGCATTTAAACTCCCTGTATAGTTATTCTTATCTCACCTAGCAAAAACTCTTTGTCCTTTCCATTATTGCTTATATTCTCTCTTCAACAAAATTAGAGACAAGGGCAGAATAGTTTCTACCTGGTAGCGAGGCGGTTGGCGGGTGAGGGGGGAGAAATGACCCAAACATTGTATGCACATATGAATAAAAAAAATAAAATAAAATAAAAATGAAATATAACAATAAAAAAATGAATTTTATGTGTTTAGGGAGGGGTGATAAGAATGTTAGTGAGGATGGCCAGGAAAACTCTTGCTGAGAAAGTAGACTTTAAATAAAGAACTAAGGAAATAGAAGGAATATGCCAAGACATTATCAGATAGAAAATCCATGTAGCTATGGAGTGAAAGAGACAGAAAAACCCAAGTTCCAATCTGAGATAAAACATGGCTCAAATCCTGTATTACCTCTAGGCCTTAGCAGGCACTTTAGTAATCAGAAGTCTCTGAGAAGGAGGATGACATAATCTGGGTTATGTTTCAATAATCCACTATGTTAAAAAATACTTATTGGAAGAGAATTAAAAGAAAAAAGAAAAGTTCAACTAGCAGAATTTTACACTAACCTAAACAGCAGATGATGATAGCTTGAAAAAGGAAGTTATGACTTTCTTCTGCAAATGTTTTAAAGGGAGACCTGAGAAGATTTTATGAAAGACTATTGTGTAGTATTATGTAAGAGAGACAACTGAGTCTTTAATGAGACCAAGGTATTCTGAGAGAGCAGCTGGAAGAGTTGCTATGAACTCAAGCAAGTATGAGTGTCAGGAATAAGGAAACATACCAGGAGTTCAATTATGAAATTTTTGAATTTGAAAAGCCCAATATTTTTTATTGTTTATTCATTTACTTATGTGTGCATAAATTGTTTGGGCCATCTCTATCCCCCATTCTCTGAACCCTCCCTCTTTCCCCCACCCCCCTCACTTCTAGGCAAAACCTGTTCTTCCCTCTTCTCCAATTTTGTTGGAGAGGACATAAGCGATAATAAGAAAGACATAGCATTTTTGCTAGTTTTAGATACAGACAGTTATACAGAGAGATCCTAACATTGCTTCCATGCACATGTGTATTACAACCCAAATTGGTTCATCTCTATGAGACCTCTTCACTACTATGGGAAGGTCACCTTCCTATAGTGACCTCTGTCAGTTGAAGATTACTTTATTTGTTCCTCTACAGAGAGCACATCGAACACTTTCAAGTTTAGGGGAGAAACCCAATATTTAATCAAAGATAGATGTCAAGAAGGCAATTAGATATATAGGTCTGAAATTAAACTTAAATAAATAGCATATACAAGTAGCAAAAGTCCTGAGAAAAGAGATGGAAGACTGAGCCCTGGGACACTTGAGTGTGTGAAAGGTGGGGGATGCTGAGAAATAAGCCAAACAGAGTAAAATGGATGGATTCAAAGGACGTGAGAAAAACAAGGGGAGTTGCAACATGCATCCAAAGGAAGTAAGAGTTTGGAGGCAAAAAATATTGCTGATTGTTCAAGTAGAATGAAGCCTAGATCATTAGAGTGAAAATCAGCAATAAGTTTTCTGAGGGTTGGTGGGAATGATAATTACCAGAGTGAGTTCAAGAATGAGTGGAGAGAGCAGGGTGGGAGGTAATGGCTCAGTGTTCCAGCACTTGCACTGCACATTACACACACATACACAGGCACAAATACACATGAATGGGAAAAAATTCTATCAATGAGCATAGACCATTCTTTCAAATGTATCATAGCTTAGTGCAAAAATTGAGGATTATCTGCTTTTTTTCTTGTTTACCTCTGTTTTAGAACTCATATAATGAATTATAAAGTATATTTGCATAAATATTTGCTATGTGACTGTTTGAAAAACACTTAGCCAATTTCTAGTTTAGTGTATTAAAGATTTTTTATGCAGATTTTAATAGGTTTTATCGACTATAATTTGCTAATCCCTTAGCAAAATTCAGATTAATATGAGTCTCATATTAGAGCATTCATCCATTGTGAACAATAAACAGAGACCTAATAAGTAGCAATCCTATTGGTAACAAAGTAGAGTGCCAGTGAAGCAGTTTGCTTCCTTCTGCACTTAGCAGATGTTATAAGAACTAGAACAAAAGTAGCTAACATCATTTTTAAATGGCTGCATACTACACTATTTTATGGGTATAATAATTTATCTCATTATTGATGAGTAGACTGTGTTCATCTTTATAATATGACAATTCTATAATCAATATCTTTAACATATATATGTATCTAAGTAAAATATTTATATGTAAGTATCATTAAAACATATACATTATATATAATAATTATATACTATGGCCTATTTTATGTTGCTTAAATATGATAAATGATTGTTCTTATCACATGTGTGCAAATTTGATTTTTCAAGGCATGTTTTCCTAGACCCAATTCTAGAAGTGGAGTTGTTTAGCTTAAAAGAATGGTACATAGGAAATTTGGTTACACACATCTAGTTATACTCCAAACATTATTTATCCATTTAATTATTCAAGAGTGCATAAAAACAATCTTTTCCTTATATTTGGTAACTTTAGTTATTATCTTTTAAATAAAATATGCGTCAGTGTAATTGAAAAGTGGTATTCACTGTAGGCTTCTCTGATAATCACGCGAGGCCCAGATTCCTCAGTAGAAGCATGAAGTGTGTTCAGCATGATCATTGCCCAAATACAAACTTGTCATCTATGACAATAACCATTATCTACTTTGCAATATTGCCATGTTCTTACGTATCATCTTTTTCATTCTTCCTAATAGGAAACTCCTTGCTGTCAGTTTTTCTACTCTCTCTTTGTAGAAGTAATCCAGCATAATTGTGGTCAGCAGCAGCAGGGACAGCAGCGCCAGGATTCAGCTTCTCTGACACCTTCATTTTATTCCTTTTGTGGTTTTTCCCTTGCTTTTCTTCTTCCACCTTCAATGAAAGTGTGAGACTACAGAAAACTGTCACTTTCAATAAAAAAAGAACATTCCTTGTTTTCATTGATTGTCTCTCTTCACTTTTAAGTTTGTCATGATTTTAGTCACTAAAATATTTTTGTATTTAATGTACTTATCATTATAGGTCATTGACATTTTTGAAAATTCTACTTAATTTCTGTTTCAGTAAAAGAAATCCTTTCAAAATTGGCCCTTCATTTTAGGTCTTTTGCATCCACCCATTCCGACCCAACATTTTCACTTTTTGTTTAACTGAAAAAGAAAAAAAAATACACTCTTCTGCCTTTACTACTTGAATTTTATATCAAGAAACCAGATTCAGAGAAAGTGACAGTGTATGGCTTCAGGAACTAAAGGAAGCTATCCCCTTTCTCCACTAAGCTATTTTTCTCCCTCTTCCATCAATATTTATAATTCCTTTTTCTATCATGAGTTGAATGATGTCCCCTAAAACAATATGCCCACATCTTTTTTCTTGAACATCAGAATATTAATTTCATAGCAAATGGGTGAATGTAAGGTACTTAGGAACAGTGTGTTTGCAGAACAGTAGCTCATCCTGGACTATCTTGGTTGTGTGGAAATGTAACACACAAATTCTAATAAAATAGAACGACATGGAGGAGATGCACAGAAAACAATTAGGATATGTAACCAGTGAAATAGACATTTCATTGAGTTAGTGTTTGATTGTTAGTACTGTATATTTTTGCCCTTCAAATCTGTCATACTCATATGATCAATACCTTTTTATCATCCTACACAATTATTTAGATTCTTGACCATGTGCACATTTGAATTTTAGAAATGCTTTATGTTGTTTCTTATTCTCATCATTGTACTTCTGACATTCAATTATGTTATTTAATTTAGCATCAATTCATTTGTATTCAATTATAGCTCTATTTTGTATTTTGTATGATAATGGAAATATAGGTAGAATTTCTGATGTTGATTTAAAATATGATAGCTTGTGCCATGCAGTTATCAGTAAAGCTGGTTGGTGGTCTTTTACAGAGTTCTTAGTATAAATGACATAAAGTGTTTTAGTTTTCTTGGGAAATTGTTGGCTATTTGGGTGTTAGAAAAGCCCTAATAATTTGGTACTTCCAAATATTTTTCTAACTGGTTGAAACATCCCATTAGATGGTCTTGATAGCATCAGTAAGAATTGCCATTTGTCCTGCCAATCTAGTGACTTCATGTTATTTTTAAAGTCATTATAAATGGCAGATCTGTGTTTAGATTTTTAAGAAGCCTCCAAAATTTTTCCAGAGTGGTTATACTAGTTTGCACTCCCACCAGCAGTACACCAGGGTTCCTTTATCCCCAAAAACTCGCCAACACCTGTTGTCGGTAGTGTTTCTAATGATGGCTATTCTAGCAAGGATGAGGTGAAATATTACTGTGGTTTTGATTTGCATTTCCTTTATGGCTGGAAATAGTGAGAATTTGTTCATGTGTTTTTGGCCATTTGAATTTCTTCTTTTGAGAAAGTTCTCTTTAGTTCACTTGCCCATTTCTTTTTTGGTTCATTAATTTTGGGAGAGTTTAATTTTTTTGAGTTCCCTATATATTTTGGTTATCAGTCCTTTGTCTGATATCTAGCTGGCAAATATTTTCTGCAACTCTGTTGGTGGTCTCTTCAGTTTAGAGACCATTTCTTTTGTTGTGCACAAGCTTTTTAGTTTTATGAAGTCCCATTTGTCTATACTTTTTCTTAGTTACTGAGCTGTTGGGGTTCTATTGAGGAAGTTGTTGCCTATACCTATTACTTCCAAAGTGTTTCCTACTCTTTTCTGTATGAACTTTAGAGTTTGGGGTCTGATATTAAGATCCTTGATCCACTGTGCATTGATACTAATATAGGGTGATAAACATGGATCTAGTTTCAGTTTTTTGCAGGTGGATAGCCACTTTTCCCAACAACTTTTGTTGAAGAGGCTGTCTTTTCTCTGTCGTATATTTTTGGTGCCTTTGTCAAAAATAAGGTGGGCATAGTTGTGTGGATTCATATCCAGAACCTCTATTCTGTTCCACTGGTCTTCATGACTATTTTTGTGCCAGTACGATGCTGTTTTCATTGCTATTGCTTTGTAATATAGTTTGAAGTCAGGTATTGTGATACCTCCAGTATTGTTCTTTTTGCTGAATTTTGCCTTGGTTATTAGTGGTCTCTTGTGTTTCCAAGTGAATTTAATGGTATACTTTTCAATCTCTTTGATGAATGTCATTGGGATTTTGATGGGAATTGCATTAAACATGCAGATTGCTTTTGGTAGTATAGCCTTTTTTACTATGTGGATTCAACCAAACCATGAGCTTGGGAGATCTCTCCACATTCTGTAGTCTTCTTCCTTCTCTTTCTTCAGGGGTTTGTAGTTCTCCTTGTAGAGGTCATTCACATCCTTTATTAAGTTTACTCCTAGGTATTTGATTTTTTCTTTAGGCTATTGTAAATGGAATTGATTTCATATATTCTTTCTCAGTTTGTTTGTTACTAGTGTGTAGAAAACCTAATGATTTTTGTAAGTTGATTTTATATCCTGCCATCTTGCTGTAGCTGTTCATGGTGTCTAGGAGTTTTTGAGTAGAGTTTTTTGGGTCTTTAAGGTATAGAATCATATCGTCTGAAAGTAGGGATATTTTGGCAGTGTCTTTACTTATTTGTATTCTTTTTCTTGCCTAATTGTTCTGGCTAGAAATTCCAGTACTATGATGAATAGGAGCGGGGATAGTGGGCATCCTTGTCGCATTCCTGTTTTTAGGGGAAATGGTTTCCCGTTTTCACCATTAAGTATGATGTTGGCTATAGGTTTGTCATGTATAACTTTTACAACGTTGAGTTACTCTGCTTCTATTCCTAGTTTTCTTAGAGCTTTTATCATGAAATGGTGTTGGAACTTGTTAAAAGCCTTTTCTGCATCTATTGAGATGAACAAGTGGTTTTTCCTTTGCTTCTATTAATGTGCTGTATTACATTTATTGACTTGTGTATGTTGAACCACCCCTGCATTCCTGGGATGAAACTGACTTAGTTGTGGTGAATGATCTTTCTGATGTGTTGTTGAATTTGATTTGCCATTATTTTACTGAGTATTTTTGGATTGATGTTCATTAAGGAGATTGGTTTATAGTTCCCCTTTTTGGAGGTATCATTGCTTGGTTTTGGGATGAGTGCAATAATGGCTTCATAAAATGAGTTAGGCAGTTTTCCTTCCCTTTCTCTTTCATGGAACAGTTTAAGGAGGGTTGGTATTAGTTCTTCCTTAAAGATCTGGTAGAAATCAGCAGAGAATCCATCAGGTCCTGGACTTTTATTTTTTTGGGAGACTTTATCGCTGCCTCAATTTCATTTTGTGTTATAGAACTATTCAGGTGATTAATGTCCTCTCGATTCAATTTTGGATGATCATAAGTATCTTGAAATCTGTCCATTTCTTCTAGATTTTCAAATTTATTAGAATATAGGTTCTCAAATAGTCTCTGTTGATTTCCTGGATTTCCATGGGGTTTGTTGTTATCTCCCATTTTGCATTCCTAATTCTACTGATTTGGGTTTTTTCTCTACTCATTTTAGTCAGGTTTGCCACAGGTCTGTTCATCTTGTTTATTTTTTCAAAGAAGCAACTTTTTGTTTCATTGATTCTTTGTATGTTTTTTTGTTTCTATTTCATTGATTTATTATTTCTTTTCTTCTGTTTGTTTTGGGATCTGCTTGTTTTGTTTTTCTCTAAGTTTGAGTTGTAGAATTAGATCACTGATTTGAGATCTTTCTGTCTTTTTAATATATGCACTCATGTCTATAAACTTTTGTCTCAGGACTTCCTTTTCTGTGTCTCATAGATTCCAGTAGGCTGTGTTTTCATTTTCATTAACTTCCAGGAACCTTTTAATTTCTGCTTTTATTTCATCAATGACCCATTGATCATTGAGCAATATGTTAGTCAATTTCCAACTGCTTGCATGCTTTTTGCTACTATTTTTTGTTGAGTTCTAGTTTCAATGCATTGTGATCAGATAGAATTCATGGTATTATTTCTATTTTCTTATATTTGCGAAGGCTTGCTTTGTACCCTAAGATATGACCAATTTTGGAGAAAGTTCTATGGACTGCTGAGAATAATGTATGTTGTGCAGAACTTGATTGAACTATTGTGTTTTTAGGTCCTTCAGAGTACGTTTGATGAAATTTGGAGCATTGACATTGTGAGCATATAGGTTGATAATTGTTATTTCCTTTTGGTGTATTTCCCCTTTTATTAGTATGGAATGTCCTTCTTTATCACGTTGATCAGTGTAGATTTGAGGTCTACTTTTTCTGAGATAAATATTGCTATTCTTGCCTGTTTTGTGCACAATTGGCTTGGTAAATCTTCCAGCCTTTCACCCTAAGCCTGTGCTTGTTTCTCTTTGAGATCAATTTCCTGTAAGGAACAGATTGTTGGATTTTCCTTTTTAATCCAGTTTGTCAAATGGTGATTTTTGATGGGCTAATTAATAATAACATTCAGTGTTAGTATTGATGGATATTTGGTATTTTCTGTCATTTAGTTGTCTTAGTTGTTTAAGGGTTTGATTGGGTGCAGCTAAATCTTTGTTACTCTCTACTTTCTTGCTTTTTCTTCTCCTGTGGTTTGTTACTGCCTGCCCTTTGATGGTTTTGTTTGCTTTCACTTTCTGTGTGCAGAATTCCTTAAGAGTCTTTTGTAGTAGTGGCCTGGTGGTCATATATTGTTTTAGTTTCTGCTTATCATGGAAGACTTTTAATGCTCCATCTATTTTGAATGATAGTTTTGCTGGGTAGGGTATCCTAGGGTTGAAGTTATTTTCATTCAATGCCTGGAAGACCTCACTCCATCTCTTCTTGCTTTGAAGTTTTTGTTGAGAAATCTGCTGCAACTCTGATGGGTTTACCTTTGTATGTTATTTCTTTTTCTCTTTTACAGGCTTCAATATTCTTTCTCTATTCTCTGTGCTTGTTGTATTACTGGTAATATGTTGTGGAGTCATTCTATTTTGGTGTCCTGGAGGCCTTCTGTACCTGAATGGACATAGTTTTCTCTAGGCTTGGGAAATTTTCTGTTATTCTTTTGTTGAATATATTACAAATTCCATTTGCTTGCACCTCTTCTCCTTCTTCAATGCTTATGATTCTCAGGTTTGGTCTTTTGATGTAGTAGGTGAGTTCTTGCATAATCCTTTCATAGGTCATGAGTTGTTTGACTACTAGTTCTTCAGTTTTTCCTCTAATTACCATTTTACCTTCAACTTTGGAGATCCTGTGTTCTTCTTGTTCTAGTCTGCTGTAGTGGTCTTCCATTTTGTTTTGTATAGAACAATATGGTCTTCCATATTGTTCTTTTTTCTGAGGTTTTTCATATCGTGTATCACTTTCTCTTTAATATTTTAAATTTTCATCCTTAGTTCATTAATCTCTCTATCTATGGTGTAATTTGTTTCACTTTGGTGTTTATTCCGGGGTTCTACAGTTTCTTTTATTTGTTCTTGTGCTTTCTCATATTCGATTTTTTTTGTTGTCCTGGAATTTCTTGAGTGTCTCCTGTTCATTTTAGTTGACCATGTCTAGTATCATATCTTTGAAATTTTTGTTGATTATTTGCAGGATTTCATCTTTCAGGGTGTTCTTGTGGGTGCTGTTGGGTTTCTTGGTATAGTTTCTCCTTGTTTTGTTGGAATCTGAATCTGGGTATCAGTTTTCTTCATTTCCATCTGGTTCCTTTACTAATTTATTATTGGGGGGAACATGGTTTCCACTCTTTTTCCATCTTCCCATAATTCCACTTGGTGCTATTACTGTCCATGTACTGTGTGTAATTTTGTATTAGCTAGCTTGCAATAGTAAAAGTAATGAGATCTAGAAAGGAAGAGTAAGAGGAAAAAGAAATCAAAGAAAAAAAAGAGGAAAGAAAAAGTACAGAGGACCAAAGAAATTAACAGGGAGAGATGGTGTACTAATCAACAGTGATCTAAACAAGCATTTAGAGAGAAAGAGAAAAAAGAAGAGAGAAAAAGTCCCAGGTTCAGGTGCAGTGAAGTTTCAGTCTTAGTAGTTCTGGTGTTACTCTTCAGCGTCCTGTCCTTGTGTTGGTATTTGGGTAGTAGCTCTGTTGGTCTTCATCTCCCAGGCAGGTGAGGAGCTGGCATCTGGCAGCATCGGATCCTTCCTGGTTTCCCACTGTAGTGTGGCATGAAGAAGCTTTATATGGACTTGGGGTTAGGGTGTCAGAGTATTGCTTCTTCTTGGTTGTTTCTCCTGGCAAGTGTGGCTCCAGCCTCTCAGCAAGATTTTTGTTTTACAGAGCTCATGCTACCTGCTTCCTCCCTCTAGTCACCATCTTGGATCTGATCCTCTGATTAGACTTATATTGTGCATTATTTACATTACCTCATCGTCTCTCCCCCACAGCCTCCTCCCTACCACACTTAAAATAATTGCAAGAGGGCTTTTAGTTCTGTTTCATGCAGGTATATAAAGTCCATCAACCATATACTGTCACCTTAATCTCCTTCCTTCACTCTCCCCTCTCCCACTAGTACCACCCCAGCACATGCTGTACCTGTTTTACAGTGCTGACTTTTGTTATTAATATTTCTAAAAATTAGTACATTTGATATTCTTCTGTATTAACTTCTTGTCATTTTTAATCAAACAAATAATATATGTGCAGAAAGAACACTTTCCTATCCACATCCTGTCTTCTTCCCTTCTCAGAAACCACAGCAATGTCATTGGTTCCTCTGTGCATGGTTTCATACAGCACACATTTTCATGCATATACAATAAAGTGTTAATAGCACAATGTCCATCATTAAACCGTGGGGAGTTAAATCATAATGTAATAATATATTGGACCCTCTTCAACATTTAAAATTAGTAGGAAATATAACTATCAATATTATTAAATATACAAAGTAGGAAAAATGAGCAAAATGACATGCACAGATTGCTACTGTTACATCAGGATTTTTAATAAATGGAAAAATAAGCAACAAATTTCAAAGTATAAGAATAGTACCAAATCAAGGAAAACTATCGGGGAATCATGTTATTGTCCTCGTTCTTTGGCTCATACACGTTTGTTATTTGTACAAATCGTGGCCTCACATATGCTTGTTGGTTACTGCAATGATAATATCTAAAGTGAAGGTGATAAAGCATGAACTTGATAATGTTCACTCTTGGGTATCCAGTCTTGAGTGTTGTTTTCTTCACTCTGCATTATGTTGAGTAATTTCTAATGAAATTTTATTGTGTACATTTGATAAATGTTAACAAGTTTCTCACAAAATATCTGTAATGTCATACAGATTTCCCACTTGTATTCAGTGATTGTAATGATTCAGGTGCATCTATTTTATGATTTACGTCAATTTGATTGCAATATGTCCAAGCCAAATCAATACAGATGTCAATATATCTATTTCTTTTTCACTGTATATAATCACATTTTCCATGGGAAAACTGAGCACATGAAATTCATTGCCCCTGGCATTTGCAATAATGACATTAGGAGTATTCCCTCTTTCTTCTTTCATTTTTGCAAATGACATATTCCTCCTAGGTTGGAAACATGACAGATCCTTCTGCATGGTAACAAAAGCCCTTACATTGCAAGTCACTATGACCATTCTCAATGTTAAGAATTGTGAAGAATGAACGTAGTATTCTCATTTGTTATTCATGTGAAAACCCAATAAATTTTAGGATAGTATATGTGGTACACATGAAGACAAGGTGGATAATTAAATATTTGAAGAAATAAATTTCTCTTTATAAAACAAATGGTGAAGATTTCACTTAGTTCAGAGTTTGCGAATCTAATGATGACACCAAAGTGAACTGTACTCTAGTGGCTGCTCCCAAGTATCCCAGAAGAAGAGATTGAACTACTAAAGAGATATTCATGTTAGAATGATATTACTGTAATCTTCAAAAACTCTGTCTCAGAATCAACAAATGCCACATATATTTTTACAATAGTATGCAGTTCATTTATCTCATGTTCCGTTATTCATAAATCATAGGCTAACTACCAATGCAGGGGTAGAACATTCCTCAGGATGATGTGGATTTCAGTGCTTTATTCTTGTAGTTTTGTTTAAAGGTGAAATAATAAAGTCAAATATTTTATTTCATTCTCAGAACTTATCAAAATTCGTGAGAGTATTTGCGCTTACAAAAATTTGACTGAATAAATGTATTCTGAGAAGAAGTCAAGGTTGATAAAAGATGGGAGAAAATCGGAGACTTTCAACACTATAAGAAATATCTATAATATTGCATAAAGGGTTTTTCTAGATCAGAGATTTTCCAGAATAATCACTCTCAACCTAATTTAGCATATGAGAGATTGTTAATTGTGTACTGTTGATCTTTATTCTTGGAATTTATTTCCTGTAGGCCTGCATGTGCTCCATCACTTATCAGCATTTCTAACAAGATACCAGATCATGCTGGTACTGTTGGGTCCAGAAATCATAGATGATACATCATATAACCCATCATTTCTATCTGATTCATCAGTAGCAATAGCCAGTAACACAGATACCAAACAACTCTCTAAGAATGCCTTCTGCAAATGAAAGTCAATCCAGAACTTTCACTTGTTCCTGTTAATGTGCCTGATAACCATCTTGGAAATTCTGCTCATTACTCCCACTTGCACAACCCCATGTTATTCTTTCTCTCTTATTTGTCATTAACGGACATCTGTTTGAGCATAAGTATAGTCCTAAAGATGCTTATTGATATTACAGAACAGAGTCAGTGCATATTTACAAAGGATAACATAGTTACTCCGTGTTATGTTATTTGTTTCCCTGGAATGCTATGTTTTCCCATCAATGACCTAAGACAACTATGTTGACATTTGCCACCATCTGTCACACAGTCAATATTAACTGGAGTCTCTATATTTTGCTGTTTTTGGTCAATCTGTTAATTAACTTTGTGGTTATAGAATCATCAAGGAAGACTGCAGTGGCATCATTGATGTACTCTGTTAGAGCTCAAATGATGAACTGAACTTTTCATCGATACTCTGAGGAACAAAAACTTGAAGGAACACTGAGGAAAACACTAAGTACATAACCATTTTTGGTAATTGCCCTCAACATTAAATCAGGATTCCAGAATTCATAAAAGTGAAAATATTATGCATTTTTAAAAGTTCTAAATATGTTTATGAAGAAAACCATTTTCTCATATAGAAACTGTTATTTCTCATAATGTTTTAGAGAGACAAATAAAGAGGCAGAGAGAGAGAAGAAGAAGGAGGAGGAGGAGGAAGAGGCAGAGGAATAGGAGGCAACAAGAGAGAGAGGAGGTAGGAAGAGGAAAGAGGAGGGACAGGAACAGAAGAAGAAAAAAGAGGAGGAGAGAAAAAATTGACAGAGGTAATGTCATAGTCTTTCAAAGGCAAAAAAATCAATCCATAAATTGTAGTCTTCTCTGTGGCTATACATTGAGAATGATGGAATCATTATTTTGTGGTACTTGTGGTTTAACTCAAGGCGTCCAGTTTGTTAGTGATGAGTTCTATCGCTCTAGTCAATCTACCAGCACTTTTTGTGTTGTAATTTCTAAGGTAATGTTGAATCCTGTCCAGACTGGCCTGCACTGGGATCTTTCCACTTGTGCTTCCTTATACAGCAGGAATGGCAGGCATGCATAACTGCACCCAGTCATTTTTTAAGATAAGGTCTTACGAACTTTCTTATGAGCTGTCTTTGAACTCCCATCCTCCTGATCTCTGCCTTCTAAGTAGCTAAGACTACAGCCTCGAGTCATTGTACCAGACCATAAAAATTGAAGTCTCATAGGACACTTGCTAGAGTGTAAGACAGCTCATCACTGGGGAGAAAGAACTTTGGGGCAAAGAAAAAATTTTCTGCACTGCAACAAGGTGACAGCTCCATGCCCAGACTCCATGGTTTCTTTTACAGTAGAGGTTCATTCACTGATTTCCACAGAGCACCTAAAAATGAGTCAAGTGAGAATTTTGATCCTACTCCATATTCATTGGGTTTCACTTAAAAATAATTGACTTTCCAGTTTGAAGTGATGCCTGTCAGACATCTTGATTGGTGGACTTATGATATCTGAAGTGTGCCAAGCATGACATTAACATTCAAAATACATAGGAGGATGCATTTGTTATCTGCATCATAAATGCCCTTGCATCATTTTGCTTGTTCAATCATCAAATATTAAAATATTTGTAAGTTTATCTGTACTTTTAATGTTTAGTAATAAAGTAAAAACATGTCGATTCATTACCATGTTATGGATGAAGAATTATTAGAATTACCTTGTACTTATATGTCCCTCTTGTCACTGTGTAACTAACCTTCTTGAAATCTATCTTTACCATGATACACTCCAATTAAACAGAATTCCATGAATTTGCCATTAGTGGATCATTTTGTTCCACATCACTGTAATTTTCATACTATTAAATGTCGTCTCTTCATCCTCCTGATCACTATCCATACAAAATATGTTACACATATTTATTAAATGAACTGTTTCCTTTTGAACTTGTTAAAATGTTTAATAATCACCTAAGTTCTGTGCCTTTACTGTTTGTTTTTCATCACTGTGATTTCTGAGATTGAAAACTGTTATGTCTGGCACAAATTCACCTTGGATACCATGTAGTTTTACATTGTATGTGGTAATATCACAAAATAGTTATCCTTTCAGATAGGTACAATGTTCTAATGATTGCTTCCTGCTATTGTGAATAAATGTTTGTATAAAATTTTATAGTAATTTCCTGTTGAAAACAAGCAAGAATTTCTTATCTGAAGTGGAGTTAATGGGCATATGGGAATATCTGTTCTCTATTGGGTAGTAAAAAAGTGGTTTTCCAGGTGGTTGAACCATCTGGTTCAACCTGTTGACTGAACATAACATTCCTGTTATAATGTTATTCTAACACATGTAATCATGAATACATTTTCATATACTCTGATGTAAATTACTCCCTCCATGATTTAAGTGTCTTCTCACATGTAATGGGACATTGAATCTTACACTTTTTTGAAATATATTTTTATTGTATGTGTAGTGGATTGTCTTTTATTATTAGTCTATACAAATTCACTTAAGAATACTTTTGGGTAACATACTTTATGAAATGTGTCTTTTGCCAATTGGTAATCCCAAATCTGGGACTTAATTTCTCATATCCTTATTTTACATTTTTATTAGTGTATTACTTTTACAGTGGGCTTCTTTACAATGTTTTTATATATGCTTGCAATGAATCTTGATTAGATTCACTCCTTTCATAATTCTTCCTCATCCCCCCTACTTTTGTTATTGTCAATCATGTTTTTGCAGTACTTGGGAATGAACTCAGGTGTTGTGTTTGCTAGACAGACACTCTATCACTTGAGCCACTCCACCAGCCCTTTTTTATGTGGTATATTTTCAAGGCAGGGTTTTGTGAACTCTTTGCCCAGGCTGTCTTTGAACCACAAGCATCCTAATCTCTGACTCCCAAGTAGCTAAGATTATAAAGCTTGAGCCTCTGGCTCCTGGTCCCTGCCCTTCTTCTTAGAGCAATTTCAACAAGTTTCATTGTTCTCTTTTCATACATATATAGAAATTACATAGACCATATTGCCCCTCATTTATACTCACCATTTGCCTTCACTCCTCACACTGATACCCAACCCAGACAGGACCAGTTTTATGTTCGCTCCTTTGTCATTTGAAGTGTATATTGTTGGTTGAAGCGGGTATCACCTTGGTATTTTGAGCATGTATATATCACAATTTAATCAGCTCAACACCCTCTATTATTTACTCTTTCTCTATTATACTACTCTACTGTCATTCAACAACAGGTGATGGAGAATTTTGTTATACTATTTTCATACTTACATGCATTACATTTTGATAAAATCCATTCTGTCACTTTCTTTTCCTCTCCAACCTCCCTGTTTTGCACTCAGACAGACCCATTATTAAATTCATCTTTTTCTCTCTGTATATGTGTGTGTGAATCATATATATATATATATATATATGTATGTATACATACCTAGATATAGTATTTGTCTTAAATTCTTAATTGAGTTAGCATATGGACCAGTTACATTCATTGTAATTATTATTACTACATCTGAGCTATATTTGATACTTCATTTGTAATAATTTTCTATTAACAGATTGATTTTTTCCTGTTTATCATGCTGTTGAATAGAGGTTTTATATATATATATATATATATATATTCATATATTTTATATATATAATATATTTTACAAGGTAAATTCCTTCTATTCCTGGTTAAGTATAAACTACTGATATAGTTGAGAATTGGGATAAGTGGTTATGAAATAAAACATTAATTTGAGAAATTCTTCAACTTGGCTTTGGTGTTACCTGGCCCCTCATCCTGTAACACCATGTGTATTCCATAAGTTTCCCTTTATCATTTTTTTCTCAAGACTCTTCCATATACCACTGACATAGGAATTCAACATTATTCTGTACTGAGTTCTATTTTCCATTCAATAAATATCTTTAGAGTCACATTACTCTAACAAAAGTTATCAGGAAGAGGCATGAAGTTAAACTCAAAAATAAGATACACACACAAACGCACACACACACATACACACACACAGACCCACGCATACATGAATGTAACCATTTATATCTGTATGTATATGTATAAGAATGCATACAGAGACCTATCTGCCAACTGTAATACAAATGTTATAGAAACTGTACAAGAATGCAACCAAACAGAATTAATTTTGTTCATGTCTCAGTGAATTTGAACTTGTTTTTGCAAATTATAAGCAGATGTTTCTACCATTTTAAATAGCATTTAAATGGCAATTACTCTTGCAGATTTTCACAATGACATTTTATAAATGTCATACAGCTACTAAACAAACAAACAGGTATTCTGAAAGACATAGGTTAAAATTATTTGTTATGGTTATCAATATTGTTACAAGAGATCGCAAAATAGCACAAAAGCAATTAACCTCTGGTACAGTGTGACTTTGTGATTGTGACCAAAAAAGATATATGTGTTTGTATGACTGATATAGTTTTAACTGACGGATGTGATGAAATTTTTAAGATGGATATGTTTGTGAAGGGATTGACATAATCATTATTTTATTCATACAAGAATGCAGAAACAGTCAACACATATATGAATATCTTACATATTTATGGATTGGGATTAGAGTTTATGGATAGGCTATTTGATAAAAAGTGCTGTAATGGAAATCAACTTTCATACATTTTCCTAAAAAACAAAAACATGAATTTTAGGTGGCTTCTATCCCTTGCCTTTTGACAAGTCTTCATATATGATATAGAAGCTAGTAGGTGTTTTAATGCCAGGATAAAATGTTTGCAGATCAAGTACACAGTACTGACATATTGAATCATGTTACAAATGAGTGCTTGTAATCCTGAGCTTTGGTGAGTTAAAAGAACATGACAAATGAGGAGTACTCCCAAAGACTAACTTTGCAACATTTACAAAAAAAACTACAAAGGATTCCTAGTTCAAATGCAAAAAAACTCAAACCTAATATGAATTAGGAAAACTGCACACAATTCAGTGAAAATGTTATAATCACTAATAAAAAAGGGAAGAAAATAAATATCTCCTAATATGTGAAAGAGCCCTATACCTCTAATAAGAGAAATATAAATTAATAAGTACTTTTACACCCAAGAGATGGCTAAGTGAAATTAGAATGTTTTCCAAATTTGAAGGATTTCCAGGAATATCTAAACTGAAATGAAATTTATTCAGCTAATTTGAATATTCTTTATATGTACCAAAAGTTTAACAACTACTCTGAAATTGCTAGTAATTTAACCACAGGTGTGAAATTGTCTTTTATTTTCTTCAGAAGATATTGGGGTCAGTGTTCAAACAGTTTTTATCACAATGGCAGCAAAGAAGATAACAAAATCACACCCATATCAAATACAATCCTTATTTCTTTATCTTTTCTTGATTTGCCATCCTGGGAACTGAACTCATACCATCTTGCTTACTAACCAAGTTCTTTAACAACTGAACCACAACCTCGCTCTTTTTGCTTTTTGTTTGTGTTTCAATAGTCTCATGCTGACTTTGTCTAAGTTGGCTTTGATCCATGGTAGTCCTACTTTGCAGGTAGCTGGGATTACAGGAGTATGATACCCGAACAAGTCCCAGTAATGAAAATATATACTGTTTAAAATACATATCAATGAAAATGAATGAATATCTGCTCAGCTCAATATTATGATTAATAAAAAACACAAAGTAGAATAATAAGATGTGATATTAATTAATTAATTAAAAGAATAATTACACAGACTCTCAATTCTTTAAAATACATTTCATTTCTTTTGGTAATGATGTATAAGTACTTAACCTAGGCTTTCTAATTTTAGCAATTTTTTTGGTGTGCCCTCAGAAAAGACAGGTTAAAAAGAAGTATGTTTATGCAATAAAATATTGTCCCTACTATTCCTCATTTATCTAGTAATAACAGTAATGTATTTACCATATTAGACTAGTACATGTTAGTACAACAAGATCTGGACATGTTTCAAGAAGCACCATATATTCCACTGCAGAGATATAGTCTGGCTGATCCATGGAAAAATTAAATATCAATATATCAAAGGAGACATGTCAGTTTTCTGTTTCTGTAATGTTTTTACACATATGACATAAGCATTTGATCCTATTGCCAGGAACCTGGAGGGGAAGCAGTCCTAGGAGAAGTTCCCTTCAATAAGACTGATTGAGGTCATAGACCATGTTCCCAGACATGTCCTCAAACATTTATTCTTTCATCCTTTCAATATTAGGGCCACTTTTTCTTATTAAAATTGAAATCATATTTGTTCATAGATTTCAAACATATTACAGTTGCCTAAAACCACTGAAATAATCAAAATAGGACAATTTTATAGAAAATAAAATGGAGTATCATATACATTATTAATGTTTGAGAAGGTTACAATCTGCCAGGAATTTGACTCAGTTGTTGCTTCACAAGGTGCAGATGTCCACTGCTTTGCTTCATAGTAAACGTAAGTCACAACTCACATGGACTTAACTAAATGATCAGAAGCTAAACTCTAGATATGACCACAGCTAGTCTTATCTTTCCTTGCTCTGACCACCTGCTCCAACCTGCCTCTTCTGAGGTGCACTAAAATAACTTAGCTGAAATTAACCTTAGTATGCAACCAAATAAAAGTACATTTAGAGAAGTAAAATTATGTGTCAAGTATCAAAGAGAAGTACATAAAGCAAAGGCAAATTCCAAGGCAGTTTAAAAGTACTTGGCCATTATATTGTCTAATTGTTTACCTGACTGAAATATCAGGTATTCTGGGATACTAGTAATCTTGTAACTTTGACTTATTCTGGAAACACAATTCCAACAAAATTGCATATCATTGAGGAAAAGCTATTCTACTTATGAGTTTTCTCAAGATTTCCATCATGTTCCTGTTTCTCAGAGTTTAGATAAAGGGGTTTATCATCTGAGGAACTACAGAATATATCACTGAAGCCACTGCAGTCTTCCATGCTGAGTCAGTAACTGCAGCTAATTTGGACCATAGAACACCGAAACAACAGCCAGGTGAGACGCACAGATTGAAAAGGCTTTATTCTTTCCTTCAGATGATGATATTCTTAACACTGTGACAGGCATCTGTGTAAGTGATGCTCTGAGTCTCTGTTTGGATGTTCAGCAGTGTCTTTTGGACTGTGATGCTGCTTAAACAGTTCTCAGTAAAGGACATGTCAGAGAGAAGTAATGGGTGTGTGGAACTGGGAGTCAGAAATGATGGCTGGGATGATGAGTGGGTTTCTGGGATGGTGACCAGATTCATGGATGGGAACAGGCTGAATATAGGCAGCTGCAGTTCTGGATTTTTCTGTTAGTCCCAGAAGAACAAATCCTGAAATAGCTACTTTGTTTCTATCTTCCATGATATGGGTGAATCTGAAAGAAAAGAATTAATTAAAATTTGATAAAATATATACACTACTAGAAGCAATATATCAGTACACATGCAAAAATCACTCCAGTAAAACTATTGCTTTTTGAAATTTAGTCTCCAGATCCAAAATAAAACATCATTTCTCTCAAGCTAAGCAACACTTGTAACTATTATACTCCCAAAACCCACTGCTCAACACAAGTACAAAAACACAGTAATATGTCAGAAAATTTGGTATGTCATATTGTAATAGAAGGGGAAATTTTCTGTTCTGAATGAAATAAGTCCTGTCATTGCGAGAGTGTGTGATGGAAAGAATGAGAGCAGACACAATGAAGAATAAACAGAACTACACATGTATGAACACTCGATTTTTGACAAATGAGGCACTACACTATGGCAGAGAAAGGAATAATCTTTTAAGTAAATGTAGGCAGGTCATTTGGATATCCATGGTGTACCTGACACTACCAAAATTCAACTACAGATGAATGACATGTTTAAATAACAAAAGTAAAATGATATAATAAAAAAAAGAATGAGAGCCATAAAGAGTGTAAGCACATATGAGAATGAGTGAAGACAATGACACAGTGTTGGCCAGAGTATCAAGGGAATATTGTTCCTCGTCATCTTAAGCACTTGCTTTCCTTGCTCCTTCCCCAAGAGGAAATTTTCAATGTCATCCTTTCTCATTTTTAAAAATACATCTAAGACTTCTTATATTCCTGTCTGGATTCAAGAGGAATGAATGACAATCATACCTGAATATTGAAGATGGAATATCTGTCTTCAAGAAGTACATATAGACTGAATGTCTCAGGTGTTGCTTCCAGAGTGGAGCAAGAATATTGGATGAGATCACATGTTGACTGCTACATCTCTTTATTCCTGAACATTTGATATGCAAAAGTCCTCATTAGATCACTTAGGTTAGTATCATTCTAATCCGAAGGGTGTCTGTTCTCAAAAACAAAGCATTCTAGTAGAAAATCACTGACACATTAATGAACATTTTCCTTATTACTGAATTGGCATTAGAAATTATGGGTGGACCATTAAATAAAGTTTACTATAAGTTAAAATTAATTTGTATATCTTTCTCCTATTATAGGAAATTGTACACTTTAGGTGGCTCTGACACAACTGCATAAGTCAAGATGATAAATATGTACAGCCTAGTAGAAGTTTCAAAAGTAAGACCAATTATTCTACAGACCATGAAGAGAATGTTGGCACGTGAAACCATGAGTATTTGTGAACACCCAAGAGTGCTTGTCTAGTATGCATAAGGACAAATGCTTGATCTCAAAGATTAAAGAAAGAAAAATACCTAAACATTTGAATGTCTACTAAAGAATTTAATGTATGTCAGAGAGGAGGCATATACCTAGATAATAAATTTGCAATGATATTACAAATGTAAAAATATCTTTTATGAATTATGAAAACTATGGGAAGTTCAATGGAAAGGCCATAAATACATTTGCACAGGGAAAAAATAAATATCTCCTAATAAGTGAAAGGACCACCAACTTCATAATAAGATAAATACAAAGTAATTAGTAAAACATCATTTATATATCATGTCAAGTGAGAATGTTCTCCAGATAATAAGGAATATCAAGAATATCTAATCAGAACCTAAATTCATTCAACTACTTATAAATATTCTTTAGATATACCAAAGGTTTAAAATGTATTCTAGAATTGCCAATAATCTAATCACAGGTGAAAAATTAACTTTTAATTTTGTCAGAATACATGGGATGAAAATTCCAACACTTTAAATTAGAAAAAAAAAGAGATATTAAAATTACACCAGCAACAAAAATAATCCTTATTTCTTTTTCCTTTCCTGCTTTGCCATACTGGGGATTGATCTTACGGCCTCATGCTTCCTAGACTAGAGCTTTACTACCTGAGCCACTTCCTCAGGCATCAGTCACTTTGCTCTTAATTTGTTTTCAGATAGCATCTCATGCTAAGATTGGACTGGCCTTGAGTCATGACCTTTCTACCTCTTCCTTCCAATTAGCTGGGATTA
Organism: Castor canadensis; assembly: GCF_047511655.1. Lineage (NCBI taxonomy): Eukaryota > Metazoa > Chordata > Mammalia > Rodentia > Castoridae > Castor > Castor canadensis. Next base: position 63,896,850 of record NC_133400.1, read on the forward strand.
CAGTTGTATGCCACAATGACCAATCCCAATGATGATCCTTATTCATAATATCAATTTACACTATTTAAAAGTACAGAACATTGAAACTAAGTGAATACCTTTTCAACCTAGCATCATGATTAACATAAAAGCACAAGGATCACAATAAAAAATATGAAACTAACACATTAACTAAGAAGGATTATGTCTTACACATTTCAATTCTCTAAACGTATTTTGTTCCTTGGGTCATAGAGTAATAGATCTTAGCATAAAATTTCTAATTGTAGCAGTTTTTGTGGGGAAAGATCAGAAATGGCAAGGTCAAAAAGAAGCAAGTTCAAGTGATAATATGTATAGCAATATTTACATGGATCATTAAAAGGACTAGAGTTCTATGTATATAATAATTTTTGTTGGACAAATAAGATCAAATAGTGGCAGTCATTATTGCCTGAGTCAGTATGTTTTTTATCACATTGATTACAATTATTCCTGCTTTACTGCATATCTTACAAAACATGAGGAAACATCATTACATTTTGTAGGGCCAGTCAGTTATTTGAGGAAAATCTCCTTTTCTGCATATATACCTTTCCCCATTCATTGGAGGACAAAGGGTTTTAGCTCATGGCCTTTTGCCTACTAGGCAAGAGTTCTCCTACTTGAGTCATGCTTCAAGCCTTTTTATATTTAAGTTATTTTCCAGAAAAGGTCATGCAGTTTTCCTGGGCAAGCCTCAGAAAGCAATGATTCTACTTTCACCTCGTAACAACATGGATTGCAAGTGTGAACACCCAGATGTTTCCCTACTGCCCCCATTTATCATACAAGTAATATTCACATATTTATCAAATGAGACAGGCACAAGTTAGTAGGACAGAACCTGGACATGTTTCAAGGGCAGGATATAGTTCACTGCAGAGATGTCTGGTTAATCCATGGAAAAGTTAAAAATCAGTGAGTCAAGGGGAAGACAACTTAGTTTTCTGTCTCTGGCATCTCATCCAGATCTGACATGTACATTTGATCCTTTTCACCAGGAACCTGGGAAAGAACCATTCCTGATATGATCCCCCTCCAAGTAAAACTGGTTGAAGCCCTACTCCATGTTCTCATATATTATCAAACTCAGACATGCTTAGAATGAAACTTAAAGCTCCTTATTAGTCTATCAGTTTTAGGGTTTCTTTTCCTTATTTAAACTGAAAATATATTTTTCATGAATTACAAAGATATCACAGTCATCTCAAACCACTCATATAATTATATTATGAGAAATTTATAGATAATAAAAGGACTACGCTCATGGCTGTTATTACCTGAGAAAGACACATTTGTCAGGAATTTGACTCAGTAAATTTTTCTCAGATGTGAATACCCATTCCTTTGCCTCATAGTAAAACTTTATCTAGGGCACAATCACAAGGACATTGATAAATGATCACATGGAAGCTAAACTCTAAATGTGATGAAAAATATACTTAATTTTCCTGGATCTGACCATCTATTCTAACCTGCATCTTCTGAGGTGCACCAAGCTAACTTAGCAAAAATTAAACTGTGCAACAGACTCTTCTAACAGTTAATCAAAGAAAACAATTGTATTTAGCAATTTCATGTGATGTGTCAAATATCAAAGAGATACACATAAAGCAAAATCAAGTTAAGGACATGATGCTATCTCATTTTTCTGGAAAAATGAGATAACAGAAAAATTAAGCATTGTCGCTCACCAGGAATCCTTTAATTTTGAATTACTCTAGAAACACAAGTCCAAAGCAATAAAATATCATCAAGGAGGAGGTATCCTGCTGATGGGTTTCCTCAAGGATTCCTTCATGTCCCTGTTTCTCAGACTGTAGATAAAGGGGTTCATCTTCTGAGGGACCACAAAATGCATCACTGAAGCCAAAGCGGTCTTCCTGACTGAGTCAGTACTTGCAGGGCTAATGTAAACACAAAAAGCTGTCAAAAACAACAGGACAATTACAGACAGGTGAGACGCGCAGGTTGAAAGGGCTTTGTATATTCCTGCTGCTGATGGCATCCTCAACACAGAGGACACAACATTATTATAAGAAAAACTTATTCCAGAGAGAGCAATACTGTCAAATACACAAACTGAGACAAATATCAAGATATTGTCAATGAGAGTATCAGAACATAAAAGCTTTATGAACTGAGCAAGAAGAGGTGGAGGATTCCCAGGTCTGTGTAGAAGGACAGGTGCAACACCATCAGTGTGTGCAGAATGACATCTATAATGGTAATAGCCAGAGAGATTATTAAAAGTAGACAGCAGAAGTGGGGGCTTGTAATGACCTCAGGGGATAGCAAATACCCACATAGTGGTCATAGGCCATTGCTGCAAGAAGAAAAATTTCTAAGGCAATACAAATGATAACAAAGTAAACCTGGGATAAGCATCCAGCATGAATGATTCTATGATCTTGTCTTTGAATGTACGTCAACATCTTTAGAACTCTGACCCGGCTGAAACATGTCATTGAAGAACAGTTGTACAGAAAGAAATGCATGGGTGTGTGGAAGCAAGCATCAGAGTTGATGGTCAGAATGATCTGCAGGTTTCCCATGATGGTGTTCAGGTAAATGGACAGGAACAGGCTGAAAAGGAGGGGCTGAAGTCTAAGGTCATCTGTCATTCCCAGGAGAACAAATTTAGAAATTGCTGATTTGTTTCTGGCTTCCATGACAGAGATGAAAGCTGAAGGTAAAAAATTATGAAAAGTTAACAAAATATGTACATTTGCTGCAGCAGTACGTTATACTACATGTTATATTATCACCCCATTAGGCCCCTTGATCCTTGAAAGTTAGCCTTTGTAACAGAGAAAATACATCCATTTTTCTCAAATCATGCAGTTTACTATACTTGGTTATGTTAGAACTAGAAACTAACCCACTAAAATAAACATGCTTTACACTAGCACTAGAATACAAGTACATGTCAGAATATTTTTTAACAGTCATGTGTGGCGTGTTATAGTTCTCCTCTTTAATGAAATGGAACCTGTCTTTGTGGATGAATGAGAGTAGAAGAATTAGTAGAATAATGTGAGAATGTGATATGTCAAGAAAATTAAAACAATACAACATGAGAGGCGAAGGGACATTCCTTATCATCTTATACATGTTTTCTCCTCATTGATTCCCCAAAATGAAATTTTCCAAGATCATTCTACTTTATTTCTAATAATTACCTCAGGCTCCCTAGGTTCCCTGTTTGTCTTCAATAATGATGAAATGATCATCTTGCCTGGATGACTCATCATATTGGAAACGAGTCATCTGTCCCCAGAAAATGCAGGCAGGCTCATAAGAGAGGGATGCAGGTCAAACAGGATCATCTGTGGGTTGAGTCTCAGGTGTTACTTCCTCAGTGTGGCAAGAATACTGGATGAGATCACATGCTGATTTCTACATCCCTATATATCTGGGGATTCAATTTCCAAAGGTTCTCATTAGTTCAGATATATTTTTATCATTCTAAACCCAAGAGTTCATATCCTCAATGACCAAGACTGGCAGAAGGAATTTGAGACTGCTGATTTAATGAACCCTGAGTCCAAGTATACAAAATTTACTTCTCCATTTTTTCTAATCACCTACATTTCATAAAGTAGCATTCATAACACATCACTTCACTCATAAATTACAGTTTGTAAGTTAAGTCCTTTCTTTTTACTTCCTCACACCTGCATAACACTTCTGTATTTTAAGCCTGAAAACATATATGGGGTTATAAGTAAGGTATCTATACACATTAGCTAAACATTGTGAAAATGCAGACTCAGGGTTATTTATTTTTATATATCATTAATGTTGAGTGAACAATAATTGTTGTTATTTATATTTAGCCATGAAGATTCTAATCTATTTTATTTTCTTCTCTTTCACTTTCTTCCTTACTTTTGTTTACTGATATTCTGGAGATTAGATTGAGGGTCTTGATCTTTGTAAGTAAGTGTTCTATCACTTGAGTTCCACCCTTAGTCTTTTGCTTTCAGTTTTGTTTTTGTTTTTTCATATAGGCTCACACTAACTTTGCAAATCCAGGCCTCAAACCTCTTACCTCTTATCTCTGCTTCCTGTGTAGCTGGCCTCAAACCTCTTACCTCTTATTTCTGTTTCCTGAGTAACTGGGTATACATGTGTATGCTATCACAACTGGCTTATTTTTAAGAGAATGCCTTGCTAACATTTTTCATTGGATAGCTTCAACTATGATCCTCTTGCATCTGTCTCATTATTATCTTTGATTAAAGGCATGTGCCACAATACATGGCCTTCTTCTCCACTTTCTATGTTCACTACTGAGAGTCAAGAATATTGGCAGACATTAACTCCTTGTTTTAATTTTTATGAACATCTTTTTCACAATGTCCTATGATAATTTTTTTCACATAAGGAGGCTATGAGTTAAATTTATGGTTGTTAATTTTGAATCAAGTTGGTAATTTAATTACTAAGCTACCAGAGTGTACTTGAATATTAGATGTGTCTAAACAATGATTTGTTTAGTTTTGAAATGGAATTTCATAGGTAGAAATGGTCTTCCATGTTAGTGTTTATTTTCAAAACTTTCTTTTTTGAATGCTTCATATCATTATGAAATTTATTTTACTTTTAATATTGTCTTCTTTGTTTTTATAGTTTAACATATAACTTGTTTTAATGTTATGATGAGATAAGATCAGAATGGTTTTATTCAACATCCTAATGACACTGATTTTTAAAACAAGAATGGTAGAATAGAGATCTAATAAAATGAGGAAAGTGATGAATAAGATGTGAAGATTTCCAGAGGTAATTCCAAGAGTAAATGTGTTTCATGTACAAATGGAATTGCTGATCTTCACTGCAGCCATATACAACTGGCCACATTTCTCTCAATAAAATATGTAATGTAAATCAGCTCAAAATTAAAACATAATTTTAAGTAATCAATGCTATAGTTTCTCAAAGAAACATACCCAGACACAAAATAGTATATATAGAAATTCTCTCAAGTATTTGGGAGAGTTGATTTAATGATTAAAGCAAAATTCTAGAAATAATATATATGGAGCATGTTCTATGTCATTTAGTAATATCAGCACAATAGGGTGGCAAATGTAGAGACATTTAGTATAAGAAAAATAAATCAAACAGTGGGGAGAAGGGCACTGGCAGTTTGGCAGGTGCAGGGGACATGCTTTGCAGGAGGCAACAGGAATTGTAAGGTGGATCAGTACCTGGAAGCCGAGGGGGAGGAGGTGGTGGAGGAAGACCGCTGGCTAATGGGATGCAGTCTGGCCTGCAGGGCAGCCAAGGCGAGGTTGGCCGGCAGGAGGAGGTCGGATGAAGTTGGCCAATAGGCCTGATGGTGCGCCTTTGCGCTGAGTAGTCCCAGAGAGACTTCTGTCAGGTGCTGCCGCCCCCAGGGGCCAGGTGCTTTCTCTTCCGGGACCATGGTCAAGTGCCAGACGTTGCTGGGCCCTGCTGCCAGCACCAGCTCCCTAAAGGTCAAGCTCGCCACACAGACCAGGTGGTGGAAGTGGACTCTGCTCTGCCCTATAGCCTTGCATGCTTGAGGCAGCCAGGTGGAACCCAAATGCAGCTGCACTTCCCCGTCAAATTCCGCACCTGCTTCTGAAACCTCCGTGCCTCAGGAACAATGTTGATCCAGCAGGCCCTGCGGAACCTCCAGACCACCAGCACTGTGCTGGCAGCCACCTGGCCACCCTTGGATCCCTTGTGAACCAAACAGTCAGTGATATCTTCGTTTATATTATGTATGTAGTTCCCTTTCTTTCCTTCGTTCTTTCTTTCTTGCTTGCTTGCTTTCTTGCTTTCTTTCTGCACTTTTCCACTTTTCCTTCTTTCTTTCCTCCCACATCTTTCTATTCATTTATTCTTATTTGTCTCATTCATTCACTCACTCACTCATTAATATTGTATGCTTTTACTTGATTATTTATGTATTTCTTCTTTCATGCATTCTTTCATATATTCATTTACACATTTGTTACTGAAACATCTGCATTTTTATGGTCTTATGTGTTCATTTTTGATTCATTTATGTACTCATTTATTCACTCAATCATTTATGTATTGATGTGTTCATTAATGTTTTAGTATGTATGTATCCACTCCTTGATTTATCTACTCGTTGACCTTTTCGTGTATTTTTCGATGTACTATGTAATGACGTGTTATTTGTTTCACTCATTTACATATTCCTATGGTTTTTTTATGTATTCATTCATTCATTTCTATGTTCATTTTTGGATTTATGTACCTGTTTGTTTATGTATGTAGTATTTATTCATTCATTCATGTATTCACTTCTGCATTTATCCATGTGTTCATTCATTTATGTATTTATGTATGTATTTCTTTAGCCATTCGTGTACTTAGTATTTCATGTACTTTGCTACACATTTATGTGTGTTTATTACCTATTCATTTATTCATCCCTTACTTGTATTCCCTTATTCATTTCAGTGTTCATTCCCCCTTTGTTCATTAATTTAATCATTCAGGTATTCATGTGTACTTTTCATTTTTCATGTCTTTATGTTTATGTAGTTATTTTTGCATTTATTGATGTTTATTTATGAATGTATTAATTTTTCATTTATTCAGTTTTTTTATGCATTTATCTTAATTTTAATTTTTATTTATTTTTTATTGATTTAGTATTATGTTTTTATCTGTGTTCATTTATTGATATATCCATGCATTTATGTATTTATCTTTTTATTCATTCTTGTGGAGTTATATAGATATATATTTATTTATTCAGAAATTCATACATTCCTTCATTGTTTCTTTCTGTATTTTTCTTTACAGGACTGGAGATGGAACACTGTGCAGGGGAATGAGCCCTAATTCTTATGATAGTTCTGGTTTTCCCATGTGTTTTTTGAGATGGAGATGCATCAAAGAAAATGCAAACCTCCTTCGAAGATGGCTGCAGGAAACTCGAATCTACTGCTCCTAAGCCCACTGTTCAATCGCCTGATCTCAGCTACCAGCTGCTTCCTGCAAGCCAATTTGCTCGCCTATATTGCTTCCCTTCCTCCAGGCCCCTTAGAGAGAAGAGATCCAATCAGGGAAGGAAGCAAACTTCCCAGAGTAATTCTCAGCACAAAAGGTTGCAGCCCACCAAAAGGATGTGGCGCTCACTCACTGTTCCATCTGCCATTAGTGAGAGAAGCAGGTGTTGGGAGACCAAGTGAAGCCCCTGCCAGCTGTCAGCTGTCAGCTGTGTCAGAGAATGGACTCAAGAAGAGGGAGAAGGTAGTTGGTGGTTTTGCAGGTGCAGGGGGCATGAATTGCATGAGACAGGAGAAAGAGGAAGATGAAATGCTGTGAGGAAGCTGAGGGGGGAGGAAGTGGCAGAGGAGGACAGCTTCCTAATGGGGGGGCAGAAGGTTCTGCTGTGGTGTTAGGGTGAGGTGCACCGGCTCGAGGGAGGCCAGATCAAGGCCGGCTGAAATTGGCCTCCAGGCGCCAAAGAGGGCCATCTCCCTGAGCAGGAATCCTGGCTGGCCCCTAGTGCCTTGGTTAGGTGTTACTGCCTCCAGGAGCCCCTTTGAGCCATTTCTGTGACTCTGGTCTGGCAGCCGCTGCCCTCACCAGTTTGCTGCAGGTCCAGCGAGCTGCACCGACCGGTCAGTGGAGGCGGGATCCACGCAGCCCTATAGCCTTGCATCACTTGATGCAGCCAGCTGGAACCTGGACGGCTGCACTCCCCCATCACGTCCTGCACCTGCTTCGGAAACCTCAGTGCCTCTGGACCACAGTCATCCAGCAGGCCCTGCGGATCCTACAACCAACCAGCGTTGTGCTGCTCGCCACTAAGCCGCCAATGGATAACTTGTGGGCCAAAGAACCACAAGTTATCTGTGTAGTTTTTTCTTTCTCTCTTTTTTTCTCTTTCTTTCTTTCAACATTCTTTCTTTCTTCCCACTTTCATTCTATTCATTTATTCGTATTTGTACTCATTCAGTTGTTCACTCATTCACTCATTTATTCCTTTATTCTTTTATTTATGTATTTCTTCATTCTTGCCTTCATTCACATATTCATTCATGCATTTATTTTTTATTGACACGTTTTTGTGGTCTTCTGTGTTCAATTTCGAATTCATTCATTTATGTGTTCATTCACTCAATCATTTATGTATTGATGTGTTCATTGATGTGTTTTAGTATGTATGTATCCACTCCTTGTTTTATCTACTCATTGAACTTTTCACGTATTTATTGGTATTCTATGTATTGACGTGTGTTTCAATTCATTTATTAATATATTTGTATGGTTATTAGATATTCATTCATTCATTTATTTATTCATTTGTGGACTTATGTATCTGTATATGTATGTAGTTTTTATTCATTCATTCCTTTTGGTATTTATGCATGTGTGCATTCATTATGTATTCAATTATGTATTTCTTTAGCCATTCATGTATTTAGTCTTTTATGTACTTTGCTATACATCTATGTGTCTGTGTATGTAGCTATTTGTTTATTCATTCATTTATTTGTATTCACTTGTTCATTTTGGTATTCACTCCTCCTTTGTTCATTGATTTGATCATTTAGGAATTCATGTATTTATTTGTATTTTCATTTATTCATGTCTTTATATTTATGTAGTTATTTATGTATTTATTGATATTCATTTATGTATTTATTGACATTTATTTAGAATATATTAATTTTTCATTTATTCATGTACTTTTATTGATGCATGTGTTTTAATTTTAATTTCTTTGGATGTTTATTATTTTTTATTTTTTATTTATTAAGTATTATGCTTTATTTCTGTGTGCATTTATTGATATACCCATACATTTATATATTTATCTTTTCTTTTATTCTTGTGGAGGTATTCAGTTACATATTTATTTATTCATAAATTCACTCATTCCTTCATTGTTTCTTTCTGTCTTTCTCTTTGTGGGACTGGAGATGAAACTGTGTGCTGAGGAATGATCTCCTAATCCTTATGACAGCCCTGGTTTTCTGATGCTTTTTGGTGAAGTGGAGGTGCACCAACTATTTTGGCAGGTGTGGGACTTGCAGGGCAATCCCACTCCCCTCTTGAATCGCAAGAGAAGCAGGGCAGCTGGAAGAAAGAAAACGCCAGCTTCCTAGGAGGAAGGCCACAGGACCGTATCCAGGCACCTTGGACCTACTGCCCCCAAGCCCACCACTCCAATGCCTGAGCTATGCAGTCAGCTGATTCCTGTGAGCTGATTTGCTCTCCTGTATTGCTTCCCTTCCTACAGGCCCCTTAGGGAGAACCAATCATGGAGGAAGCAAGCTGGCCAGCGCAATTCTGAGCATGAACTGTTGAGCCCCACCAAGCCAAGGGTTCTGATCAGCCACTGCTGCCTTCAGAGGCAAAGTGCTGCCTCTTTGGGGACCATGGTCACGTGACAGGAAGGGTTGGGCCCTGCTGCCCACATCAGCTGTCTGCAGGCCTAACGCGCCACCCAGACTCGCTGGTGGAAGCAGGCTCCACGCTGCCCTATAGTCTTGCAATGCCTGAGGCAGCCCGGTGGAAGCCAGAGGTGGCTGCACCACCCCCCCTCCCCCTGGGTCATGTCCTGCACCTGCTTCACAAACCTCCGTTCCTCTGGACTAATGTCATCCAGCAGGCCCTGTGGAACCTCCACACAACCAGGGCTGTGCTGGCAGCCACCAAGCTACCCATGGATCACTTGTGGGTCAATGAACAAGTGATGTCTTCATTTATGTTATCTGTGAAGTTTTCTTTCTTTTTTAAAATTTATTTCTATTTCTTTCTTTCTTACTACTTTCTTTCTATCATTTTATTCTTATTTGAATTCATTCAGTCATTTGTTCATTCACTCTTTAAATCCTATGCATTTATTTGTTCTTTTATATATTTCTTCATTCATGCATTCATTCATATATTCATTTATGCATTTATTTGTTATTGGCACATCTGAGTATTTATTGTCTTATATGCTTATTTTTATACATTCATTGATATAGTCATTCATTCACTCAATAGTTTATTTATGTATTTTGATGTATTTATGTACGTATGTATCCACTCATTCTTTTATCTTCATTGACATATTCAGGTACTTATTGAGATACTGATTTTTCTCCATCATATGTTTTTCTCACCTTTGTCAAAAATTAAGTGGGAATAGTTTTGTGGATTTATATCTGGGTCCTCCATTCTGTTCCAGTGGTCTTCTGTTCTATTTTTGTGTCAGTACCATACTGTTTTTATTTCTATGACTCTGTAGTATATTTGGAAATCAGGTATTGTGATACCTCCAGTGTTGCTCATTTTGCTCAGAATTGCATTGGCTATTTGTGATCTTTTGCGCTTCCATATGAATTTTAGGGTTGATTTTTTCAGTCTCTATGATGAATGTCATTGTGATTTTAATGGGAATTGCATTGATCATGTAGGTTGATTTTGGTAGAATAGCCATTTTTGCTATGCTTACTCTCTCATGCGTGAGAATGGGAGATCTTTTTATGTTCTCTAGTCTTCTTCAATTTCTTTCTTCAGTGGTTTGTAGTTTTAATTATAAAGATCATTCACATCTTTTTAAGTTATTCCTAGATATTTGATTTTTTGAGGCTATTCTAAATGGAATTGTTTTCCTATATTATTTCTCAATCTGTTCGTTGTTGGTATATAGATGGGCTACTGATTTTTGTTAGTTGACTTTGTATCCTGCCACTTTGCTGAAGGAGTTTATGGTTTTGAGGAGTATTTTTTTGGGGGAGAGGCATCTTTTAGGCCAAGTTGCTTGCAAATAGGGATAGGTTTGACTTCTTTATCTATTTGTATTCCTTTTATTTCTTCTTCCTGCCTTATTGCACAGGCTAGGAATTCCAAGATCATTCTGAATAGGAGTGCTGAAAGTAGGCACGTTTGTCTCATTTCTGCCTTTAAGAGAAATGGTTTCAGTTTTTCCCCATGAAATATTATGTTGGCTTTAGGTTTACCATATATAACCTTTATTATGTTGAGGTACTTTCTTTCTATTCCCAGTTTCATCAGAGCTTTTTTCATGAAGTGATGTTGAATTTTATTAAAAGCTCTTTCTGCATCTATTGAGATGATCAAGTGGTTTTCGTCTTTGCTTCTATTAATGTGCTGTATTACATTTATAGATTTGTCTATGTTGAACTACCCCTGCATCCCTGGGATGAAGCTGACTTGGTCATGGTAGATGATCTTTCTGATGTGCTGTTGAATTCTGTTTGCCATTATTTTATTGAGGATTTTTGCATCAATGTTCATTAAGGAAATTGGCCTATAGTTCTCCTTTTGGAGGTGTCTTTGTCTGGTTTTGAGATGAGAGTAATATTGGCTGCATAAAATGAGTTAGGTAGTGTTCCTTCTTTTTCTATTTTGTGGAACACTTTAAGGAGGGTTGGTATTAGTACTTCTTTAAAGTTCTGGTAGAATTCAGTGGAAAATCTGGCAGGTCCTGGACTTTTCTTTTTTGGGAGACTCTTTGTTTCTGCTTTAATTTCATTCCATGTTATAGATTTGTTTATGTGATTAATATACTCTTGATTTAGTTTTAGTTGGTCATATGTATCTAGACATTTTCCATTTCTTCTTTTTCCAATTTATTTTAATGTAGGCTTTATTTATTTTAATATTTAATAAATTTATTATATTTATTTATTTTAATATAGATCCGTGATGATTCCCTGGATTTCCTTGGTGTCTCTTGTTATGTTCCATTTTCATTTTTTATTTTCTTAATTTAGGCATTTCCCCCCTCTTTTTAGTTAGATTTGCCAGGGATTTGTCAGTCTTGTTTATTTTTTCAAGGAAACAGATTTTTATTGCTTGATTCTTTATTTTTTATCATATTTTTGTTGATTTTCTTTCTTATTTTTATTATTTCTCTTCTGCTTGTTTTGTGTTTAGCTTGTTCTTCTTTTTCTAGGAATTTGAGACATAGCAACAGGTCGTTGATTTTAGATCTTTCTGTGTTTTTATTATATGCATTCATGGCTATGAAATTTCCTTCTAGGACTTCCTATGCTGTGTCACATAAGTTCTGATAGACTGTGTTTGCATTTTCATTAAATTACAGGAACTTTTTGATTTCCTTGCTTATTTCTTCTATGACCCATTTGTCATTGAGCAACCTTCAGATGTTTGTGTTTTTTCTGCTGCTTCTGTTGTTGTGTTCTAGTTTTATCACATTTTGATCAGATAGTACACAAGGATATTTCAATTTTCTTATCTTTTGAGACTTGCTTTGTGCCTTAAGATGTGGTATATTTTGAAGAAATTTCCATGGGCTGCTGAGAAGAACATGTACTTTGCTTTTGCAGATGGAATACTTTGTAGACATCTGTTATTTCCATTCAGTCTATTATGTCATTTAGTTCCAGGATTTCTTATAGACTTTTTCATCTGGATGAACTCTCTATTGGTGATAGAGAGATTACATTTTCCAACTACCACTGTGTTTGGGTCTGTATTGAACTTAAATCTTTAGTGTATGCTCAATGAAGTTGGGTGCACTGACATTAGTTTCATATAAGGTGATAATTGTTATTTCTCCTTGATTATTACTCATTTTATTAGAATGAAGTGACCATCTTTGTCTCTCTTGACTAATTTAACTTTGAAGTGTATTTTATCTGATGAAAGTATAGGTACTCCTGCCATTTTTCAGGGGCCATTAGTTTGGTAAATCTCCTTTCACCCTTTCACCTTGAGCCAGTGTTTGCTTCTGTCAATAAGGTGCATTTCTTGTAAACAACAGATAGCCAGATATTCCTTTTCATTCAGTTTGCCAAATGGTGTGTTTTGATGGGGGAGTTGAGTCTATTAACATTCAGTGTTAATATTGAGAGGTATGTGGTTATTCCTGCCATGTAGTTGTTTTTGTTATTTAAGGATAAGTGTGTGCAGCTGACTCAATGCTACTCTAAGAGTATTTATCTCTTCTTCTCATGAGATTTAATACTTCCCATTGTTCATTGTTATATTTGTTTGTGTGTAAGATTCTTTCCAGAATCTTCTGTAGTGATGGCTTGGTGGTAATATATTGTTTACTTTCTGTTTATCATTGAAGACATCTATTCTTCCATCACTTCTGAATTGTAGTTTTTCTGGGTAGAGTATTCTAGAACTGAAATGTTTTTCTTTCAGTGCTCAAAATATTTCACCCCATGCCCTTCTTGCTTTTAAGTTTTCTGTTGAGAAATCTGTCATTATTTTGATCAGTTTTCCTTTACATATTACTTGTATTTTCTTTCTTACAGACTTCAACATCCTTTGTTCTCTGTGCTAGCTGCATTAAGGGTAATATGTCATAGAGAGGTTCTATTTTGGTCTAATCTGTTTGGTGTCCTGGATTCCTGTAGCTGAATGGGCAACTTTTTTCAAGATTTGGAAAATTGTCTGCTATTATTTTGTTGAATATATTACATATCCCTTTGTCATGTACCTCTTCTCCTTTGATGCCATGATTCACAGGTTTTATCTTTTGATGGAGTCACTGAGGTCCTGGGTATTCCTTTCATGACTCTTGATTGTTTTATCTAAGAATTCTTCTGTTTCTTGTTTAATATCTATTTTGTCTTTGATCCCTGAGATTCTGTCTTCCACTCGTTCTAGTTTGCTGGAGTGGCTTTTCACTGTGTTTTTTTTTTTTTGATTAAAGGAAATTTTATTTCCAGGATTTCTGTCTGATTTTTTTCTGAGATTTTGCATATCTTTGTTAAACTCCTCTTTTATCTCTTGTGCAGTATTCTTTATTTCATATATCTCTTTATTTATAGTCTCCTCTGTTTCACTTTGAAGTTTGTTGCATTCCTCTCTGAGTTCCTATCACTATTTCTGTGTCTTTTCAAGATTTTTATTTCTGATTTTCCATGAGTTCATTCTGTACATTCTGTTTAATCATCTCTTGTAGCTTCTCCATGAATATCTCAATGAGCTCATTCATGATTTCCTGTTTAAGAAATTGTTATGAATATCATTGAGCTCATTGGTTATATTTATCATATTTATGTTGGGATTGGAAACAGGGTATTCATTTTCTTCATTTCCCATTAAATCCTCTATTGAATTGTTGGTCTTCTGAGGGGTAGAATTTCCTAGCCTCTCTTCCCCATGCTTCTGTTTTGTGCTGTGCTCTTATGTTATTGATTGACTAGTGGGTGGTTTTAATCACCTGTTATCTTTACATTGACTTAATTACTGAGTTGCGACTGGCTTACTCATTAGCTAGGTTGATTTGCTGTTTCTATCCCTGACCTGAAAATGTAAATTAGCAATAACAAATTCACAACTTCAATGCCAGACCAGTTGTTTACATATTATATAGAGATTTATAATATTACTATATTGACCACCTGAAACTACCTGTAAACCTGAACTGCATTAGATAACTCTGGGCTTTGAATATCTATGTGCATGTGTTTCATAAAACTTTTTTCTTATCCCCTATAATGGCTTTTCCATTCATCTGTATTAGGCCCCTTATTTGTCTTCATTATGTTCTCTTTGAGTCTTTGAACTCTGCAGACACTTTTATGTTTTTGTAGTTACTTTTATCATTTCATATTTGTGTTTATGTGAAATATAATGCCAGTTTAGTAGAGTTGCTTAAAATCCTTGATACTGTGTCATATCACTTAAGAAACAAACACGAACTGAGAAGTTAAGCTTCTAAGGATTCAACTTTGAATAACTCAGAATCCTATTTGAAGTTACTATGAAGTCCTCTTTCATCACCAGTGTTGCTGGTAAGAACCTTCTTCCCTGGAGCATGGATAGGATAATTATCTTGTTCCTACAGAATGTATTGGTATTTCAGAGCTCACTAACCATAATGATTGGCCGTGGACTTCACTGAGAAGTGAGACTTGCTGAACACGTCACAGAGAACATACTACCGAGATATGATGCTGCCAAACTCAAAACTTGAGTTAAATTTGTAAGGTTGACACAGTCTCTTTATTTATTGAGCTCAGATGTGTGTTTACTAGATGGTACACTATCCATCACTTTGTAATAAAGACTAGGATTTTCACATGTACCAAACAATTTTAAAAAGGATATTTAAAGAATTTTGTTATTACTACTACCCAACTCCAGAATATTTTCATTGTACCCAAAGAAACCCTATTGTCATTATCAGTCACACTCCATTTACTCCTTCCTACAGTTTCTGATGGTCACAAATTATTTACACTTATATATTTTAGTCTTTTACCTCATTTGATACATGGAATTGGCATAGGAGTTAGGCTGTGAAATAACAAACCTGATGGCTCAGAATGATGGCTTGAATGTTGATAATGAATCATATCCTGGAATGGTGATGTTAACTAAATGACCTGTGACATACAGCAGAATCTTACAGACTCAGAATCCCCATGGCTACCTGCATCTGACCATCCAAGGCCAAGAATTCTGCAATCCAACTTGTGGGAGGAGTTGATGACACATAGCATACTCTCCAGAAGTTGATTTATTAACACAGTTTTCCATGTGCACAGACTCTAATAAAAGCTTGAAGTCTGGGGACCTCCAGAACAGTGCTCCTTCTTGACCCTGCCCAGTCTCCCACCCAGGGGTGCACTTATGTTTGGCTTTGCATTAGTAAACCTACTCCTGCTTAAGTCTCCTCCTCATCCTTGGATGAAACCAAGACATTTCTGTTCCCTGAACCTGGTGATCCAATTTGGAGACATATTTGGTAAGCTATCCAGACAGGATAGCTTCAGTTCTAGTATTCCAGTCTCCAATACTTTTCTACTTACTTCCTTTCAAAGGTAATTTCTTTCATACCTATTCTACTACCATGTTTCCATTCTGGTATGTACAGAACTAACAAGAGGGTTGATAGGTTCTGGATCAAGTTTTTGACCACCATCCAATAATTTGTGAATCCTCAATAGCCCCTTCCTCTTCTGGTCTGCTTTTCTTAGCTATCTCTCTTCCAGTGTTGTGATCCTGAACTGCAATTGTTCCTTCACTTTCCCAGTTCCCATAATGGCTCATTTTAAAAGCCTGCCTGTTCACCAGCAGATTAGGGCCACCCCAATAATCTGAGCTGTCTTTGAGTGGATACTAGGTGCTTTGTTTTTAAAACTGTCATTAGTGGTTTGAGTTGCTGTCACTAGATAGGGTGGGCCACCAAATTCTTGCCCTTTTGCTACTTCCAGGGATCCTGCCAGTAGCCCTCAGTTTGCCTCAGTCAAAACCTCACCCCCTCTAGGTTGCCTCTGGTGGCAGTCTCTTATGTATACAATGTGTCTTCAAGTACTGGAACTTCCCAAGCTGCAATTCTTTAATCCTCAGAATTACTCAGTCACAATGCTCCTCTACCTGCAGGCAGTTTGCAGGCAGCTTCTGTAACTTAATATCTCTGCCAGTGGAGCTAGTTGCCTTTTAAATACTAGCATATGTATTTTTATTAGCATATATTCAGTGGGACAGTTACAAATAGCTTTACAGTATAAATTGGATAGATTACACCCACCATCTTCCCTCACACACACAACCCTCTCCCTATCCCACTTAAAGCAATCACAAGAGATTTCATTATCATGGACCCCATCAACAATATTCCTTCATGTGCACCTCTTCCATTCACCTTCCCCTCCCACAAGTACCACCAAACACACTGTACCTGTTTTACAGTCCTGTTTTTCATTATTAACTCTACGGTAAATGTCTGAGGAGTTTCTCAATGTATCCCAGCTGTGAATATACTTTAATTTAGTCAGTTCAGCACCTTCTGTTACTCTTTTTTACCCTTTCTTTCACACAGCCCCATTATTCAACAGCTTTCAGTTCATATAGCAATAGTTTCTACCTGCGCAGATATTATGTATTTGATATTGTTTACTCTCTATCATTCTCTCCTGTTTTCCCACCCCCCCCCGGGTTCAATAAAGTAGTTCTACATATTTGTTTGTAACGATATATGTTTTTGTATATAAATTTATCTTTTGGATCTATCTTCCACATATGAAGAATATATGCAGCCTTTCCATCTCTGAACCTGGTTTAATTCACAATGTTCTCCAATTCCATTCATTTACCATCAAACCACTTGGTATTAGTCTGGAAACAGAAGCTTTGTCATCCCCTTCCAGCTAGAGAAGCTGGGCTGGAGATGCACAATGTTCCTTAACTGACTCTGTTGGCTTTTTTTTTACAGTAAGTTTCAATGATCTTTTCCCTCTTTGTTGTTCTCATGGTCTTCCTCTGTTTTGCTCTTCTGTATGTTATCTCTTCTTCTTTTTCAGACTCTTATTCATAAAGACTGATGGAGAAAGCTTCTATTCCTCTTCCATCTTGCCCTCTGTGGTCTGCTTTACACGATATTTTTTCTTTGAATAAACACCTGAACTAAACAAATTTTTTTCTTTTCTTCTCTTTTATTATTCTTTTATTCACATGTGTATACACTGTTTGGGTCATTTCTCCCCCCTGCCCTCCTCCCCTACTCTCTTTCCCTTTCCCCATCAGTTCCAGGAAGGCTAAACAAAACTTTTTCAAAAGAAGAAGTAAAAATTGTCAAAAAACAGAAGAAAAAATGCTCACCATCCCTGGCCATAAAGGAAACGAAATCAAAATCAAAACCCACTGAGATTCCTCTTCACTCTTGTTAGAATTGCTACCATAGAGAATACCACCAAGAATAAATGTTGGTGAGGATACAGGGAAAAAGCAACCCTCACACACAGCTGATTGGAATGTAAGCTTGTCCAACCAGTATGGAAAAATATGGAGACTTCTTTAAAAACTAAAAATAGATCTGCTATATGATCCAGCAATCCCACTCCTAGTGATAAACCTGAAGGAATGTGATTCAGGTTACTACAAAGACACCTGCACACCCATGTTAATTGCTGCACTATTGACAATAGCCAAGCTATTGAAAAAGTCAAGATGCCACACTACCAACCAAAGGATGAAGAAAATATGATATTTATACACAATGGAATTTTATTCAACCACAAAGAACAATGAAATTTTGTCATTTGCAAGTAAATGGCTGGAACTGGAGAACATCATCTTAAGCAAAGTTAGCCAGGCTTAGAAGGCCAAAAATCGTATGTTCTTCTTCATATGTGTATTATAGACCTGAAACAACTGCAGAAATATTATTGGACATCAGTGACACACTAAGGGGAGACTACTCACAGGAGGGATAGGGAAAGGAAAGGAAACCAAAAACTTGAATATAGTTGATATGCTCACTGCATAACAGCAAATATAATAATCTTAAACTGGAAGAGGCCACTATGGGGAAGGGACTAGGAAGTAGTGAAGAGGTCTGGTAGAGATGAGCCAGTTTGAGTTGTAATACACATAGGCATGGAAACAACACAAGGAATCTCCCTCCATAGCTATCTTCATCTCAAACTAGCAAAAACAACATGTTTTTCTTTTTATCTTATATGTTTTTTTTTTTCATCAAAATTGGAGAACCAGAGGGTAGAACAGGTTCTTCTCAGAGGTGGGGGGGGGCAGGGATTTGGGGGGAAGGTGGCCCAAATAATGTGGACACATGTAAGTAAATGTGAAAACAATAAAATAAAATTTGAAAATAAAAACACCTCAATAAAAATGAGGAACCATATTTTCTACTCACAGTCTGTTTATGAAGAAAACTACTTAAACCCTTGTGACAATATTCACAAATCGATTTTAAAACTTTACATACCATAGTCTCTGCACTTGGGAGGTGGAAGCAAGAGGACTAAAATTTGAGTTCAGCTTGAACTACATAGTATGCCCTCTCTCAAAACATCAAATGAATGAATAAAACAGTAAATACATAAATAAAATTAAAACCAGGGAGTTATGATCATGCATATATTTTTGAAATTTGGCATTGATCAAACAAATAATTTAGGATCATCTGTGCAAAATACAAAATAAAATTAAGATTTAGTAAACATTTGTGATGCTTAAAAATAGACTCCCTTGAAGTTTACATTTTTATAATATCTTATTTAATATTTATAGTTACACAACTTTATATCATATATGATGTATAACCACCTTTAATATTGGAGATAGTCTTGCTGAAATGAATATATAATTTTCGTTATAATTTAAAAGAAAAGGAATTCTGTAATTTATTATAGTTGTAGTATTTGAGGTTTTTTTATGTTTTGTTTTGGTTGGGTTTGGTTTTGTGTTTTTCTATTTCTGCTTCTTTTTTTTGCAGTACTAGGGTTTGAACTCAGGGCTTCATGGTTGCTAGGCATGTGCTCTACCACTTGACCCCATTTGCAGCTTTTTTTGATTTGGTTATTTTTCAGGTAGTTTCTTGCTTTTTCTCAGGCTGGTCTCAGTTGTGATCCACCTATTTTTGCTTTTTAGACTATTTAGAAAGGCAGGCATGTGCCACCAGACCTAGATTTTTCTGTTGAGATGAGTTCTTATGAACTTTTACCTGGGATGACCTCAAACTATGATCCTCCTGATCTCCACTTCTTGAGTTACTAGGATTTCAGGCATTAGTCACTGGTGCCCAGCATGTTTTTTTATATTTTTGAGAAAAGTTGTTCTAATGTATCTCAGAATTCCTGCAAAATGTGATCCTACTGCATCAGCTTCCTGAATGCATACCCACATCTGGCTAGTGGTTTGTATTTTTTATTCAAGTTCCTGCTAAAGGAGATGAGCAGAAACAATGGTGGGAATTGAATGTTTTACCAGCCTCAGGAATCATGGATCATGATAAATTCTTTACTTCTATAGAGTTGGTTTATAATGATATTCCCCCCCATGAGATTAGAATGATGACAATATAGCACGGCTAATGAGGAGTTTTGGATATTGTACCCCCAGGGAGACTGAGACTGTGTGATTCAGTCTGTAACCTCACTGAGCAGTTCTGCTACTGTCAGAGGGCACAACCTGAACCTCCCCCTAGAGATGATAGTTCCTGCTCAGAAGTGCATTGACAACTTCAGTCTGTTTGAACGTCTGAGGACAGAAATTCCATCTTAACCAAACAGGTGAGATGCTGAGCTTCATTGCTCTTATGACAAATCAAGTAACAGAGGGTCCCTTAGTAAATGCCTTGGAAATGAAGGGAGCTGTTTTATTAGAATTCATAAAGGGAAGCAATGAGAGACCATGCATGATATGATAAGAAGTAAGATACCTCATGCCACTCTTGTCAACTGTCTTTAATCCTCTTGACACATTTTCCTATGTTTGAGCTGATACACACACAGGTCTCCCATTGATCCTCTCATATTTCTACAAGATCCCATTTCCTTCAGAACAGAACTCTGCTCCTTCTCGATCCTGACTGCTTTTATAAACCATTCTGTCATTTAATCCTATTCTTGTGTTCATGATGGGCAGGTGATGTGATGATTGTAATAGCTACTAGGGATGCTCTAATTAAATACTATAAACTATGTGATTTAATAAGAATACATTCATTTTAATACAGTTGTGCAAGATAAAATTAAAAGATGGGGTGTTTTCCTACATTCTCAAGGGCTGCTGCTGTCCACACATTTTGTTTTCTTTTCCATACATTTTGACATTCATCAACAACATGAGAACTCTAATTCAATCGACTGTTACAGAATTTATTCTTTTGGAATTCATGGATGATCCAGGACTGCAATTCCTAATTTTCATCCTGTTCCTCTTCATATATCTACATACCATCCCAGGAAATCTGATGATCATCTTGGTTGTGTCCTCTGACTTCCATCTCCATACACCCATGTTCTTCTTTTTCTCAACTCTTTCATTGACTGACATTTTTAATCATATGCACAATCCCTAAAATGCTAGTGAACATTCAAACACAGAACCAGAATATCAATTACATAAGATGCTTGTCCCACATTTTCTTTGCCTTGCTTTCTTTTGGCATGGAAAATTGTCTTCTTGCAGTAATGGCTTATGACTCTTATGTGGCCGTTTGTCATCCCCTGAGATATAGGATCATCATGAAATCATGCCTTTGTCTCATTCTGGTGATGTTTTCTCTATTAGTTACCATTATCATCAATAACATAGTGAATTGTCTAATGATGTTACATTTGATATTCTGCACAGAACTTTTAATCCCCCACTTTTTCTGCGAACTTACTCAGATTACCAAATTAGCCTGTTCTGATACTCTTACTGATAACATACTGATATATGTTTCATCTTGCATATTTGGTGGTGTTCCTCCCTCTGGAATAATTTTGTCTTATGGTCACATTGCGTCCTCTGTCCTGAGTATGCCATCATCAGAAGGAAAATATACAGCCTTTTCCAAAAAAAGTTTTATCAGAAAGAAAATATAAAGCTGTGGTTCACATCTTTCAGTTGTTTCCTTGTTTAATGGGACTGGTTTTGGTGTTTACATTAGCTCCACAGTTACAGATTCATCCAGAAAGTCTGAAGCAGCTTCAGTGATGCACTCTGTTTTTCCTCAAATATTGAGCCCATTTACCTACAGTTTAAGGGACAGGAATGTGAAGGAAGCCTTGAGGAAATTGTTTGGAAGATTAGTGTTTCCTCTATGATGTTTCATTTCTTTTAGACTAGACTTTCTAGATTCAAAGCATGAGAATTCCTGGTAGGCTAAAGTGCCAGATTCTTTTTTCAAAATGAGTAATATAATGTCCAGGTGCATTTTAACATGGCTTAAATTAGGACATTGTTTTTGTCCAGCTCTGTGCAGTTTGAAACACTTTTGCTTGGTTTCCACAGAAGCAAATCATGGAATAGTGTTTCTAAACATAACAATTGCTTTTGATTTGCACACTCAAAAGAAATCACATTGTTGAAGCTGGACAGAGTCTGGATAAAATTTAATCAAATCTACTGTCATATCTTGATAATAATTTCCACTTGATCACTTGGTTAAATAATGAGAATTGAATCCTACAGCTAATCCTATTGTGGATCAGAGGAGCAGACGCAGACTGTGTGAAACAATTACTGAAACCTGTCTTTGTCAAACCATATCCTTCCGGGGTAATCATGGGATCCATCAAATTCAGTGTAGTCCTCTGGAAAATAGTCACAATTAGATAATATCTGTGTCAAGAGATGATTGTGTTATATTTCAAATTGATTAGTGAGTATACTTTCAAGCTAATAAGAAAAAAAATCCTACCATTAACATACTCAAAAAATAGAGTTATCTTTTTCTTTCAAAGACTCCAGAAATAAGCAATATTCTAGAACAGTGAGCTGAGCTTCATTCAGCACTTCATGTTTAATCTCATCCTAGGACTTGTTCTCTTCCATGTCACCTGGTGAGCACAATAAACACAGATAAGCATGTCCTACCCAGACATGATGACAGAGACAGAAACTGGAGGGTCTTTCTCTTGGTCCATTACTATTTAATTTTAATGGATTTTCTAGACTACATCACTGTTAGGGACTGAATGGTGGAACTCAAAATATATCTATGTCTTTCTCTGTTATCTAGTGGTTCTTATATGACAGACAGGTGAATGGTTTCTCAAAGGGAATTTACAGAGGAGTTGCCGCTACTCATTATCTCATTGGGTTACAAATGTAGTCATGTTCCTTTACACAGACAGAAGGGGAGAAAAGAATTATATACAAAATTAGTAAGTTTAATCATAGAGGTCAAAATTGGACTTGTGTATCCAGAATTTCATTTGAGTATGTGACCAATTTTCTCCTGCAGATCTCTCAGTTTCATATGACTCTAATGTATTTCTATCACCCACAGGAAAACACATACACAAGTTATTGTAATATGCTAATTTCTTAACATGGGTAAAGTCAAGGCCAAACTTGTGAACTCCATGTCTTATTATTCTCATCATTATGCTTCAGAACTGCAATGATGTTGGATTCATCAGTTATGCATTTATTTTAATATTCTACAATTTCATATTATATATGATGACACTAAATATAAGAAGCTTTTCTGATGGTGATGAAATTTGGTAGGTATTTTTCTGCTACTGTAAATAAAGCCATTTGGATACTTTCTATGACTTTTGCAGGAAAGAAAAGCTAGCATTTTTACTCAGGGTGAAATTACTGGATGCAGCAGAGTAGGTTATTGTGTTTCAGTATTTCTACAGTGTATTCTTAAGTTCTTGATTCAATTTAACTTCCCATTAGATATTACTTGTACCCCACAATACCCGCTCCCTAAATTTGCATTTACTTTGTTGGAGTAATGGGAATAAAATAGCATTTCACCAATTTCCATGTGTTTTTCTGAGAGGTTGAGGGCCATATTGATAATATGGAAATGGCCCAGCTTTTACTCTTGTGGTCTATACATTCATGATATTTCCACTGAGCTAATTATTAATTTAAAAACAATTCATAACAAGTTTTATATATTCAGAATGCAGAATTACACACACACACACACACGCACATGTCATGACTCCTTTCGCGTATGCTTTTATTATTCAGTTGATAACTACAAATGTTAAGTGTTAACATGGCTTAATTTGTTGTTATTTTACCCATTATCTGTGTTCCATAGGTATTGATATTGAAATCTCTACTTTCCTTGAAAGATGATTTGTATTCTTGTTTTTTGCATCTGAGTTTGAAGTTACCTAAAATGTATTTTTTGCCTTTGATGTGAAACAGAAGTTCACTTTTATTTCTTAGCACCTTTAAAAAATAATTACCATTCATTTGCTCACTGTAATGCCATTTCAGAAATAAATTGTGTGCCATTATTAATGTGTTGATGTATTGTCTAGTCTGTCTTTCCTGAACAATAGGGTTTTTGTATTTTCCCCAGCACTGTTTTCACATATCTTTATGATTGCAGCACCTCACTCAGCTAAAATTATAATCATCAGGGTAACAAGAACTAAAAGTTTTTATTAATATCACAAAGATTCCTTATATCACAAGTTAACTACTTTTCGGATAACTTGTCATTTTCTTTACCAATATTGACAACAAAGTTCCAAAATTTTAATCTATACCTGTGATATGTGTGTTCTTGTACTTAGAAACTTGTCTCCTTGTAGTAATGGCCTATGACAGTTATGTGGCCATTTGTCACACCTTGATGTACACAGTCATCATTAAATCCCACTTCTGCGTCCCACTGGTTCTCTTCTCCCTGATCATTAGTACTGTGCATGTCCTATTCTGCAGTCTGATGCTACTGTGACTGTCTCCTCTAATGATCTGGAAATCCCCTACTCTGTTCACTTGCTCAAGTCATCAAGAAGGCCAATGTTGTTACCTTTATCAATAATCTATGTACACCCGCACACACCCAAATACCCCACACCCACAGTGACTACTGTATGGGGATGTTTTTTGTTTTGCAATTATTTCCTCTTATATATGAATTATTTCCCCTGTTTTAAAAATTCCATCTGTGCATAAATGTCCTCATTTAAACCTTTTTAAAATTCAGAGTTGTTGAATTCCAGTTTTGTTTTTATTCTCATCATTGTGCTTCAAGATCGATCATGATGTTTGGGGGTTATCACTTACTCATCGTCAAAACTCTATCTTTATATACTTTGTGTTCTGACATTAAAATATGGAGCACTTATGATGTTGATGAAATTTGTTAGGTA
This sequence comes from Castor canadensis, assembly GCF_047511655.1. Classification (NCBI taxonomy): domain Eukaryota; kingdom Metazoa; phylum Chordata; class Mammalia; order Rodentia; family Castoridae; genus Castor; species Castor canadensis. Next base: position 63,921,425 of record NC_133400.1, read on the forward strand.
TTTTACTTTTAATAAAAATAAAACAATATTCTCTTCTATCACTTCTGATGGAAATGGAAGGAGTTTATACTCAGCATGGAGATTATTGTCTCTACAAAGTAGATAATCACATTTGGATATTTGCAAAGTGTTTTTTTTTCTAAATTGTTGCAATAACTGGCTTTCCCATTAGATATTCCTAGTGTCTCACATCATTCCCAAAACCTGTTCATTCATCAAAGAGGCTAATTGTTGTAAGATCATTTAATTAATTTCCACCTCTCATATTTTAAAATTATAAGTTATTTCACATATGATGACACATTCATCATCATTAGTTGAGTAAAGTATTTTTGATATTTAGATTGGCTTGCATAAGTGTTTTTTCTAGTAAATTCATTAATGATTTGTATAATTGGAATAGAAGACTTTACATATATCTTTAAAGATCGTTTTTGGTGTGTGTTTCCCTTTGTGTGTACTACTAGAATTTAATTAATGCCCACACTGTTTAGTTTATTTTTTTTCTTGTTTTTTCTTTTATTGGCATGCACAAAACTATACAAACTAATGGATTTCATTACATTTCTATATATGAATATAGACTAGTTCATACCTTCTATTGCTCTTTCTTTACTTCACTCTTCCCTCAACCTTCTCCCCCTCACCCCATTAGTCTTTTTAGTATCATGTTTTTGGCTTTTTGTTTTGTTTTGTCTTACCCCATCTTCTGCAAAAGTAAAAAATGTGATTTTTGTCTTTGTGGTACTGCTTTATGTCATTTACACAATGATCTCCAGTTCAATCCATTCTCCTGTAAGTCATAATTTCATTCTTATAAATGGCTGTCTAAAACTCCATTGTGTAGATATACAACATGTCTATCAATTCATCCATTGATTGACATGTAGGATGATTCCATATTTTGGTGGCTGTGACTCATGCCACAATAAACATGGTAATACAGGTTTCTTTGTAGTAAGCTTAAACACAAATATTTTTTGAGGAACCTCCATACTGATTTTCAGAGTGACTGGACTAATTTACTTTCCTACCAGAAGTGAACAAAAATATAACATTTGTTGTTGTTTTTTTATGATAGTCATTATAGCTTGAATCTCAATATAGTTTAGATTTTGGATTTCCCTAATTGATAAATATGTTGAAAATTCATCCAGATTCAGAAAAATGAAGAAAGGAGGCTTCTGAATCACATTACTTTTCATTGGAATGAAGTAGCCAACAGTGCTTAGGACCATATGATCATCCAAAAATATTTTCCAAATTAATGCCACCCTTTTCTAAGCTTAAATTTAGTTTAGTTGGTAAGGCAGGGAGAGTCAGCATTAAAATCAGAAGGAAAAATTGATGCCTAAGAAGAAAAAGATGCTAAAACTCATTAGTCATTTGTACTTATTCATTTGAAAATTCATTGAGCTTGATTGATTAGCAATTAGCCCTAAGAGTTCTGTCTGTAGTTCCCCAGTGTGTACACTGCCATTTATCTTTTGAGCCTGGAAATGCCATTGATACCCACTTTGGGTGCATCTTAGTTAATTTAGTAGATAGACAGTTAAAGTTCTGGTCAGGTACTGTACCTAAACAGGAGATGATGCTTTTCCTATGCAGTAGCAACAATTCCAGTGGCCTGGGATGTTCTGGATTTGAGGCCATGATGATTCAATGCAATGGTTCTGGTGAGGGTGAGGCAACTCAGGACATGTGGATGTAGCTAAAGGAGTTTGGAGAAGCATATGTGCATGGCTAGTGCATCAGGGAGCACTCTGCAATTTATGCCTAGTCCTATGGTCCTACTTGGGTCTGGTCACTTCCCTGTATTGGTGACACATTTTAACAGGGAGCAACTTCTGTTTTGCATAGAGGTTTATTGTATATTGTCTAGCTCATTGGTCTGGTGCTCTGTTTAAAACATGGTATGTGGCTAGCTCTTCCCGTATAAATATGCATGGTAATAGGTCGAGGGATGAAGCAAGTTACTGAGCACTGCATGGAGTTTTCCCACTTCTACAGTTGACCCTGTACCTATGTCCAACCCTGGTTGTGGTCTCAGGTGCCAGTTAGCACAAGGTCACCTGCATTTAGGCTTACTGTGTATCTCCTAGCCTGCTAGGCTGGCACTCAGTTTGTAAAGTATTGACCAGAACGGGTGTGTCTTGCATCATACAAATACATTGGTGTGTCCAGAGATTAATTGAGCCAGGTATCACTCATCAGAATTTCCTGACAATGTAGCTGCCATTGAGCTGGGAGTACCCAGGATCTGTAAGTTCTCTGAGCTATACCTAAGTAATGTTTTCTCATTTTTATTAGGTCTAAAGTTCAATATTTTCTATTCTTTACTGGTATCCTGTGCCTTTCTAAATTAACCACCTTTCTTTGGAGCCACATACTTGAGATTTTACTTTTGGTGTTTGGGATACAAGTGTTTGATGACTATTTCTAACATGCCATCTATCTTCTTTGATTTCTTCTTTACTGTTTTCCTCAACACTCATTTCATTACAAATGTACTGCACTAATTTCATTATGATTATTCATTTTGGTGATCATCTGTGCTATTGTGTGACTTTTTCTTTGCAATGGTCATATTAAAATGTAATTGGGATTCTAATAGTATTAAGAGGTGGGGTGTTTAAGAGGTAATTTAGTCATAAGGTCTCTGTCCTCATGAATGGATTAATTCTGCCATAAATAAGAGTTAAGAAATGAGTTTGCTCCCTTCTCTTTTGCTAGCATGTGAAAAGGGTTATTCTCCTGCTCTGGGAGATGCAGTCTTCAGTGAACCACCTTCAAAATGGAGGCCATTCTATTAGACATTAACCCTCCTGTCACCTTTTTTTATTATTTTGTTTATTCACATGTGCATACATCATTTGGGTCATTTCTCCCCCCTGCCCCGCTCTCCCAACCTTTGCCCCCTTCCCCTCTCAATTCCAGGCAGGTCCTTTATCACTAGTTTTGTTGCAGAAAAGAGACAAGCCTAATAAGGAAGACAAAGTGTTTTAACTAGTTGAGTTGAAGATAGCTATACATAAATATTCCTACCATTGCTTTCGTGTACACATGTTATGACCCATGTTGATTCATCTCTAACTGATCTTGACCCTGGTTACTGATCCCATTCTTATTATAACCTCTGTTGCTTTAAAGTTTCTGTATTATTTCCTCTCGTGTGGGGATATCAAACTCTTTCATGTTTTGGATTTTCTGTCTACTTCTATATCACCAAAATGTGCTCTACCCTTATCATGTGATCCAAGTCCAACCACATTGCTGCATTTGTCCTAGATCTAAAGTACGCATATGAAGGAGAACATAATATTTTTGGTCTTCTGAGCCTGGCTAACCTCGCTCAGAATGATGTCCTCCACTTCCATCCATTTACCTGCAAATAAGATTTCATTCTTCTTCATGGCTGAGTAAAATCCCATTGTGTACAAGTACAACATTTTCTTGATCCATTTATCAATAGTGGGGCATCTTGGTTGTTTCCATAATTTGGCTATTGTGAATAGCGCTACAATAAACATGGGTGTGCAGGTGCCTCTGGAGTAATCTATGTTTTATTTCTTTGGGTATATCACCAAGAGTGGGATTGCTGGATCATATGGCAGGTCTATGTTTAGATTTTTAAGTAATCTCCATTTTTTTTCCATAGTGGTTATACCAGCTTGCATTCCCACCAGCAGTGGATTAGGGTTCCTTTTTCCCCACATCCTTGCCAACACATGCTGTTAGTGGTGTTTTTGATGATGGCTAGTCTAACAGGGTATCTTAATGTGGTTTTGATTTGCATTTCCTTTATGGCTAATGATGGTGAGCATTTTTTCATGTGATTTTTGCCACTTGAATTTCTTCTTTTGAGAAAGTTCTATTAAGTTCAGTTGCCCATTTCTTAATTGGTTCATTGATTTTAGGAGAGTTTAGTTTCTTAAGTTCCCTGTATATTCTGGTTATCAGTCCCTTGTCTGATATATAGCTGGCAAATATTTTCTCCCACTCTGTGGGTGGACTCTTCAGTTTAGAGACCATTTCTTTTTTGTGCAGAAGCTTTTTAATTTTATGAAGTCCCATTTCTCTACCCTTTCTCATAGTTGCTAGACTGCTGGTGTCCTATTGAGGAAGTCATTGCCTACACCTTTTACTTCCAGAGTGGTTCCTGCTCCTTCCTTTAGTAACTTCAGAGTTTCAGGTCTGATATTTAGGTCCTTGATCCATTTTGAACTGATACTAGTACAGGGTGATAGACATGGATCTAGTTTCAGTTTCTTGCAGATGGATAACCACTTTTCCCAGCAACATTTGTTGAAGAGGCTGTCTTTTCTCCAACGTATGTTTTTGGCAACTTTGTCAAACATGAGGTGGGTATAGTTGTGTGGATTCATATCTGGATCTTCTATTCTGTTCCACTGGTCTTTATGTCTGTTTTTATGCCAGTACCATGTTGTTTTTATTGCTGTTGCTTTGTAATATAGTTTGAAGTCGGGTATTTTGATACCTCCAGCATTGCTTCTTTTGCTGAGTATTGCCTTGGCTATTCATGGTCTCTTGTGTTTCCAAATGAACTGTAGAGTAGATTTTTCAACCTCTGTGATGAAAGTCACAGGGATTTTGATGGGAATTGCATGAAACATGTAGATTGCTTTTGATAGTATAGCCATTTTTACTATGTTGATTCTACCAATCCATGAGCACTGGACATCTTTCCATCTTCTGTAATCTTCTTCCATCTCTTTGTTCAGGAGTTTGTAAATCACTTGTAGAGGTCATTCACATATTTTGTTAAATTTACTCCACATATTTGATTTTTTGAGGCTATTATGAATGGAATTGTTTCCTTATATTCCCTCTCAGTCGATTCATTGTTGGTGTATAGAAAAGGTAATGATTTTTGTAGGTTGATTTTGTATCCTGCCACCTTACTGTAGCTGTTTACAGTGTCTAAGAGTTTTGGGGTAGAGATTTTTTTGGGTCTTTAAAGTATAGGATCATGTCATCTGCAAATAAGGATATTTTGAAAGTTTCTTTACCTATTTCTATTCCTTTTATTGTTCTTCTTGCCTAATTCCTCTCACTAGGAATTCCAGTACTATGTTGAATAGAAGTGGGGAGAGTGGGCACCCTTGTCTCATTTCTGATTTTATGGGGAATGGTTTCAGTTTTTCACCATTAAGTATTATGTTGGTTGTAGGTTTGTCATAAATAGCCTTTACAATGTTGAGGTACATTCCTTCTATTCCTCATTTTCTTAGAGTTTTTACCATGAAGTGGTGTTGGATCTTGTTGAAGGCTTTTTCTGCATCTATTGAGATGATCAAGTCATTTTTGTCTTTGCTTGTATTGATGTGCTGTATTACATTTATAGATTTATGTATGTTAAACCATCCTTGCATCACTGGGATTAAGCCGACTTGGTCATGGTGTATGATCTTTCTGATGTGTTGTTAGATTCAGTTTGCCATTATTTTATTTTATTAAGGATTTTTGAATTGATATTCGTTAAGGAAATTGTCCTATAATTCTCCTTTTTGGAAGTGTCTTTTTCTGGTTTTGGGATGAGAGTTAAATTGGCTTCATAGAATGAGTTAGACAGTGTTCCTTCCCTTTCTATTTCATGGAACAGTTTAAGGAGACTTGGTATTAGTTCTTCTTTAAACGTCTGATAAAATTCAGCAGTGAATCCATCGGGTCCTGGACTTTTCTTTTTTGGGAGACTCTTGATTGCTGCTTCAATTTCTTTTTGTATTATAGATCTATTCATGTGATTATTATCTTCTTGGTTCAGTTTTGGGTATTTGTAAGTTTCTAGAAATCTGTCTATTTCTTCAAGATTTTCAAATTCAGTAGAGTATAGGCTCTCAAGGTAGTCTCTGATGATTTCCTGGATTTCTGTGGTGTTTGTTGTTATATCCCCTTTTGTGTTTCTGATTTTGCTGATTTGAGTTTTTTCTCTCCTCATTTTAGTCAGGTTTGTCAGGGGTCTGTTAATGTTATTTATTTTTTTAAAGAACCAGCTTTTTGTTTCATTGATTTTTTGTATGGTAGTTTTGGTTTCTATTTCATTGATTTCAGCCCTTATTTTAATTATTTCTTTCCTTTAGCTTGTTTTGGGATTTGATTGTTCTTGTTTTTCTAGGAGTTTGACCTGTAGAATTAAGTCATTGATTGAGATCTTTCTTTCCTTTTAATATATGCACTCTTGGCTATAAAGTTTCCTCTTAGGACCGCTTTAGCTGTGTCCCATAGGTTCTGGTAGTTCGAGTTTTCATCTTCATTAACTTCCAGGAAACTTTTAATTTCCTCTTTTATTTCATCAATAACCCATTCGTCATTGAGCAAAGTGTTGTTCAGCTTCCAATTCTTTACATTTTTTTACTGCTGTTTTTGTTATTGATTTCTAGTTTTGATCCATTGTGGCCAGATAGAATACATGATATTATTTCTATTTTCTTATATTTGCTGAGGCTTGCTTTGTGCCCTAAGATAATATCAATTTTGAGAGGGTTCCATGGGCTGCTGAGAATAATGTGTATTGTGCAGAAGTTGGATGAAATATTCTGTAGACATCAGCTATGTCCATTTGATCTATGGTGTGGTTTAGTTCTAGAATTTCTTTATTGATTTTTTGCTTGGATGACCTATCTATTGGTGATAGGGGAGTATTAAGGTCTCCCACTATCACTGAGTGGGACTTTATATATGTGTTTAGTTTCTTCAGAGTATGTTTGAGGAAATTGTGTGGTTTGACGTTGGGTGCATATAGGTTGATAATTGTTATTTTCTTTTGGTGCATTTCTCCTTTTATTTGTAGAAAAAAACTTGCTTTGTGGAGGAGGGAACCCACCCTTTTTTCTCAACAAGGAAAAAATATGAACAGGTTAAGGTATTTCTTTCTTTTCTGAAAGTGTTTATTCTTTTGTTTGACCATCCATTCTCACTTTGTCTTTTTCTATAAATATTTAATGTGTCTCTCTCAGTATAATTTTCACCACAAATACAATATGCAATTTCCCCCTCCTGTTTGAATCTTCTCATTTCCATTACTTTTTTTCTATATTCTTTTATTCATATGTGATACATTGTGTGGGATATTTCTCCCCCCTGCCCACCCCACTCCCTTCTTCTCCCCCATCACCCATTTCACTTCCAGGCAGAACTGATTCTGCCCTTTTCTCCAATTTTGTTGAAGAGAAGACATAAGCAATAATAGGAAAGACATGCATTTTTGTACTTGAGATAAGGATAGCTATACAGAGAGATTCCTAGTATTGCTTCCATGCACAAATGTATTCCAACCTGAATGATTCATTATTATCTGACTTCTTCACTACTTCCCAGTCACCTTCCCACATTGACCTCTGTCAATTTAAGGTTACTGTGTTAGGTCCTCTGCAGTGGGGACATCAAACACTTTCAAGTTTTAGGTTTCCTACCTATCCCCATTACTCCTTATGTGCTCTACCCTTAGAGTAGAAATACAAGTCCAAATACATTACTGCATTTGCCCTAAATCTAAAGTCCACATATGAGAGAGAAAAAAAATATGATTTTTTTGTCTTCTGAGCTTGGCTAAACTTGCTCAAGATTATGTTCTATGGTTCCATACATTTATTTGTGAATGGAAAGATTTCATTCTTCTTCATGGTTGAGTAAAATTACATTATATATAAATACCACACTTTCTTAATCCATCCATCAGTAGTGGGGCATCTTGGCTGTTTCCATAACTTGGAAATTGTGAATAGAGCTGTGATAAACATGGGTGTGCAGGTGCCTCTGGAGTAACCTGAGTCACATTCCTTTGGGTATATTCCTAGTGGTGGGATTGTGGGATCATACAGCAGATCTACATTTAATTTTTTAAGAAGTCTCCATATTGTTTCACATAGAGGTTGCACTAACGTGCATTTCCACCAGTGGTGTATGAAGGGTCCTTTTTGCCCACATCCTCACCAACACCTGTTGGTGGTGGTGTTTTTGATGATCACTATTCTAACAGGGGTGAGGTGGAATCTTAGTGTGGTTTTGATATGCATTTCCTTTATGGTCAGAGATGGTGAGCATTTTTTCTTGTGCTTTTTGGACATTTGAATGTCTTCTTTGAAAAAGTTCTGTTTAGTTCAGTTGTGCATTTCTTTATTGGTTCATTGATTGCAGGGGGAGTTAGTGTTTTGAGCTCCCTGTATACTCTGATCATCAATCATTTGTCTGAAGTATAGCAGGGAAATATTTTCTCCCACTCTGTCCTTTTGCTGTGTCCTCTAGTCTGGTTCTTGATCCCTTTTAGTTGATACTAGTACAGGGTGATTAACATGGTTCTAGTTTCATGTTTTTGTAGGCAGATAACCACTTTTCCCAGCAACATTTGTTGAAGAGGCTGTCTTTTTCTCCATTATATACTTTTGAGGCTTTGTCAAAAACAAGGTGGGCATAGCTGTGACCTCTATTCTGTTCCGCTGTTCTTCATGTCTGTTTTTGTGCCAGTACCATGCTGTTTTTATTGCTGTTGCTTTGTAATATAGTTTGAAGTCAGGTATTGTGATACTTCCAGCATTGCTCTTTTTGCTGAGTATCAGTGGAGAATTTCCTGTCTCTTGTGTTTCCAAATGAACTTTAGGGTAGATTTTTCAATCTCTGTGATTCATGTCATTGGGATTTTGATGGGAATTGCATTAAACCTGTAGATTGCTTTTGGTAGTATAGCCATTTTTACTATGTTGATTCTACCAGTTCATGAGCATGGGATATTCTTCCACCTTCTGTAGTCTTCCTTGATCTCTTTCTTCAGGAGTTTGTAGTTCTTCTTGTAGAGGTCAATCACAGCCTTTCTTAAGTTTACTCCTAGGTATTTAATTTTTTGAGGCTATTGTAAATGGAATTTTTTCCATATATTTTTTCTGAATTTATTTGTTGTTGCTGTATAGAAAAACTAATGATTTTTGTAAGTTGATTTTGTATCCTGCCAGCTTGCTGTAGCTGTTTTTGATGTCTAGGAGATATGGGGTAGAGTTGTTTAGGTCTTTAAGATATAGGATCATGTTTTCTGCAAATAAGGATATTTTGACAATTTCTTTTCCTATTTTTATTCCTTTTATTTCTTTTTCTTACCTAATTGCTCTGTCTAGGAATTCCAGTTCTATGTTGAATAGAAGTGGGGAAAGTGGGCACCCTTGTCTCATTCCTGTGTATGGGGAAATGGTTTCAGTGTTTTTCCATTCAGTATGATGTTGGCTATAGTTTTGTCATAGATAGCCTTTATGATGTTGAGGTACATTCCTTCTATTCCTAATTTTCTTGGGGCAGAGTGGGTGCAAGGGAGGGGTTGGGGGCAGGGGGGAGAAATGAACCAAGCCTTGTATGCACATATGAATAATAAAAGAAAAAAAAAGCTTTTTATCTTGAAGTGGTGTTGGATCTTATCAAAGGCTTTACTGCATCTATTGAGATGATCAAGTTGTTTTTGTCTTTCCTTCTATTAATGTGCTGTATTACATTTACACATTTGCATATTTTGAACCACCCCTGCATCCCTGGGTTGAAGCCAACTTGGTCGAGTTGACTGATCTTTCTGATATGTTGTTAGATTTGGTTTGCCATTATTTTATTTAGGATTTTTGCATTGATGTTCATTAAGGAGATTGGCCTATAGTTCTCCTTTTTGGACATGTCTTTGTCTGGTTTTGGGATGAGTGTGATACTGGCTTCATAAAATGACTTAGGCAGTGTTCCTTACCTTTCTATTTCATGGAACACTTTAAGGAGAGTTGTTATTAGTTCTTCTTTAAAGGTCTGGTGGAATTCAGCAGAAAATCCATGAGGTCTTGAACTTTTCTTTTTTGGAAGACTTTCTTACTGCTTCTATTTTATTTTGTGTTATACATCTATTAAGGTGATTAATGTCCTCTTGGTTCAATTTTGGATGGTCATAAGTATCTAGAAATTTGCCCATTTCTTTAACATTTTCAAATTTATTGCAATATATGTTCTCAGAGTAGTCTCTGATGATTCCCTTGATTTATGGTGTTTATTGTTATTTCACATTTTGCATTTCTGATTTTACTGATTTGGATTTTTTTTCTCCTCATTTTTGTCAGATTTTCCAGGGGTCTCTCAATCTTGCTTATTTTTTCAAAAATGCAGCTTTTTGTTTCATTGATTGTCTTGGTTTTTAATTATTCATTTATTCACATGTGCATACACTGTTTGGGTCATTTCTCCCCCTTGCCTCCTTCTTCCCCTCATCCCCCACTTCCAGTTAGAAACTGTTCTCCAATTTTGTTGAAGAAAAGACATAAACATACTAAGGAAGACAAAGGACTCTTGCTAGTTGAGTTAAGGATAGCTATACAGAAATATTCTTAGCATTGCTTTTGTGTATACTTTGCTCATTGGTAACCGATCTTTACACTTGCTCCTGAACCCCTTCTCATGTTAACCTTTGTCACTTTAAAGGTTTCTGTATTAGTTCCTCTGGAGTGGGGATATCAAACACTTTCATGTTCTGGGTTTTCTACCTATTCCTATATCTCCCATATATGCGATCCCCTTGTCATGTCATCCAAATCCAACCACATTGCTGCATTTGCCCTAGATCTAAATTCTACATATGAGGGAGAACATACGATTTTTGGTCTTCTGAACCTGGCTAACCTCGCTCAGAATGATATTCTCCAGTTCCATCCATTTACTGCAAATGATAAGATTTCATTCTTCTTCATGGCTGAGTAAAATTCCATTGTGTACAAGTACCACATTTTCTTGATCCATTCATCAGTACTGAGGCATCTTGGTTGTTTCCATAACTTGGCTACTGTGAAGAGTGCTGCAATTAACATGGGTGTGCAGGTGCCTCGGGAGTAACCTGTGTTGCTTTCCTTTGGGTATATCCCCAGGAGTGGGATTGCTGGATCATACAGCAGGTCTATGTTTAGATCTTTAAGAAGACTCCAAAATTTTTTTCCAAAGTGTTTTCAGCAGCTTGCATCACCAGCAGAGTACTAGGGTTCCTTTTTCCCCACATCCTTGCCAACACATGTTGTTGGTGGTGTTTTTGATTGTCGATTCTTTGTACGGGTTTTTTTTTTGTTTATATTTCATTAATTTTTGCCCTTAGTTTAATTATTTTTCTCCTGCTTGTTTTGGGTTTTGCTTGTTGTTGTTTTTCTGGGAGTTTGAGATGTAGCATTAGGTCGTTGACTTGAGATCTTTCTGTCCTTTTAGTATATGCACTCATGGCTATATACTTTCCTCTTAAGACTGCCTTTGCTGTGAACAATAGGTTCCGGTAGATGGTGTTTTCATTTTCGTTACCTTTCAGGAGCCTTTTAATTTCCTTTTCTATTTCATCAGTGACCCATTGATCATTGAGCAATGTATTGTTCAGTTTCCAATTGTTTGCATATTTTCAACTATTGTTTTTGTTGTTGAGTTCTAATTTTAATGCATTTTGATTAGATATAATTTATGGGATTATTTCTAATTTCTTATATTTGCTGAGTCTCGCTTTGTGTGCTAAGTTATGATCAATTTTGGAGAATGTTCCATGGGCTCCTGAGAAGAATGTATATTGTGTGGAAGTTAGATGAAATATTATGTAGACTTCAGGTAGGTCCATTTGATCTATGGTGTGATTAATTCTACAATTTCTGTATTGACTTTTATTTGAATGCTCTATCTATTGGTGATAAGAGGGTATTAAAGTTTTCCACTACCATTGTGTTGGAGTCTATATATGCTTTTAGATCCTTCAGAGTATGTTTGATGAAGTTGGGTGCACTAACATTGGGTGCTTATAGGTTGATAATTATTATTTCATTTTGCTCTATTTCTAGTTTCATTAGTATGGAGTGTACTTCTTTATCTCATTCGATCAATGTAAGTTTGAAATCTACTAAGTCCGAGATAAGTTTTGCTACTCCTGTCATTTTTTGTGCCATTGGCTTGGTAAAGTTTCTTCCAGCCTTTCACCCTAACCCAGTGCTTGTTTCTGTTGATATTATGGGTTTCCTGTAAACAGCAAATTGTTGGATCTTCCTTTTAAATCCAGTTTGCCAAATGGTGCCTTTTGATAGGGAAGTTAAGTCCATGTTAATATTGATAGGTATGTGGTGATTCCTGTCATTTAGTTGTTTTTGTTGTAAGGGTTTGATTGTGTGCAGCTGAATTAATGTTACTCTCTGATTCCTTGTCTTTTCTTCTCCAGTTGTTTGGTTACTGCCTGCCCTCTCATGGTTTTATTTGCTTTCATTTTCTATATGCAGAATTCCTTGAAGAATCTTTCATAGTGGTGACTTGTGGTCATACATTGTATTAGTTTCTGCTCACTGTGGGAGACTTTTTGCTCCATCTATTTTGAATGATAGTTTTGCTGTTTAGAGTATTCTAGGGCTAAAGTTATTTTCATTCAGTGCCCCGAATACCTCACTCTGTACCTTTCTTGCTTTTAAGGTTTCTGTTGTGAAATCTGCTGTGAACTTAATGGTTTTACCTTTGTGTGTTATTTGTGTTTTCACTCTTACAGCCTTCAATATTCTTTCTCTATTCTCTGTGCTTGTTGTTTTAATGATAATATATTGTGGAGTAGCTCTATTTTGGTCAAGTCTGTCTGGAGTCCTGGAGGCTTCCTGTCCTTGAGTGGGCATAGCTTTCTCTAGATTTTGGAATTTTTCTCTTCTTATTTTGTTGAATATATTATAAATATTTTTTACTAGTAACTCTTCTCCTTATTCAATGTCCATGATTCTCAGGTTTGGTCTTTTGATGGAGTCAGTGAGTTCTTACAAATCCTTTTGCAGGTCTTGTGTTGTTTGACTAATAGCTTTTGTGTTTTTCCATTAATTTCTGTTTTATCTTCAAGTTCTGAGATTCTGACTTCCACTTCTTCTAGTATGCTGGAATTGCCTTCCATTGTGTTTTGTGTTTCTCTTTTGTTCTTTTTTCTGAGGTTTTCCATATCATGGGTAGTTTCCTCTTTAATATTGTCAATTTTTGTCTTTAATTCATTTATCTCTATTTATAATGTTCTCTGTTTCACTTTGGTATGTATTTAGGGCTCCTATGAGTTCATTTATTTGTTTCTGTGTCTTCTCATATTCTTTAAAAATATTTGATACTAAAAAACAGAGACTTTTCAATTAAACCACCTAATTATGCCCCTTAAGCTCCTAGAAAAAGCAACAACAAACCAAAGCCCAAACCAGCACACAGAGAGAAAGTATAAATATCAGGACCAAGATCAATTCTGTCAAGACCAAGAAAACTACAAAGAATCAATGAATTGTAAAATTGGTTCTTTGAAAATATTAACAAGATTGGCAAACCCCTAGATATCATGACAAAATGGAGGAGAGGAAAGAACCAAATTAATAAAATCAGAGGTGAAAATGGGGACATAACCACAAATACTAATGTCTTCCAGTGAAGAATTAGAGAGTACACTGAAAATTATATTTAAATAAACTGGAAAATGTAGATGAATTGGATAAATTTCTAGATGCATATAACCAAGGAAAATTGAACCAAGAAGATATTAACCACCTAAATAAATCTATTATAAACAATGAAATCGAAGCAGTAATAATGAGCCTCCCTACAAAGAAGAACACAGGACCTGATGTATTAATGGCTGAAAGTTACCAAACCTTTAAAGAAGAGCTAATATAATACCAATTTTTCCAGGAAATAGAAAGGGAAGGAACACTACCACACTCATTCTATGGAGCCAGCATTACACTCATTCAAAAACCTAATAAAGAAGCAACAAAACAGAGAATTACAAATCAATATCTTTAATGAATATAGATACAATTATACTTAAGAAAATACTGGCAAAAAATTCAGCAACATATCTAAAAGATCATACACCGTAACCAAGTAGGTTTCACTCCAGGGATGCAAGGATGGTTCAACATATGTAAATCTATAAACACAACACAGCATATAAACAAAAGCAAAGTTAAAAACCACATTATCCTCTCCACTGATGCAGAAAAAGCTTTTGACCAAATTCAGCACCTTTTCTTGATAAAATCTCTGAAGAAACTAGGAATAGAAAGAATGTCCCTCAACATAATGAAGGCTACATATGAAAATTCTATACTGAACATTATCTTAAATGGAGAACAACTGAAACCAGTCCCACCAACGTTAGGAATGAGACAAGGATGCCCACTTTCCCTGCTCTTATTCAATATAGTTTTGGAATTCCTAGCCAGAGCAATAAGATAGGAACAAGAAATAAAAGGGATTTAAATAGGAAAGGTAGAAGTCAAAGTATCCCTATTTGCAGATGACATGATCCTATATATAACAGACCCTAAAAACTATGCACAAAAGTATTAGAAATTATAAACTCTTTTGGCAAATTAATAGAATATAAAATTAACATACATATGTCAGTAGCCTTCCTATATACAAACAGACTGAGAAAGAAATAAGGGAAACAATCCTACTTACAATAGCCTCAAAAACAATGAAGCAGCATGGAATAAATTTAACAAAGGAAACCAAAGATCTTTTTAATGAAAACTGTAAGCCACTGAAGAAAGAAATCAAATTAGACATCAGAAGATGGAAGGATCTCCAATACTCATGGATAAGCAGACTCAACACAGCAAAAATGGCCATACTATCGAAAGCAATTGATGTACTCAACAAAACTATCATTCAAAATAGATGGAACAATAGAAGTCTTCCATGATAATCAGAAACTAAAACAATATGTGACCACAAACCACCACTACACAAGGTTCTTCAAGGGATTCTGCACACAGAAAGTGAAACCTAACATAACCATGAAAGGGCAGGCAGCACCAAACTACAGGAAAAGAAAAAGCAAGAAAGTAGAGAGTAACCTCAATTTAGGTACACACAATCAAACCTTCAAACAACAAAGACAACTAAATGGCAGGAATCACCACATACATATCAGTACTAACACTTAATGTTAATGGAATAAATTCCCCCTTCAAAAGGCACCATTTGATGAACTGGATTAAAAAGGAAGATCCAACAACTTGTTGCATACAGGAGACCCATCTCATCTACAGAAATAAGCATAGGCTTAGGATGAAAGGCTGGAAGAAGATTTACCAAGCCAACGGCCCCTGAAAACAGGCAGGAGTAGCAATACTCATCTCTGACAAAGTAGACTTCAAACCTACATTGATCAAACGAGATAAAAAAGGACACTCCATACTAATAAAAGGGGAAATAGACCAAAAGGAAATAACAATTATGAACCCATATGTACCCAATGTCAATGCACCCGATTTCATCAAACATATCCTGAAGGACCTAAAATTATACATGAACTCCAACGCAGTGGTCATGGGAGACTTTACTACCCCATTATCATCAGTAGATAGGTTATCCAAATAAAAGCAATTGACATAGTCTTCGCAATCCCTATCAAAATTCCAATGACATTCTTCAGCAAAATAGAAAAGTCAATCCTGAAATGCATAAGAAAACACAAAAGACCTTGAATAGCCAAAGAAATTCTGAGCAAAAAGTGCAATGTTTGAGGCATCACAATAATTTAACTTCAAACTAAACTACAGAGCTATAACAATAAATACAGCACTGAAGACCAATGGATCAGAATAGAAGACCATATATAATCCCACACAACTACAGCCAACTGATCTTTGAAAAAGAATTCCAAAACACACAATGGAGAAAAGACTGCCTGTTAAACAAATGTTGCTGGTAAAACTGGATATCCACATGTAGAATGCTGAAACTGTACCCCTGTCTTTGACACTTTACTAAAATCAACACAAAGTGTATCACACACCTTAATATAAGCCCTGAATCATTGAAACAACTCCAAGAAGCAGTAGGAAATACAGTGGAAGAGACAGCAATAAGGAATGAATTCCTAAACAGAACTCAAAAGGCTCAGCATCTAAGAGAATGATCAAATGGGATTGCATCAAACTGAAGAGCTTCTGCATAGCAAAGAAAACACAGTCATCAGATTCAAGAGACAGTCTGTAGAAAGGGAGAAGAATCTTTGCCAGCTACTCATCCAATGAGGTATTATAGTCCAGAATCTATAGGAAACTCAAAAAACTGAACCCCTAAACAATTCACACCCCAATGAAGAAATGGGCACATGAACTAAACTGAATTCTCAAAGGAAGTGATACACATGGACAGTAAATACATGAAGATTTATTCAACTCACCTGTTTATAACAGAAATGCAAATCAAAACTACAGTAAAATTTCATCTCACCCCAGTTAGAATGGCCATCTCAATGTCAATAGCAACCACAAATGCTTACAAGGATTTGGAGAAACAGGGTCCCTTATACACTGTTGGTGGGAATACAAATTAATACAACCCCTATGGAAAGCAGTATGGAGATTCCTCAAAAAGCTAAAGATTTAACTGTCATTTATATGGTCATACTGTTTCTAGGCATATACCCAAAGGAATAATACAATAGAGACACTTGTACACTGATACTCATCACAGTACTATTCACAATAGCCAAGATTTGGAAAGAACCCATTTGCCCTACAACTGAGGAAAGGATCGAGGAATGTGATATATATACAAAATGGAGCTTTACTCATCCATAAGGAATAATGATATATGGTATGAAGGTAAATGAATGCAATTGGAGGACATCATGTTAAGTGAAGTAAGCCAGGGTAAGACAGACAAAGACTGTCTTATATGTTGAAGATACATCCAAAAGATAAATATATACAAAAAATCCAAGCATGGTGGCACACAAACTCATATGAAGAACATGTTTGTAATAGTAGAACTACTCCATGGAACTTAAGAAAAGAGGGAAAGAAAAAGAGAATGCTAGAGCATAAGTAATATTGTAAAGCATAACATTTGTTATGTAGAAGATATAAGTGTATGGATTGAAAGCTGTTGAAAAATGAGGGGGATAGGAGGTAAATGGGTAACAGAAAGTAATGGAAGGGGGTGAATGGACAAGTGTAAAGTATACCAACAATGGGAATATACTGAAAAACCATTTTCAGCATTTGAGCTTATACTTTATTTTGAGCATATACTTTATTATTAACAAAGAAAGGCAGGACTGTAATTTAGGTGCAGTTTGTCAGGGAGTACTAGTGGGAGGTGGGAAGGGGAATGAAGGAGTTTAAGGTAAGGATATATGGTTGGTGGATTTCATATGCATATATGAAGTAGAACAAAGAAATCTTGCAATTTCCTTAAGTGGGTGGGGAGGAAATTGAGGAGAGATGATGGGAGCACTGTAACTAATGCACAATGTAAGCCTAATCAGGATTGTTATTTTCATTCACACCTGAAAAAAAATATATCCAATAAAAATTTGTAACAACAAAAAAATGAAAGAAAAACTGAAGAACAACAAAGATTAGAAAAGAAGACTTGACCATTTATTGCATTTAAGAAATATATGTCAATGAGTGAAGGGAGGATAAAGGATAATGATGGAGGGGGTGAATTCAACTATGAAATTTGCAAGAACTTTTGTAAATGTCACAATGTACCCCCAACACACAGTAATAATAATAATAAAAGTAAAGAAATATATATAACTGGCAAAGAAAAAAATTGGCTCAGAGTAGAAAGGATGGAAACACATTTTCTAAACAAATGGAGACAGAAAGCAAGCAAAAATACACATATTAAAGTCTAACAAGGTAGCTTTCAAACATCAGTAGTCAGAAAAGATAAAGGATATCATTTCATATTGATAAAGGCAATGATCTAGGATTTGAAAATAACTGTAAATATATAGAAACTGAATGACATCTCATCCAACAATATTGAGCAAATACTACTGGACATAAAAACACAGATAGATCCATGCACAATAATAATGGATGGTTTTAGTACATCTCTCTCATTAATAGAAACAATCTACTGAGGAAACAATCAACACAGAAGCTCTGGAATTAAACCACACTAGGTCAAGAGGACCTAAAGCTAATTACTGAATATTTCACCCAATATTCACAGAATACACCTTCTTCGTAGGAGCCCACAGAACTTTCCCTCAAATACATCATATCGTAAGGCATAAAGTGAGTCTTAACAAATACAAGTAAACTGAAATAATTTCTTGTTTTTGTCAAAGACATTAAATTAGATATCCATAACATGGGAAATTGCATAATATACTCAAATACATGGAGATGAAATAGTTCACTCTAAAGTGCTCATTGGGTCATCCAAGAAATGGGGTGTATCAAAAAGATCCTAGAATCAAACAAAAATGAAAGTAAAACTTTTTTGAAACTTTGGGACATATTTAAGGGGGTTCTAACAAGAAAGTTGATTCCTGTAAGCATCTTTACTAAATAATCAGAGAGATATCCAAAAGTAATCCAATGATGCCCCTCAAGTCTTTGGAAAACAAGAACAAGCCAAACCCAAAAGCAGTAGCTGGAAAGAAGTAATAAACACCAAAGCAATGAAACAAATATTGGTTTCTTTAAGAAGATAAATAAAATGGAAAAACCCTTAGCCATGCTCAACACGGGAAAGAAACAAAAGATCCAAAATCACAGATTTGGACATGTGATAAGGCATTATGAAAAGAAACAGCAATGAAATTTACAGGGATCTTAGGGAATATCTCAAAAACTTATATTCTAATAATGGAAAATCATAGAGGAAAAGGGTAAGCTTCTAGATGCATATGACTTAACAAAATTGACTAGGAGAACATACATTTCCTAATCTGATCAACAACATGCAATGAAATTTAAGAAGTAATAAAGTCTCTCTCATTGGGCGTGATGGTTCACAGCTTTTATCCTTGTTACTTGGGAGGTGTGGCTCAGAATGATCATGATCCACAGACAGTCTGACAGAAAATTTACTGAGACTACATCCCTATCAATTAAAACGTGGAGCACGATGGCATGTGCCTCTCATCCTAGCTAGAAGGGAACTGTCAGTATGATAGTTGTGGATCAGGTCAGCTTGGGTATCAATACAAACCTCTACAACAAAAGCAAGCTCTACAATTCCAGCCTCTCAGATGCAAGGCCTTGTCCTGCTGATGAAAGTGTCACCCAATGAAGAAAAAGACAAGTACAGGTTGATTCACTACTGAATTCTATCATACATTTAAAGAAATCAGAGTAATGCTTCTCAAACTTTCTCAGAAAATAGAGAAGGAAGTAATGCTACTAAACTTATAGGTGGTGAAGATGCAGGTGAAAATGCAATTCGTATACACTGTGGTTTGGAATCTAAATTAGTGCAGACAGTACAGAAATCACTATGGTATTTAATGAATTATTTTGTTTGCAAGAAAATGAATGAGGCAGGAAAACATCGTATTCAGTGAAATAACCCTGACTGAGAAAGATAATATTACATATTTTCTTTGATATTCAGAATATAGCCCTAAAAAATGAATGACAAGAGTGTAAAGTAACAGGACTGTTTAGTGGTGAGAAGCAACGGAAAGGGCTGGTTTGGAAGGCAGAAGCGATTAGAGGGAATAAATGGAAGGAAGGAATGAAGAAGGGCAGGGATGAGACAAAAGATTAAAATCTATATCAGTGCCGTTTAAGAGGTGTGCCATAGGGCTGATGATCTAGCTCAGCGGTGCAATGGTTACCTCACATGTGCAAGGCCTTGTCTGTGTGAGGTGTAAATCATTGTCACTACAAACAAATAAAATCGAGTGACCTGTGTGTGACTGACCTATTCCAGATTACCTTCTTGAAAAACGGCCACAACTGAAGTTCTCCACCACATTCACGTCCTTCTAACGCTGTTGGCCCTGCATCACGTCCCCGTACATATGGAAGGCACCAATGCTCAGCAGGGTGTGGACTGGCCACTGTCCCTGATGTCCATCATTCCCAGGCAAATTTTATTTTATTTATTTATTTGCTCTTTCGGCGATACAAGAATTTGAACTAAGGGACTCGCCCTTACTAGAAAGGCAGCCCTGTGCACTAGTTTCTTCTAAAAAAATTGAGCCTTTTGAGAAATCACTCAAAAGCCTCTCTTACTGCATCAGCTAATTGTCCATGGATACCAGCTGCAGCCCAGCTGATGTGGAAGGGGAATAAAGTGAGGGACAGGGAGATTGGAGAATTTAGGGGAGTGTTCTTAGAGACTCCTGCTTCAGCATCCTGAAATTCCACTCTACTTTAAACCCAGTCATGTACAAACACTCCTTTCCCACAAGCACGAGTCTGCCTTTGGCAAGTGACGTGAACATGCTGCTGATTTCCAACATTTGACGTTTGACAGGAACCCAGCTCTGGTATTGAGCTGAGATGTGACAGGCCAGCTCTGCACATGCGCATTGCGCACCTTTAAAGAGCGCCAGGAGCTATTACTGGTGTCAGAATGCAGGAGCTGCAGGTGCACAAGGACTTGAAGCACGTGCTTGTGTTTAGAGGCGTTGCTCAGCAACAAGGAGGCGGTTAACTGACATAATCGCTTTGCTACCCCATTGGGAAGCTGCTCCGGGTCTTGCTGGACTTACTACGTGAACTCGCGCTAATTTCCAACATTTGAAGGGACTATAGCTCCGCCCTTGAGGTGAGATTTGACAGTGGCTCTGCACATGCGCACTGCGCAACCTTGGCTCTAGCCAGTTGCTATCGCTGCTGTCTGGAGGCTTGTGATGCAAGTGCGCGCACAGGCCGGTACTTGCATTTATTTGTGTTGCTTGGCAACGTGCACGTGCCAATTGACAGCTGCCAAACAGCTGTGCTGCCCTGTTGGGAAGCTGCTGAGAGAGACACTTGGTCCTTTCGCTATTATTGCTGTATTGGTCTGATTGCGATTATCGCAGTACTAATCCAATCACTATAATCACTGTTCTGTTCACTCTAAGTGCTGTCTTTGGTTCAGGAGGCGGCAAGGAGACAAGGAGGAGAGAGGGAGAGGAGAGGGAGGGTGGGAGACAGGGAGGGTGGGAGGGAGGAGGTTGGGAGGGCTGGAGAAGAAGCCATGAAGAAGATCTTTGGCTTTAGGAGAAAGGGCCGGGAGCCCTCGGGCTTCTCCACTGGTCTGCAGACAACCTGCCTAGATTTCGGACGACAGATCCAGAGTGCTGATAGTCTCTCTGTGCACAAATACCTTGCTGGATACAAACCTACAGGAAAGATCTACAAGGCTGCAAGCAAAGGCAATGTGGCCAAAGTGCAGCAAATGCTCCTTTGTGGGGAAAATAGCTTGAATGGCAGAGACAAGAAGAACAGGTAAGGGCTTGCGGGGTGCCTCAAGTGGTAGAGTACTTGCTTAGAAAGCATGAGGCCCTGAGTTCAAACCCTAGTACTGAAGAGCAGGAAGGGCTGGGTCCTGTTTCTGCAGGGATGTTGGGCTTTCTTCCTGCCTCAGGCTACTTAGCACCTAGGTCCTCTGCCCCTGGGCTGGACTCTAACCAAGCCTGTCTTTATGAACAGCAAACGCAAGAACAAAACTTTAGCTGCTTTCAGGGCCCCACTAATTAGTGTAGAGAGTAGTATATTTACATTTAAAAGTGATGACAGGAACAACAAGCACATTTCACTCTTTTATTTTTAATGTATAGTGTAAAAATCCTGATTTAGATACTGTAGAAAACTGCATAAAGGGAAAAATTTTCCTGGCCTGTATTGCCATCAAAACTCAATAGTCTTCATTTAAAATCCAGGATCTAGTTTATATCAATGCACATTCATGTATGATTTCTGTTTATTGAGACAACCTACCTGAAAATTTTAAGTGCTCTGTGTTTTTTTTTTTTTTGAAGTTATGTGACACTAAATTATTTTGAGGCATTGTTTTTGCTGGTCCTTAGATTTCTCATGTTTCTCTGATGTCTTTTCATCACAGTTGGTTTAGTTCTGAAGGGTTACTTAGGGTGATCTTGGTCAGGAGCTAGCATGAGTAGGTCCAGCCAGCTCACTCTCAACTGCCAGGGAGGCAGTGAGAAGGTGATCCAAGGCTACCTACAGGCTGTGTCCTAACCGGAAGGATCCTTGTCACTGGTACTGCTATGTTCACTGTGTACTCAACTGCAAGTCTCCTTTCCCCAAGTGTAGAGCCCTTTCTGGGCTGGTCAACTTTGGTTTTGAGAACACTGAGAAACTGTCTCTACATAACACACTAGTCTTCCTGGAATCAATGTGAGCCATTACTTGTCACAACATAATGCCTTATCAGCGAAAAAATAGGTAAGCTACATAAATGAGGGTAATGTAATAGAAAACCCTGAAACACCCAATTATATTTAAGAATATAGAATTTGGTATGGGTGATATTCAATACAAGTTATAAAATATGAATTATTCCTGAATGAAATGCACCTTAAAAATTTGGAAGAAAGCATCTAGGTTGTTTTTGTTTGTTTGTTTGCTTGGGGAATTTCTGGAGATGGAAGTTAGAGCTTGGTGTATGCTGTGCAAATGGTCTACCCTAGTCCTTCAAGCTAGCTGTGCTCTATGTGACACTTGATTTCTGATTGAATACAGGTTAAAATTTTAACTAATGCAAAATGAGAAAAGGAATGAAGGAAGCAATTGAATGTTTATAAACTTTAGCGGTGGTGAAGAGTACCATAATTTGCACAACTCAAAATTATGCATTCTTTTTGGTGGTTGTTCTGCGGTTGAAGCCATGGCCTGGGGTTTGCCATGCACAGATTCTATCACTAAGATACACTGCCAGCTCAAAAGCAAGCATTCTGTAGGTCAATTTATTGAAACAGAAATTGAAGCCACTGCTATGTGTATGGTGTACAGGCCTATAATATCAGCACCAGGGAGAGTGATTCTGGAGGATCAGGACCTCAAGTTGAGATTGAGCTACACAGTGAGGGACTGTCTGAATAAAAATAAGAAAAAATGAAAAGAAATTGAAAATGTTGTATGTGAAAAAATTAAGAAAAACAGGCATTATAATCTACAATCTACATGTATGTCTGTAACGTACATGTATATCATATGAAAAAATCTCATTTTGCACAAAATTTTTTCATCCTTTATTTTCTATTAAGAAGTTTTTGAAATGTCAATTATAATTTAATTATAATTAAATGTCATTTAAACATATCTGCAAATCAGGTATAATCATATTTTTTCACTTAGTGGAAATGCAGTCTTTTTTTATACTAACAATACTATTTAATTATAATATCTAAAATGTGTTGAGGTGTTATGTGCTAAAAACTGGCCTCAATACTTTGAATAAATTTTCATGTGTCAGCAATAATTTCTGTGAAGTAACTACTTTTTCTTAAATCCCCATTTTTGAGTGAGGAAATTGCATAAAGAATAAGTGATAGTAGTAAGCAGCACAGCATAAATAGAATTCAAATACAAGTTAAGTAAACCCAAAGGCTATGCTCTTTGTTTTCATACAGGCTTCTCTGTGCTCTGGTGCTCTGGGCCTGGGATGCATCTACACAAAGAGAGAGAGAAAGAGAGAGAGAGAGAGAAACAAATTGCCTGTCTTTTCTTTGTAGAAAATATTAAGAGCTAATACACATTGTCCTTTTTCAGAAGAAAATGTGTATGGAAGGCAGAGGAATTGCATGCTATTTAATGGTTGCAATGAATGAAGAATGGAACGGTTTGGGATTATGCTGCATAATTTCTTGAAAATAATCTCACTTTCACAGGACTGCTCTTCATTATGCTTGTGCCTATGGCCATCCAGAAGTGGTGACTCTCTTGGTAGAGAGGAAGTGTGATATTGACACTCTTGACAATGAACACAGCACTGCTTTGATAAAGGTAAGTGGAAGCCAACAATATCATCAAGAGATGGATTTGATTTAAATTCTTGAAATAGAAATGAAAATAACTCATTTAAGTAGAACTAGTTTATGAAACACGTGGAAAGCTTATCCTGAATCTATGCAACTGACAACCATTTCTTGGTTCAAAACCAACAGGCCTCGCAATACCAGCAGGAGGAATGTCTATCTATTCTGCTCAAACATGGTGCTGATCCAAATGTGAAAGACTCCAGGGGCAACACTGCCCTTCACTATGCCGTCTGTATGGGGAACACCTCAACAGCTGCCCAGCTGCTTGCGTATAATGCAAAGAAAGATGAAAAAATCAAGGTATAGATTCTCCAAACTTACTTCCAAAATTTAAAAATGTGTTTTGATCATGAGATAAACATATTTAGTAGAGCGGATATGCCATATTGAATTCTCAAACATTCTCTGAGTGAAAATTATGTTAAAATAACTTACTTGTGAAAGATTTCAATGTAAATATGGATAGTTTGAAAGTAGTATTAGAGAACACAGTTTTCTTATATGTATTCATGTCAAATATTTATGAAAATCCTATTCTTATTTTTGAATTTTTTACACTTACATGTGCTTTTCTCTAGTTACTGTATTTTTTCCTTATTAGTGTAATGCAATATAGGAATTCCAACTTTGTCTTGGAAATCAGCTTTATCTTAAAATTCAGCATTCAGCATTCAAAAATATTTTTCAGTAAATGGAAATTTTGTTGCTGGGGCAATTAGATCAAAGGGATTTAACTTTAGTGATCAAGCTAAAATGAGAAATGGAAAGGGAAACAGATAAAAATATGCAAGAAAATTTTGAAAAGCGGTAATTGATGGAAACTATCAGTAAGAGTTATTTGTAGGAGTTTGGAGATGATTCCCACATCATGTATATTGATGTAGTGGTGCTGTTCAGTTTTTTGAATGATTATTCTTAGTTAAGAAAGAAAAACTTTCAGTCATAAACATGCATAGAGATTAGTTTTAGGAATATTCTGACGAAACCAAACTCACTGTGTAGTTGGTATTATATGTACAGCCAGAGTGATGATAAAACATTGCACTAGTAACATTTACTGGCAGAAACAATCAATTGGTTAAGAGACTAAAACAGCTCTTATTTCTACAATGTCTTGCTGTGACAAATAAAAATATTTTACTTGTATTTTTGAATAATGAATTGAGGTTGTATTTTGATTTGAATCGTCCCTGTTCTGACCCTACCCAAGAAAATTAAATGGAGTTGTCCATACATGAAGAGAGTTAAGTAAGTCTTCTCTACTTTTCAAGTAAAATTGTGCATTTCAAGTGACTGACCAAAGGAATGTATTGAAAATTTACAGGTGCAGGTTTCTCCTGGAGAGTATGATTCAGTAAATCTAATTTGGACTAGATATGGTAAATTAAAAATATTTCCTTGACATTCTAATACAGCTCTTTGATAAATACCGCTGAATACATTTTTGTCATATATGATCTTAGAGGTTTCAAAGCTTTATGAAATCTCTATAAGAGGTGGTGGTTCATTGGGTACTGCTTCTTTCCAGTGTCTTCATTCCCATAATGTTAGCCTAGATTTCCTCTGTCTTCCTTTGCTTTTGTGGTTTGAAGAAAAGTTAAAAGAGAATTACTGGCCATATCTCTTGGTTTACAGAACGATACTCCTTTCTTTCCAAACTTTTGACACTCACTGCTCTTCAGAAAGTTTTGAGAAATATGCTTTAAGTTGTATTTTCATAAGTAGAAGCACGTCTCAAAGATTTCATATCCCCTTCTCATCATTCAGCTCAGCAGGTCACTAAGTAACAATTATAAGCAGGGTTTTCTTCCTTTATCAGAAAAGTTCCACTCAACATTTTTTGTCATTGTTTCCTGGGTGGTAGTTGACCTCACTGTGTCTGTTAAGTTCATAGTCCCCTGGAATCATCAGGCTGGGAGCAGTAAACACTGAAAACCATAAGATTCATGAGAATATATATGAGAGTCCTTTTAATTGTTTAGTTTCAACCATCGTATGCAAATAATTATTCATTTAATTAACAGTATTGGAGAATTAAATACTAATGGAGTATACAATAGTAAATGATGGGAAAATTCATTAAGCAAAGGTGTTATGAGGCTTTTAACTTGCATTTTGGGTTGATTTTAAGCAAAGGCAAAGATATTGACGCATGGAAGGAGTGGCACATATGAAAACCCAGTGGGTGAGAAGGGAAGGAGTGCTGTGTATGCTGTGTATTTATTCTTGGCATTGTAGTTATACCTCCATAGGGTATCTTTAGATTTTCAGTTCATTTGAGAAATATAGAATAATAATAGATTGTCACTGTTGTTTTACAGGCTGTCCTCACACAGCTTATACCTGCTATAAGTGAAAACAGACATCAAATGGCAGAATCTTTGTTAAACATCAAAGAAGATCTATGTGGAGTTGATAGGATGGGAAGGTATATATGTTTATCACTTTCTCAAACCTTGTGTGTGTTGTACAGTGGTAAATACTACTTAATTTGTAAATATTATATTAGTATGTAGAAGATTAAGTTATACTTAATGGAATATAGTGAAACCAAGCATCAGGTAAAAAGTCATTAGGCTGAAGAACAGAAATAATAGTATAGTATAGATTGTTGTTTGTTCATAATCTGACTTTTTGGTGATATGCTCTTATGTTAGCTGAAGGAGTTTCATATCAGTTTTATAAATTTTAAACTTATAGTTTACTTCTTGATTCACAATGAAATTTATGACCATTTCATCATTTTTTTCACCTCCTTTTCTTTTACCTGTTGCCTTTCAAATGCTGCATGAAGCATGAGCAGGAGCTGAGAATCATAATGTATTTTTGATGATTTTTAATATTAAACTGGTTTCTTTGAAGAATACTGGTGTTATGTCATCTCTGAGTAACTGTCAATTGTATTAACCACACATTGTTCATTTTTCCCTCTTTGGTTTCTAATAGATTTTGATGTTCTCGTTTTAATTGGCATGAGCATAGGGAAGATAAATAACTTTATTTAGGAAAACTTTTTCTTTAATGATGACAAGTCATAGGAGAAGAGTAAAGAGAAGAAATATAATCTTTATATTCATACAACGTGGACTTAATTCTGGGCTTTCATTCTTGCTTTGTGTGTAATCTTTGATAATTACTTATTCCCACATATGCTTCATGATATGAAAAAGAGCATAATATAATTCTGAATAGTTTTTGGAAGTTTATACACATAGCACTTAGTTTAGGTCCTAGAAAATATTTGCAGTATTACCGACTAAAACATATTAAGCTAATAATGTCATTATTTTAAATACATTATATTAGTATTATTAATTGTAGACTTCAAATAGCTTTTATTTATTTAAAGTTTAGATTAGTATGAAGTACTATATATTATATCAGACTACAGAAGTGATGGAGTTTTTTTTCAATTATACATTTACCTACTTCAGATAAATTAAATCTACATGGTTATTACCCATCAAAAAATTTTAAATGGGAACTTCTTCTATGCAATATCCTTATGGAAGAAGAGGCTTCCTGTTTGCTTTAGGCCTTTGAGTGAATTTACAAAAATTAACACTTGAGGTTCCAAGATACTTTTGTCTATAAGAATGTTTATTTGGTTAATTCTACACAGATAGGCAAAATATGAACTTGTTATAATATATTCAGATGTCTTTTAAAATATAACTATCTTAAGTACTTAAGAATGAAGGTATGTCTCTTAATTTAAGACAGCCCAGAAGCTTTAATATGTGTTATCACAATATAAGTAAAACCTTCTGCTTGGTATTGATGTCTTTGATAATGTTCTTTCTAGACAGCATGCAATACATTACGCTTTTTTGTGGCTGTGATACGTAAATGTTTACATGAGAATGCTATTTTATTCCAATTGAGGTTTAAAGCATGTCACAACTTTGATTTTTCTCATTACCATTTTTTTTTGTCTTGGAAAATCCACCTTAATGTAAATCTTGTTTTATTCTCCTGGAGCTCTCCCTTACACCATGTTTTTGAGTTTCTCAGTAACTTAAGGTGTCCTTAAAACCAAGGAAGAAAATTCTCCTTCACAAGTGAGTTGGAGAGGTAAAAAGAGAACAAACATTGCAACAATTCTTTTTCTCACTATCCTTTCCAAAATTTAATTGACTTTCAAGTCATATGTTTTTCATAGTAGTGACACTCCTAAGTTTTTAAAATATTTCCAAATTGTGTTTCAAAAAGCGGCCATTAAGCAGAATTCTCTGAAACTAAAGAAGCTTACTTGAATTGAAGACAGCTAATCCCCCTCATGACTCATCAGTATCCGTGTAGAACAGATGGAGCTGCCTTGAAGTGATTTGTTAATGAACATGGAAATGTAGTGTCATTTTGTAAAGGTCTATTGTTTCAGAGTTTGATTATGCAGAGAATCAACAATGGTAGTTCTATCGAAGTCATGACATATATTAGTCTTCTTCTCTTGGTAGGGTTGATTACTTCAAAAGTAGGGGAAATTTTGTAATTTATGTTTCGAGATAATTTGCTAAAATTAGATACAAATTATTAAATGTCTGATTTATTCCAACTTATGAACTGTAAAAACAAGAAATCTCTTAACCAAGGATTGGACTTAAGATTGTCTGATAAATGTAGTATTTGAATGTAATAGTCTGTGTAATAACACAAATTTGTTTTAGTTGTATTTTCAGAATGGTTCAGCATGGAAGAACAAGTTATTACATTAATCTTACTATTTATCCATGAATATTTTTATATGCTGTCATTAACTCTTCCAAATAACCTTGCTAACTAATTTAGTAAAATCCCTTCCTTCATAATCAGAACAAAGTTTGCCCCTGAGACAAAGGACTTTTGCTAGAAATACAGCTATTGTTTGCAGAGCTAGAAGCTCTTCTGATTTCAGATCACTTTCTATTGTATCAAGCTAATGGAGTTAATGTAGTGAGATGTATTGCCAGTTTCACCTAACATTTACTTTGTCTTTGAATACAAGATTAATTGAAAAAATGTTGTAGGTTGTAAGTTTGAATCATATGTAAAAATATGATACTACTTATAATATTAAATACTATAAAAGTTTTAATGCATTTAGTAAAAGATTTTCATATCAACATTAATATTATAATATTATTCATCACTTTTTAAATGGCAGAAAACCAATACCTTTGGAATGTGGAGGAAAAACACCTGAAAATTCTCCAAATAGCAAACCAGGTAAGACTTCTGATTATATATTACTTGTGAAAATCTTATCCCATATAAGAGAGTGAGAACAAGAAATTTTAATCTCAGGACAGCAGGTAAAATAATTGATATATAAATGACATTTACATATTTTCCTTCTACATTAGGAAAATAGATAAATTAGAAAATATCTTTTTGTAGCACTGGGGCTTGTACTCAGGGCCTCACACTTGTGAGTCAGGTGCTGTTACCACTTGATGCACTCCTCCAGTCCTTCCTAATAAATTTATTATTTCAGAATTATGAAAGAATTTAGTTGTATGAAAATTATAATCTAAGACAGTATTTGTGCTAAAATGATTCATTTAATTTGGGCCCTGAAAGCTTTTGTATATTTAAGTAGAAAGAAAGAAAGGGTTTTTTCCTCTATGTACTATATTTTTCTTCTATGGGCACTTAATAACAAATTTGGAAAGTTGTGAAATGGATACTCTAGATTTAAGGGTGGTGACTCACACCTGTAATCCCAACACTTGGGAGGTAAAAGAAGAGGATTTTGAGTTGGAGGCAGGTCTTGAATAGGCAGATGTTTCCAGGAATAACTGGGTTAAATAGGAGAACTTTCCCCCCCAAAATCCCAAAAAATAAAACTGGGCGGGTAGGAGGCATTGTTCAATTCATAGAGTGCACATCTATAAAGTGTGAGGTTCTGAGGTTAAACTGAGTACTGCCAAATCTAACAGCCATGTATCCTATTTAATTTTATGATAAATGGACTTCATTTAGAAGTGAATCTACTAGAATCATTTGTGTCATATAAACCTGATTTCTGTCATTGAAACAAGATAAAGTATTTTACTTTTCTTAATTTTTTGTTCTAATTATATAATGGAAATTATTTGTTGAATATGTTTTCAGTTTCTTCAATTAAGGAGCTAATGCTCACATTGTTACTCAGGTTGTCATTTCTTCAAATATTAAAGTAAATGAGTATCACTGCTGTAATACCTGCTCACACAAGGGTCAGTGAATACCTTTTGAAAATGGGTAGCTCTGTTCTGTAGTTCTGGGGATGCAACATAAAATATGATGGATGACAAACACATGATCAACCATTGAGGAGCAACCCCAGCCCTACTCTTATTTCTAGATAAGCTATGTCACTCTGAGAAGCAGGAGATTTAAAACAAAAACCTAAATGAGTTCCCTCAGCATAGGAAGATGCAGAGCAGACAAAATGCAAAGGAAATGCAAGGCACTTAAACAGTGTGGGTAGTTCATTTCACATCTCATTCGAACCATTTGCCAAGTAATGAGGAGGATATAATTCTCAATAGATACAAACATTACTTTATTTTTTAATATGTTCTTTTATCCTTGTCACTGATAATTTTATATAATTTTCTGGAAAAATATTCTCAGTTCAGATCTGCATCATCTTTAATTTGTTCTGTTGCTGTCCAAAAATCAACTCCTTCCTTTTATTTGAAACTCCAACACTCACCTTCCTAGCAACATGTGGAGTGACTTATCTCTGGTGCAAATATGACCATGAACCACTGTTTAAATCATTAATGTCCAAGTATTTTAAGGCTACATGTGAAGCTTTTGTGATGTGAATTCTGTGTTACTTTCCCTTCCTACCATTTTATTCTCCACTCTCATGTTGAGCATTATGAAACAGCTGATTGTATCCTCCTCAATGAGCTGTATATTTTTGAGAAATATAAACCCCATTTGCTACTTCTTTCTTCTAACTGACTTTCAGGATGTAATCATTTCCTGTCCTCTATCTGGCTGAGTTTACTCATGAAATTCCACATCCAGACACTAACTGTAGAAGTGTCAATTCTAACACGTTTTATTGACACTCTTTAAACTCCAGTGCCAATCACTTCGCAGGAACTAAAAATTGAATGATTGAGAAATGAAAACATATAAAGATGGTGCAAAGAGAACATAAGTTTTCCCCTGCCTGTCTAGAAGCAAAAAGATAGATATGCAAAGAAATAATTCATTGTTCGAGTGCTAAAGACATAGTAGGAAAGTCAATAAAGTACTATAGGAGCACTACCAAAAGAGGCACTTGTTCTTAAGGAAAAGTTGCTATAATCAAGGATTAAAAGAAGAAGAGAATTTTGCAAGGAAGTGGATGAAAATATTTCTGACATAAGGAGCAGGGTGTTCTCAGATGATGCATAAAAAGTAACCAGAATTATGAAAAATATAATTGCTGAAGAACATGCTTGGTCTCCTATGAGCCAGAAAAGGTATAAAGTCTGTTATCACAACAATGTATTGTGTGAGATAAGAGGATTGTGAGTTGGAGGCCAGCCTAGGTTACAAAGCAAGAGCCTATCTAAAACCAGTTACTATTACATGGAAGGGGAAATTGTAACGTGTGAGTTCATGTGCTTGTAGTATACTCCTAAATTTTGTTTCTAAAGTTTTGTTCATTGATGTTGGGTGGATGAATTGTGGATGAATCTTTGGGAGGATCTTATGCTTAAAATTTGTGATACCTAAATTCTCTGAGTGATATATTCCAATTTTGGATGATTAGAAAGATTTCCTAAAGAAATGAATATTCAAGTGAACATTAAGTTTATTTTAGATTTTTAATTGGGAAAATAAAAATAACTTTTACTAATTTTCATCAATTTTGATCCATTTTTATAACAAATTTTTTTTAATCTTAGTTTTCTAGGAGGTTATTTTAATTAAATATTTTTTTCTACAGAAAAGGGCTTAATAGTGTCATCAGATGAAGAGCAAGAGAGCCTTGATGGTAGTGAAAATAAGTTCCAGGTATAGAAACTATTCTTTAAATTTCTGGTTTAATAATGGTTTCTTGGATTTAATAATGTAGTAAATAAATTATTTTTCAGACTAACACTTTAGAATCAGTAGATCATAATGTATATTTAATATTATTTTTGAAAACATTTTAAATAGCAATAAATCCTGAAATATTTTATAAACTACAGAATATACTTTGTGTTATATGTATTGACACAATATTTTTCTGAATAACGACTGTGCTTCCATTTGAATAAACTTACATGATAAAGTAGATGAGATGGAAGTTGAGTGTTGTGATTACACCGTTGAAATAATGAACAATAAAACACAGTGATAAGCCCTGAGTCAGATCCATGTCAAGGGTGATCATTCCCTGTGGTTTACATTTATGTTTTATATTACCTGTCAGTATAACCAAGGTTAAAACTGAATGCTGCCTTGTATTCTTTAGTTGAGTGCAGTGAACACTGAAGGAGCATATAGGGTGATAAACTGAAGTGCCTGTTAAAAACAGGTGACTGTTTGAACCTCATTCAGGGGAAGATTATACTCGAGATGAAGATCACATTGCACGGATCATACAACTTTGGGGGAAGGTGCCTTGCAAGTTCATTGTGGCAGGAAAATTTTCCAAGGAATTTTTCACCAAAAAAAAGGTGACCTGAAGCACATCACAAAGCTGAAGCCCTGGGTGCTTTTTGAGGTTGTAGTGGAAAAGTATGAGTGGTCTCAAGAGGATGCAGCTGGCTTCACAGATTTCTTTCTGCCCATGCTGGAGCTCATCCCCTACAAGTGAGCCACTGCAGCTTCAAGTCTCTGCAACATCTTTGGCTGAATTCCTAAACCCTGCCCACCACTACAGCAGAGATCACCTCTAAATTGTTCCTTTTCTTTTCTTTTGACCGCGTGGAGATACCCACAGATCTGGGGCTTCCTACATGAATCTGTCCTCAGTAGAAAGCTGCCCAAAACTAGTGGACTACAAAATGTGAAACAGCCTTTTGCCCTATAGCTTCTCCTTTCCATTGAGACATCGCTAAATTATCAGCATCCTTTTTAGAAAGAGGGATCAAGATGTGAGAGCTCATCCTTTCATTCACTGACTCCAAGATCAAATTTTCTAATGCATATCCAAATGCATATCCTATTGCCAGCACAAGGATGAGGGGGAAAGGGTATTCATTCTGTGTGTGGCAGAGACATAAATTTGCTGTATCCAGGCTGTACCATCTTCCTGGATGGTTTCTGTTTTTTTTCTATGTTCACATTTTTTTCCTGCGACTTTTATGCTACTATCTTTTTAAATGAGCTGTATAAATACACCAAATTTGGATACCACTTTATCACTATTCAAAAAAATGTATATTCTAGAATGGGCCTTTTAGTGTTAAGGTACAAAAAATAAATTTCTACCTTACTTGATTTTATTGTATTAAATCAATAAACATAAGTAATTTTGACCCACTGTGTTTAGTGGAGATTAGTATATTTTTGAGATGAACTTAATACAGATAGAATGTATATCTAGGCTATATAGAGCCATACATTATAAAAGTATATATTCTGAACCAAAATTTAACAATTTGTTTTTCTGCCTGTTCAGATGTCATGGATTTTGCTCTTAATAAATTCAAGTTTGTCTTGAATTGCAAGTTAATTGTCCTTTTGAAAAGACATAAATAAAAAATATTTTAAAAATCTGGAAAAGATCGAAAAAAACAAAACAAAAATGGGTATAAACGCATAATAAAGTCTTCATGTTTAACATATATTGAGGCAAAAACATTTTATGTGAGGAAACCTTTGCGTCATTAAATTAAAAATTATTTTTTGGTAAAAATAACACAAAATGAATTATTGTTAACCAAAACAAAGAGTGACAGCTAGTAGAAGAGGGAGGGTAAAAGAAGGAAATTAAGAAGGATAAAATGGTTGTTTATAAAATTGTTCTATACAAAATAAATATAGAATTTGTAAATCTTTTGAAATCACCGTAAGAGCATGACTAAACTTGAAAAGAGACGAAAGGGGGAGATGAGTCGATTTGGGTTATGATACATATGTACATGGAAATGTCACAATGAATGAATGAGTCTCCTTATATAGCTCTCCTAACCAAACAAAAATGCCTTTCTTCAAAAAATGTAGAATAGGAAGGTAAAACAGGTCTTTTCTGGGCATTGTACCAGGTTGCTCATGACCCCATAGCTATTAGCCTATGGAGCTTGGATTCAGACTTGACATACTGACCTCTGGGTAGATATTGCTTCTATCATTGCATGAGATACCAATCTGTAACTAATGCATCCTTTTAATTTTTATCATCAGTTGCAGAGTCCCAACCAATTGTATGCAGCAATGCTTTAATTTACCATTGATGTTGTGGTGCGTTGAATACAAAAATATAAATTGCTCCATAGCTAGCCTCATCTTTATTCCCCTTTCACCAAATTTTATCAACGTGAGAAGTATCTGATAAATATACTTTAAAAAAAAATATGTTTTCGCCCAAGATCAGTGTCCCATAAATGTTTCTGTAAAGTGTCACATAGTATGATATGAGACTCCACTGGCCATGGAATCCCTGTTACACCAGCTCAGTCAATTCTCCAATTATAGTGCAAAAGCAAACTACAAATAACATGCATATGATTTGGTGCAGATGTGTCCCAATAAAACTTCCTATAAAAATCAGGGTGGGAAGATTTCTGTTAAATTATTAGTAATGATTTTTTTCTATTTGATTCAGTTACAAAAAACACAGGACAAACACACAGACGCTGGAGAGTGTGCTCACAAGAGGTCTTGTCTTCTTCAAAGGTATAATTTAAACCAGCCTACAGAGTAATATGAGTGTTTGTAAGTGATTAAAATATGTCTAGAAGTATATGAATTACATCAGTTGTGATGAAAAGTATACCTGTGTGAAGCCCGGAAGAAATTTGTTTAACTTTGACTGGACTGTTTAGTTTATGGCTGGGGACATATCTCCAGGGTAAAGTGTATATTACTGTATTATTGTGATATTCACCCACTGTCACCCTCTCTTTTCTCACCCACGCCTACTGGTCCCACTCCCCAAAATGGTTCCCTTTGACTATCATGTCATATTGGACTTTTTTTGGTGTAGATTACACATAAAAGCAAAAGCATGCAATATTTGTGTTTCTGAACTTGCCTTATCTAGCTTAACATCATGTCCTCCATTTCTATCCATTTTCCTGCAAAGGACATAACTCCATTTTCTGTATGCCTGACTAATACTCCATTGTATATATGTACCACATTTTCTTTATCTAATGATTGCTTGTTAGCATTTAGCTTGGTTCCAGATCTTCTCTGTTGTAAACAGTGCTGCCTTAAACATGGTTGTGAGGATACCCAATCTGTATGTTTGCTGCCATTTTCACATGAACACTCAATGTTGTTTTGATTTGCATTTCCTTTAAGGATTATTATTTTTTCATTGTCAATTGATACTTCTTTTGAAAACTTTCTGCTCAATTTGATTAACCATTTATTAATTGGATTATTTGTTCAATTAGTCTTTAATTGTTTTGAAACTCCTTTGTATTCTGGATTTTATTCCTTTGTCTGAAGAATGGCTTGCAAGGATTTTCACCCATTCTGTAAGTTCTCTCTGGACTCTGGAAATTGTTTTCTCTGATGTCCAAAGCTATTTATTTGATAGAACCACATTTGTCAATGCTTATTCTTATTGCTGATCTATTGGAGTCCTATTCGGGAAGTTGTTTCCTACATTTGTATCTTCCAGGGTTTTCTCTACACTTTTCTGTAGTATTTTCAGTGTTTTAGGTCTTACCATAAGGGCCATGATCTACTTTGAACTGATTTTATAACAGGGTAAGACAAAGGGATCTAGTTTCAGTCTTCTACATGTGGATATCCAATAGTCACAACATCATTTATTGAACAGATGGTCTATTCTCCAACACATGGTTTTTGTTTCCTTGTCAAAGATCAGATGACTGTGGCTGTGCTGCTTTATTCTGGGCCTTCTGTTCCATTGGCATTCATGGCTATTTTTGTGCCAATACCATACTGCTTTTTTAGTATGGCTCTATAGTACAATTTAAAGTCAAATAATGTATACACATGTAAGTAAAAGTAAAAATGTAAAATAAAATAAATAAAGTGAAATATTGTTACCTCAACCATAACTCATTTCTGCCAGGATTTG
Organism: Castor canadensis; assembly: GCF_047511655.1. NCBI lineage: Eukaryota > Metazoa > Chordata > Mammalia > Rodentia > Castoridae > Castor > Castor canadensis. Next base: position 63,957,352 of record NC_133400.1, read on the forward strand.
TTTGGCTATTTGAGGTCTTTCATGCTTCCATATGAATTTTATTTTATTTTTATTTTAAATTTTTTGGGCACTTGGTTATTGAGGATATGGTTTCTGTTTCATCCCTTTTTGTACAATGATGGCAGTTGTTCTTATCAGAGATAGGCTTTATCATATTTTGAAGTATGTTCCTCTATTCCTATTTCTTCAAAGTTTTTATCATGAAAGGGTATGGAATTTTGTTAAAGAACTTTCCTGAATCTATTGGTATAATCATGTGATTTTTGTCCTTTATTTGTTTATGTGCTGTCTTACATTTATTGACCAATGTATGTTGAACAATCTTTGCATCAACTTAATGAAATTAATTTGGTTATAGTGTATGATCTTTTCAAAGACTATTTAATTTGTTTATAAGTATTTCATTGAGATGAGGTTTTTTTGCAAGTATGTTCATATAGTGAATAGATCTATAATTTTCTTTGTTATTTCCTTATGTGGCTTCAGTTTCAGATAATATTGGATTTGTAAATGAGTATGGTAGAGTTCCTTCTTTTACAATTTTATTAAATATTTTGAGAAGCATTGATGTTTGTTCTTCTTTAAAGGTCTGGAAGAATTTGACAGTGAATTCTTCTGAGCCTAAGCTCTTTTTTGTTGGTACCTTTATTACTGCTCCAATGTCCTTGCTTTTTTAGAGTACTGTAAGCAATTGGTAGCCTCTTGAGTAAATATAGACAGGTCAGATGAGTCTACAAATCTATCCATATTTTCTAGATTTTCCAGTTTATTACAACATCAACTTTACAAGTATTCACTAATGACCCACTGGTATGCGTTGCTATTTGATGTGATATTCCCTTTCTCTTCTTTGTGCATTATCCACAAAACACAACTAAAAATATGTTGCAGTTATCAAATACTCTACATTTCATATTTTAGTATATAATAATTTATGTAATCATCTTTGAGAATTTGTTTTCACATTATGTGGAATTTTCAATTTTGATCTGAGAATAAATTTGAAGTATATATGTGTATTGTAGGCTGACTTTGGAACACCCCCAGTTAATAGATACAATAAGAGAGCAAAAAAAGAAAATGGAACAACTTCAGGAGAAGCAATTCAGTTCAATTTTGGTAAGTATGTCTGTCATTAATTTCTGTGATGCTGTTACAAAATTTCTCTTTGTGTACTAATAATATATAGAAATATTTTAGACAATATTAAAAGCATTTGTTACTACTTGTTTTAGTAGTGCAAAGATTCTTAACTGTATAGAAGTGGGTGACTTAAATCATAAGGTTAATGATGTTTATAACATTTTAATAACAAAGATTGTGATAGACTGCAACCTATATTTTATACAATCCATGCATTGATTTTCCATTCATCTGTTGATGAGCAAGTGCATTTTATCCACATTTTGGATGCTGTGAAGAATGCTACACTGAATATTGGCATACAAATGTCTGCGTTACTGGTTACATTTTCTTCATAGAAATTGAGAACAGAATCACACAGTGGACACTACCTTGGAACAGTGAAGTAATTGCTCCCACTGACTGGTTTCTTTAAGTCACAATGGTTACATTCATACAGTTGGATTAGAGAGATAAACATCTTGAGAGAACTTTTGCTATGTTTTGTTTTTTTTGGCAGTTCTGGTTTTTCACTTAGGGCTTCACACTTGCAAGGCAGTCACTCTATCGCTTGAGATACTTTTCAGCTAGTTTTTTTGCTGGATATTTTCAAGATAGAGTCTTGCAAAATATTTGCCCAGACTGTCTTTGAACTGCAGTCTTCTTGATCTTTCCCTCCTGAGTAGCTAAGATTATAGCCATCAGCCATCGGTGCCTGTTGGGAGCAATTTGTGCTTTTTTTTGGCTGAATAAATTAATAAATAATTTTTTAGTACTCATATAATTCATTCCCCTTTTATTGGTTTACCCTTTTACTGGTTTACTTTTCGTACATGTGACATAGTTTATTGTTGGGGAGTCTTCTCTGAATGAGAGTCCCAGGAGATATCTCCCTACAAAAGTGTCCTTACAGACATGTAATACTGTTTCAAAATTTGAAAAGGTGTAAAAGTGCCCCCAACCTATTAAACTTACTGAAAATAATGACGGAATTTCTATAGACTTCCAAAGTCATGAAATCGGAATATAGCACAGAATTTTTAGCATTCTGAATTCTACACTGTGAATCACAAATTTAACAAAGGACCTCCACCCCAGGCAACAGTTCTTGATTTCTCCAGAAAGCTCTCAATTCATGGGTCTCTATGGCAGTGGTTCGCTCTGTTACGATTTTTGATGTACACAATTTTGATTATGAACTGTGTGTGCTGGGAAGAGAAGCTAGCTGCAACAGCTCACTCAAGCCTTCATAGAAGAGACTTCACTAAGGAGACTTCTATAAAGTCATATCTACATAGAAAATAAATTTACTCAAATTTCAAAAAGGACAAGTTGAGAAAGAGATTCTCATGGAAAAGTTTTGCATTATAACAGGAAGACAAAGTATGGTTGTTATCATTCAAATGTGGACCCAAGCACATCCTTGAAATTCAGAAATTTTATTCCACTCAATGTAAAACCAATAGGAATCAACATGAATGATATGAAATTAGTTATGTGCAACAGTAACCCACAACTGGTAATGGGTTCTGAGGTTATAGTATATGAGAAGTGAACTAGGGGAAAGACAGAAATATATAAATGACCTTGGTAAAGAGGTCAGGGCTTGAAGTGTGGATTAGGAATAATAGTTGAAGCCTTTGGATTTCAGAAACCCTGAGAAAATTTACAAAGAGAAAAATATATGAGCCAGGATAAGGCAACAGTGACTGGTGTTTTGAAATGAAACAGAGTGAAGGTTACAGGTACTCTTGGCATTTGCTTTGAGAAATTGTGAAGGATAAGAACTAAACATTTAAAAATGTCTTTGATGACCCTGAAATTTTCATTGAAGTTATAGGATTAGAAGTAATTTCTTATTGTAAAATAAGACACTAAGTGATTTTTAAATAGATTTGTATACTAGACTCTATTTTAAGAATATTAGGAATCAAAGATTGAAATAAACAGGATGATAGGAAACTCAATAGCTAGACAGATGTTAATTTTTTTTATTGTAGAGAAGGAATTTTAAATAGAAATTGTTATTAACAAAGGAAGACTTAAAACTCCTGGCAGAATTCTTTAAAAGAATGATAGTATTTTTCTCATCCTAAAGTCAGATGAGAATTAAGAATATAATAAGGTGAGCTGAGAGTTTTAAAAATTGCCTAAATAAAAAATGATTTAAATAAACCTTGATTAGCTGGAAGTATTTATTTAAATGTTTCCATGGTATTTTTAAAAGTTAACAAACATAATTATACTTAATTATTTTCGTAAATAGAAGTGTAACAACATTTATTTTTATTAAATAAGATCTGGAAATTTAAATTACAGAGAACATAGTTGTGAAAGTATAATTCAATTTCAGCTGTTTTAAAAGAAGTCATAACGTACGTCTGTGCGTATTGCCATCAGTTTTATAAAATGTGTTTGGTGAACTTGTCTAGAAACCTAACTCTTAAACTTATGAGAATAATGTTTCACAAAAGAAGAGTGAGAATCCATACTTTTAAATCTAATTGTCTTTATTTTTTCAAAGAATGATGATTTAAACAAACTGATTGAGGCAATTAAATCCCTACAATGTAATGTGAAGAAACAATGTGAGAAAAAGTGCAAAGTAAAAAAGGAGAAAACTGGGTAAGATTTTTTAATATTTAAATGATTCAACCATTCAGTAATCAATTAAACTGTAATTTCACTAAAATATAAATGCAACTTCATTTTATATCTGCCTTTTTATAGGTTAACTAAAAATACTCCCTTTTCCAGTTTACTTCAGAAACTCATAGCAGAAAATGAAAAATTCTTTGTAACAAATATGACATTTGTTCTTCAATATTTATGAATGTGAAAATGACCATGATTCTGGTCTATTATGTACACTGCACTCTAATTCATGTAACTTGAATTTTAATTTCTGAAGATATTTTAGCTTTCTTTCCTTCTTTCAGTATTGTCCTTCCCTTTAGAATTCCAACATTTTAATAATTAAATATCACTTCTTTTTTTTCTTTTTTTATTGTTGTGATGGGTGGGAGTACATTGTAGCATTTACAAAATTATTACAATGTATTAATTATACCATACTTAAATTCACCCCCTCAGCTGCTCCTTTTCATCCTCCCTCCCCTGATTCCTGGAACAGTTTCAACAGTTATCGTCTTTTCATTTACATACATGTGTATACATTATCTGCACGGTATTTAGCCTCCTACCCCTTTCCCCATATCATCCTCCACCCGCCAATGCTAAACCCCCTCCTCCCCTAAGCAGGACCTGTTCCAATCTCCTGTTCTCCAATTTTGTAGAAGAAAACACATAAAAGATGAAAAAGATAAACATGGCATTTTTTGCTAGTTTGATATAAAGATAGCTACAGAGAGTTTCCTTGTTTTGTTTCCATGCATGTGTGTCATACAACCCCAAATGTTTCATCTCTACCAGTCCTCTTCACTTCTCCCTAGTCCCCTTCCCATGGAGGCCCCGGCCAGTTTAAGATTTCTATATTCATTCCTGTACCTTGAGCACATCAGCCACATTCAAGTTTTTGATTTCCTTCTCTTGTCCTATCCCTCCTGTGCTCTGCCTCCCCTTAGTGTGACCTATGTCCCATAATACTTCTGCATTTCTATTAGGTCTATAATCTGCACATGAGGGAGAACATGCAGCTTTTGGCCTTCTAAGTCTGACTAACTTCACTTTAGTAAGGTTCTCCAGTTCCATCCATTTACTTTAGAATGACAAAATTTCATTCTTACTTGTGGCTGAGTAAAATTCCATTGTTCATCCTTGGCACATTTTCTTTTTTTTTTCTTTTTCTTTTATTATTCATATGTGCATACAAGGCTTGGGTCATTTCTCCCCCCTGCCCCCACCCCCTCCCTTACCACCCACTCCGCCCTCTCCCTCTCCCCCCCACCCCCTCAATACCCAGCAGAAACTATTTTGCCCTTATTTCTAATTTTGTTGTAGAGAGAGTATAAGCAATAACAGGAAGGGACAAGGGTTTTTGCTGGTTGAGATAAGGATAGCTATACAGGGCATTGACTCACATTGATTTCCTGTGCATGGGTGTTACCTTCTAGGTTAATTCTTTTTGATCTCACCTTTTCTATAGTACCTGGTCCCCTTTTCCTATTGGCCTCAATTGCTTTTAAGGTATCTGCTTTAGTTTCTCTGCGTTAAGGGCAACAAATGCTAGCTAGTTTTTTAGGTGTCTTACCTATCCTCACCCCTCCCTTGTGTGCTCTCGCTTGTATCATGTGCTCATAGTCTAATCCCATTGCTGTGTTTGCCCTTGATCTAATGTCCACATATGAGGGAGAACATATGATTTTTGGTCTTTTGGGCCAGGCTAACCTCACTCAGAATGATGTTCTCCAATTCCATCCATTTACCAGCAAATGATAACATTTCGTTCTTCTTCATGGCTGCATAAAATTCCATTGTGTATAGATACCACATTTTCTTAATCCATTTGCCAGTGGTGGGGCATCTTGGCTGTTTCCATAACTTGGCTATTGTGAATAGTGCCTCAATAAACATGGGTGTTGGCACATTTTCTTAATCCATCATTTGAAGAGGTTCATCTTAGCTGTTTCTATAGCTTAGGTATTTTGAATAGTGGTGCAATAAATCTGGGTGTGTAGGTGGCTTTGCAGTAACCTGACTCACACTGCTTTGGGAATATCCCCAGGAGTGGTATTGCTGGAATTATATAGTAGATTTATTTTTAGCTTTTTAAAGAACCTCCATATTGTTTTCCATAGTGGTTGTATAAACTTACATTCCCACCTACAGTGTATGAGGGTTCCTTTTTCCCCACATACTCACCAAAATTTGCTGTTGTTGTTCTTGATGGTAGCTATTTTAACAAGAGGGAGATCAAATGTTAGTGTGATCTTGGTTTGCATTTCCTTCATGGCTAGAGATTTGAGCATTTTCATGTGCTCTTTAGACACTTGGAATTCTTCCTTTGAAAAAGTACTGTTCAATTCAGTTGCCCATTCCTTTATTGGGTCATTGTTGTTTTGGGGATCTGAGCTCCCTGTGTATTCTGGTAATAAGTCCCTTGTCCTTGTCTGATGTACAGTGATCTGAGATTTTGTCCCATTCTATAGGTGGCCTCTTCAATTTACAGACCATTACTTTTGTTGTGCAGAAGCTTTTTAATTTCATGTAGTCTCATTTTCCATCTTTTCTCTTAGTTACTGAGTTGCTGGATTTATACTGAGGGAGTCGCTACCTAAGCCTACTGCTTCCAGTGTATTCCCTTCTCTGTCCTGCACTAGCTTCAAGGTTTCAGGTTTCATACTAAGGTCCTTTTTACACTTTTTAGTTCATATTTGTACAGGGTAACAAACATGGATCTAGTTTCAGTTTCAGTTTTCTACAGGCGATATCCAGTTTTCCCAGCAACATTTGCTAAAGAGGCTGTCTTCTCTCCATCATATGTCTTTGGTAACTTTGTCAAAAATTAGGCAAGTGTAGCTGTGTGGATTCATGTTTGGGTCTTCTGTTCCACTGGTCTTTATGTCTATTTTTGTGTCTGTACTATGTTGTTTGTTTTGCTATGGCTTTGCAGTAGTTTGAAGTCTGATATTGTCATACCCTCAGTGTCATTCTTTTTGCTCAAATTTTTTTGGCTATTCTAGTTCTTTTGTATTTCCAAGTGAACTGTAGGTTTGATTTTGCAATCTCTGTGATGAATGTCTTTGGAATTTTCAGGGGAATTGTGTTGAACATGTAGATTGCTTTCAGTAGTGCAGCCATATTTGCTATGTTGATTTTGCCTGCCCATGAGCATTGGAGATCTTTCTACCTTCTGAAGAAGTAGTTAAAGTATTCCTATTTGCATAGGACACTCTGATACTTAAAACACCGAAAAAACTTCACACCAAAACTCCTAGACACCTTAAACAGCCTCAGCAAAGTAGTAGGGTACAGAACCAATGTATAAAAATCAGTAGCCTTTCAACACAACAACAATGAACACATTGAGAAAGAATATAGGAAAACAATTCCACTTATAATGGCCTCAAAAAAAATCAAATACATGGAACAAACTTAACAAAGTATGTGAAAGACCTCTACAATCAAAACTATAAAACACTGAAAAAAGAAAGATGTGTGTTCATTTTTAACAACATCAAAATTTATGCTGATTTTTCTTAAATTTTCTTTCTACCCTTTCATTTTTAGTTACAAATAATATCATGGAGTGTTCTCATTTTCCACATGTATCTCCCAAATACACACAAGATAAACATGTTTTTCAACTTGTTTGTTTCTAACCCTCCTCCTCCACCCCCACACTGTATATGTTTATGTATATGTAGAGAAACACATGTGATGTCCAGTCATGCCTTGGTATCTTCAGGGAACTACTTGAGGACACCCTGCAATAAACAAAATCCATATATACTTGTATCCCTTATATGACTTATATTTAACTAACTTTTATCCTCTTGAATTTTTAAAATCAGCTTTGAATTATGTGTAATTCCTAATATAATATAAATAATTGCTATATTGTGTTGCTTAGGGAAAAATGACAAGGATGAAATGTTTGCACATGTTCAGTAGAGATGAAATTTTCCCTCAGTATTTTCAATACACAGTTCATTGAATCCCATGATGGAGAAATCATAGATAAGGAAGACTGACTTGTAGACCCCAAAACATGTTTGACTCACAGACAAAGAATGAAAGCAACAGATTAAAAAACATGGAATGCTTTCCGGTGTCTTTCAATGCCACCATCAGGGGCTGCATTTATCCTTCTTTGCTTAGGACTTGGATTTGTTCTCTGATTCAATGAATATTTTCTCTCCTTTAAGTGTCTTTCTGTTTATATGGCTTATATCTCTTGTATTTTGTCAATGTGGGGATAATGAAGGTCATAGATTTCTTCTTAAAACTACATATTTTCCTGTTATTTCTGTGTTGATTTCCTTTCTGCTAATGCTTTTAAAAATCTCTTCATTTTTCCCTCAGCACACACTTCAGGCATTTTTGCTGTCTTTTTATACTTTGATGATTTTCTTGAATATAGAGTGTGTGTTTGTGTGTGTGTGTGTGTGTACACTGGAATTGATCTAAGCACATTCCAAACATATGCTGTACCAATGAAGTTCACCCCAGTGTTCCTTAATTTTTTTTGGTGCTTTCTTTTTTCTTTCTGTTGACCATGGTCTAAAGATAAAATGTCTTTTCTTGTATCTTTTTGAAACAGTTATACAAAATCACATCTTTCTTCTTCAGCATGATTACTTACCTTTGAATTATGGCTAATATTAAATTAATATCTCATTAACATTGTAAAAGTTATATTAATTATCAGAATTCTCTATATAGCTCTACAATAATTCATTATTTATAGTATAGTTTGCAAAATATGTTCATTTTTTCTGTGATTATATGTCACCAGAATATATACAAAGATATTAGCTTAAAATAAATGAAAAGGATCATGATTTACAAATATGTATCTTTCACATGATAGAACGTTAATTAATAAATTAGAATTTAATATTTAACAATTTCATTTACTATTCTGTATATTCTACCAGATGTAACAACTTAAAAAACATGACAAAAGAGAAGTTAAATGAGCAAGAAAATGGAGAATTTCATTCCTATGAAGATGTAAAAACTGAACAATTTAAAGGAGATATTGAGATCAATCTGCTAAAAGAAAAGGTAATCACTAAAAATTTACTTTATTAGTCCATATTACTTATACAGAAGGGTTTCATTGTACCTCTTTCATACATGCATCTAATGTTTTGACCACATTCATCCCCTCTATTACACTTTTATAACTCATGTATTCATAAGTGCATACATTGTTGGGACCATTTCTCTCCCCTGACCCCAACCCCTCTCCCCCCATCCCCATTGTTTCCAAGCAGTACCTGTTCTGCCCTTTTCTCCAGGTGTGTTGGAGTAGATGTAAGCAATAATAAGAAAGACAAATCATTTTTGCTAGTTGAGGTAAGGGTAGCTATACAGAGAGATTCCTAGCATTGCTTCCATAAACAGGTGTATTACAACCCGAATTGATAAATCTCTACCTGACCTCTTCACTACTTCCCTGTCACCTTCCCATACTGACCTCTGTCATTTTAAGGTTACTATATTAGCTTCTCTGCAGTGGGGACATGAAACATTTCCAAGTTTTGGGTTTCCTACTTATCCCTATTCCTCCCGTATGTGCTCTACCCTTAGAGTGTAACCCAAGTCCAACAACACTGCTGCATTTGCCATAGATCTAAAGTCCACATATGAAGGAGAACATACGATTTTTGGTCTTCTGAACCTGGGTAATCTCGCTTAAGTTGATGTCCTCCAGTTCCTCCATTTACTTAGGAATGATTTCATTCCTCTTCATGGTTAAGTAAAATTCCACTGTGAATAAATACTACATTTTAATAACCCATTCATCAGTAGTGGGGCATCTTGGCTGTTTCCATAACTTGGGTATTGTGAATAGCACTGCAAAAAACATGGGTGTGCAGATGCCTCTGGAGTAACCTGAGACACATTCCTTTGGGTATATCCTTAAGAGTGGGATTTGTGGATCATATGGCAGATCTCTGTTTAGTTTTTAAGAAGCCTCCATATTGTTTTCCAGAGTTGCACTAGTTTGCAGTCCCCCTTCCCACCAGCAGTGTATGAGGGCTCCTTTTTCCCCACATCCTCACCAACACCTGTTGTTGGTGGTCTTTTTGATGATAGCTATTCTTTCTAACAGGGGTAAGTTAGACTCTTAGTATAGTTTTGATTTGCATTTCCTTTAAGGCCACAAACAGTGAACATTTTTTCATGTGTTCTTTGGCCCTTTGAATTTCTTCTTTTGAAAAAGTTATGTTTAGTTCATTTGCCCATTTCTTGACTGGTTTATTGATTTGGGGGGATTTTAATTTTTGAGCTCCCAGCATATTCTGGTTATCAGTCCTTTGTCTGATGTACAGCTGACAAATATTTTCTCCCAGTCGGTGGGTAGTCTCTTCAGCTTAGAGACCATTTCTTTTGTTGTGCAGAAGCTTTTTAATTTTATGTAGTCCCATTTGTCCATCCTTCATCTTAATTGCTGAGCTGCCGGGGCTCTATTGAGGAAGTCCTTACCTATACCTACTGATTCCAGTGTATTCCCTACTCTTTCTTGTACTGACTTCAGAGTTTTGGAGCTGATATTAAGGTCCTTGATCCATTTTGAGTTGATACTAATACAGGGTGATAAACATAGATCTAGTTTCAGTTTTTTGCTGGCAGATAACCACTTTTCCCAGCAACATTTGTTGAAGAGGCTGTTTTTTCTCCATTGGATAATTTGGTGCCTTTATCGAAAACAAGATGGCATGGCTTTGTGGATTCATATGCAGATCCCCTATTCTGTTACACTGGTCTTCATATCTGTTTTTGTGGCAGTACCATGCTGGTTTTATTGCTATTCATTTATAATGTAGTTTGAAGTCTGGTGTTGTGATATCCCTAGCATTGCTCTTTTTCCTGAATATTGCCTTGGCTATTCACAGTCTCTTGTGTTTCCATATGAACTATGTTGTAGAATTTTTGATCTCTGTAATGAATATCATTGGGATTTTGATCAGAGTTGCACTGAACATGTAGATTGCTTTTGGTAGTATAGACATTTTTCCTATGATGATTCTACCAATCCATGAGCACTGGAGAACTTTCTACCTTCTGTAGTCTTCCTCGATCTCTTTCTTCAGGGGTTTGTAGTTCTCCCTGTAGAGGTCATTCACAATGTTTTTTATGATTAGTCCTATGTATTTGATTTGTTGAGGCTATTGTAAATGGACTTGTTTACTTATATTCTTTCTCAATTTGTTCATTGTTAATGTATAGAAAAGCTAATGACTTTTGTAAGTTGATTTTGTATCCTGCCACTTCGCTGAAGCAGTTTATGGTGTCCAGGAGTTTTTTGGTAGGGTTTTTGGGTGTTTAAGATATAGGATCATGTCATCTGCAAATATGGATATTTTGACAGTTTCTTTACCTATTTGCATTCTTTTTATTTCTTCTTCTTGCGTAATTGCTCTGGCTAGGAATTCCAGGACTATGTTTACTAGGAGAGGGGATAGTGGGCACGCTTGTCTCATTCCTGATTTTAGGGGAAATGGTTTCAGTGTTTCTGCATTACGTATGATGTTGGAAATAGGTTTTTCATATATACCCTTTACAATGTTCAGGTACATTCTTTCTATTCCTAGTTTTCTTAGATCTTTTATCCTGAAGTGGTGTTGGATCATATCAAAGGCTTTTTCTGTACCTATTGAGATGATCAAGTGCTTTTTGTCTTTGCTTCTTTTTGTCTGCTGTGTTACATTTATAGATTTGTGTATGTTGAACCACCCCTGCATCCCTGGGGTGAAGCAAACTTGGTCATGGTGTGTAATCTTTCTGATGTGTTGTCAGATTTGGTTTGCCATTGTTTTATGTGGATTTTTGCATTGATGTTCAGTAAGGACACTGACCTATAGTTCTCCTTTTGGGGTGTCTTTGTCTGGTTTTGGGATGAGTGTAAAACTGGCTTCATAGAATGAGTTTGTCAGTATTCCTTCCCTTTCTATTTTGTGGAAAAGATTAAGGAGAGTTGGTATTAATTCTTTTTTAAAGGTATGGGAGAATTCAGCAGCGAATCCTTCAGGTCCTGGACTTTTCTTTTGTGGGAGACTTTTTATTCCTGCTTCACATTCATTTTGTGTAATAGATCTATTCAACTGGTTAATACCCTTTTGGTTCAATTTTGAATGATCATAAGTATATACAAATTTGTCCATTTCTTCATGATTTTAAAATTTATTGGAACATAAGTTCTCAAAGTAGTCTCTGATGATTTCTTGGATTTCCATGGAGTTTGTTGTTATCTCCTCTTTTACGTTTCTAATGTTACTAATTTGTGGTTTTTTCTGTCCTCATTTTAGTCAGATTTGCCAGGGGTCTGTCAATCGTGTTGATTTTTTCAAAGAAACAACTTTTTTTGCATTAATTGTTCGTATGATTTTTTTCTACTGTATTAATTTTTGCCCTTATTTTTAGTATTTCTCTCCTTCTACTTGTTTTGAGTTTTGCGGGTTCTTGTTTTTCCAGGAGTATGAGGTGCATCATTATATCATTGATTTAAGGTCTTTCTGTCTTTTTAATATATGCACACATGGCTATAAACTTCCCTCTTAGGACTGCCTTTGCCGGGTCCCATATGTTCTGGTATGTTGTGTTTTCATTTTCATTAACTTCCAGGAAACTTTTAATTTCCTCTTTTACCTCATCAATGACCCACTGATCAGTGAGCAATGTGTTGCTCAGCTTCCAATTGTTTGCACATTTTCTGCTGCTGTGTTCATTATTGAGTTCTAATTTTAATGCGCTGTAATCAGGTAGAATGCATGGGATTGTGTATGTTTTCTTATAAATGCTGATGCTTGCTTTCTGCCTTAAGAAATAATCAATTTTGGAGAACATTCCATGGCCACTGAGAAGAATGTATATTGTGCAGATGTTGGATGACATATTCTGTAGCCATTGGCTAGGTCCATTTGATCTATGGTATAATTTACTTCTAGAATTTCTTTATTGATTTTTTGTTGGATCACCTATCTATTGATGATAGGAGGGTATTAAAGTCTTCCATTACCACTGTGTTTGAGTCTGTATATGCTGTTTGATACTTCAGAGTATGTTTGATGAAATTGGGCATTGACACTGGGTGCATATAGGTTGATTATTGTTATTTCCTTTTGGTGTATTTCTCCTTTTATTAGTATGGAGTGTCTTTCTTTATCTTGTTTGAGCAATGTTAATTTGAAGTCTTATTTGTCTGAGATAAGTATTGCTACTTCTGCCTGTTTTGTTGGACTATTGGCCTGGTAAATCTTCTTCCAGTAATACACCTAAACTAGTGCTTGTTTCTGTTGATGAGATGGGTCTCCTATAAACAACAGATTGTTAGATTTTCCTTTTTAATCCAGTTTGCCAAACTGTGTCTTTTGTTGAGAGAGTTAAGTCTGTTAACATTCAGTGTTAATATTGATAGGTATGTGATGATCCCTGTCATTTAGTTGTTTTTGTTGTGTAAGGGTTTGATTGTATGCAACCAAATCAATGTTACTCCCTGATTCCTTGGCTTTTCGTCTCCTGTGGTTTGGTACTGCCTGTACTCTCATGGTTTTGTTTGCTTTCATTTTCTGTATGAAGAATTCCTTGGAGAATCTTTTGTAGTGGTGACTTGGTGACTTGGTGGTTGTTTATTGTTTTAGTTTCAGCTTATCCTGGAAGACTTTTATTGCTTCATCTATTTTGAATGATAATATTGCTGGGTAGAGTATCCTAGTGTTAAAGTTTTTTTTCATTCAGTGCCCAGAATACTTCACTCCATGCCTTTCTTGCTTTTAAGGTTTCTGCTGAGAAATCTGCTGTGATTTTGATGGATTTACTTTTGTATGTTATTTGTTTTTTCTCTGTTACAGCCTTCACTGTTACACTTTTTCATGCTCCCCAACCTTCTTTTTTTTGGAAGCTATCTTACAATTTTTAGTGGGTTTCATTATATCCTCTTCCTATGTGCAAAAACTAACTTCAATCATATTCTCTTGTCCCCAGCCTCTCTTTTACAACTTCCCCCATGTCACTTGTCTACTCCTCTACATATTCCCCCATTATGATCATGTATTTTTATGTCCTACCTTCATCATATAAGAAAAATGTGGCATTTTTCTCTGTGTCTGGATTATTTTGCTTAATTCAATGATTTGTACTTCCTTCCACTTTCCTGAACATACATAACTTCAGTCATCTTCATGGCAAAATAATATTGCATCTAGTGATATATACCACAGTTAACACATTTTCTTTATTCATTAATTGATTGGCACCTAGGCTGATTCTATAACTGATTTATTGTAAATTGTGCTGCTATAAATGGGTGTGTAGTTATCTCTACTTTCTGCTCTGATTTCTTTGTGTATGTGGTATAGGGTAATCATATGTAGTTTTTAAAAGGACCTCCATACTGATTTTCAACATGGATAGAATAACTTACATTGCAACCAATAGTGTATAAGGATTCTTTTCCCCTCACATTCTTGCCAATAATATCAGTTATTTATTTTCTTGAGCATAGCTATTCTGACTAGGATGAGATGTTTTCATTTGCACTTAAGATCTAAAAATAATAGAAAGGAAGGTAAATAAAACAAAATACGACTTCATTTCCATGAATATTTCAAAACTAGCCAGCAACAGAAATTGAGATAACATGAAACTTAAGGTAATTTTAACCAGTTTGAGTACCAAAGACTCACTTAAATTTAGAAAATGTTAAATCCATCAGCACTTTGAAGAGTGTAATGAAGAGTTTTGAAAATTTTGAAGTTTGAAGTCAATGAAAAGATGTTAGTTTTTAAAGTAAAAATCATGTGTTGATTTGCTTATTTTTTGAACCCTGACTGATGAACAAAAGCCAAGCAGTATGACTTTAGCTGACTACAAATCAGAAATATTAATTCCAGTACTTTGATAATACCTTTATTGAGATATAATTTAAATATTACATAATTTTGTTATTTAATGTATCCAAGTAAGTAACTTTTAGTAGAGTTATGGAATCATTACCACATTTTAGGACATTTTTCACGTTAAAAAGAAATGTCCTACCTCAAAGTCATCACCCATTTCTTCCCTGCTCAGCCTTTGGAAACAATCAGTATACTTTGACTCTATAGATTTGCCTGTTCTACTCATCTTGTATTAATGGAATCTCACAATATGTGCCTACCTTCTTTTGGGAGTGGCTCCTTTACTTAGCATAGTGTTCTCAGGGTTCATGTGTGTTGTGGAAGTATCACTTCTTACTTATTTCTGAATAATATTGTCTTGTATGAAAGTAGCACATATGCTATTTATCCACTCATCCATACATGGAAATTTCAGTTCTCTTACCAATGCATGTAGTATATTTTGTGTATGCATGTGGTTTTAATTTTTCTTTGTGCTATTTCTATGACTGAAATGGTGAGCTTTTTCTATCTCTCCAGTATTTGTTTTGTGTTATAATTTACTGATGTCCTTGACAACTGACATTTCTCATCATTTGATTGAAATGATTTCACTCTAGTGAAGTGGATCCTCATTGTGATTTCATTTGTATTTCCCTAATGAGTAATGTGATGTTAAAGACCTCATTTCTTCACATGTGCTCAAATATCTTCTTTCGAGAAATTTCCACTTAAATTCTTTCTTGAGTTTTACATTGGGTTATGTTTTTGTCATTTTAATTGATGGACCCCTTTTTTATAATCTATGTAGTAATCTTTTAATAAATGATATTCAATATTTTCTGAAACTCAGTTGCTTTTCACTTATAGATGGTGTCCTTCTGTTTTTATTTTTATTTATTATTGTACTGGTTGTACATTGTAACATTTGAAAAATTTTTGCAATATTTCATAGTTGCAGTCACTCCTCTATCATTCTTCTTTATGCCCCCTATCCCCATAAGGAAGTAGAATTTAATTTTCATAAAGTCTAGTTATCTGTTTTCTTTTGGTGTCAGGTCAATGAAACTATTGCCAAATCCTGTAGTGAAAGCTTATGTCTGTTTTGTATTTTTATATATCAATATTAGTTAGTAAGGAGATTCACTGTGGTGGTCACATATGGATATATTACAATTTGATAAGGTTAAACCCCTCTATTTCCCTCACTTTTTCCCTTCCTCTCTCCTCCACTATGAATCAACAGTTTCCACACAGTTTCCTTATGTCTCTGTTCATTCAGAAACATGGAATATTTCTATATTATTCATCCAACTTATTCTCTTTCCCTCTAATCCTATCTCCTACTCCTCATCCCCCCAAAATAGATCAAAAATTACATTCATTGTACTTATCTGTATGTACACATAAAACATACATATATACATATATAATGTTAGACAATGTAAGCCAGGTCCAGGAGGATGAAGATCTCATGCTTGCTTTCATATATGGAATCTAGGCATAGGAATTCTCAGTTCTGATAACATCATCTCTACGTGCTCAGGAGTACAGTTTCTTATATTCACCTCCTTCTACTTAAACATATAGAGATGCCTTGCTGCATTTTACAGCTCAACATAACATTCATGGAATAAGTAGCGCAACACAACCAAAGGAAAAAATAACTCAAGATTACAGCCTTTAATTTTCACACAGGATATTAATTTTCAAATAGGATATTTGATAAATATCATGAGTGGACAATATCCCTAACATGAAGGGAAAATTTTTAGTCAAAGTGGTAACTTTATTTCCAAACTTCAGTTCAATCCTGTGATGTGGAGAAGCACTGTGGTACAAAATGATATGAGATTGTCTTCCCCAATGAAGGAAGCTTGAAATAAAGACTAGGAGAAATTGTATTCAATGTCTTTATATTCAATAGACACTACATTGTTTTACCACTGAGAAGCTGAAAATTATTCCATAATGTTACCTTTGTTCCCTTATTGAGGAAAGGAAATTGAAGACTTAATACTCTGCTGATTTATAAATACTCAAACTACCACTCTCAGAATCTGCTAATTGAAATGAAGTTAAATTTCTCATTTTGATGGTCAAATCAAATATTTCCAGTTATTTTGCAGGTATTACAGTTCATGTCCTATGTCTCCTTCCTTTATTTCATTTCTATTCCCTACCATGGGGAAAATTCTAAAGAGGCACACTTGAGGATTTATAAGAATTTGGAATTAAAGGAAATTTTACAAAGCTTCTTCCTCAACATTTGCAATATATGTCTTTAAGACATATGCTGCTTTTCATTCACATGGCTGGTAATTTTAAAAATCAGTGTTGATATTCATTAGATTCTTACTAAAAATAGCCTGTTTTGTACCACATAACTTACTGTTTCTTACTATCTGTTTGTAACATACATTTTTCTCCTTACTATTCCCTAAAAATTGCCCCAAATTTAGTGATTTCCAATAACATTTACTTTCTTCATGAATCTGTGTTCTGAGATATTGTGGTAAGGAAAGCTCATTTTATGACCCTTCTCTTCATTTAGGATAGCTCAAAGGTGGGGAGCTGGAGTCATGTGAAAGTTTCTGCACTCCCACATTGCTTCTTTCACTATATATTGTTGGCCTTGTTTGGTAGTTCAGTTGGTCAGGCGGCTTGTCGCTTGCATTATCACAATTGGCTCTCTTTCTAGTCTGAGCATCTTCACAACATGCGTAATTGGGTTCTAAGGGCATGGGCAAGCAGTCTGAGAGAGAGCTTTTCTCACTTAGTGTTGAAATTCATGGGGCATTATTTGTATCACAGTACATTCATTATATTAAAGCCAAAGATGGCCCTATATTCTACCATTTTATGCAATGAATATTAAAGAATGACATGTTCTAAAACTAGCACATTCTCACCTTTGGCAAGAAAGGTTTTATATCCAACCATTTGAAAACTACATTTGTTACCACTCAATATCCTTCACAAGTCTCAGTTAATATGGCTTCAGTCTCAAACTTGAAGTGGAATGTGTTAAAATCTTTATCAGGTCAGATGTGGATGGGGGTACCTAGGTTGAGTTATTACAGTACAGACCCCTAAAGACAATTTCTCCACATATGAAGAATGAAGAAATTAGAGATCAAGCTTTTAACGACACACACAGACACAATATTCTGCTAAACAGTATAGCCCTCCTATCCTAGGAATGGAAAGGGAGGTATTCAAGGAGGTACTGACACATGGGGCAACTTCATACATGAGCAATAAAATCCTCCATATGAGACTGATTTTCCATGGATCTCTCCTTTACCCTTTTGGCTTTTTGTTCTATTCTTTTCCTAAGACATAATCTTTTTAGAAGTCTGAAGAGTTTTCTCAGTCTATTTCCCCTGTAAAATGTCCATAGTCTAATGATATCTTTCATTTTTTTGTACTCCTTTTAAGTGGAAGTGTTTTGCTATCCCAATTCCCTTAAAAACTTTGAGTCTCCTGTGAATTTCACTTGGATTCACACCATTAAAAATCCATTTTCCCAAAATCTTTTTCCTATTGGGCTTCTTGGCAGCTGTACTATAATTACACCTTTATTAATTTTGTGTTCATAAAATCCTTCTGGGAATTTGCAGAACCATGTACTCTTGATGCTTTGATCATGTCTTCCCTTCTGGACCCTGGATTCATCCAGGGATTTTTTTGTTGCTTCTTATGCCAGAAGCATTTTAATTTAGAATTATTTTTCATTTTGACATGTGGAGATGCTACAAATGAGAAAGTTGTTTGAATACAATCAATCCTGATTCATTTATATTTATTAACATTAGTTTATCTCATAAGTCAATTTCACCACTGCTTGCGGTATAGCAAGAATTCCCTTTCATCCAGGCTTTAGGATAATCTTCTTCACTGGCTTTTAAACGCTTACTATCAGTCTCTTTAGGGGCCATCAGTCTTCCACTGATATCCCTGTGAAGCTCTTTTGGCTTTCTTTTCTAGGACCTTTATTCTTCTGCCTACCTTTTGTTCCAAAGGAATCCAAAAGAATTCAGATTTATTTTTTAATGGCAATATCTCATATTTACAACCAGTATTTGTACCAGTTATTCACATGTAATGAATGACACACATCCAAAGTTGGTGTCTCAAAGCCTCGTTTATTGTGTTCACAATCTGCATTTTAAGTAAGTCCTCCCAGGAAATTCCATTTCTTCTGCCCTTTCATCAGCTGAGGATTGGAATCAGCAAAGACAAGTTCATTCAGTAGTTTGGCTATCCAAGCAAGATTTTTCCGTGGGCAGTCAGATGGATCAGCTAGTGGAAGATTCAGCATCTGGCTTAGAATTCCTCACAGTATCCTTTCTGGATTTTAATGGCAAGCTTCCTTACAAAATGTCAGATGGATTCAATGTAGCATTTTCTGATCTGCCTTATTTATAAAACAGCAGATCCACCATATTCTATTGACCAGAGAGCAATTACTAAGGCCAATCCATATTCATGGCAGGGAATGCCATAGGCGAAATGTCAAAAATATGTAGACACTTTTTATAATCTTCCCTGTAAGTACTTATTGTATGTAAAAGAATATACTTCTTTACAAACTGGAACTTTGAGTTACCACCAAATTTTTGTTGCTGTGCATTTTCTTTTTTTAATATCCTGTTTAAGCATATTTATCTTAAAAAAATTTTATTATTCATTTATTCACATGTACATACATTGTTTGGGTCATTTCTCCCCCAATACTCCTTCCCCACCCTTTCCTCCCCTTCCCCCTTCACTTCCAGGCAGAACCTGTTTTGCCATTATCTCTAATTTTGTTGAAGAGAAGACATAAGCATAATAGGGAAGACAAAGTATTTTTGCTAGTTGAGTTAAGGATAGCTATACAGAAAGATTCCCAGCATTGCTTTCATGTACAAGTGTGTTACAACCCAAGTTGATTCATCTCTAACTGATTTTTTTTTGTAAGTAAAGATTACACTTTTTTGCTATATTTTTCTTTTATTATTTATATGTGCATACAAGGCTTGGGTCATTTCTCCCCCCTGCCTTACCACCCAGTCCACCCCCTCCCTCTCCCCCCCACCCCCTCAATACCCAGCAGAAACTATTTTGCCCTTATTTCTAATTTTGTTGTAGAGAGAGTATAAGCAATAATAGGAAGGAACAAGGGTTTTTACTGGTTGAGATAAGGATAGCTATATAGGGAGTTGACTCACATTAATTTCCTGTGCGTGTGTATTACCTTCTAGGTTAATTCTTTTTGATCTCACCTTTTCTCTAGTTCCTGGTCCCCTTCTCCTATTGGCCTCAGTTGCTTTTAAAGTATCTACTTTAGTTTCTCTGGTTCCTGATCTACTTCTCATGTTAATCTCTGTTGCTTTAAGGATTCTGTATTAGTTCTTTTGGGGAGGGGACATCAAACACTTTCATGTTTTGCATTTTCTACCTATTCCTATATCTCCTGTATGTGCTCTCCCCTTGTCATGTGATCCAAGTCCTAAAACATTTCTGCATTTGCCCTAGATCTAAAGTCCCCATATGAGGGAGAACATACAATTTTTGGTCTTCTGAGTCTGGCTAAAATGGCTCAGAATGATGTTCTCCAGTTCCATCAGTTTACCTGCAAATAAGATTTCATTCTTCTTCATGGCTGAGTAAAATTCCATTATGTACAAACGCCACATTTTCTTGATCCATTCATCTATAGTGGGGCATCTTGGTTGTTTCCATAACTTGTCTATTGTGAATAGTGCTGCAATAAACATGGGTGTGCAGGTGCCTCTGGAGTAACCTGTGTTGCATTCCTTAGTGTATATCCCCAGGAGTGGGATTTCTGGATCATATGACAGGTCTATGTTTAGATTTTTAAGAAGTCTCCAAATTTTTTTCCAGAGTGGTTGCACCAGCTTGTATTCCCACCATCAGTGTACTAGGGTTCCTTTTTCTCCACATCCTCACCAACACATGTTGTTGGTGGTGTTTTTGGTAACTATTCTAACAGGGGTGAGGTGAAATCTTAGTGTGGTTTTGATTTGCATTTCTTTTATGGCTAGAGATAGTGAGCATTTTTTAATGCATTTTTTGCCATTTGAATTTCTTCTTTTGAGAAGGATCTGTTCAGTTCAGTTATCCATTTCTTCATTGGTTCATTGATTTTCGGAGAGTTTAGTTTCTTATGTTCCCTGTTTTTTCTAGTTATCAGTCCTTTGTCTGATGTATAGCTGGCAAATATTTTCTCCCATTCTTTGGGTGGTCTCTTCACTTTAAAGACCATTTCTTTTGTTGTGCAGAAGCTTTTTAATTTTATTAAGTCCCATTTGTTCATCCTTTCTCTTAGCTGCTGAGCTGCTGGGATTAGATTGAGGAAGTCTTTGCCTATACCTATTACTTCCAGAGTGTTTCCTGCTCCTTCCTGTACTAACTTCATAGTTTCAGGTCTGATATTCAGGACCTTGATCCATTTTGAGTTGATACTAGTACAGGGTGATAAACATGGATCTAGTTTCTATTTCTTACAGATGATAACCACTTTTCCCAGCAACACTTGTTGAAGTGGCTCTCTTTTCTCCATCATATATTTTTAAAAACTTTATCAAAAATGAGGTGGGCATAGTTGTGTGGATTCATATACTGGTCCTGTATTGTGTTCCACTGGTCTTCATGTCTCTTTTTGGGCCAGTACCAAGCTGTTTTTAATAGTGATTGCTTTGTGATATAGCTTGAATTGAGGTATTGTGCTACCTCCAGCATTGCTCTTTTTGCTAATATTGCGTTGGATATTTGTGGTCTCTTGTGTTTCCAGATGAACTTTAGGGTTGATTTTTCTATCTCTGTGATAAATATCATTGGGATTTTGATGGGAATTGCACTAAACATGTAGATTGCTTTTGGTAGTATAGCCATTTTTACTATGTTGATTCAACCAATTCATGAACCCAGAATATCTTTCCATCTTCTGTAGTCTTCCTTTATTTCTTTCTTCAGGAGTTTGTAATTCTACTTGTAGAGGTCATTCACATCCTTTGTTATGTTTACTCCTAGATATTTGATTTTTTTGAGGCTATAGTAAATAGAATTGTTTCCATTATTCCTTCTCAGTTTGATCATTGTTGGTGTGTAGAAAAGTTAATGATTTTTGTAAGTAGATTTTGTATCCTGCCACCTTGCCACAGCTGTTTATGGTGTCTAACAGTTTTTTCATAGAGTTTTTTGGGTCTTTAAGTTATAGGATCATATAGTGTGTGAGTAGGGATATTTTGACAGGTTTTTTTTTTTATCTATTTGTATTCCTTTTATTTCTTTTTCTTGCCTAATTTCTGTGGTTAGGAATTCCAAGACTATGTTGAATAGGAGGGGGGATAGTGTGCACCCTTTTCTCATTCCTGATTTTAGGGGAAATGGTTTCACTTTTTCACCACTGGCTTTAGGTTTGTCATATATATCCTTTACAATTTTGAGGTACATTCCTTCTATTCCTAGTTTTCTAGAGCTTTTATCATGAAGTGATGTTGGATCTTGTCGAAGGCTTTTTCTGCATCTATTGAGATGATCAAGTGGTTTCTGTCTTTGCTTCTATTGATGTGCTATATTACATTTATAGATTTTTGTATGTTGAACCACCCCTGCATCCCTGGGATGAAGCCATCTTGGTCATGTTGTATGATCTTTCTGAGGTGTTTTTGGATTCGTTTTGCCATTATTTTATTGAGGATTTTTGCATCAGTGGGGCTGGGATCTGGTGGTCCCAAGCGGAGCTGAGGCCTGGTGGGGTCGAAAATGTGGAGACCCTGGTGGAATGGAGCAGTGGGTCCGGGGGCATATAGGGTGGGGACTTGTTGGGCCAGCTGTTCTTTTAGTAGATTGTGGCATGGAGAAGACATCCACGATGTAGGGGTTCAGATGCTGCAACTTTTTCTCTCCCTGTTGCTTTACCTCAGCCAAGTGTGTCTCCCACGTTTTAGCATTGTCCCTAATTCATGGAGCTTATGCAGTCTATGGCAGTGTTCCAGTCACCATCTTGAATCCTCTGCTGTACATTTTCTTAGTAACAAAACTTGTTAATTTTGTGGTATCAGATAATTAATACCTAATGAAATTATATCATTTTTGTTCAAAATTATATGGATCATATCACTAAACTTTTATAGTGCCACATGTTATTGTTCCTCACTAACACTAATTATTTTTGGCAGGAAATTCAGATTCATATAAAATACTTGCAGTAAACTAAATGGATTATCACATCAAAATCCCTATTTTGACATTTCATTAATTAGAATTATTTTTCTATTATGAGTGGAGTTAGAGTCATTTTAAGAAGATCTGAAAAAAATACAGAAAAGATAACTTCTAAGGTCATGTGCAAGTACATTGTGACAAAGATGATATATGTCGAGATTTTCTGTGCAATTCAAGGGGCCACATTCTAAGAATCTGATGTACACTACATTTTATTGCTTTTGACTTTATGTCAAGATTTATGATTGGATTAATGTTAGACAATTTTTTATCTACACCCTTATTTATCAAACTATATTCATTTATTCATGCAGGTTGATGATGTTACAGAACAATTGAAATATATATCTTTGATCAAACAAGGTCTGGATAAACAAAATCAGTCTCTTCAGCAGGAAATACAACATAGAATAATACATGAAAAGCAACTTGAAACATTATTGTTGAATCAGCACAAGTTGGAAGAGGAACTAAAAGAACTCAAAAATTATAAGGAACAAAATATGGTATACAATGATGAGATAGAACAGTACAAAAGAGAGGTTGAAGATAAAGCAAAAGAAGTATTATCACAAACAGTTGACAAAGTCAATCAAGTTTTAAAGGTGATAATATTTATCTGGAATGTGTTTGATTTCACTACAAGTTATAGTGTGCATGTATCCATTGTATTTTTTGAAATTCCCTGGAGGTTAAGTATTTATTTCGAATTTTCATTGAAATATTTCAATTCCAATCATTATGATAAATACATTGATATTTCTGAATATGGATTTTTATTAGAGAGTAATTTTATTTTTAATAATAGTTGTCATAAAACAAGACTACTAGGAGGAAGAGAAAATTTTGTGATGCCAAAATTATAACATGCTGTTGAATTTTTGTCAGTTCAATTATTCAATCTAAGATTTTCAAAATGGATAGTGATATTATTTTTCTTTGTACACTACATATGTACCAACCTAATATCAACTCAGGAATAAGGGTACCAATCACTGTAATGAGATTTCCTAATCATGCATAAGGCCTAGTGTTCAAACCCCAGGAACAAAAAAGATTGAAGTTTTTCTAATTCAAATAAAATGCAGTTGTCATGGATGATGCATATTTTGAACTCTAACGTCATTTCACATATTCAAATTGGCTCTCTGAATCACTGGCTCCAAACTAAGAAAACCAAATATGCAAAAGTATTCAAGATTAATTTTTATACTGTATCTGTTTCATTTTTTTTAGAAAAGAAAAGAGGCTGATGAAAATTTACAGCAGTCAAGAGAGAATCAAATTGCTTCACTGAAGGATCAGATGGAAAGGAAAATTAAAGATTTGGAGTTGGCTCTCACTACACAGAAATCTCAAGCAGTTTCTCTTACATCAGACATCAAAAAATATAAGGAGAGCTATCTTAAAGAATCTGAAATTAGAAAACACTTGTCAGACCAACTAAATAAGTAAGTCAAAAGAGAATCACAGGGAAAAAATTAAGCTGATGAATTTGGCACTAAATTATACTTTTTAGTGAGAGTGGTTCATTAGAATAGTAGAAAGTGAATTCTAATTACATGATATAATTTTTTTGTGGTAGTGTGGTTTGAACTCATTGTCTACACTTGAACCACTCCACCAGCCCTTTTTTTGTGATGGGATTTTTTAAGATAGGGTCTTGGGAACTCTTTACCCAGGCTTGCTTCAAACCACAATTCTTCTGCTCTCTTCTTCCTGAGTAGCTAAGGTTAGAGGCATGAACCACTGGCACCCAACTTAGGTGACACAATTTTGGAAAATGACTCAATTAATTTTCTTTAAAATAGTAACCCAAGATGCTTAATATTTCTAGCCCTGTTTTTGGTTACATGTGGCTTTTACCCCTTAATATTCTCATATAATTAAGCATATCTAGTAGACTTTCAGCTAAGTAATTATTAACCTTGGTAAAATGACTTTCCTGGATGCTAATCATTGGTGTTACCACTAGAGGGAGGCTAGAGACAAAATGTCCTGTAGAGTGATAATAGGGATAGACCTACACCTGTATAAAGGGATGTGTAACTTACAAAGTAAGTATAATAATTCCAAGTGGAGGTGTTTGGAAGACAGAAATGGCACATACCATCTCTGATTCTTTGTGAAGGATCAGGTCTCTGGACCTGCTTAGATCTTTTTAATCACCAATTCAGCTCTCTCCTCCCCTAGAGTTTCCTGCTCTGTATTATCAAATGCTTGATTTCTCAAGAAATGTATACACATTGTGAAAGCAAATACTTGTAAATGCCTTGGTAGGAAGTATTTAAAATTATAGAACTGCTTTACTAAATACAATTATAGTAGCTTTGTCTAGTCATATGTTAATTGCATTCATTAAGGAGTGCAGTACGTTGTTTTCTTATATTTATGCATAGTGAAAGTTCACCAAATTACTTTATCCATCATCTGACATAGTTGCCTTTCAAATGCAAGCATGTTAATAATACTGTCAAACTCTCAAGTACAGCCCTTCCCAAAGGCAGCACTGATACCTTTTCTGCCATACACCATTGGCAGCCATTTCTCCCCCTTTTACTTTGCTTGAATTACTTATGAGTTAGGAATACCATGAAAAGCGTATGTATTTCTTTTTCGTATCATTTTTATTTGTTTACAATAGTTTTACAGGGAAGATACAATGTGATGTTTACATATGTGCTTACAATATATCATAACCAGGTTCATCCGTGCCAACATTCTCCCTCATTCCATCTTCCTGTAACTTAGAACAGTTTCAACAGTTGCCTTTATTCTATTTTCATTTATCAATGCAAAACACATCCACTATATTCACCCTTCTTCAATCTTTCTTATGTCCTTTCCCTTCCCAGTGGTGCCCACATCTGGACAGGAGCTGTTCTACCTTCCTGTCCTTCATTTTTAAGTGCACATTGAGAGTTCATGGAAGTACTGCCTTGGTATTTCAGAACTGCATATATTGTGCCTTAATCTGACTAATTGCCCCTTACTCTTTTCCTAGTGGCCTACTCCAGTGTTATCCATTAGCTTACAGGGTACTGCATTATGATCATAAACAGGTGAAGTGTTTCAATTTTTTTTGCTCTCTAACATTCTCTTTTCCTCTCCTTCCGTTTGTCTTCTCAGAGAGACTCACTCATGTTAGCACATTCTCTCTACATCTCTATATGTACATATATATGAATATTATACACTCATATGTAAGATATATATGTATATAAAAATATAGGTATTAAGGTGTATACTGATCTTTTAGATCTAGTTTCCACAGAGTTAGGAAAACATTTAACCTGGGACCTATTCAGCCTGGCTTATTTTGCTTACCACGATGTTCTTCAGTTCCATCCATTTACCTGCAAACATCATAATTTCATTCTTCTTTATGGCAGTGTAATATTCCATTGTGTATATGTGTATATATACTGCATATTATTAATGTGTTCATCAGTTGTGAGGCTTCAGGGCTGTACTTAAAACATGGTTACAGTGGATACTGATGCAATTAATAACTCTATCATATCCAGCATCGATTGCTCTTGGTATATGCTAAAGGGTAGTATCACTAGATTATAAGATAGTTCTATGTTTAGCTTTTTGAAGAACCTCCATACCGTTTTTCCATAGCGGTCATACTAATTTACACACCCACCAATGGTGTATGAGTGTTCCTTTTGACCAGCATCTTTGCCAGGTGAAAGATGTTGTGTGTGTTGTTGATAATATCCCTTCTAACTGGAGTAAGGTGGAATGTGATTTGCATTTTATTTATAGCCAAGTACGTTAAGCATTTCTTCACAGATTTATTGGACATTTCTATTTCATCTTTTGAGAATTACCTTTTCAGTTCACTTGCCAGTTTATTTAGTGAGTTGTTGATTCTTTGTAGGGTTAGTTTTTTAAGCTACTTGTATATTTTGGTAATTAATCACTTTTCAGATATACAGGTGACAAAGGTTTTCGAGCATTCTGTAGGGTGTCTGTTCAGTCTAGGGACTACTTTCTTTGCAGTTTAGCTTCATGCAGTCCCATTTGTCAATCCTGTCAATTGCTGAGATATTGGAGCTCTCATAAAGTTATTTTTTTAACCTACTTATGCCTATTACCTGAGCGTATTCCCTATTTTTTTCCTGGAATAATTTCACAGTTTCAGAACTTGTTTAATACTTTGCTCCACTATGAATTGATACTAGTACAATTTGGAAGACTATTCTCAATCTTCTGTAAGTGGATATGTAGTTTTCCCACTACATTTTTTTAAAAGGTTATCTTTTCTCCAACACACATTTTTTGGTTCCTTTCTCAAAAATCAAGTGGCTCTGTCTGTGCAAGTTTGTGTCTTGGTCTTCTGTCCTATTTCATTTGTCATCATGTCTGTTTTTGTGACAGTAACACACTGTTTTTACTAACATGGCTCTGTAGCACAGTTTGAACGTCTTTAGAGTAGAATAGACCTATAATTGTGTAGGTAGGCATGTTCTAAAACATGTTGAGTGTTAAAGAATAGCTTATTGGGAAATTGTATTTTCTCATTTTTTTTAATAAACTGTCTATCCCTTATGTTTAATTTATGGAAAGTAAGATAAAAAGCATTTACATTTTTTAGCCTTTACAGGTTTAACAAATGTCTAGAGGAGCAAAATCGCAGTCTTCTTCTGGAGAGGTCACAAATCACCATTTTACTCAACAATTTTTAGACGAGGGCTGCCCCAGAGTGCACTTGTATTGGAAATATTCATAATGTTGAGGTTTAACAGAAGTTATAATCCAAGAGCAGAGTGTGGCTCCTATTTCAAATGAAGGTCTTCTTAAAATGAGAGCTAGATGACTTCCAGAAGTGTGTAAGTATACAGTGTGTTTTTCTTTGGGATTCAGATTTCTACTATAAACCTTATTTTTAATTTGGTGAATTAGTGAGTCATTAAGTGGACTTATGCATGTTATGACTTTCTGTATTAAGACAAAAAGCAAAGAACAATGCTCCCATTTAAAAAACATTTCCAGAGCAGGGAACATGTGGGAGGCTGAACACTGGAGGATCACAGTTGCAGGCCAGACCAGATAAACATACGGCAAGACCCCATCTTCAAATATCCACAGCATATGGGAAGACTGGAGGCATGTGTTGCACAGTAGAACACCTGATTTGCAAGTGAGAAGTCCTGAGTTTAAACTATGTCCTTTTCCTGCCTCCCCCAAATAGAGGTATATATATGGGATAAAAGTTCCTGTATCATCAGAGAGGTAATCACTGAGAGGCAAACATACACATAACCCTACACGTACCATCATACATATAACTAATGTGACAAATTTTTCAATCCTCCATGTATATTAGTAATGTGAGGCAAAGACTATGGTGCTATCATAGATTAACAGTTATGAGGAAAAGTTTACAATGCCATCATAGAGGTTATGAATGTGAGGAAGGTTTACTTAGCATCATAATTGTAACCTATGTGAGCCAAAATTTGCAGTTGCATTATAGACAGGAACTAGTGGAAATCAAAGTTTCCCAATCCATCATCAAGGTAACTGTAATGAGAGAAATGTAAGGTGCCATTAGAAAGGTTAGTCCCATGAAGCAGAGGTCTTCATGGCAAAATAAATATAAGTAATTTAAGGTAAAATATATGGTGCCATCACAGAGGTAAAAGCAGTGAGGAAAAGTTATGGTGTTATCATAGATGTATCTACTGTGAGGAAAGTTACAATGCAATCACATTTGTGCACAGTACAAAGGGAAAGTAAAAGTGCAATCATGAGGATAAGCACTGTGAGACTAATTTTATGGTGTCATCATACACGTAACTCTTGTGAGACAAAGTTATTTTTATGCCATCATAAAAATTCTGACTCTAATGCAAATCTCATGGTCCCTCATAGCAGATACTAATGTGAATCAAATGTTATGATGAAATTTTAGAGAAACTATTGTGAGGTAAAGGTCATGGTGCATTCATAGAGGTCAATAATATGAGGTAACTGGTATGGTGCCAACATAGAGGCACCCACAGTGGGTAAATTTCTGGTATCTGCATAGAACTATCTATGCAATCATGGAGGTAATTCCTGTGAAGCAATGCTTATGGTGACATCAGAGAGAGTACTACAGTGGGGATTGGTTTATTGGCATCAGAATTTAACTTTTGTGAGACAAACTGATATCACCATAATAGATGGAAGTACTGTGAGGAAAACGTTACAGTGCCATCATAGACAGTATGTACTGTTGCGGAAAAACACCTATGAGAGAGGTCACTGTAGTAAGGCAAAGTTTAATAGTGTAAGGCAAAGGATTCTGTGGAATCATGAAAGTAACTAATTCAAGGGAAAGTTTCTGTTGCCCTCATAGAGGGTGATTACTGTGAGGCAAAGTTAAGCTGCCATCCTAGATGTACATACTGTGAGATAAAACTTAGGGAACCAACTTAGAGGTAACATTTTAGGCAACTTTTAGGTTGCCATCATAGAGGTAACATTTTTAGGCTATGGTGCTTTCATATACATAACTAGAGTAAGACATATGTTTCTGTTGCATAATAAAGGTATTTATATTGAGGTAATACCTGTGGTGCAATCACATAGATTAGTTAATTTGTGGTGCCAGCACACAGGTGCTCTCTGTGAGTTTTAGTTACGGTGTTATTATAGAGGGAGCAGCTTTGAGGCAGGTAAATACAGTGAAGTAAACATTACAGTGCAATCATAGATGGCAATCATGTTTTGGTAAAGGTATATGCCATCATAGAAGTTACTATGAGGCAAAGACACTGTGACATCTTAGAGGATATGCTACAGTGAGGCAATATTGTGGTGCCTTCATGGAGGTTATAAATGGGAGGAAAGATTTCTTTTCATAATAAAGATGAGGCAATGGTAGCAATGTGGGAACAGGTGGGAGCAAATGGGAACTTACCTGAGGCAAAGATTATGGGGCCATAGAAGGAGCTATAGTGAGGAAAAGTTTAAAGTGCCATTAGAAAAGTTATTATTGTGAGGCATCATTTTCCATGGCATCTTAAAGGTAATTAATTGAAGGTAATGCTTATGATGTCATCATAGCTGTAATTACAGTTTAGGGAAAGTTATGGTTTCATTAAAGAAGAAATTACTGTGAGGCAAAGTTACAGTGCCATCCTATGTATAAATATTATGAGGTAAGTGACACCACGTTTATGGTACCATCATAGCCATAACTCTTGTGAGGTAAAATTTCCTTTGTTATCAAGAGACTACAACTGCGAGGCAAATCTCATGGTGCCATCACAAGGGTAACCTTGTGAGGCAAATATCACCATGATATCTTAGAGCTAAATTCTGTGTGGTAAAGGTTATGATGCATTCACATCATAGTGGCAAACATTATGGTAAAATTTATGCTGCCAACATAGAAGAATCATCAATGAGGTAAAATTAGGGTTCCATCAGAGAGTAAAATTATGTGAACCAAGTGTGAAGGTGCCACCAAAGAGGTAACTAGTGTGTATGGCAATGTGTACAGTGGCATCATAGAGGGTACTAATATGAGTATTTGCTTCCCTGGCATCCTAAACCCAAACATTGTGAGTCAATGTTTATGTTGTCATCATTGATGGTAACTTCTGTGAAAAAAAATTAGGTGTCCTCATAGATGGAACCACTGTGAAAAAAATTTAATCTTGTAACAAATGGAATCCTGGTGAGGCAAATACTAAAGTGCTGTGAGAGAGATTAGTGTAGTAAGGCAAATCTTAAGGTAACATTACAGAGTTTATTACTGTTAAGCAAAGGTTTGTGAGGTAAGACAAAGTCAGCTAAATGTATGCACAGTGTATATTGACATCATTGAGTGTAACTTTATGATGTGTGAGATAATACTTAAGTTGTCATGTTAGGGATAAATATTGTCAGGTAAAAATTAAGGTGCCATCATAAAGATAACTACTCTTTAAGCATAGTTTATGATGCCATCATGAAGGTAAATACTTTAAGGTATGTGCTACAGTGTCACCATTAAAATAAGTACTGGGAGGCAAAGACAATGATCTCATTATAGAAATAATTGCAGAAGACAAAGATTAAGATGTCATATTAGAGGAAAATGCTGTGAGGCAAATATTATAGTTCCATTATAACACACCTAATGTGATAAAAAGTTTACTGTGCTGTCATGGATATAATAAAGTGAGACAAATGTTACCATGTTTACATAGAGATTAATACTGTGATACAAAAAATTTCATGACATCATTAAGGAAAGACATTTAAGGAAACATTTATGGTGCAATCAGATAGTTTATTAGTTTGTGCTGAAATGTATGGTACCAACATAAATACCCATTATGATATAAAGTTACATTGCCATAACAGAGGTAGATATTGTGAGATAAACGTTAAAGTGGCATTTTTGAATGTTTTTATAATTATTGTTGTGGTTGGGGTACATTGTGATATTTAGCAAAGCTCTTACTATATATCATAGTTGAATTCAACCCCTTCATTGGTCTCCTTTATCCCTCCACCCCCCATTCCTAAATAGTTTCAAAAGGACATATTTTTCCATTTTTATACCTAATATTTCCACCACATTCATCCTCCTTCACCCTTTTCTTGTATGACCCCAAACTGAAGCCAATTCTCAGACATCACCTATTTTACCTTTCTGTTTTCTGGTTTTTGAAAAAAAAGACATTTTTATTTGTTAAGATAGCTACATAGATAGTTCTATTGTGACATTTTCATGTATATATGCATTATAACCCAAATTGGTCCATGCTCTCTATTTTTCTCCTGTCTACTTTGATCCCTTCCTGCAGTGATTTCAATAGCCTTATAAATTCCATGTTCATCTTATGTAGAAAGTATATCAATCTTATTCACATTCTTAACTTTCTTCTTTTACACTCTCCTCCCATTAGTGACCTCCCCTTAGTGTAACCCGTTTTTCTAATATTTCTTCTATTTGTACTGGATTTTTATTCTGTATATGAGACAAAAAGAGGTTTTTGGATTCCTGAACTTGCCTTACTTCCCTTAAAATGATGTTCTACAGTTCCATCCATTTACCTGCAAATGACAAAATTTCATTTTTCATTATGTTTGAATATAATTACATTGTATATAAGGCAACATTTTCTTTGATTTTTCTGGTACTGGATTTTGAACTGAGGGCTTCATGCTTGGAAGGCAGCTGCTCTAACACTTGAGCCACCACCAGCACAAGACCACATTTTCATTTTGATTTTTTTAAATTCATTTATTCACAAGTGCATACAGTGTTTGGGTCATCTCTCCCCCCTGCCCCCAGCCCACCTTCTCCCCTCTCTGTCCCCTTCGCTTCCAGGCAGAATCTGCTTTGTCCTTATCTCTAATTTTGTTGAAGAGAAGACATAGGCATAATAAGAAAGACAAAACTCTTTTGCTAGTTAAGGATGGCTACACAGAGAGATTACTAGCATTGCTTCCATGTAGAAATGTGTTACAAACTAAGTTGATCCATCTCTAACTGATCTTTACACTAGTCCCTGACCCCTTCTCATGTTAACTTCTGTTGCTTTAAGGTTTCTGTATTAGTTCCTCTGGAGTGGGGATATCAAATGCTTTCATGTTTTGGGTTTTCTACCTATCTGCATACCTCCCATATGTGCTCTCCCTTGTCATGTGACCAAGTCCAACCACATTAGTGTATTTGGTCTCGATCTAAAGTCCATATATGAGGGAGAACATATGATTTTTGGGCTTCTGAGCCTTGCTCAAGATGATGGTGGTCTTTTCCATCCATTTATTTGTGAATGATAAGATTTCATTCTTATTCATGGCTGAGTAAAATTCCATTGTGCACAAATAACACATTTCTTGGTCCATTTGTCCATAGTGGGGCATCTTGGTTGTTTCCATAACTTGGTTGTTTTGAATAGTGCTGCAAAAAACATGGGTGTGCAAGTGCCTTTGGAGTAGCCTGTGTTGCTTTCCTGAGGGTATATCCCCAGGAGTGGGATTGCTGGATCATATGGCAAATCTATGTTTAGATTTTAAAGAAGCCTCTTAAAAGAGTGGTTTCACTAGCTTGCATTTCCACCAGGAGTATACAAGGGTTCCTTTTTCCCCACAACTTCTCAAACACCTGTTGTTGGTGGTGTTTTTGATGATGGCTATTCTAACGGGTGAGGTGAAATCTTAGTGTGGTTTTGATTTGCATTTTGTTTATAGCTAGAGATAGTTAGCATTTTTTCATGTGTTTTTTGGCCATTTGAATTTCTTCTTTTGAAAAAGTTCTGTTCAGTTCAGTTGCCCATTTCTTTATTGGTTAGTTGATTTTGAGAGAGTTTAGTTTCTTAAGTTCTCTGTATACTCTGGTTATCAGTCCTTTTTCTGATGTATAGCTGGTAAACATTTTCTCCCATTGTGTGGGTGATCTCTTCAGTTTAGAGACTATTTCTTTTGTTGCCAAGAAGCTGTTTAATTTTTTGAAGTCCCATTTGTCCATTCTTTCTCTTAGTCACTGGGGCTGCTGGGGTCTATTGGGGAAGTCCTTGCCTATACCTATTATTTCCAGATTGCTTCCTGTTCCTTCCTGTACTACCGTTAGAGTTTTGGGTCTAATATTTAGGTCCTTGATCCATTTTGAGTTGATACTAGTACAGGTGATAAACATGGATCTAGTTTCAGTTTCTTGCAGGCCGATAACCACTTTTCCAAGCAACATTTGTTGAAAAGGCTGTCTTTTCTCCATCATATATTTTTGGCACCTTTGACAAAAATAAGGTGAGTAAATAATTGTGTGGATTCATATCCAGGTCCTCTATTCTGTTCCACTGGTCTTCATGTCTGTTTTTGGGCCAGTACCAAGCTATTTTTATTGCTGTTGCTTTGTAATATAGTTTGAAGCCAGGTATTGCGATACCTCCAGCATTGCTCTTTTTGCTGAGTATTTCCTTGGCTATTCACGGTCTCTTGTGTTTCCATATGAGGTTTAGGGTAGATTTTTCAATCTGTTTTGAAAACATTGGGATTTTGATGGGAATTGCATTAAACTTGTAGATTGCTTTTGGTAGAATAGACATTTTTATTATATTGATTCTACCAATATGAGTATAGGAGATCTTTCCATCTTCTGAAGTCTTCCTCAAACTCTTTCTTCAGGGATTTCTAATTCTCTTTGTAGAGGTCATCCACATCCTTTCCTAATTATTTGATTTTTTTGGAGGCTATTGTAAAAGGAATTGTTTCCATAAATTCCTTTTCAGTACGTTTGTTGTTGCTGTATAAAAAAGCTAATGATTTTTGTAAATTTATTTTGTATCCTGCCACCTTGGTATACCTGTGTAGGAATTTTTGGGTAGAGTTTTTGGGTCTTTATGGTATAGAATCATATCATCTGCAAATAGGGATTTTTGACAGTTTTTTTTACCTATTTGTATTCCTTTTATTTCTTTTTCTTGCCTAATTGCTCTTGCTAGAAATTCCAGTACCATGTTGAATAGGAGTGTGGATTATGGGCACCCTTGTCTCATTACTGATTTTAGGGGAAATGATTTCAGTTTTTCACCATTAAGTATGATGTTGGCTGTTGGTTTGTCATATATAGTCATTGCAATGTTGACATACATTCCTTCTAGTCCTAGTTTTCTTAGAGCTTTTATCATAAAGTGGTATTGGATTTTCTCATAGGATATTTCTGCATCTATTGAGATGATCAAGTGGTTTTTGTCTTTGCTTCTATTAGTGTCCTATATTACATTTACAGATTTGCATATGTTGAATCAACTGTGCATCTGTGGGAAGAAGCCAAGTTGGTCATGATTTGATGATCTTTCTGAGGTGTTTTTGATTCCTTTTGCCATTATATTATTGAGGATTTTTGCATCGATGTTCATTATGGAAATTGGCCTGTAGTTCTCCTTTTTGGAGGTGTCTCTGTCTCATTTTGGGGTGAGAGCAATATTGGCTTCATAAAATGAGTTAGGCAGTATTCCTTCCCTTTGTAATTCATGGAAAAGTTTAAGGAGGGTTGGTATTAGTTCTTCTTTAAACGTCTGATAAAATTCAGCAGTGATTCCATCATGTACTGGACATTTCTTTTTGGGAGACTATTGCTTCCTCAATTTCATTTTGTGTTATAGATATATTCAGGTGATTAGTATACTCTTGGTTAAATTTTGGATGGTTGTAAGTATCTGCAAATCTGTCCATTTCTTCAAGATTTTCAAATTATAGGTTCTCAAAGTAATCTCAGATGATTTCCTGAATTTCCAGGGTGTTTGTTGTTATCTCCCCTTTTGCATTTCTGATGTTGCTGACTTGGGTTTTTTCTCTCTTCATTTTTGTCTGGTTTTCCAGGAGTCTGACAATCTTATTTTTTCCAAAGATCCAGATTAGTGTTTCATTGATTCTTTGTATTTTTTTCTTTCTATATCATTAATGTCAACCCCTTATTTTTATTATTTCTGTCATTCTGCTTGTTTTGGGATTTGGTCTTTCTTCTTTTTCCAGGAGTTTGAGATACAGCATTAGGTCTTTGATTTCAGATCTTTCTGGCTTTTTAGTATGTGCACTTATGGCTATAAAATTTCCTCTTAGGACAGCCGTTGCTGTGTCCCATAGGTTCTGGTAGGTCGTATTTTAATTTTCATTAACTTCAAGGAAACTTTTACTTTTCTATTTTATTTCATCGATGACCTATTGATCATTGAGCAATGTGTTGTTCAGCTTACAATTGTTTGTGTTTTTTACTGTTGTTTTTGATGTTGGTTTCTAGTTTTAATGCATTGTGATCAGATAGAATGCATGGGATTTTTTCTACTTTCTTATATTTACTGATACTTGCTTTGTGCCCTAAGACAGGATCAATTTTGGAGAAAGTTCCATGAGCTACTGAGAACAAAGATTATTGTGCAGAAATTGGATGAAATATTCTGTACACATCAGCTATGTCCATTTGATCTGTGGTGTGATTTACTTCTAGAATTTCTCTATTGATTTTTTGTTTGGATGACTTATCCATCGGTGATAAGGTGGTACTAAAGTCTCCCATTACCACTGTGTTGGACTCTATACATGTTTTTAGGTACATCAGAGTATGTTTGATGAAATTGGGTGCATATAAGTTGATAATTGTTATTTCCTTTTGGTGTATTACACTTTTATTTGTATGAAGTGTCCTTCTTTATCTCGTTTGATCAATGTAAGTTTGAAGTCTACTTTGTCCAAGATAAGTATTGCTACCCCTGCCTGTTTTGGGGGGCCATTGGCTTGGTATATCTTCTTCCAGCCTTTCAATCTCAGACAATTCTTGTTTCTCTTCATGAGATGGAGCTCCTGTAGGTAGCACATTTTTGAATCTTCCTTTTTAATCCAGTTTGCCAAACAGTGTCTTTTGAGGGTGGAATTATGTCTGTTATCATTCAGTGTTAGTATTGATAGGGATGTGATGATTCCTTTCTTTTAGTTGTCTTAGTTGTTTAAGGGTTTGATTGTGTGCAGCTCAATCCATGTTATGCTCTACTTTCTTGCCTTTTCTTCTACTGTTTTTTTACTTTTATTGTTTTATTTTTCATATGTGCATACAATGTTTGGGTCATTTCTCCCCCCTGCCCCCACCCCATCCCTTACCACCCACTCCGCCCCCTCCCTCTTCCCCCACCCCCTCAATACCTGGTAGAAACTATTTTGCCCTTATCTCTAATTTTGTTGAAGAGCATATAAGCAATAACAGGAAGGAACAAGGGTTTTTGCTAGTTGAGATAAGGATAGCTATACTGGGAGTTGACTCACATTAATTTCCTGTGCATGTGTGTTACCTTCTAGGTTAATTTTTTTGATCTAACCTTTGCTCTAGTTCCTGGTCCCCATCTCCTATTGGCCTCAGTTGCTTTTAAGGTATCTGCTTTAGTTTCTCTGTGTTGAGGGCAACAAATGCTAGCTAATTTTTTAAGTGTCTTACCTATCCTCACATCTCCCTTGTGTGCTCTCACTTTTATCGTGTACTCAAAGTCCAATCCCATTGTTGTGTTTGCCCTTGATCTAATGTTCGCATATAAGGGAGAACATACAATTTTTGGTCTTTTGGGCTATGCTAACCTCACTCAGAATGATGTTCTCCAATTCCATCCATTTATCAGCAAATGATAACATTTTGTACTTCTTCATGGCTACCTAAAATTCCATTGTATATAGATACCACATTTTCTTGATCCATTCATCAGTAGTGGGGCATCTTGGCTGTTTCCATAACTTAGCTATTGTGAATAGTGCTGCAATAAACATGGGTGTGCAGGTGCCTTTGGAGTAACCTGTGTCACAGTCTTTTGGGTATATCCTCAATAGTGGTATTGCTGGGTCAAATGGTAGATCAATATTTAGCTTCTTGAGTAGCCTCCAAATTTTTTGCCAGAGTGTTTGTACTAGTTTACATTCCCACCAACAGTGTAAGAAGGTTCCTTTTTCCCCGCATCCTCACCAACAACTGTTGTTATTGGTGTTGTTAAGGATGGCTATTCTAACAGGAGTGAGGTGGAATCTTAGTGTGGTTTTAATTTGCATTTCCGTCATTGCTAGAGATGGTGAGCATTTTTTCATGTGTTTTTTGGCCATTTGAATTTTTTCTTTTGAGAAAGTTCTGTTTAGTTCACTTGCCCATTTCTTTATTGGTTCATTAGTTTTAGGAGAATTTAGTTCTTTAAGTTCCCTATATATTCTGCTTATCATTCCTTTGTCTGATATGTAGCTGGCAAATATTTTCTCCCACTCTGTGGGTGTTCTCTTCAGTTTAGAGACCATTTCTTTTATTGAGCAGAAGATTTTTAGTTTTATGAAGTCCCATTTATCTATGCTATCTCTTAGTTGCTGTGCTGCTGGGGTTCCGTTGAGAAAGTTCTTACCTATATCTACTAAGTCCAGAATATTTCCTACTCTTTCCTGTATCAACTTTAGAGTTTGTGGTCTGATATTAAGATCCTTGATCCATTTTGAGTTAATATTGGTATAGAGTGATATACATGGATCTAGTTTCAGTTTTTTGAAGACTGCTAACCAGTTTTCCCAGAAGTTTTTGTTGAAGAGGCTGCTTTTTCTCCATGGTATATTTTTAGCACCTTTGTCAAAGACAAGTTGGTTATAGTTGTGTGGCTTCATATCTGGGTCCTCTATTCTGTTCCACTGGTGTTCATGTCTGTTTTTGTGCCAGTAACATGCAGTTTTATTGTTATTGTTTTGTAATATAGTTTGAAGTCAGGTATCTTGATACCTCCAGCATTGTTCTTTTGACTGAGTATTGCCTTGGCTACTCATGGCCTCTTGTGTTTCCATATAAATTTAATGGTAGATTTTTCAATCTCTTTAATGAATGTCATTGGAATTTTGATGTGAATTGCATTACACATGTAGATTACTTTTGGGAGTATAGACATTTTTACTATGTTGATTCTACCAATCCTTGAGCATGGGAGATCTCTCCATTTTCAATAGTCTTCCTTAATCTCTTTCTTTAGAAGTATATAGCTTTCCTTGTAGAGGTCGTTCACATCATTTGTTAGGTTTACACCTAGGTATTTGATATTTTTTGAGGCTATTGTAAATGGAATTGTTTTCATATATTCTTTTTCAGTTTGTTCATTGTTTGTGAATAGAAATGCTAATGATTATTCTATGTTGATTTTATATCCTGCTACCTTGCTGTAGCTATTGATGATGTCTAGAAGCTTCTGAGTAGAGATTTTTGGGTCTTTAAGGTACAGGATCATGTTGTCTGCAAATAGGGATATTTTGACAGTTTCTTTACCTATTTGTATTCATTTTATTCGTTCTTCTTGCCTAATTGCTCTGGCTAGGAATTCCAGCACTATGTTGAATAGGAGTGGAGATAGTGGGCATCCTTGTCTAGTTCCTAATTTTAGAGGGAATGGTTTCAGTTTTTCTTCATTAAGTATTATGCTGGCTGTAGGTTTGTCATATATAGCTTTTATAATGTTGAGGTACTTTCCTTCTATTCCTAGTTTTCTTAGAGCTTTTATCATGAAATGGTGTTGGATCTTATCAGAGTCTTTTTCTGCATCTATTGAGATGATCAGGGGTTTTTGTCTTTGCTTCTGTTAATGTGGTTTGGTACATTTATTGATTTTCATATGTTGAACCACCCCTGCATTCCAGGGATGAAGCCTACTTAGTCATGGTGAATAATCTTTTTGATGTGTTGTTGAATTCGGTTTGCCATTATTTTGTTGAGGATTTTTGTGTCAATGTTCATTAAGGAGATTGGCCTATAGTTCTCCTTTTTGGAGATCTCTTTGCCTGGTTTTGAGATAAGTGTAATACTGGCTTCATAAAATGTGTTAGGCAATTTTCCTTCCCTTTCTATTTCATGGAACAGTTTAAGGAGGGTTGGTATCAGTTCTTCTTTAAAGGTCTGATAGAGTTCAGCAGAGAATCCATCAGGTCCTGGACTTTTCTTTTTGGAGAGATTCTTGATTACTGCTTCAGTTCCATTTTGTGTTATAGAATTATTCAGGTGATTAATTTCCTCTTGGTTCATTTTTGGATGATCATATGTATCTAAAAATCTGTCCATTTCTTTAAGATTTTCAAATTTATTTGAATATAGGATCTCAAAGTAGTCTCTGATGATTTCCTGGACTTCCATGGTGTTTGTTGTTATCTCCCCTTTTGTACTCCTGATTCTACTAATTTGGGTTTTTTTCTCTCCTCATTTTAGTCAGGTTTGCCATGGGTCTGTCGAGCTTATTTATTTTTTCAAAGAACCAAATTTTTGTTTCATTAATTCTTTGTGTGGTCTTTTTTGTTTCTATTTCATTGATTTCAGCTCCTATTTTTATTATTTCTCTCCTATTTGTTTTGGGATTTGCTTGTTCTTGTTTTTCTAGGAGTTTGAGATGTATCATTAGGTCATTGATTTGGAATCTTTCAATCTTTTTAATATATGCACTTATGGCTATAAACTTTCCTCTCAGGACTGCCTTTGCTTTGTCCCATAGGTTCCAGTAGATTGTGTTTTCATTTTCATTGACTTCCAGGAACTTTTTAATTTCCTCTTTTCTTTCATCAATGACCCATTGTTCATTAAGTAATGAGTTATTTAGTTTCCAGCTGTTTGCAAGATTTTTGTCTTTACTTTTGTTGTTGAGTTCTAGTTTTATTGCATTGTGATCAGATAGAATGCATAGTTTAATTTCTATTTTCTTATATTTTCTGAGGCTTGCTTTGGGCCTTAAGATACGATCTGTTTAGGAGAAGGTTCCATGGGCTGCTGAGAAGAATGTATATTGTGTAGAAGTTATATGAAATGTTCTGTAGATATAAGTAGGCCCATTTGATCTATTGTATATTTTAGATATTGTATTTCTTTATTGATTTTTTGTTTGGATGACCTCTCTATTAATGAGAATAGGGTGTTAAAATCTCCCACAACCACTGCGTTGGAGTTAATATATGCTTTTAGGTCTTTCAGGGTATGTTTGATGAAATTGGGTGTGTTGACATTGGGTGCATACAGGTTGATAAATATTATTTCCTTTTGTTCTATTTCCCGTTTTTTAGTATGGAATGTCCTTCTTTATCTCATTTGATCAATGTAGGTTTGAAGTCTACTTTGTCAGAGATGAGTATTGCTACTCCTGCCTGTTTTCGGGGACCATTGGCTTGGTAAATCTTCTTCCAGCCTTTCATCCTAAGTCTATGCTTATTTCTGTTGGTGAGATGGGTCTCCTGTAAGCAACAAATTGTTGGATCTTCCTTTTTAATCCATTTTGTCCATTTTGTCAAGTGGTGCCTTTTGATGGGTGAATTAAGTCTGTTCACATTAAGTGTTGGTACTGATAGGTTTGTGGTGATTCCTGTCATTTAGTTGTCTTAGTTGTTTGAAGGTTTGATTGTGTGTACCTAAGTTGAGTTTAGTCTCTACTTTCTTGCTTTTTCTTTTCTTGTAGTTTGTTGCTGCCTGTCCTTTCATGGTTGTGTTGGGTTTCACTTTCTTTGTGCAGAATCCCTTGAAGAATCTTTTGTAGTGGTGGCTTTGTGGTAACATATTGTTTTAGTTTCTGCTTATTATCATGGAAGACTTTTATTGCTCCATCTATTTTCACTGATAGTTTTGCTGGGTAGAGTACCCTGAGGTTGAAGTTATTTTCATTCAGTGCCCAGAAGATCACACCCCATGCTCTTCTTGCTTTTAATGTTTCTGTTGAGAAGTCTGCTGTGCTTTTGATGGGTTTACTGTTGTATGTTATTTGTTTTTTTCTCTCTTACAGCCTTCAATATTCTTTCCCTAGTTTTTGTACTTGTTGTTTTAATGATGATATGTCGTGGGGTAGTTCTATTTTGATCTCATCTGTTTGGTTTCCTGGAGGCTTCTTGCATCTGTATGGGAATATCTTTCTCTAGATTTGGGAAATTTTCTGTTATTATTTTGTTGAATATATTACGCATTCCATTTGCTTGCACCTCTTCTCCTTCTTCAATGCCCATGATTCTCAAGTTTGGTCTTCTGATGGAGTCGGTGAGTTCTTGCATTTTCTTTTCACAGGTCTTGTGTTGTTTCATAGTTCTTTGGTTGTTCCTTTAATTACCATTGCATTTTCAAGTTCTGAGATTCTGTCTTCTGTTTGTTCTATTCTGCTGTATTGGCCTTCCGTTTTGTTTTGCAATTCTGTTTCATTCTTTTTTCTGAGGTTTTCCATATTCTGGGTCATTTCCTTTTTAATGTTGTCTATTTTTGTCCTGAGTTCATTTATCTATTTATTAATCATGTTGTCTGTTTCACTTTGGTGTTTATACAGTGCTTCTATGGTTTCCTTTATTTCTTCTTTTGCTTTTTCAAATTTTCTATTTTTGTTGTTTTGGAATTCCTTCAGTGTCTCCTGTACATTTTGGTTGACCATATCCAGTATCATCTATAAAATTCTCATTGAGTAACTGTAGTATGTCATCTTTTAAATTTTTCTTGTGGGCTTCATTGGGTTATTTGGAATAGTTTATCTTCATTTTGCTGGAGTCTGGATCTGTGTATCTGTTTTCTTCACTTCCCTCTGGTACCTGTACTAATTTTTTGCTGTGGGGAAACTGGTTTCCCTGTTTTTTCTGTCTTCCCATCATTGCCCTTGATATTGTTATTGTCCCTGTACTGTGTGCAATTAAGTATTTTCTGGCTTGTATTAATAACATTAGTGATATTTAGAATGGAAGGGTGAGAGGGGATGGAAAGTAGAGAAGTTAAAGGAAAAGGGAAAAACAAATAATCAAGCAGAAGAAAAAACAAAGCAAAAAACAAACAAAAAAATTCAAAGATATAAACAGAGACAGTGTACTAATCAACCATAAGCGGAAAAGGCATTAGAGAGACAAGAGAGGATTGAAAATAAAAAATAAAAAGAGTAAAGATAAGAATAAAAATTTAAAAAGTAAATGAAAGAAATAAATGTATATATACATATATATATATATAAAATACAATAAAATAAAACAAAATAAAAAATAAAAAATAAAAACCTCCAAGTTCAAATGCAATGAAATTTCAGTCTTAATAATTTTGGTGTTCGTCCCTCAGCATCCAGTCCTTGAGATAGTGCCTCAGATGTTCTTCTGTAGCTGTCTCATCAAAGGGAGACATAAAGTAGAATAAAACTACACACACACACACACACAAAGCCCACCAAGTGTCCCAAGTTCAAATGCAATAGAGTTTCAGTAAGTTTTTCAGCATGCAGGTGTAGTTCAGTTGTTTTCACATTAAAGGTAGAGAGAGAGAAAAAAAAGAGTCTGGAGACAGGTCTGTGAATGGCTATCTGCGGCTGTGGCTTGCCTGCCCACTGCTCTCAGCCTGCTGTTGCTTGAGGCATTATTTATGCAGATCTCAGGAGTGAGCTTAACACTCCTCTGGCCCCACAGGCTATGTTTACTCAGAGCTCTCTTGTGCGTGAACACCACTGCTACAAGCTTTCCCCTTTCCAAGCACACTGGGAGAGGTGACACTGCACCCACTTTCTCTGGCTTGTGTGTTTGCTTACAGCTCATGTGGGAGGTGGGTCTTACCCCCTCTCCTATGGAGTTTTCCTCCCTCTGCCACTCTCACAAGCTTTCCTGCTCCTGGTTGCTGGGCACATGCCCCAACTCCCACCAGAACCTTTCCAGCCAGGCCCAGCTTATTTATTTACAGTTCTGGGAAGGATTCCCCTCCCCCCTCTTTGGAGCTCAGAGCACCCCACGCTGTTTGCCATGTGTCTTTATTGTTCTTTTTGCTTATTACTCAGTTTCTCTTTTTTTCCCCGGGTGGGGGTCAGTCTGTCCAGGGGGCTATGCTGATCTGGCCCAGGGTTGTCTGTGGAAGTACTGCATACTGCTTAGCTCACCTTGTCCTCGTCTTCCCTAGCCATCTGGGTGCGGGTGACTGGCAGCCCAGGAGCCCTCCTGGATTCTCCATTTAATGTGAAGTGGAAGTTCTCTGTGCAGGCTGAAGGTGTGGAGGGATCAAAGTTTTGCATCTTCTCTGTGGCCTTGCCTGCAAGGTGTGTCTCCAGCGTTTCTCCAAGATTTCACTGTAGGAGGCATGCTTTCTGCTTCCTCCCTCTAGCCACCATCTTGGAATCACCCTCAACCATTCTTCCTTTTGACAAACTGCGTTACCCTGCCCACTGTATTACTTGAGAAATCACAGCTGGAGAGATCACAGATCGAGAGCTATCCATAAGCTCTTCTCACCAAGGATGTAGGTTACCTCTCCTGTGCTTTTGTATTGCCTAGCCTTTCATGGTTTTGTTTGCTTTCACTTTATGAGTGCAGAATTTCTTGCGGACTCTTTTGTAGTGGTGTCTTGATTGTCATATATTGTTTTAGTTTCAGCTTATCATGGGAGACTTTTATTGCCCCATCTATTTTCTGTGATAGTTTTGCTGAGTAGAGTATCCTAGGGTTGAAGTTTTTTCATTCTTTGCTCAGAAGACCTCATTCCATGCTCTTCTTGCTTTTAAGGTTTCTATTGAGAAATCTGGTGTAATTTTGAGGGTTTTACTTTTGAATGGTGTTTCTTCTCTCTTAAAGCCTTCAATATTCTTTCTCTAGTCTCTGTGCTGGTTGTTTTCATGATAATAAGCCGTGGGGTACTTCTATTTTGGTCAAGTCTGTTTGGTGTCCTGGAGGCTTCCTGTACCTGAATTGGCACAGTTTGTTCTACATTTGGGAA
This sequence comes from Castor canadensis, assembly GCF_047511655.1. Taxonomy (NCBI): domain Eukaryota; kingdom Metazoa; phylum Chordata; class Mammalia; order Rodentia; family Castoridae; genus Castor; species Castor canadensis. Next base: position 64,001,389 of record NC_133400.1, read on the forward strand.
ATTTTCTGTTATTATTTTGTTGAAAATATTATGAATTCCTTTTGCTTGTACCTCTTCTACTTCTTCAATGCCCATGATTGTCAGGTTTGTTCTTTTGAGTAGTCAGTGAGTTCTTGCATATTCCATTCACACGTATTGAGCGGTGTGACTAATAGTTCTTAAGTTTTTTCTTTAATTACCATTTCATCTTTGAGTTCTGAGATTCTGTCTTCTGTTTGTTCTAGTCTGCTGGAGTGGCCTTCCATTTTGTTTGTATTTCTGTTTCATGCTTTTTTCTGAGGTTTTCCATATCAGGGGTCACTTTGTCTTTAATACTGTCAATTTTCATCTTTAATTCATTTATCTCTTTACATATGGTTTTTTCTATTTCACTTTGATGTTTATTTATGGCTCCGATGATTTATTTGTTTTTGTGTTTTCCCATATTATTTATTGTCTTGGAATTTCGTGAGTGCCTCCTATATGTTTTGTTTGACCATGTCTAGTAGCATCGCTATGAATGTCTCATTGATTACTTGAAGGATTTCTACTTTCATTGTGTCCTTGTGGGCTTTGTTGGGACCCTTGGTATAGTTTATCTTTGTTTTGTTGGAGTCTGGATCTGGGTATCCATTTTCTTCATTTTCCTCTGAATCCTGTACTAATTCATTTTTGAGGGGAGAATGGCTTCCATCCTTTTTTTGTCTTCCCATCATTCTGCTTGGTACTTCTTCTGTCCCTGGGCTATGTGTAATTTAGTATTAGCTAACTTACAATAGTAAAACTAACAAATCCAAGAACAAAGGAGAGAAAAAGAAAGAAAAAAAATGGAGGACCACCAAAGAAATCAACAAGGAGAGATGGTGAACAATCAATAGCTAACAAGACAAATACAGTCTTAAAGAAAAGAAAAAAAAATCCCTGGTTCAGGAACAGGGTTGGAGCTGGCCTCTGGTGGTGTTGAAGCCCTCATGTGGTGGGTGGCAGGTGGTGGGCCAGTGGGCCAGTGGAGAGATGCCAGCCTGGCTGGTGTGTGGAGTGGACACCTTGTGGACCAGTGGGCCAGTGGACCAGTGAGGACCTCAATTTCTTAATCCATTCATCAGTTGGTGCCATTGTAACTGTTTCCACATATTAGCTATTGTGAATATTGCTGCAATAAACATGGTGTACAGGTTTCTTTATTGTAATCTGACTTACAATCCTTTGGGTATATTTTTAGGAATAGTTTTCCTGGATCATATGGCAATTTTATTTGTAGAGTTGAGATGAGCCTCCATACTTTTTCCATAGTGGTTGTACTAAATTAGATTCTGGCTGGCAGTGCATGAGGGTTCTTTTTCCCCACATTCTTGCCAACAGTTGATGTTGCTTGTGTTCTTGATGATAGTCATTCTCACAGGAGTGAGGTTTTGATTTCCATTTCATGTATGGCCAGGAATATTCATTTATTCCTGTACTTTTGGCCATTTGGACTTCTTCCTTTGAAAAACTTCTGTTCAGTTCATTTTCCTATTTTTTCCCTGGATCATTGATTTTGGTGGAGTTTAGTTTATATAAATTCCTGAATATTCTGGTTATTAATTCCTTGTCATACATATAACTGGCAAAGACATTTTCCCATTCTGTGACTTCCTCTTCAGTTTGGTGGCTATTTCTTTTCTTGTGCAGAACATTTTTAGTTTCATGTAGTCCCATTTGTCAAACCTTTCTCTTAGCTTCCATGCTATTTTAGTTCTCTTTTGAAAGCTATTGCCTGTGTATATATATTCCAGTTATTCCCTGCTCTTTCCTATGCAGTGCCGTTTTTTATGGTAACTACTATCTGTCAGAGGTTAGCTGCAATCATAGATGTTACTAATGTGTGGAATGTTTTCTTTGGCATCAAAAGGTTACATAGGTGAGGTCAAGTTAACAGTGTGATCATAGACAGAAACTACTTTGAGGTAAATGTAACAGTGCCATCATAGATGGTAAATATAAATGTATCATCATAGAGGTAATTGGTGTGAGGCTAAATTAAGGTTTCATACATGTAACTATTTTACAAAGTTTTTGTTGCCATCATGAAGGGTGATAGCTCTGAGATGAATATTCAAAGGCCATCCTATAGGTTAATACAGTGAAGAGAAAGTTGTGGTATCCCATGGAAGTAACTTCTGGTAGGCAAAATTTAGGGTGCCATCACACACTTAACTATGATGAGTCAAAAATTTCTATGAAAGTTAGGCATAGGTGACTCGTGCCTGTTATACTTACTGCTCAGGAGGCAGGGAACAGGAAGATCTCATTTCAAAACCAGCTCCCACAAATACTTTGCAAGACTGAATCTCAAATGAAAAAAAAAATCACCAAACAAAAGGCTGATAGAGTAGCTAACATGTAGGCCCTGAGTTCAAACCCCAGTGCTACCCAAAAGAATTTTCTGTGCTGTCATAGAGATAATTGCTGTGAGGCAAACAACACATGTCAGCATAGATGTAAGTACTGTCAGGGAAGTCACAGCGTATTTTTTATTGTTGTACTGGGATCATAATGTGACATATACAAAAGTTCATACAGTAATCAGAGTTGAATTCACACCCTCTGTTATTCTCCTTTATCCCCCAATCCCATTCCTGGAACAAATTCAACAGTTCTCATTTTTCCATTTACACATGTATACACAATATTTGCACCATATTCACCCTCTCACATCCTCTCCCTCCACCTTTCCCCTACCCAATGGTACCAACACCCAAAGAGGACCTGTTTTGTCCTCCTGTCCTCCATTTTTGTAAAAAAAAAAATGAGAGTGATATTTTTGTTTACGTAGATAAACAAGTAGTCTCATAACCAAAATTGGTTCATCCCCTACATTTATCTCCATTCTACCTTAGTCCCTTCTTATGGTGATTTCAATAGGTTGAAAACATCCATATCCATTCCTGTATAGGAAGTATATCACCATATTTAACCATCTTAAATTCCTTCTTTTACACTCATCTGTGACATTTCTGTAGTGAATCATAGTGAATTTATCAAACTTTCTACTCTGGGGCAATGGTTTTTATGGCTTCATAAATGTAACTAATTTGAGATAAAGAGTATGCAGTATGCTCGTATCAAAGAGAGTAATTCCTTTGAGATAACTCTTACAGTGACAACATAGAAGTAAATACTGTGATGTAATCGTTTCTGTGCCTTCATGGAGGTAACTACTGTGAGGCAATTGCTACAGTGCAATAAAAGAGGTAAAAGTCATGGTACCATCATAGAGGAAATTTTGCCTACAGTGAAACAAATTAGACATGGCCATCAAATGTGAAACTACTGACAGGTAAAGTTTTATAAGCCTCCATAGAGATTTCTTCTGTGAGGCAAAATTGAAAATGAGATCAAAGCTTTAACTACTCTGAGTAGTGTTTAAGGTGACATGATGGAGATAGCTACTGTGAGGAAAATGTTATGGTGCATTAACAGGTGTTTCTCTTGTGAGGTAGAATTTCCCTGTAATCATAAATATAACTGAGGTGAGGTAACGTGTAGTGCCATCATTCAATTACTGTGAAGTAAAAGTTATGGTGTCGATATAGATCTACATATTGTTAGGTAAATTTACAGTGTCATTATAGAGGCAAATGCTGTGAGGCAAAGGAATGGGAACACCTTAGAGGAATAGAGTTAACTACTATGAGGAAAAAATGAAGATGTCATCACAGAGGTAATTAGCATGAGACAATGGTTATAGAGAAATCAAAGAAAGAACTACATGGAGCCAAAAGTTACAGTGCTATCATAGAGATAACTCTACTGAGATAAAATTTAAGGTGCCATAAAATATGCTACTACTTTTAGGCAAGATTATTGTGATATGATAAATGAAATGCATTTGTGGTAAATTTTATGGTGCCATTTATAGGATAATACTGTGGGCTAAAATTTACACTGCCAAAACTGAGTTACCACCGTGAGAAAAGATGATAATGCTTTTAAAGAGGCAAATAATGTGAGGTGAAAGTTAGAATTCTATCCTAGATGGTAACTACCATTTATTGAAGGTTAGGGGACATCATAGAATTTACTAGTGTAATGAAAGTTCTCTTTGGTATCATAAAGGTAACCTATGTGAGGCCAAGTTGACAGTGACATTAAAAACAGGATCTAATGTGAAGTAAATGTAATTGTGCTATTATAGATGTAACTTTGGAGAAGCAATGTTTAAGGTATTGTAAGAGAGTATTTCTGTAAGTCAAAAGGTTCTGCAGCATCATGATTGTAACTCATTTGAAGTAAAAATTATGGGACCAACATAGAGGGTAATTACAGTGAATGAAATGTTAATATTGCCAACATTGATATAAATTCTGTCAGACAAAGTTTATGGCATCATCATATATGTAACTATATATTTAAGGTTTTCTTTAACATCGTAGAGATTATTAGGGAAATGTTACTCTCCTATCATAGAGGTAACTACTCTGTGGCAAATTTTATGATGCCATTGTCAAATTTACTAAAGTGAGGCAAGGTTTCCTTGGCATCATAAAATATGAGAGGCAAATTTTGTACTGTCATCAGAGAAAGAAAATACTCTGAGACAAATATTATGGTCTCATTAAGGAAATTACCACAGCAAGGCAAAGTTTAAGCTGCCACAAGAGCACTTACTGCTGTATGGCACAGTTTCTTGTGGCATGATAAGGTAACTAATTTGATGTAAAGTTAATATCACCTTCATAGAGAGTAATTGCTGTCACCTAAATGTTTCACTGTCATCCTAGAGGTTTATACTGTGAAAATAGTTATGGTACCATCACAGATGTAGGTAATATGAGGTAAATATTATGGTGTATTCACAGAGGTTACTGCTATGGTGCACGTGTTCTCTGGTATCATAAAGGTAAATATTGTGAGAGAAAGTTCACAGGGTCACCAAAATTACAGTGAGATATAAAAGTCATGGTGCAAAAATACAGGTATACAATGTCAGGTAAAATTTTAGAGTCATAATAGATGGTAATTATTGTGAGACAGATTTAAGGTATAGTCATAGCTAGAACTCTTGTGAAGTAAATGTTGGTGCCATCTTAGAGGTAAATACTGTCAGGCAAAGGCTATGTTGTCATCACTGAGATTTCCAATGTGATTAACTTTTCCTTGGTTTCGTAATTTATGTGAAGCAAAATTTACAGTGGCATTACAGACTGTAAGTACTGTGAAGCCAAGATTGCATACCATGACAGAAAGAATCACTGTGAAGCAAATGTTATAGTGCAACCATAGAGATGACTAACGTGAGGAAAGCTTTCCTTGGCATCATAAAGGTAGAAAGTATGGTATTTATACACAATGCAATTTTACTCAGTCACCAAGAATGAAAATTTGTCATTTGCAAGTAAACGAATGGAACAGGAGAATATCATCTGAAGTGAAGTTAGCCAGGCTTAGAAGGCCATATGTTCTAACTTGTATGAGGATTATAGACCTAAACCAAATGTAGTAATATTATTTGACATGGGTCACACACTAAAGGGAGAATGCACACCGGAGGAGTAGGGAAAGGGAAGGAAACTTAAAATTTGAATGTGGTTGATGTGCTCACTGTAGAAGACTGAATATAGTAATCTTAAAGTGGCATAAGCCACTGTAGGAAAAAGACTAGGAAATAGAGAAGAAGTTTGGCAGGGATAATACAGTATGGGTTATAATACAGAGGTACATAGAAGCAATGCTTGAAATCTTTCTGTGTAGCTGTATTTACCTCAACAAGCAAAAACACTATGTCTTATTATCTCTTATGCTTTCTCTTCAACAAAATCTGAGAACAAGCAGGCAGAACAGGTTCTGCCCTGAAGCAGGGAGGGAGAGATTGGTAGAGTTAGGAGGAGGGGGGAGGAGGGGGTATGGCCCAGTCAATATATATACATATAGGTAAATGTAAAAATGATAAAATAAAAGAAAGAAAAAAAGATAATCTATGCGTATGATAGGCAAATGTTGCATTGCTATGTGAACTACTGTGAGGTAAAAGATATGGTACCATCATAGTGGTAACTATTTCTGAGGCAAAAGTTACAGTGACAAGGTATATATAACTAATATGATGCACATTTTTCTGTGGCATCACAACAATTAGAACTATGAAGCAAGTTTGCAGTGCTATCATAGGGGTAAATACTGCCAGGCAAAATTCACGGTGACATTATATAAGTTGCTAATGTGATGAATGTTTCTCCTAGCATAATAACTTTAACTTCTGAGAGGCAAAGTTTACAGTGACTTGAAGACAAGAATTATTTTGAGGTAAAGGCTTCAGTGCCATTGTAGAATAATTACTATCAGGCAACATATTCTGTACCATCATAGAGGTTACTACTGTAAGGCAAAGAATACAATGCCATCATTGATGTAAACACTGTGTGGTATTAATTACTGTGTAATCATACATTGACGCATAGGTTACTGTAGCATAATAGAGGTGAATATTATCAGGTAATTGTTACTGTGCCATCACAGAGTTATTTATGCTGAAACAAGGTTTATGGTGCCATTCTAGATAATTAGTAATCACTGTGAGGCAAGTTTACATTGCCAACATATATATAAGCAATGTGATGCAGAGTTTTCTGTGCCACACAGAGACAAGTGGTGTGAAGGAAAGGTTATGGTGCCATCATAGGGGTAAGTAATTTGAGGCTATAACTTGAGGTGTAAGTAATTTATGGTGCTGCCTGAGAGGTAACAATGTGTGGATAGGTTCCCCTGACCTCATACATAAGTTCTGTGTAAACTTTTCAGTGCCATTGTAGTTATGAAGTACTGTGAAAATACTATGTGCAATCATAGATATTACTTTTCTGTTATCAAAGATATCACTACTGTGAGATAACTGTGAGATCATGGTTACCCTCATATAGGTAAATATTCTGAGGTAAAAGTTACAGTGCCATCATGTAGGTTAGTTGCTCTGAAGACAGGTTATGTGCCAAGACAATGGTCCCCTCTGTGACGTAAAATTACAGTGCCAATTTAGGTGTAATTATAGGGTACCATCATATCAGTAAATACTGTGAGTTATAAGTTTCAGTGCCATCATGGATGTGCCCAGAGTGAGGCAGGGTTTATGGTGACATATAACAACTGTGAGGCAAAGGTTTCTATGCCATCATATAGTTAACTACTGTTAGGCAAATTTTATTGTGCTATAATAGAGGTAACTACAGTGAGGTAAAGTCTACAGAGCATCCATTGAGGATTCCTCTGTGAGGAAATGTTTTCCATGGCATCAGAAGGTAACTATGTGAAGTTAAGTTTATGACACCACCATGTATGTTAATTACTGTGATATCAGGTATGTTGCCAACATTGATATATCCACTGTGACATAAACTTATGATGCTATCATACAAGTAAATACTGTGCCAACATAGTGGAACTACTGTGAGACAAAGATTAATGTACCATATCAGAGATTACACTGTAGTACAATGTTTTCCATGGCATGAAAAACATAACAAATTTTATTTAAAGGTTATGATGCCAATATAGAGGGTAAGTACTATGAAGTAAATGTTATGGCACCATCATAGATGTCTATATTGTAAGGAAATGTTTTTTGTATCTTTATAAAGATAACTACTATGTGGTAAAAATTACAGATCCATCTTAGAGGTAACTACTATGAGATAAAGTTTAATGTGACATCTTACATGTAAATACTATGAGGCAAACACTTCTGTAACATAAGAGTAAATAACTGCTGGTAAATATTATGGTGTCATCATAAAGGGCAATTACTATGAGTTTAACTTTATGGTGAAATCACAGAGGTAACTGCTGTGAGGCAGAAGTTACAGTGTCATCATAAAGGTAAATGCTGTGAGTGAAAAATGCTATGTCATCATAGAGTTATCTACTGTAAGGAAAGTGTTCCCGTGCCATTGTAGAGATAAATATTGTCAGGCAAAGTCATAGAAGTAACTACTGTGAGGTAAGCTTACAGTACACACATAGAGATTTTGCAGAATGGCAAAGTTCCATGGCATCCAATGATCACTATTGTGAGGTAAAGTTTATAGTGCCAAAATGTAGGCTAATTACTGTGAGATAAAGAATACTCTGCCAAGATAAAGGTACCCAAAGTAAGGTAAGGCTTCTGTGTCATCATAGAGGTAACTAATGTTAGGAAAACTTTCCATGGCATCATAAATGTAACATCTGAGAGGCAAAGTTTATGTTGCCATCATAGAAGGCCATACTGTAAGGTAAACATTAAAGTTCTATCATAGACAGTAAAACTATTGGAATAAGTAGGTGACATCTAGAAGTTAACACTGTGACAAAAGTTTTCATTGTCTTCATAAAGGTTGCTAATTTGAGATAATGTTTATGGTGATTTCATAGAGGTAAAATGCTGCAGGGAATGGTTATTTTGTCTTCCTAGAAGTAAGTACTGTGTGGAAAAATGTGTGGTGACTAATGTGAGGTAAAATTTATACAAGTAAGTACTGCTAGGCAAAGCCCTAGTCTGTACTTTCATATAGGTTATTTCCATGAGGCAATACTTTCTGTGTCATTGCAAAGGTAATATGGTGAATAAACTTATGGTACCATTATAGAGGTAAGTAGTGTGGGGCAAATATTGTGGTGTCATCATAGATATAAATATTGTGCTATAAAAGAAGTGACTACAGCATTGCGGTAATGAATGTAAATACTATGAGGTAAAGTTTACAGAACCAACACTGGTAATGACTGAAAGGTGTGTGCATAGAGAAATTGATTTGAGACCAATATACATTATCATTTTATATGGCATCTTCTTAGAGGCAAAGGTTAGATGTTATCAGAATTAACTATGTATGGTAAAGTTTGTGGTGATATCATAAAAGTAACTCTTGAGAGATTATGGTTACTGTGCAACCGTAGCGATAAACTCTATGAGGAAAAGGTTACACAGTCACCATATGTTAACATAATAGAAGTAACTACAATGAGGAGAGACTCTGATGCCATCATCAAAGTAAATACTGTGAGGTAAAGTTGATGGTGTTATCATAGAGCTAATATGGTGAGGGAAATATTAAGGTACAATTATGGAGGTTACTAATGTGAGGAATGGTTTCCCTGGTTTCATAAATGTAAGATATATAAGGAAAACTTTTTATGCCATTTTAGGTGGAAGGAACTGTGATGTAAAGCTTAGAGTGCCATTATAAATACTAACTACTATGAGGGAAAGGTTACATGCAGTCATAGATGAAACTACAGTGAGTCAAATGTTATGTTATCATCATACAGATTGCTATTGTGCAGAATAAGTTTCCATAGCAAATATGAGTAACTGTATGGTATGGTGCCATCATACAAATGAGCAACTGGGAAGAAAATGTTAGGTGCCATCATAGAAGTATCTATTAGAGACAAAGGCACAGTGAAATAAGTGATTGCAACTACTGCAATGCATAGGTTAGGTGCCAACATAGACAGAAGTACACTAAGGTAAATTAACTGTGTGTCGTGTGTAGTGAGAGAAATGTTATGGTATTCTATACCATCATAAAGGTTTACAAAGTCATCATTGTGTGTGATTACCTTGAGTGGATGGTTTCTGTGTGCTCCACTATGATAGAGAAAAACAAGCACTCTCAGGCAAAGTTCACAACATCATCATAGAGGTAATATTGTAAGTCAAATCTGAAGGTGCCATCGTAGAGGTAACCACTGTGAGGCAAAGGTTTTGGGACATCATAGAGATTTCTTCTGTGAGATAAAAGTTGGAGTATTTTCATAAAGGTGTCAAATGTGAAGCAAATGAGTCTGTGACAACAAAAATGAATTATTATGTGGTGAATGACAAGGACCAAAATATAAGTGCATAATTGTAAGATAATTGTTATGCCAACATACAGGAATCCACTGTGAGTTATAGTAACTCTATAACCCAAGAGCTAACTATTGTAAGACGAATGTAAAGATATCATCATGTAGGTAAGTGCTATTAGGCAGAGATTATTGCAACATGATACACATAACTACTATAAAGCAAAGGTTTTTGTGCCATAATAGAAGTGGTTACTATGACACAAAGACAAGGGTGGTATTACATAAGTAACTATTGTGAGACAAATAATGGTCACATTATCATACAGGAAACTAAAGTGAGGCAAAAATTAGGTGCTCCTACATAGGTAACAAATTGAGACAAATGTGAAAGTGCCACCATAGAGATAACTACCTGGAGCTAAATATTATACAGTGGCATCTTAGATGTTACTACGGTGAAGAAAAATGTTCCATAACCTGTGAAAGGTAACCATTGTGTGAAAAAGGATATGGTGCCATCAGAAAGGTAAGTTCCATGAGTCAAAATTATGATGCCATCATAGAGATAAATGCTATGGAGTAAATGTCACAGTGCCATCATAAAAGTAACTACTCTTAGGCAATAATTATATTGAGCTCATAGATATAAATCCTGTGATATAAAAGTTATCTTGTGAAGTAAAGCATCATCATAGCAGTAGCTATTGTGAGGCAAAAGTTAAAGGGTCATGAAAGGAGTTATTACTGCAAGGAAAGGTCTCCCAAGGCTCATAAAGTTAATCTACATAAGGCAAATTTTATGGTGTCATCATCATTGGTATCTACTGTGAATGAAAGCTAACAGTGTTGTCATAGAAAACAACTGCGAAACAAAGGATGGGTGCAATCATAACTTTAACTACTGTGAGGCAAATACTTTGGTGCCATATCTGAGAGGAAAAAGCTTTCACCACACTGATATGGTAATTCTTATTAGGCATAGTTTGTAGGGACATTGTAGAAAGCAGTGACTGGCAGGTAAATGTTATATTACATCATATAGTTAACGACTGTTAGGAAATGATACAGTGAAATCATAGATGTTATCACTGCAAGGTGAAGTGGTAATGTGCCATGATACAGGTGAGTATAATGATGCAATATTTATTCTACTAGCATAGAGGTAACTGCTTGAGGTCAATGTCTCCATACCAACATACAGAAAATTACTGTGAATTAAAGATTTTATGTCATAATAGATGTAAATTACTATGAAACAATGTTTGTTTCTCATGCCATTGTAGAAGTAAATACACTGAGGTAAAAGTTTTTGATTCCATTACTGTGAAAAGTACTGTGAGACTCACTTTACAATGCCAACCTACCTTTAATTACTGTGAGACAAAAGTTTTTGTGTCATCATAAAGTAACAACTGTGAAGGAAATCTTAAGTTGCCATCCTGGAAGTAAATACTGTGAGGCAAAGTTATCAGTGAAATAATGGATATAACTATTGTGAGGCAGAGTTTATGCTGTCATCATAGGGGAAACTCCAGGGAGGAAAATCTCATGCTGATAAATAGGCGTAACTACTGTGAGACAAAGTTAATAGTAACTACTATGAGGCAAAGATTATGCTGTCCTCATATGGAGGCGTATCTTATGGGGCAATAATACATAAACTACTTTTAGAGAAAGTTAATGGTAGTATCTAGAGGTAACTACTATGAGGTAAAATAATAATAGTTTTATAGAGATTTAACTGTGATGCAAATGTTGTCATGGCATCAAAAAATGTAACTATTGTGAGTTGCATATCATGGGCCCATCATATCTTACTTACTGTGAGGTAAAGATTATGGGACCATCCTAAAGCAAATTCTGGGAAGTAAAACTTATGATACCATCATAAATGCACATGGTGTGAGGCAAAGTTTATGGTGTGATCATATAGGTAACTAGAATTAGGCTAATTTCTATGCCATCAAGCAGGTTATTATAGCAAGCAAAGATTGTGGTGCCACTGTAGAAAAAACAAGTGTGAGGAAAATTTTCAATTTTATGTTAGTGATAACAACTATGACCCAAAATTTATAGTGAATTCATACAATGTTCAATATGAGGAAAAGGTTTCTGTGGCATCACAAAGAGTCTATTGTGAAATAAATGTTAATGTGTAATCCGACAGGGAAACACAGGGCTGGCAGAGTGCCTCAAGCAGTAGAGTACCTGCATAGCAAGCATGAGGCCTTGTATTCAAACTTCAGTACCACCAAAAGATGTAAATAGTGAAAAGTAATATGGATGGTGCCATCCCAGAGGCAACTGCTCTGAGGAAATAATTTTATGACATAATAGAGGTAACTATTCTGAATCAAATGTTAAGGTGCATCGTAGGGACTGCTAATGTAAGGAAAGACTTCATAATTACTAGGAGGTAAATATGTGGTGACATACTAAAGGTAACAATTTGAGGGAAAGGAATAGTCAACTCAATGGAGGACCCAACTGTTAGTTAGGTGCCATCATAGTGGGAACTATTATAAGGTATATGTTAGTGTTTCATCATTGATGTAAGTACAGTTAGGGAAATGTCTTAGTGCCATCATACAGGCAACTATTCTGATGTAACTGTTACAACTCAATCAGATTGATAATTATTGTGACTTACATTGTATGTTGAGATTATTGAAGTAACCACTCTGGGGAAAAGGTTAATGTACCATCATAGAAGGGACTACAAAGCAGTAAAGATTATAATACCATCTTCTAAGTTATTATGTAAGTCTAAGTTTTCAGTACCATAATAAACATATTTTCTGTGAGGAAATCTTTACAGTGCTATAATAAAGGAAAATTACTATGAGGTAAAGGTTTCTGTGACATCATAGAGATTATTTTGTGGCAAAGATGATGGTGCCATGATAAAATTAACTATTGTAAGAAAAAAATCTTATGTTGCCCTCATAGAGCTAACTTCTGTTAGGCAAAATTTACAGTGACATCATAGATATTTCCAATGTGAGGTAAAAGTTATAGTGTATTCATAAAAGTTTCAATGGTGAGGCAAACCATTCTAGGGGATCAAATAGTAACTTTTTTGTTAAATGATAATGTTACTCACTATACTGGCAAATAAGTCAGGTAAGGATTATGGTAGAAAATTTGAGGTACCCTCTGTGAGTGAACCTTATGGGAATTATAGAGATGTCTGATATGAAGGTAATGTGCCATCACAGAGGTAATTATGTTTACACAATTTTACAGTAACATGATACACGTAACTACTCTGAGTCAAAGATTGCTGTGCCATAGTAGGCATTGCTATTGTGTGGTTAATTCTATGGTGTCATCATAGATGTAACTACTGTGAGGAAAGTTTACCCTGACATCTAGGTGTAATCTAGATGTGGCAATGTTTATGTGCCATCATAGAAGAAACTATGGTAGGGTAAATTGGTGGTGTCATCATATAGGTTAATTACTGTGAGATAAAGCTATGGTGCAACCAAGGATGTTACATAAAATAGGAATAGTTATAGTGTCATTATAACAATAACTAATGTGATTCAAATGCTTTGGTGAACTCTTAACCTAACTTACAGAGAAGCAAAATTTAGGTGCCATCATAGAGGTAACTATGGCAAGGCACAGTTTATGGTGCCATTATAGAGGGGAAATACTGTGAAGTAAAAGTTATGATGCTTTTATAGAGGTTGAAACTGTAGGGCAAACATTTCCATGGTACCATAAAGGTAATTACTGTTATGTAAGTTAATGATGTCAACATCAGTTAACATGTTAATTGCTGTTAGTTAAAAGGTTTGTACAAGTGTAAATGTTCCCATGAGAAGTTAGGTGCTATTATGAAGCACAACTTAGGTGTCATAATAAACATAACCAAGTGAGGCAAATGTGAAGGTGCAATCATAGAAGTAACTACAGTGAAGCAAAGAATATGGGGCCATCATAGACCTTACAACTATGAGGCAAATGTTTCCATGGAATGATAAATGAAACTACTGAGAGATAAAGATTATGGTGCTATTAAAGATGGTAATGACAGGTAGGCAAATGTTAGGTATCATAATAGATGTAGCTATTTTAGGTAACATCATAGATGGTATGTACTGTGAGATAAAGATTATTTGCCATCATAGAGATAACTACTGTGAGTCAAAGCTTTTCCTAGGATCATAAAGAAAAATTATGTGTGGAAAAGTTTATAGTGCCATCAGAGACAGCAACTAATTTGGGGTAAAAGTTCAATGTTATAGTAGAGGGTAATTACTGTGATGGTAATGTGATGGTACCATTATAGAGGTGACCACTGTGAAGCATAGTTATGGTGCACTATAGAGGTAACTACTGAGAGGGAAATAACCATGGGAACATCTTAAAAGAAACTGCAGAGATTAAATTTAGATGCCATCATAGAGTTAACTACTTGAGGTAAATGTTTCATAAGGTAAATAATGTGAAATAACTTTTATGGGAAATTAGTGAAAGGCAATGAGTTTATGGTGTCATCATACAAATCATAACACTGTGGTAAAAGTTTTTTATACCATCATAGAGTAAACTACTGTGAAGCTAAATTTATGGTCCCATAATACACAAAAGTGATGTGAGACAAGTTTCTATGCCATCATAGATAGAGCTACTATGAGGCAAATCTTAAGGTGCCATCATAGAAGTAACTACTGAGATTCAAAGTAATGGTGCCAAAAGGACTTTAAAGTAAACTATTATTAGATAAAAGTTATGGTCCCTTTATGAGATTTAACTGTCAGGGAAGGTTCTGCTGGCATCTAACCTGTAAGTATTGTGAGAGACAAGTGATGGTGAGATCATATAGCTTATACACTGTGAGATAAAGGTTATAGTGCATTCATAGAGGTTGATAGTATAAGACGTATTACATGGTGCTACATACACATATATATTGTGAGGCAAATGTTTCTGTGCTGTCAAAGAGGTAAATATGAGGAGGTAATGTTATGGTCCCTTATAGAAGTAACTATTGTGGAATTAAGAATATGGTGACATCTTTGAAGAAACTATTGTGACAATAGATAGGTGACATCATGTAGGTATCCAATATGAGGCAAATGGAAAGGTACCATAATAGATATAATTACCATGATGCAATGGATAAAGACATGTCATAAATGGATCCAAAGTGAGGCAAAATTGTTGTGAGATCAAAGAGATAACTAGAGTGAGACAAAGTTTGAGGTGCCTAATGGGGAATTGGTACTGAGAAGCAAAGTTTTTTGTGACATCCTAAAAGTAAAATAACTTGAGGTACAGATTATGGTGACATAACAGATGGTAATTACTATGAGGTGGCATTATGGTGCATTAATTCAGGTAAATATTGAGAGGTAAAATTATAAGGCCATTATATAGGTTAATGACTGATAGTTAAAAGTTACAGTGGCAACACAATGTTACCCACTGTAAGGAAAATTTACACTGTCATCTTGTTATAGTACCATATTAGGGGTAAATTCTGTGAGGTAAAAGTTATGGTGCCATTGTAGAAGTTTCTACTGGAAGCATAGTTGATGGTGCCACACACAGAACTACTATGGCAATGTTTTATGTGACATGATACAGGTTATTCTTTTTTTCCCCTTTTTCTTTTATTACTCATATGTGCATACAAGGCTTGGTTCATTTCTCCCCCCTGCCCCCACCCCCTCCCTTACCACCCACTCCACCCACTCCCTCTCCCCCTCCCAATACCCAGCAGAAACTATTTTGCCCTTATTTCTAATCTTGTTGTAGAGAGAGTATAAGCAATAATAGGAAGGAACAAGGGTTTTTGCTGGTCGAGATAAGGATAGCTATACAGGGAGTTGACTCACATTGATTTCCTGTGCGTGGGTGTTACCTTCCAGGTTAATTCTTTTTGATCTAACCTTTTCTCTAGTACCTGTTCCCCTTTTCCTATTGGCCTCAGTTGCTTTTAAGGTATCTGCTTTAGTTTCTCTGCGTTAAGGGCAACAAATGCTAGCTAGTTTTTTAGGTGTCTTACCTATCCTCACCCCTTCCTTGTGTGCTCTCACTTTTATCATGTGCTCATAGTCCAATCCCCTTGTTGTGTTTGCCCTTGATCTAATGTCCACATATGAGGGAGAACATACGATTTTTGGTCTTTTGGGCCAGGCTAACCTCACTCAGAATGATGTTCTCCAATTCCATCCATTTACCAGCGAATGATAACATTTCATTCTTCTTCATGGCTGCATAAAATTCCATTGTGTATAGATACCACATTTTCTTAATCCATTCGTCAGTGGTGGAGCATCTTGGCTGTTTCTATAACTTGGCTATTGTGAATAGTGCCACAATAAACATGGGTGTGCAGGTGCCTCTGGAGTAACCAATACAGGTTATTCTTGTGTGGCAGTTGATGTTGTGGTTATAGAGGTAACTAGTGTGAGGCAAATCTTACAGGGCTCTCCTAGAGTTAACTACTGTGAGGAAAATGTTATGGTACCATAATAGAGCTAAATACTGTGAGATAGAATTTCATTGCCATCATGTAGTTAACTACTTTAAAGGAATTGTTACCATGCCATCTTTAAGGTAACTATTATAAAGCAAATGTTACAGGACTATCATACACATAACTAATGTGACTCCATCCTCTGTGCCAACATATAGCACTGTGAGGCAAAGATTACAGTGCCATCAAACAGGTAACTACTATGAGGTAATTTGTAAGGTTACATTTTAGATATAACAACTATAAGGTTCATTCAGAGAGGCAGATACTGTGCATCATAGAAGGAATTCATGTGAGGAAAATCTTACAGGGCCTTCATAGAGGGTAATTCATGTCTGGTAATGGTAACAACATAGAGGTAAATACTGTGATGTAAAATTATTTTGCCATGATAGTGGTAACTAATGTCAGGAAATATTTATGGTGCCATCATAGATGTTTGTTCTGTGAGGTAAAAGTTATGGGGCCACCATAGATGTAACTACTGTTAGGCATAGTATTCTGTGAAATGTACATGTAACTACATGGAGGTAAATCTGTGCAATCATACTGATTAATACTTCGAGGCAGTTTATGTAACCGTCATAGAATTAACTACTTTGAGTTCAGCATACTGTAAAATTATAGAGGTGACTGAGGGAAACCTTGTGGTACATTAGTAGAAATTATTAACCTCTACTAGTAGAGGTTTTTACTCTCCATGATGGTGTACTAAGACTTACCTCACAATTGTTACCTTTATGCATCATGGAAAGTTTAACCTCCTGTAGTTACATATATGATGGCCCTGTAATGCTTGCCTCTCTCTAGTTACTTCTGTGATGACACATTAATGTTTATCTCAGAGTGCTTGTGTCTGGGATTGCACTGTAACGTTTAACTCACACTGTTAACTATATGATGACATGTTAAACTTTGTCTCACTGGACTTACTTCTATGATGGAACAGTATCCTTAACTTACAATATTTCCCTCAATCATGACCCACAGCAATTGTATCACAGTAGTTACCATCATAGATTTTATTGTAGTTTGCCTCTAATAGTTGCTCATGTAATGGTATCCACCATTTGTCTCCCAGTTGTTAGGACATATGGTGTATGATGGCACCATAAATTTTACTTCACAATAGTTACCGTTATGATATGGACAATTTTGCCTTACAGTAGTAACCTTCATGGCAGCACCATAATGTTTGCCTCTCACTACTGCCATCTATGATTGAGTTTAATATTTGCTCCAGAGTGCTTACTATCTATGATGGCAATGAGGTTTTTACCTCATGGTATTTCATGTCTAAAATGATGCCATAAAATTTGCCTTACATATATTACCTTTTTGATGGCATGGAAACCTTTACTCTTTTAAGTAACTTCTATGATGACACCTTAATTTTTCCCACACAGTAATTACCTCTCTAATGGCACTGTAACCTTTACTTCACAGTAGCTACTTTAATGGTGTCACTGAAACCTTTTCTCACAGTTGTTACCACTGTTTGTCAACATAACCATTACCACTCAATAGTTACCTCTATGATAGTTCTATAACATTTTCCTAGTGTTTACCTCTAAGATGGTAAAATAATCTTAACCTCTCAATAGATACTTTTATGATGGCATCCTAATCTATACCTAACTATAGTTACATTTAAGATAAAACTGAAATATTTTCCTGAGAGTTGGAAACTCTATGATGGCACCTTAGCTTTGCTTCAAAGTTTGGCCTCACAGTAGTTACCTCTATGATGGCACCTAATCATGGTCTTACAGTATTATGTGCCTCTATGATGGCACCACAGTTTTACTAAGGAGTGGGTACCATTTGCTGGCACCATTATTTTACAGAACAATCATTAATGTATGTAATGGTATTGTAATCTTAACTTCATAACAGTTGCCTTTGAGACCAAAGAAAATTTGTCTTACAGTACAGACTTAGTGAATGCACCATAAGCTTCACCTCAGAATAGTTAACTCTAATATGTCAGCATGAAGTTTATCTCACAGTCTTTATCTCTAAGATGACATAGAAACCTATGCTTCACAGCAGTAACCTGTTTGAAGACACAGAAAAATCTGCCACACATAATTACTTCAACCATGGTACTGAAACTGACTCCTGGTCGTATTTACTTCTCTGAAAATGCCATAAACTTTCACATTTGTTTCATCTATTATGACTTCATAATCATTACATCACAGTAATTAACATATATGATGGCACCACAAATATTAAATCATCATAGTCATATTTATGACACAATGGAAAACTTTGCCTGTGCAAAGAGAGCAATAATTGTATGCAATCATGGTGAAAAGTGGTGTTAAGCAAATGTCACAATACCATGATAGAGCTAACTATTATGAGGCAAATCATAAATTGCCATCTTAGAGGTGACAAAGCACAAAGTCTACAATGACATCATAGAGGTTTCAACTGTAAGAAAAAGTTATATGTGGTATCTTAAAGGGAACTACTAGGAATATATTAAAGTGCATTACAGTATGTAATTACCATGAGGTAAATGTTATATTGACATTATAGAGGTAATCAATTTGAAGTCATGGTTAAGGGACCATTATTCTGGAAACAACTGTGATTTCTGGTTGAATTGATTACTGTGAAGTTAAATTTACTGAGCTATCATAGAGGAAACCATTGTGAACAACTGTTACAGATCCATCACAGAGACATCTATGTGTGGTAAAGGTTATAGTGACAAAATAGTGTTAACTATTGTAATGATTTTGGTCCCATAATTGAAGTAACCACAGTGAGGTAAAGGTTACAGTGGCACTGTGAGGGAAATATTCAATTACCATCATAGAGATTACTAATGTGAGGAAAGATTTGCCAAGGATCAAAAGTAACCAATGCAAGGAAAGATTCTGGTGCCAATTTAGAAAGGAGCTACTGGGAAGTAAAACTTACAGTGCCATTGTAGATAATAGCTACTATGTGACAAAGGTTAAGTGCAATCATAGATGGAATTGCTGTGAGATAAGTGTAATGGTGCCATTGTAGAGGAAACTACTGTGAAGAAAACGTTTACATAGCATGATAAGTGTAAGTACTGTGAGGTTAAGTTGTGTTGCCATCATACATCATTACAACTGGGAAAAAATGTTAGGTGTCATCAAAGAGGCAAATGTTAATTTCCATTATTTCCTGAATACTATTGTCAAATCAATGTTGGTAACTACTGAAGTATGATCCATACATTAGGTGCCATCATAGAGTGAAAGGATATGAGCAGTGAGGCAAAATCATGGTGATAGTGAGGAAAAAGTTTCCATGGCATGGTATTGGTAACTAATGTGAGGTAAAATTTATGGTGCATTTATAGAAGTTTAATGAGGAGGCAAAGTTGCTATAGCATCAAAAACATAACTATTGTGTAGTAAATGTCACAGTGTCATCCTGTAGCTTACTCATTGTGAGGTAAGGGTTATGGTGACATGTAAAGGTAAATCATGTGAGTAAACACTAACCTTGCCATCACAGAGGTTTAAATTGTGAGGCAAAAGATACACCATGGTCATACAGTTAATTACTGTGAGACATATTTGTCTATGCCATTAGCGAAATAACTACTCTTAGGGAAAGATAACAGCTCCATTCATAGAGAAAAGTACTGTGAGGGATATTTTGCTATTCCATTTTAGCAGTCACTACTGTAAGATTAAAGCTAAGGAGTATTCATATAACTTTCTATGCGAGGCAAAATATTCAGTCTCTCAAACCTAACTTTTGTTTTTTATTGTTACAGTGCCATTATGTAGAATGTTTCTTATGAGGTAAAGTTTATGGGGCCATGACAGTGGTAAATAGTATGAGGCAAATTTAAGCATAACATCATGGAGGGAACAAAGGTGGAGAAAATTTTACAGTAAATCTCATTTGTAACTATGGTGAGATAAAGATTACCATTCATTTCAAGAGGTTTTTACTGTGATACAAAGGTTTCTGAGGCATCATTAAGGTAACTAATGCAAGAAAAATTTTATGATGCCATGATATAGATAATTTACTTATAGGTAAATGTAAGGTATCAACATAATGGTACCAACTGTAGAGTAAAGTGATGTTCTACAGGTAACCCCGGTGTGGTAAAAGATATGGTACCACACTGCAGGTAACAACTGTTTGAAAAGTTTACAGTATATCATAGAAGTATGTAATGTGAGTCAAATGTTATAGTACCAGCACAGTGGGTGATTATCAGGAATTAATGATTTAGTGCCACATAATAGGTAAATTACTATCAGGTAATGGAGCCAACAAAACAGTATACACTGTGCTGTATAGTTATGGTACTATCATAGAATTAACCATTGTGAGAAAAATACGAATATGCCATCATTGAGGTAACTACGGTTTGTGAGAGTTACAGATCCACCCAACACATAACTTTTATTCTTTTCCTTGGGTGTTTCCATAACAGAAATTACTACTGTGAGCCAAATTTTATGGTACTATCATTGAGGTAACTATTTAAGGAATGTTTTCTCTGGAAACATAAAGGTAATCAATGTGTGGCAAACTTTAATCACAAAGAGGTACAGATGTTGGTGCCAACACAGAGGTAAATACCATGAGGTATAATTTTTCACTCCCATCATACATCTAAATCTTGTGAGGGATTATTGGTGAGGCCATCAAAGTTGGAAGTACATGGAGGCAAATGCTTATGTTCCATCATAGAGATAACGACAATGAGGCAACAATCATGGTAATATCACAGTGGTAACTATTATGAGGCAAAAATTAGTGATGTCTTAGAGATAATTACTGAGGGATATAGGCTAGAATTCACTCATAGGATTTCCACTATGAGGCAAGTGTTTCTGAAGCATCATAAAGTTCACTACTATGAGATAAACATATTGCCATAATTGAAGTTAATTATTGAGGTAAGGTTAGGATGTTAACATAGAGTTGTCCAATGTGAGGGAATGTATAATGCCATCATAGAGGTAATGACTGTGAAGTAAAAATTATGGTGAATTCCTGGAAGTAATTACTGAGAGGAAATTTTATACTGCATCCTAGATGTATGTACTGTGAGGCAAAATTATGGTGCCATCAGAGATAGTAATTACTCTGATACAAGTTTTGATCACCATATGATGGCATCAAACTGTGACATAATGTTGCCAACAGAGAGGCATGCAGTGTGACATATACTTGTTGTAAAATCACAGGACTAACCACTATGAGGCAAATGTAAAGGTGCCACCATAGAAGTAACTACTGTTAGGTAAAGGTTACAGATCCACACAACATGTAACTACTGTGAGACAAAGTTTTCTGTTCTATAATAGAAATTATTACTGTGAAGCAAATATTGCAGGCCATCATAGAGATAACTATCGATAGAAATGGGTTCCATAGCATCATGAACATAAAGATATGAGCATAGTAGTGGCTACTGTGACGTAAACTTTTTTGTGCAATCATGTAACTAAGTATGGAAAGGCAATGATTACAGGGCCAATATATACACACTTGAGGTTAAGCATTCCATGCCACCAAAATGGTTTACAAAATCATCATAGTGTATAATTACTTTGAGTGAAATGTGTCTGTACTCTGTACCATTATAGAGAATAAAGGGACTGTGAGGCAAAGTTCACAGCACCATCTTGGAGGTAGCATTTTAAAGAAGATCTTAGGGTGCCATCCTACAGGCAACTACTGTGAGTCAAAGTTGATGGTGCTATCCTAGAGGTAAGTACTGTGAGGCAAAGGTTATGGCACATAATAGAGTTTTCTTCTGTGAATTAAAAGTCAAAGTGTTTCCATAAAGTTTTCACAACTGTGAAGAAAAGGATTTTGTGACATCAAAAAGGGACTATTATGAGGTAAATGACAATGACCATGATATAAGTGAATAACTATGAAATAGTGATTATGCCAACATACAGCAATCCATATTGACTTATAGCTATGGTATAATCAGAGAGCTAACTACTGTTAGGCAAATATGAACATATCATCATACAGATAACTGCAGTTAGGCAAAGGTTATTGCAACACATAGCTATTGTAAAGCAAAACTTCTGTGCCATAATAGAAATGATTACTGTGAGGCAATGATTATGGTGGTATTATATAGGCAATGTCTGTGAGGCAAAGTAATGGTCTTATTGTCATAGAGGAATACAAAATGAGGCAAAAGTTAGGTGCCTTCAAATAAAATGAGGCAAATGTGAAAGTGCCACCATAGAGTTAACTACACTTAGTTAAAAATGCCATCCTAGATATTACTACTGCAAGGAAAAATTTTCCACAGCATGTTAAAAATAAATATTGTATGAAAAAGAATATGGTGCCTTCAGAACAGTAAATTCTGTGAGTCAAAATTATGATGCCTTCATAGAGATAAACATGGTATAGTAAATGCCATGATGCCATTATAGATGTAACTAAACTAAGGAAATGCTTATATTTACATCATGGGTATAAATCCTGTGATATAAGGGTTATTCTCACTGTAAAGTGTCATCATATGATAGCTACTATAAGGCACAAGTTAAGGGAACATAATAGGAGTTACTACTGTGAGAAAAGGTCTTCCAAGACAATGATTATTGTGTCATCATAGTTGGGGACTACTGTGAATGAAAGCTAGCAGGTGTCATAATAGAGAGTAATATGAGAATCAAAAGATAGGTGCCATCATAGGTTTAACAACTGTGAGGCAAATATTTTTGTGCCATAGAAGATGTAACTACTGAGAGTCCAAAGCTTTCACCACACAGATATGGTAACTCTTATTAGGTACAGTTTACAGGGACATTGTAGATGGTAATGACTGTCGGGGAAATGTTACATTCCATCACAGTGTTAATTATTGTTAGGACATATTATACTGCAATCATAGATGTAACCACTGCAAAGTAAAGTGCTAATGTGCCATGACGAGGTGAGTATAGTGAGGCAAAATGTACTCTACTAACATAGAGGTAACTACTTGAGGTCAATTTCTCCATAACAACATAGAAATAACTACTGTGAATTAAAGATTTTATGTCATAATAGATGGAAATTACTATGAAGCAATGTTTCATAGGCCATCATATAATTAAATACACTGAGCTAAAAGTTTTTGATGTCATTACCATGAAAACTACTGTGAGACTGACTTTATGATGCTACCCTACCTTTAACTACTGAGACAAAATTTTCTGAGTCACCATTAAGTAACTACTGTGAAGTAAATATTAAGGTGCCATCCTGGAGGTGAAGTTAGTAGTGACACAATAGAGGTAACTTTTGTGAGGCAGAGTTTATGCTGTCATAATAGACTAAACTCCAGGGAGGCAAATCTTATGCTGACGAACAGGCTTAACTACTGTGAGGTAAAGTCAATGGTGACATCTAGAGATAACAACTATGAAGGAAAGATTATGTTGTAATTATATAGGAAAGTATTGAGAGACATATTTTATGCAGCAATAATAGATATAACTACTGTTAGAGAAAGGTAGTGGAGATATCTAGAGGTAACTACTGTGAGTTAAAAGAACAATGCTTTTGTAGAGGTTCAACTGTGATGCAAATGTTGTCATGGCATCAAAAATGTAACTGTTGTGAGTTTAATATCTTGGGTCCATCATATGGATAACTTACTGTGAGGTAAAGGTTATGGTATCATCCTAAGGTAAATTCTGGGAAGTAAAACTTATGGTACCATCACAGATACACATGATGTGAGGCAAAAGTTATGGTGCAATCATAAAGATAACAAGAGTGAAGCAAATTTCTGTGCCATCAGGCAGGTTATTGTGGTAAGCAAAGATGATGGTGCCACTGTGGAGAAAACAAGTTTGAGGAAATTTTTCAATTTCATCTTGGAGAAAACTACTATGAGCTAAAATTTGTAGTGCATTCATAGGGTTTTCAATGGGAGTCAAAGAATTCTTTGACATAATAAAGGGTCCATTGTGCAATAAAAGTTATGGTGTAATCAAAGAGGTAAACACAGGGCTGGCAGAGTGCCTAAAGCAGTAGAGTGCCTGCCTAGCAAACATGAGGCACCAAGTTCAAACTGCAGTAAAAATAGGAAAAAATAATCTACTCTGAGTCAAGGATTAAGGTGCATTGTAGGGATTACTAATGTAAGGAAACAATTCCTAGTGGCTGAGAGGTAAATATTTGGTGACATAATAAAGGGAACAATTTGCATGAAAAGGACAATCAAATCAGTGCAGGTACCAACTGTGATGCAGAGGTTAGGTGCCATTATAGAGGAAACTACTTTAAGGAAAATGTTAGTGTTTTGCAATAGATATAAGTACAGTTAGGGAAATGTGGTGCCATCATAGAAGTAACTGTTCTGAGGTAACTGTCACAAGTCCATCAGAGTGATGAGTATTATGACTTAAATTGTATGTTGAGGTTATTGAAGTATCCACTATGGGGAAAAGGTTAACATGCCACCATAGAAATTACTATAGAGCAGTTAAGGATTATGATGCTACCTTGTAAGTTACTCTGTAAGGCTTAAATTTTCAGTACTGTAATAAACACATTTTCTGTGAGGTAAGCTTTACAGTGCTATCATAGAGGATAATTACTATGAAGGAAATGTTTCTGTGACATGGAGATTACTATGAGGCAAAGATGATGATGCCATCATAGAGGAAACTTCAGTGTGGCAAAATTTACAGTGACATCATAGATATTTCTATTGTGAGGTAAAGATTATAAAATCTTTTACAAAATATTTATAAAAGATTCAATGGTGAGGCAAAGCATTCTGTAGGATCACATTTTAACTATTTTGAGATAAATGATAAAGTGCCATTATACTGGTGAATTACTCAAGTAAGAGTTATAGCAGCAAAATAGAGGTACCCACGGTGAAGTATTCCTATGGTGATTATAGAGATACCTGCTGTGAGGGTACTTATGCTTTCATAGAGGTAAGTATGTTTACACAAATTTACAGTGTCATGATACATGTCACCACTGTGAGATTTCTGTGCCATAATAGGTACTGCTTCTGTGAGGTAAAGACTGTGGTGCCATTATAGATAAAACTACTGTAAGGAAAGATTACCCTGGCATCATATATGTAATGTAATGTGATGCAAACGCTAGGGTGAAATCTTACAATAAACTTCAGAGAAGCAAAATTTAGGTGCCATCATAGAGGTAATTATGGCAAGCACAGTTTATGGTGCCATCATAGAGGGGAGTTACTGTGAAGTAATTGTTATAGTGCTCTCCTAGAGGTTTCTACTGTCAGGCAAACATTTCCATGATATCATAAAGGTAACTACTGTAAGATAAATCATGGTGTCAACATTAGTAATTATGTTAACTGCAGTCAGTTAAAAGGTTTGTATAGATTATCCTACTGAGAAGTTAGGAGCCACTTTGAAGCACATGTTATTTGTCATAATAAAGGTAAATAAGTTGGTATGTACTGTGAAGTAAAGATTAGTTACTGTCATAGAGATAACTACTGTGACTCAAAGGTTTTCCTGGGATCATAAAGGAAAATTATGTGTGGCAAAGTTTACAGTGTCATTAAAGACAGCAACTAATTTGGTTTAAAAGTTGCAATGTTATAGTACAGAGTAATTACTGTGAGCATAATGTTATAGTCTAACTATAGAGGTTACCATGGTGATGAATAATTATGGTACTTTGTAGAAATAACTACTGTGAGGGAAATGCTGTGGGTATATCTCAGAAGAAATTAGAGAATAAATTTGCGTGTCATCATAGAGTTACTTGACGTAAATGTTCCAGAGAATCATAAGGTAGGTAATGTGAGGTAACTTTTATGGTGTTTTAGAATGAAATTACTTTATGACAATGTCATTATGGTGTCATCATAGATGTAACAACAGTGTGGTGCAAATATTTTATGCCATTATAGAGGAAACTACTGTGAGGCTAAATTTGTGGTCCCATAATACACAAAAGTGATGTGAAACAACCATTTCTGCCATCATAGATATTGCAACTATAAGGCAAATATTAAGGTGCCATCATAAAAGTAACTACTGAGAGGCAAAGTAATAGGGCCATAAGGACATAATTATGTGAAAGAAAATTTATAGTGACATCTTAAAGTAAAACAATATTACCTAAAAGTTATGGTGGCCTTATAGAGGCTTAACTGTCAGGCAAAATTATGTTGGCATCTAAAGTGTAAGCATTGTGAGGGACAAATGATGGTGAGATCATGTACTTTATGCACTGTGAGAAAAAGGTTATAGTGAATTCATAGAGGTACATAATATGAGACATACTACATATATATATATATATATATATATATATATATATATATATATATATATATTGGGAGGCAAAGATTTCTGTGCCATCATTGAGGTAAATATGAGTAAGTAAAGTTATGGTCCTTTATAGAGGTAATTACTGAGGCAAAATTGTAGTGCAAAGAGGTAGCTATAGTGAGACAAAGTTTAAAGTGCCTTATGAGAGGTTAGTAATGAGAGGTAAAGTTTACTCTGACATCATAAAGGCAAACTAACTTGGGATACAGTTTATGGTGACATCCTAGATGATAATTACTATGAGGTGAAGTTTTGGTGCATTAATTCAGGTAAATGCTGAGAGGCAACATTAACAGGGACATTGTACAGGTTAATGACTGAGAGTTAAAAGTTATCATGGCAACACAGAAGTACCCACTGTGAGGATTACCTTGTTATGTTGCCATGATAAAGATATGTACTGTGAAGTAAAAATTATGGTGCCATTGTAGAATTCTCTACTTTGAGGCATAGGTGATGGTGCCATACACATAACTGCTGTGGCAGTGATTTCTGTGCCATCATATAGATGTCTTGTGTAGGAAAGTTTATTTTGTAGTTACAGAGTGTGAGGGCAAATCTTACAGGGCCATCCTAGAGGTAGCTACTGTGAGGAAAATATTATGGTACTGACATAGAGCTAAATACTGTGAGATAAAAATCCATATTGCCATCATGGAGTTAACTTCTTTGAAGGAAACGGTACTGTGTCATCATAAATGTAACTAGTTTGAGGGAAAGGTTATAAACCATCATACACATAATTAATGTGATTCAGTTTCCTGTGGCAACATTCAGATAAACACCACAAGGCAAAGACTGCAGTGCCATCCTACAGGTAACAACTGTAAGGCAAAGGTTATGGTGCCATCAGAGATGGGAATACTGTGAGGTGGTAGGTACAACATGTTCTGAGACCATAACCACTGTCAGAAAAATGCCACTACAGAGATCACCTGTGTGCTAAAAGTCATAATGTCTTCTTAGAGATAAATACTATGAGGTAAAACTGAGGGTGTCTTCATAAAGCTTACTGCTGTGAAGTAAAGTTTATGGTCTCAATGCAGTGAAGTATAGTTACAGTGTCAGTTTAGAGGCAAATCCTCAGAGGTCAAGATTACAGTATTATTATGATAGTTACCCACCACAGAGGTAAATATTGTGAGGTAAAAATAACAGTGCCATCAAAACATTAATTTTTGTTAAGCAAATGTTATAGTTTGATTATAAATTTAACTACTGCAAGACAAAGTTTCAGGGACTTTATGGAGATTACTACTGTGTGGCAAATGTTACAGTGTCATCATTGTGGTGACTATTGTGAAGCAAATCTTAAGGGCCATCAAACAGGTAACTGTTACAAGGTATTTTGTAAGGTTACATTTTAGATGTAACAACTATAAACTTCATTCAGAGAAGGAGATACTGTGAGGTAACTCTGTGGTATCACAGAAGGAGCTCATGTGAGGCAAATCTTACAGGGCCTTCATAGAGGGTAATTCCTGCATGGTAATGATTTTAGCACACTGGTAGATACTGTGATGTAAAGGTTACTGTGGAATCATAGAGGTAACTAATGTCAGGTAATGTTTACACTGCCATCATAGATGTTTGTTCTGTGAGGCAAGAGTTATGGGGCCATAATAGCTGTAACTACTGTGAGGCATAGTATTCTGTGAAACCTGCATATAACTACAGTGAGGTAAATCTGTGCCATCATAATGATTAATACCTTGAGGCAGTTTATGGAAGCATCATAGGATTAAGTACTGTGAGTTCAGCATATTATGAGATTAGAGAGGTGACTGAAGGAAAGTTTATGATGCATTAATAGAGGTTTTTACTCTCCATGATGGCTTTCTAAATGTTACTTCACAATTGTTACCTTTATGCAGCATGGAAAGTATAGCCTCATGTAGTTACATATATGATGGCCCTGTAATGCTTGCCTCTCTCTAGTTACTTCTTTGATGGCACATTAACATTTACCTCAGAGGGCTTGTGTCTGCGATTGCACTGTAACGTTTAACTCACATGTTAATATGATGACATGTTAAACTTTACTTCACTATACTTACATCTATGATGGATCAATATCCTTACCTCACAATATTTCCTTCTATGATGACACATAACCTTTGTATCACAGTTGTTACAATCCTAGATTTTATCTGGTTTGCCTCTAATAGTTGCTCATGTCATGGGATCCAACATTTGTCTCCAAGTTGTTAGGATGTATGATGTATGATGGCACCATAAATTTTACTTCACAACAGTTACACTTATTATGATATCTACACTTTTACCTCACAATACTTCCATCTATGATTGAACCTAACATCATATATGATGTCAATATAGGTTTTATCTCATGGTATTTTATATCTAAAGTGATGGCATAATACTTGCCTTACATATGTTACCTTTATGATGCCATGGAAACCTTTACTCTTATTAGTGACCTCTATAATGGCACCTTAACTTATCCCTCACAGTAGTTACCTCTGAGATGGCACTGTAACCTTGATTTCACAATAGCTACTCCAATGATATCCCTGAAATCTTTACTCACAGAAGTAACTTCTGTTTACCACCATAAGCATTACCACACAATAGTTTTCTATGAGAACTCTAACATTTTGCTCCCAAGTTTAGCAAAACTTGGGATTACTTTGCTATCCTAGTTACTCAATAGTTACTTCCTAGCCTCAATAGTTACTTCTGTGATGGCATCCTAACCTATACATAACAATAGTTATGTTTATCATGACATGCAAATACTGTTCTCAGAGTCATTATCTCTATTATACTACCTTACTTTGAGACAAAGTAATTACCATTTATGATGTCACCATATGTATTCTTCAAATAGCTTCCTTTATGAAGGCACTCAACATTTACCTTTTAGGTATTATTCTATGATAGTACTATAACCTTTACCTCGCTGTATTGACATCTATGAAGACAATATAATCATTCTCAACAATAATTATATGTATGATGACATGGTAACCCCTGAGTAATGGTATTTACCTCTATGATGGCACCATCACCATTGTGTTTAGATCTTACATCTCTAATGGCACAATAAACTTTACCTCACTGCATTACAGTTATGAAGACATGGAAACTGTTGCCTAATGGTAATAACCTATATGATGGCAAAGACATTTCCTTTGCATAACAGTACTTACATGTATGATGATACCATAACTTATATCTCATAGTTGTTACAATAACATTTACCTCAGAAAATTTATCTCAGTGATGGCACCATAATATTTAACTCATAGTAACTGCCCTCTATTATGCCACCATAACTTTAACATCAAATTAGTTATATGTGTGGTACCATGAAAAAACACACTACACATTATTGACATCTCAGAATCACCTTCAAATTTATTTCACATTAGTTTCCTTAATGATGGCCTTGTAAGTTTTGCCTCACAGTAATTATCTCTACAAAGTCATAGAAAAATTTGCCTTAAAAGATGTACATGTATGATGACACTATAACATTTGTCTCACTATATTTACTTATAGGATAGTTCCATAACATTTAGTTCACAGTAATTAACCTCTGCGATTCTACCATAAACTTTACATAAAATGTGTAACATCTGTTATGCCACAGAAACTTTTGTCTTACATTTTTAACCTCTCCTTTGGCACTTTAAACATTGTCATACAGTAGTTCTAGTATGATGGCACCTAACCTTGCCTCACTGTAGTTATCTCTGGGTGGCCTCACAGTAATTACCTCTATGATGACACCATAATTTTAGCAAGGAGTGGGTACACTTTGCTGGCATCATTAACTTTACATCTCAATCATTAACCTATGTGATGGTACCATAATCTTAACCTCACAATAGTTGCCTTTGATGCCAGAGAAAACCTTGTCTCACACTACAGTCTTAGTGAATGTAATGTAATCTTTACTTCATTGTAGTTAATTCTAATATGTCACCATGATGTTCACCTCACAGTTTCATCTATGTGATGGCACAGAAATCTTTGTCTCACAGTAGTTAATTAACCAGTAGTTAGGTTTGATGGCACAAAAAAATGGCCATGCATAATTACATCAATCATAGTACCAAAATTTATAGCTGCTGGTATTTACCTAAATGGTTGCACCATAACCCTTTCTTCACATTTGTTTCTTCTATAATGCCTACATAACTTTACATCACAGTAATTAGCATATATGATGAGACCACAAATGTTATCTCACCATAATCACCTTTTAGACACATTGAAAAACTTAATATGATAAAAGTAATAATTCTGTGCAATTATGGAGAAAAGTCATGTTAGGCAAAGGTCACAGTACCATGATAAAGGTAACTATTATGAGACAAATCATGCAGTTCCACTTTAGAGGTAACTAATGAAGTACAAAATTTACATTATATCATAGATGATTCTACTGTGAGAGAAAGTTATATGTGGCACCTTAAAGGTAACTATTATGAGGAAAATATTAAAGTGCATTACAGTATGTAATTACTATGGGGTAAATGTTATGTTGAAATCGTATAGATAATCCCTTTCATGCCATGGTTAAGGGGCCATTATTCAGAAGACAACTGTGATTTCCTATTTAAGTGATGACTATGAGTTTAAATTTATTGTGCTGTCATAGAGGGTGCCATTGTGAAGAAATGTTACAGATCCATCACAGAGGCAATATGTATGATAATGGTTATGGTGACAAAATACAGGTAACCACTGTGAGTAACAATTCTGGTTCCATACTTGAAGTAACCACAGTGAAATAAAGGTTACAGTGGCACTGTGAAGGAAATATTCAGTTGCCATCATACAGATTAATAATGTGAGGAAACCTTTGCCTGGTGTGTGAAATAACTAATGTAAGACAAAGATTTTGGTGCCAATTTGGAAGGGAACTGCTGGGAGGTAAAACTTGCAGGGCCATTATAGATGATAGATACTGTGTGTCAAAGGTTAGGTACAAGCATATATGGAACTGCTGTGAGGCAAGTGTAATGGTGCCATTGTAGAGGATACTACTGTGGAAGAAAAGGTTTCTATGACATGAAAAGTATAGGTACTATAAGAAAAAAGATGTGGTGCCATCATACATCAATTCAACTTGGAGACAAATGTTAGGTGCCAACTTTTTGTGCATCTTCGCACAATCAATGGTGGCAATAATTGTGATGCATACATTAGGCGCCATCATAGAGTGAAAGGTTAAGAACTGTGAGGCAAAATCATGGTAATAGTCAGGAAAAAGGTTCCATGGCATCGTATTGGTAACTAATGTAAGCTAAAATATATGGTGGTTTTATAGAAGTTTAATGGGGAGTCAAAGTTGCTATAGCATCAAAAACATAACTATTTTGAGGTGAATGTCACAGTGTCATCCTATATCTTACTGTGAAGTAAGAATTATGGTGACAATTTAAAGGTGAATCATGTGAGTAAAAACTAACCTTGCCATCACAGAGGTTTAAATTGTGAGGCAAAGTATACACTGTGGCCATACAATTAACTACTGTGAGGCACATTTGTCTATGCCATTAGAGAAGTAACTACTCTTAAGGAAAGATTATAGTTCCATTCATAGAGAAAACTACTGTGAGGGAAATTTTACTATGCTATCATAGCACTAACTACTGTGAGGTTAAGGCTAAGGAGCATTCATGCAACATTTTATGGGAGGCAAATATTCAGTCCCTTATAAACCTAGCTTCTGGTTTTTATCATTACAGTGCCATTATGTACAATGATTCTTTTGGGGTAAAATTTATGGTACCAACATAGAGAACTATGAGATAGTTATGATATCATCATAGAAGGGTCTTCTGTAAGGTAAAGGTAATGAGACTATCATAGAAGTATATACTGGGAGGTCAAGCATACATTGGCATCATAGAGGTACATACAGTGAGGAAAAGATTATGGTGCCATCATACATGTAACTATTGAGAGGCAAATGTATTTTCCATCAAATAGGTTACTATGTGAGGCAATAGTTTCTGTGGTGTAATGAATGCAAAGAATGTAAAGTAAATATTATGGTGTTATCATACTGATCATTGCTATGTTTTTCTAGGAGTTTGATACATTGTATTAGGTCATTTATTTGAGATCTTTCTGTCCTTTTAATATATGCACTTATGGCTATAAACTTCCCTCTTAGGGCTGCCTTTGCTGTGTCCCATTGGTTCTGGCAGGTGGTGTTTTCATTTTCATTAACTTCCAAGAGGCTTTTGATTTCCTCTCTATTTCTTCAGTTGCCCACTGATCATTGAGCAATGTGTTATTCAGCCTGCAATTTGCTTTTCTGCTGTTGCTTTTGTTGTTAAGTTCTAGTTTTAGTGCATTGTGATCAGATAGAATGCAGGGGCCTATTTCTATTTTCTAAGGTTTGTTTTGTGTGCCCTAATATATGATCTATTTTGGAGAAAGTTCCTTGGGCTGTTGAGAAGAATGTGCATTGTGTAGTTGTCAGATGAAATATTCTATAGACATCACTTAGGTCCATGTGATATATGGTGTCATTTTGTTCTAGAATTTCTTTGTTGACTTTTTTGTTGGATGACCTATCTATTAGTGATAGAGGGGTATTAAAGTCTCTTATTACCACTGTGTTGGAGTCTATCTGTGCTTTTAAGTCCTTCGGTGTATGTTTGATGAAATTGGGTACACTGAAATTGGGTGCATATAGTTTGATAATTGTTATTTCCTTTTGATGTATTGCCCCTTTTATTAGTATGAAGTGTCCTTCTTTGTGTCATTTGACAAATGTAAATTTGAAGTGTACTTTGTCTGATATAAAAATTGCAACCCCTACCTGTTTTTAGGGGCCACTGGCTTGGTAAATCTTCCAGCCTTTCACCCAAAGCCAGTGTTTCTGTCAATAGGGTGTGTCTCTTGTAAACAACAGATGGTCAGATCTTCTTTTTTAATCCAGTTTGCAAAACATGTTTTTAATGAGGGAGCAGAAGTGGTTCATATTCAGTGTTAATATTGATAGGTATGTGGTGACTTCTGCCATTTCATTGTTTTTGTCATTTAAGGATTTGATTATGTGCAGTCAAATCAAGGCTACTTTCTGATTACTTGTCTTTTCATCTTCTGTGTTTAAATGCTTCCCACCTTCTCAAAGGTGTGTTTACATTCATCTTTTATGTGCAGAATTCCTTGTGGAATCCTCTGCAGTGGTGGCTTGGTGATCATATATTGTTTTAGTTTCTGTGAGTTTAGTGTTACATGGAACTATATAGTGTAGGTAGTGTGAGGTAATAGTGCCTATATATATAGCCACTGTGAGATAATGCTATGGTACAATCACAGAGATAACTTCCATTAATCACATGTGAAGTAGCCATTATAGAAAAAATACTGTGATACAAATTTTATGGTGACACTGTACATCCAACTACTGTGAGACACATTTTCTGTTTCATAATAGAAATATTTACTACTAGAGAGATATTGTGATGTCATTGTAGAGAAATCTATAGTGAGCAAAGTTTTCCCTGGCAACATTGAAATGATAAATCAGTGGCAAAGTTTATGGTGCCATCATTGATGCAAATTGATATGAGATAAAAGTGTCGCTACCAAAATATCAGCTAATTACAATGAGTTTATGATGTCTTCTTCTCAGTAATAACTGAGGCAAAATTTTCACAGCATCATAGAAGTAAAATGCATGAAGGAAGGTTGCATTGCCATCAGGAGGGAAATTATTGTGTGGTATAAATTTCAGTGCAATAGTTAGGTTACTACTGAGAGGCAATGTTTTCCTTGGCAACATAAAGTTAACTCTTTTGAGGTATATATTAAATAGTCCCATTATAGATGGTAAATACTATGAGGTAAATCTCATGGTGTCAGGATAGGTGGCAGTAATGTAAATTCATATTTATTGAGATATCAGAGAGGCAACTATTGTCACTTAATGATCATAATACCTTCTAGAAGTAACTTATGTGAGGTTAAGGTTACTGTACTATCATAGATTTAAACACTGTGAGGTAAATGTCCCAGAGCCATTATCTAAGTAACTGTCATGAGTTAATGGTTACAGAGCAACTGTTGAAAGTCAAGTTTATAGTGCCATCCAGGAGTACTTACTGTGATCTAAGATTTATGGTGATATTGAAGATTTAACTGCTGTAAAGTAAGGTTCATGGTGCCAATATAGAGGCAACCACTCTGAGGAGAATTTATGGTGACACTATATGGCTAAGTATTGTGAAACAAAAGTTAAGGAGCCATCACAGATGGAAAATATTGTCTTTAATTTTTATTATGTTTTTCTAAATTATTTTTATTATCATATTACTATTTACTTGGGGTACATTGTGGAATGTATAAAAATGCTTATAATATATCTTAGTGAAAACCACCCCCTCCATCATTCTCCATTTTTCACCCTCACCCAAAACCTATTTCCATTTTTGTACACAAGTGCATAATATTTCCACTATATTCACTCTAATACAGCATTTCCTTATTTCCTCCCCTCTCCCAATAGTCCTAATCATTATACAGACTTATTTTACCTTTCTGTCTTATGCTTTGAAGAAAAGGACATTTTGTTTGAGATATCTGTACAAAGAATATCATCATGACATTTCCATGAATATATGTATTGAATCCTGAATTGTTTAATCCCCTCCATTTTTCTCCTTTCTACCTTAGTCCTCTTCTTATGGTGATTTCAACAGTTTTTAAATCTGTAGTCATTCTTGTATAAAAATACATCACACATATTCACCTTTTTTTACCCTTCTTCTGTTAGTGACCTCCCATTACCATTATGAATTTTTCATTCTTTTCCTTCATTTTGAGGTATTTATTCATTGGTCAATGGGAATTTTGCCTTCATAATACATTTGTGCATTCATTGTG
Organism: Castor canadensis; assembly: GCF_047511655.1. Taxonomy (NCBI): domain Eukaryota; kingdom Metazoa; phylum Chordata; class Mammalia; order Rodentia; family Castoridae; genus Castor; species Castor canadensis. The sequence continues at coordinate 64,036,870 of NC_133400.1, forward strand.
CTTAAGTGAAGGTAACCCTCCTCGACTATACTTCCACACCCTTTTCCCCCTATCCTGTGTTAATAGTTTTCAGCATGTATCCTTGTGTGTTGTTTTCGCAGATGTGATGTATTTCATTATTATTAGATATGCTTCTTACCTTCATTTCCTCCCTCCTTGGTCTCCTCTACTAGTCCCACATTTGTATACATTCTCCTCTCCACATATTTGTGTGTATGTATGTATAGGACTATCATGATATTCTTTGTATTTGTAATGGGCATCTATTCCACTTGTGAGAGACAACATGCAGCCTTAGGCCTTCTGAATCTGACTGACTTCACTTAAGGTGATGTTCTCCAGTTCTATCTGCTTACATGCAAATAACAAAATTGCATTCTTCTTTCTGGATGAATGGAATTCCATTGTATATGAATGCCACATTTTCATAATTTATTCACCACTTGTAGGGTATGTTCACTGGTTTCATAACTTAGCTATTCTAAAAAATGCTGCAATAAACATAGGTGTGCAAATTTATTTATTGGAACTTGACTTCCTTTAGTACCACCGAGGAGTGGTTATTTCTGGATCACATGCTGTTTCTACTTTAATTTTCCGGGGAGCCTCCATACTGTTTTGCATAGTGGTTGTATTAATGTATGTTCCCTCCAACAAAATATGAGGGTTTCTTTTTCTGCACACACTGACCAACATTTGTTGCTCTTTTTCTTCTGGGTTATAGCCATTCTAACAGAATTGAGGTAGAATCTTAACACAATGTCATTGGTACCTCCTTTATGGCCTGAGACTTTAAAAATTTCTTCATGTGTTTTTTTGGCTATTTAGGCTTCTTTCTTTTGAAAATCTCTGTTTGGTTCATTTGACCATTTTTTATGGGATCATTAATTTTTTTTCTGTTCCTTTCCTTTCTTCTTTCATTTATTCATATGTGCATACAATGTTTGGGGTCATTGATTTTTTTTGGTTGATACTTTTTCTAGCCCCTTCCTTTCTTATTCTGGTAATTAATCCCTTGTCAGATATATGACTGGAAATGATTTTTGGCCTCTCTATTAGCTGCCTCTTCAATCTGGGGATCATTTGTTTAGTTTTAAAGAAATTTTCTAGGTTTGTGTACTCACATTTGCCTATCCTTTCCCTCAGTTACAGAGCCATCTTATTTAGGAAGTTATTGCCTATTACCATAAGTTCCTGGGTATTCCCTGCTCTTTCCTGGCCTAGCTTTAATGTTTCCCTCTTATTTTTGTCAGATTTGCCAGGAAATTTTTCAATATTATCTTTTCCAAGAACCAACTTTTTGTTTCATTGATCCTTTCTATGGTTTGTTTCTTTGTTTTCTTTTATTGAGTTCAGCTCTCCTTTTCCTGGTCTTAGATTTAGCTTGTTCCTGCATTTTTAGGAATTGGATATACAGAATTAGGGCATTATTTTAGATCTTTGTGATTTTAACATATGTATCCATGGCTATAAACTTTCCCTTAGGACTGCCTTTGGTGCATCCCCTGGGTTCTGATAAGTTGTGTTTTCATTTTCATTAAATTCTAGGAACTTTTTAATTGTCTCCCTTATTTCATCAAAGACCCACTGATCACAGAGAAATGTGCTGCTCAGTTCTTTACTTTCTGCTGTTTCCTTTGTTGCTGAGTTCTAGCTTTATTTCATTGTATTAAGAAAGTATGGAAAGGGGGCTAATTCAATTTTCCTGTATTTGTTAAGACTTGCTTTGTGACCTAAAATATGATGTATTTCAGAGAACATTCCATGAGCTGCTGAGAAGAGTGTATATTGTGTTTTTAGAGAATGTCTGTCAGGTCTATTTGACAGTGGTGTCATTCCCTTCTAAAGTTCCTTGTTGAATTTTTTGTCTGAATGACCTATCTATTGGTGATAGAGCTTACTAAAGTCTCCCACTATCACTGTGTTGGGATTTATCTGTATTTTTATATTCGGTGCTGTATGCTTAATTGTTGCATGCACTGATATTGGTCACATGTAAGTTAACAACTGTTATTTCCTTTTGATATGTTGGTCCTTTTACTAATATGATATAACCTTCTTTGTCTCTTTTGACTAATTTCGGTTTGAAGTTTATGTTATCTGATATAAGTATAGCCACTCCTGCCTTTTTTCAGGGTGCTTTAGCCTGGTAAATCTTTTTCCATATTTTTGACCCTCAGGCAATGTTTATTTTTGTCTGTGAGGTGGGTTTCTTTTAAAGAACAAATCATGAGGTCGTCCTTCTTAATTCACTGTGACAATCAATGTGTTTTGATGGGGTACTTGATGTATTTAACAATTAATATCAATGTTGAGAGGCATATGGTAATACCAAAAATTTAGTTGGTTTTGTTCTGAAAGGATATGTGTGTGCATAATTATATCTATGCTGGTCTCTATTTACCTGACTGCTCTTCTCTTGAGATTTAATAATTCCCAAACTTTCATTACTGTATTTGTTTTCCTCTTTGTGTGTTGATTCCTTTAAGTGGTTTGTGGAATGCTTGTTTAGTGGTCATGTATTACTTTAGTTTCTGTTTATCATGGGAAGTCTTTATACCCGGTTCAATTTGAATGATAGCTTTGCTGGATAGACTATCCTAGAATTGAAGTTACTTTCTTTCAGTATTCAAAATACTTTATTCATTGCCTCTCTTGCTGTTAAGATTTATGTTGAAAAATCTGGTATTATTTTGATGGGCTTACATTTATGTTATTTGGTTTTTCTTTCTTACCACCTTCAACATTCTTTTCCTGTGCTAATTGTTTCAACTATAATATTCTATGGAGATGTTCTATTGTGGTCATATCTTTTTAGTGTCCTACATACTTACTATACCTGCATGGGTATCTTGCAGATTTTGAAACTTTTCTGCTATTATTTTGTTGATATGTTTCTGTACCTGTGGCTTCTGTCTCTTCTCTTTCTTTGATGCCCAAGATGTTTAGGTTTGGTATTTTGAGGGAACCATAGAGACATTGCATATTCCTTTCACAACTTTTCAGTCTTTTGTGTAAGTATTGTTTTGATTCTTCTTCACTATGTATTTTGTGTTTGAGCCTTGAAATTCTTCATTACACTTGTTCCCATCTGCTGGGGTGTCCTTCAACTGCATTTTTTTTGATTTAAAGAACTTTTTGTTTCCAGGGTTTCTATTTGATTCTTCTCTTTTTTTGATACCTTCCAGACATTTGTTAAGCTTCTATTCAACATGTCTTACTGCTTTCTTTATTTCATTAATCTAATTTACTATAATTTCCTTGGTTTTGTTTTGATGTGTTATTGAAATAAACTTTGAGTTAAGTTAGATGTTTCAGTGTCATCTCCAGTTTTTTATCCAGATTCTCTCAGTATTCATTGAGTTGTTTTGTATGTCCTGTTTAAGCTCCATAAACATGGTTGTGATCATTGTGCTCACCTCTTAGGATTCATCCCCTTTACTGTTCTTCTATTGTGTGATTGTTACCCTTTTGAGGAATCATTTTTACCTGCCTTCTTTTATTCCCTATATTTCTATTTTAAGATTTACTCACGTGGTGTTGATTAGTTTTTGGGGGGTTTTAATCACTGCGTTCTTTCCCTTTACTTAATTCCTATGTTCTGCCTAGCTCAGATCTTAGGTAAGTAATACCATTCTGTTCACTGACATGGAAGAAAAACTTAGCAATGACATATTCATGGGCTCAATGCTGAAGTAATCATTTGTATAATACATAAAACCCTTGGCAGTATTATCTATACAAAGTATTTATTGGAGAAAAACAGTTGTTTACGTAGAGCTAAACACTAAGGTAATAAAGGTATAGAAGAGGAAATAGGAAGTATGGAATGGGGTGAGGGAGAGAAGAGGTGTGACGTATGGGGGCTATTAAGTAATAAGTTCCTGATGGGTGTAAAGGTGTTGTTCAATTATTGTGTAGGAGGGAACTATTGTCAAAGATTGCAGTGCAATTTTAAGAATGCAAGTAATGTGTAAAGTTGATATAGCAGACCAGTGGGTAGTGTGGAGGCGATAGGGACAGTAGGGAGGAAAGATGAGGAAGAGAGTAAGATAAGGAGAGGGAAATAAGAAAAGAAAAGAAGCAGAGGGAGAAAAAGAAGGTGGAACACAAGAGGATTATGCAAATTAAATTTGAACAGAATCAAAAGAGATTTTAAGAAGAAATTTAAAAAATATTTATTGTCCAAAGTTCACCTTGTTGTGAAAAGAAGTGGACTTACTCTGAGTTCAATAAGTGCACTGTGTTCCTCCCTCTGCTTTCTAATCCAGGTGCTATAACTTCTGACATAGGCTTTCTCTGGTCACTATCCCTCATGAGGGTTGATGTGCTGGGCCATGGGATAATCAGTGGCAGTCCTCTCTACTGTAGATATTGACGGGGCTTCCACTCAGGATATTGAAGTCCAGGCTCTTCTTAGGTACATGGACAATCGGGGTCAGCTTGTTTGACTAAGTGGAATCTTTGAAGTAATCCTGTGAGGAGGTGATATGTGAGCAGTGGCCAACCCTCATACTCACCAGGCAAGCCTATGTCCTGGAGTTCAGCTGTTTGGGTGGAAGCTCTTCTGTGGGGACTCCATCAATTTCAGCTTACTATCAGCTACGCCAAGGTAGTCAAATGCATAGTTACTTTCCCCAGGCTTCACAGACTGAACCATCCCTCCCCAACAAGGAAAGGTTAGAGATTGCCCTCCATTTATTAACCCAATAGCTTTGTCGAAGATGGGTGTAATCATTATCTACAAACTACGCTGGACCATCCTGTTTTCCCCAGGGTGGATGGTGCAGGAAATTCACTCAATACATTGTAGTTCTCTCAATGATCTTGGGAGTGAGTGGCCCAGGTCACAGGTAGGTAGCAGTCAGAATTTCTTCATCCATGAATCTTGATGGGTCCAGAACAATCAGGTGCTTTCAGAACTCATGCTGTGGTACTATCCATTGATTTTTTGCTCTTCCCAGAAAGGTAAAAAGATACAACAAAGAAAACACAAATGGAGAAATTGCTCTCTGGCAGTCTGGTGTGGAAGGTGGCAGCCCCAGTTCCCAAACATCTGGGGCTATTTTGTGCCATTAAAAAGCTTATTTGATGTTTAGTCATTGTAGATTAGTCTGCCTGTGTGTTGGTAATATCTTACTTGGTAGAGTAGCCATATTCTCCTGCCTTTGCTACCATGAACCTGAAGTTATCTTTCATACTTTTGAGAGCTCAGACTTTGGGGTCTATCAGTTATCCACCATTTTGGTCATCACTCCATTTGGAACTATTGTGATTAAAAATATGGCACTGTGCCATCACAGATTCTAAAAACTATAAGGCAAGTGATTGGTGTGATCCTAGATGTAACTACTATGAGGAAAATTTTCAGAGCATGATAATGGTAATGGTAACCAATATGAGGTGAAGTTGCAGCGATTTTATATAGGTTTATCTGTGAGGCAAAGGTTGCTGTGACATTAGCACATAACTATGGCATTGATAAGGTCATGGGCCATCATACAGCCTATTTAATTTGAGATAATTGTTACAGAGACATCATACAGGTAACTTCTGGGAGACAAGTTTTTTGTGTCCTCAGAGATTTAGCTGTGACCTAAAGAATTATGGCAACCACTTAGGTTAATCACATGAGGTAATAGTGCTAACACTGAGTTATCCATTCTGAGGTATAGTTATGGTACAATCCCAGTGATAAATACTGTGAGTGAAATGTGAAGAAGCTCTCAAATTACTACTGTCAGTCAAAGCTTATGATGCCAGCATACATATAACTACTGTGAATTAAAATTTTATACTCTAAAAAAGAAATTACTGAAGTTAGGTAAATATTACAGTGCCATCATGCAGATAACTACCATGATGACATGTTTCCTTGGTGTCACAAAGTAATCAATGTGTGATTCTGCTTTTGGTGTGATTAAAGATGGAAAGTAGGGTGAGGTAAAATTTGCAGTGCCAAAATGTGGGCTATTTACTGCAGGGGATAGTTTATATTGTCAAAATAGAAGTACCCACTATGAAGTATAGTTCCTGTGCCTTTATAGAGTTAAAATGTGTGAGGCAAATGATATAGCAATATCTTAGAACAAAGTACACAGAAGCACAACTTTAGCTGCCATCATAAAGGCAATATTTGTAGTGACATAATAGAGGTAACTACTGAAAAACAACACTTATGATGCTATAGTAGACATAATTAATGTAAGCAAATGTTTGTGGTGATATTTTAGAGTTAAGGACTCTGAGGGAGAAGTTGTAGTCTTTTTATAGAGGTTTCTACTGTAAGACAAAAGTTTCCATGGAACCATAAATGTATCTATTGTGTTTTAATGATTGCAGAGTCATCATCAATTATTATGAACTAAGGTAAAATTTATGGTTTCTTTCTAGAGGTAACAAATAAGACAAAGTTACAGTACATCAAATAAGTAAGGAATATGTGAGAATTTAAGCTTTCTTTCAGCAGATTAATTACAGCAAAGAAAGGTTTTAGTGCCCAAATATATTTTATTACAGAGAGGCAATGTTTTCCTTCGCATCATAAAGGTAACTCTTGTGAAGTATATGTCAGAGTTCTATCATAGATGGTAAATGCCTTGAGGTAAAAATTATGGTGTCAACATAGATGTAACTAATATTGGGTCATATTTGTGGAGCCATTGTAGAGTTAACTACTGTGACTTATTCTTTTTGTTGCCTTTTAAAAATAACTTCTGTGGGTTAAGGTTATTCTACTATGGCAAATGTGAACACTGTGATACAAATGTAATAGATTCATCATACAGGTAACTTGTGAGGTAATAATTACTGTGTAAATGTTTCAGTGTCATCATAGTGGTTGCTATTGTGAGGCAAATGTAAAGGTGCCATCATGTTGGTAAATAATATGAGAAAAGGCTTCTCAAGGCTCATGAAGGTAACATGTGTAACGCAAAGGTTATGTTGCAAATAGAGTTGAATACTACTGTGAATGAAAGCTTACAGGGTCATCATACAAAGTTATGCCCTTCAAGCACAGAATAGTTTTAATCTATTTAATCTATGCCATCATAGATTTAAGTACTATATGGATATTTTTGGGTGCCACAATAGAGATAAATATAGTCAGGCAAAAGTTTCTATGATATAATAATGGTATCTCTTATTAGGGATATACTTTTTATACATCACAGATGGTAATGACAGGGAGGCAAATGTTAGGTACCATAATAAAGGTAACTACTGTGATATCAATTTTACAGTGTGCTCATAAGGGGCAACAACTGTGAGGAATGTGTTAATGTGCCATTATAGAGGTGAATGTAATCATAACTTATACTATCAACACAGAGGTAACTAGTTTAGGCTGATGTCTCCATAACTACTAGGAAAGAAGGATTATGGTGACATTATAGATGTTAATTACAATGAAGAATTTTTTCTTATGCCATCATATAGATAAATACAGAGAAGTAAAAGTTTGTGATGCTATCCTTAGGGAAACAATGGTGAGGCAAACATTACAGTGCCATCATAACTTAACTACTATAAGGGAAAGTTTTCTGCATCACCACAGAGATAACTACAGGAAAGAAAACCTTAAAGTGCCATCATATGTGTAAATACTATGAGGCAAATTTAATAGTGGCATAATGGAGATGGCTACAGTGATGAAGAGTTTACAGTCACCATATAGGAAACTACTAGGAGACAAAAATTATGCTATAATTATAGACATAATTACTATGAGAAAATTATAAAGGTGACATTTACACATAACTACTGTGAGGTATAAGTAATAATGCTTTTATAGAGGTTTAACTGTGATATTAAAGTTGCAATGGTGTAAAAAATATAACTGTTGTGAAGTAAAGGCCATGATGCCATCATCTAGCTGATTACTGTGAGATAAAATCTATGGTACCATCCTAAGTATATTCAATGACGTAAAACTAATGGTCTCATGATGGATGTACATGTTGTGGGGCAAAGCTTATGGTGTTGAGAAAACAAGTGTGAGGAGCAGTTTCAGTGACATCTTGGAGGCAACCACTGTGTGATAAACATTATAGTGCATTCATTAGATTTCTTCTGTGAAGCAAAGTTTTCTGTGGCACCACTTAGGGAACTATTGTGAGGTAAAGTTTATGGTGCCATCAAAGAGATAAACAGTATAAGGTAATATTTATATTGTCATCCTATATGTAATTTCTGTGAAAAAAATATTTTGGTGACATAATAGAGGGCACTATAGAAATTATTAATGTGAGTAAGTGTTTCATAATGACTGGGAGGCAAATATTAGGTACAATATTAGAGGTAACACTTTGAGGTGAATTATGGTCAAATCAATGATGGTGACTACTGTAATGTTGAGGTTAGATGCCAGCATAGTTGGAACTACTGTTATATAAATGTTAGTGTTCTGTAATAGAGATGACTGCAGTTATGCAAATGTTATGATGCCATCTTAGAGATAACTACTTGGTGGTAAATGTAATGATGCCCTCATAGAGATAAGTACTATGAAGTGAAATGTACTGTGAGATTATTGAAGTGACATTGGTGGAGAAAAAGTTAATATCACCTCATAGAAGGAACTAGAGAGCAACAAAGATTATCATGCCATTTTATTAGCTACTATGTAACTCTAAGTTTTTGTTGCTTTAATAAAGCTTATTACTATGGGGTAAGATGTTAGTGGCATCCTAGAGGATAACTAATGTCATGAAAATGTTTCTGTGTCATCATAAAGATAACTACTGTGAGGCAAGGTTTACAGTGCCATCATAGAAATAACTACTGCAATAATAATAATAAGGTACCATTATAGAGGTAACTTCTGTAAGGCAAAATTTATGGTGACATCACAGATGTTTCTGCTGTGAGGTAAAGTTACATACAGGGTATTCTTTAAAGTTTTAATAGTGAGTCAAAACATTCTTTGGGTTCCAATAGTAACTATTGTGAGGAAAACATTAAGGTGACACCATACAGGAAAATTACTTCAGTTAAGAGTTATCAATGTACCCACTGTATCAAAATCAATGTACTCACTGTGAGGTACACTGAGGATACATTCATAGAGCTAACTACAGTAAGAACATTGTGCCATTATAGAGACAACTATGTATAGGAAAATTTACAGTGCCATGTAATCACCGTGAGGCAAAGTTTTCTATGTCACATTAGGCACTACAATTGTGAGGTAAAGGCTATGGTGACATCATAAATGAAAGAACTATATGGAATGTTTTCCTGGGATCACAGATATAATTCATGTATGGCAAAGTTTATGGTGCTATCATAGAAGAAACTACTGTGCAGAAAAATTTGTGATGCCATCATGCAGGTTAATTTCTGTGAAATGAAATTATGTTGCAACCATAGAGATTCCCAATATGAGATATTGTTTCAGTGTCATTATAGAGGTAACTACTGAGAGAAATAGCAAGGTGACACTGAAAAAAACTACAGAGGAACAAAAATTTTGTTGCCATTGTAGAGGTAACTATGATCAGTTATACTTTATGCTGCTGTCTTAGAGGTAATTTCAGTGAGTTACAAGCTAAGGTGTTTTCATATAAGTTCTTACTGCAAATCAACCATTTCTGTGTCATAAAAGTAACTATTGTGAGGTAAATTTGTTGTGTCATCATCAGTAGTTACTCTCAGGTAAAAGTTTGGTGTCAATATAAAGGTTCCCAATATAGGGTAAATTATTGTGCTCTTACAGAGATAAGTACAGTATGGCAAAGGTAATGGTGAAACCACAGAGGAAACTACCATTACAGCACAAGTTTGGTGCCATACAAAGGTAACTAATTGACAAAAACATGAAGTTACAACCATAGAGGTAACTACAGTGAGGCAAAGACTATGGTATCATCATAGACCTTCTACTGTATGGCAAATGTTTCCATGGAGTGATAATAGGAACTAATGTGAAATAAAGCTTATGGTGCCATGATAAGTGGTTATGGCAAGGAGACACCTTTTAGGTGTCATCATAGAGATAACGATTTGAGACAAAGTTAAAGTGTCATTATACATGGTGAGTATTATGTGACAAAGGTTCAGGTTCCATGATAGACAAAAATTAATTTGGGGTAAAAGTTGTGGTGTTATAATACAAGGTAATTGTTGTAAGGTAAATATTGTGATTCCACCATATGTGATTTACCACTGTGAGGTGTAATTATGTTGGCATTGTAGAGCTAACTACTGTGAGGCAAAGGCTATTGGTTCATCTTAGAAGAAAGTACAAAGAAGGAAATTTAGGTGCCATGATAAAGGTAACTACTTGAAGCAAATGTTTTCATGCCACCATGAAGGTAATTAATATGTGGTAAATTTTATGGCATCATCATACAGAGTAATTTCTGTGAGGCAATTACCTTCTGTGATTACAGTGTCATCATAGAAGTAACACCTGTCTGGTAAAATTTTTTATGCTGACATAGAGGTGACTTACATACCTGCTGTAAGTCACTAGTTTCTGTGCCATCCTACAGATACCTATTATGAAGGAAATCTTCAGGTATTATCCTAAAAGTACCTCCTGTTTGGTAAAGTTACCAGTGACACATTAGAAGTAACTATTATGAGGCAAAGTTAGAAGTAACTTATTATGGGTAACTACTGAGAGGCAAACTCATGGTGCTCTATTGGCATAACCTGTGAGGAAGAGTTTATGGTGACATTTTAAAGGTAACTGCTGTGTGGATAAAGTTATGGTGCTTTTAAAGTTTTAACTATAAGGGAAAAGCTGCTGTAGCATCAAAGATTTAATTATTTTGAGGTAAAAGATGACAGTTCTATCATATAGCTTATATACTGTAAGTTAAAAGTTACAGTGCAATCATAGAAGTACATAATATGAGACAAAGGTAACATTGCCATCATACACATACCTCTCTTGAAGCAAAGATTCCTGTGCCATCAGAGTTGTAACAACTTTTGACAAAGGTTTTCCTGTGACATCATAGAGGATAATAACTGTTAGGCAAAGGTTTCATTGCTACCATGGAGGTAACAACAGTGATACAATAGTTAGGGACCATCATTGAAGTAACTACTGTGCTGTAAAAATGCCTGGGGCATCATAAAGGTAATTTGAGATTAAGTTTCTGTTGTCATTATAGAGCACAATTACTGTGGGGCAAAGATTGTGGTGCCATCAGGAGGAATCTATTATGAGGTAAAGGTTAGACTGCCATCAGAGAATGTAGTTACTGGTACAGAGCCAAAATAGAGGTGAAAAATATGATGTGAAAGTTTCTTTGCTATCATGGATGTAACTAATATGAAATGAAGTTTTGGTGACAACATAGAGGTTAATACCATGAGGTAAACGTTAAGATGCTCTCCTAGATATTACTAATTTATGGAGAGTTTTCCCTGACATCATAAAGATAACACTTGTGAGGCAAAGACCTCAGTGCCATCATAGACAGGAACTTCTGTGCAGAATGATTGGGTGCTGTGAAACAAATGTTTCGTAGCATCACAGAGTAAACTATAGTGTGGCAAAGCTGAAAGGTTCATGAAACAGTATACTGCTGTGATGCAAAGGTTTCAGTGGATTAATAAAGATGATAAATAGTAGACAAAATTATTGTGCCATCATAGAGGATAATTACTGTGAGGTACAAGTATTGGTGCACTCAGAGATGTCACTACTGTGAGGCAAATGTAATGGTGCTATGTTAAGGGAAGCCCTTGTGATGCAAAATTTTCATAGTATGTTATGTTACTATTGTTAGATTCAGAGTCCAGAGTGCTCACTATTACACAATGGAACCAACTTGTGTTACTATTATAATGCAAAGTTATTATGCCATCATATATTGTATTGATAGGAAGGCAAATCTTAGGTGCCATCAAAAAGGTAACTATTTGGGGCAAAGCTACTGTCAAATCAATGGTGGTAACTCCTGTGATACATACTGTAAGTGCTATCATAGTGGGAACTTCTGTAAGCAAAAGATTAGTGTTCCATCATAAAGATAAGTGCAGATAGGCAAATATCATAGTGCTATTATAGAGGTAACTACTCTAAGGTAAATTTATGGTATTATCATGGAGATAACTACTGGGAGCTAAATTGTAATGTGTGGTCACTGAAGTAACCACTGTGAGGTAAATGTCAATTGGCCATCATAAAAGGAATTACAGGAAGGCAAAGTTCATGTTGCATCTTAACTGATACTACTTGACACTAAGTTATCTGTGCCATCAATATTGTATCCACTGTGAGGTAAGGTTTATTTATAATATCATCATATGGGATGTTTACTATGAGGGAAAAATTTCTGGGCCATAGTTAAGAAAACACTCAAAAGCAATGTTTACAGTGCCATTTTAGATAAATATATGGTGCCATCACAGAGGTAACTAATGTGAACCAAAGATTACTATTCCATCATAGGGATAAATACTGTTATGTAAATCATATGGTGCCATAATAAAGGTAACTTCTGTGAAGCAAAGTTGACATCATAGATTTTTCTACTTTGAAGTAAAGTTTATAGTGTATTGTTAAAAGTTTCAATGGTAACACAAAGGATTCTATGGCATCACTATTATGAAATAGAATGTTAAGGTGCTGTCATATAGGTGAATTACTTCAGGTAAGTGCTATGGAACCATCATAGACTCATCCACTGTGAGGTATCATTATGGTACAATCATAGAGTTAAGTACTATGAGACTAATGTGCCATCATAGAGGTAATAATGTTTGGGGAAGAACTATGGTGCCACTCTGAGACAATGCTTTCTGTGCTGTAGTAGGAATTAGAACTGTGAGGCAAAGATTATGGTTCCATCATAGACATAACTGCAGTAAGAAGAGTCTTCCTTGACATCATAGATAATGTATATATGGCAAAGTTTACATTGTCATCATAGTCAAAAACTACTGTGGGATAAAAATTATCATGCCCCTCTGTAAGTTCTCACTGTTAAGTAATATAGTTATGGTGTCACTTTAGAGGTAATGTCTCTGAAGCAAATGCTATGTTTACATCTTAGAAGAAACTAGTAGAATCCAAGTTTGGGTGCCATTACTGAGGCAAAGTTTACAATAACATTGTACATGTTTCTACTGTGAGGTAAAGGTTACAGAATATTCATGAAAGTTTTAACTATGAAGCAAAGGATTCTGTGACAAAAAAAGTAACTATTGTGAGGTATGTTTATGGTGTCATTGTCAGTATTTATGTTAATTACTGTCAGCGGAATGTTTGTTGCCAACATAGAGGATCCATGGTGAGGTAACATTAGCATGTTATTATAGAGGTATCTACTATGTGGCAAAGACAATGGTGACATTCACATGGAAACTACATTGAAGTAAATGTTATTTGCTATCATATAGTGAAGGAGTATGAAGGATTAATCTTAGAGGTAACTACAGAGAGGCAAAATTGTGGTTCCCTCATAGACATAACAATTATGGCAAACACCTCTATGGCATAATAAATGGAACTGGTGAGATAGTAGTTTTGGTGCTATCATAGATAGTAATGACTGGGAGGCAAATGTTAGTTGTAATCTTAGAGGTAACTATTTCAGACAAAGTTACAGTGTCATCATAAGTAAGTACTGTGAAGCAAAGATTAGGTGCCATCATAGAGATAAGGGTGGTGAAGCAAATCTTTCCCTGGCATAAAAATGGAAATCTACATGTGGCAAAGTTTATGATGCCATTATAGATGAAAACTAATTTGGAGTAAAAGTTTCAGTGTTATAACACAGGATAATGACTGTGATGTAAATATTATTTTACCTCCATAGTGGTGCCTTTGTATATGTAACTACACAAATGAGGCAAATGGTATGGGAATATCTTAGAGAAAACTACAGATTTTGGTGCTATCATAGAGGTAACTATTTTGGTCAATTGTTTCCATGTATCTAAAGGTAACTAATGTAAGGTGTCTATTGTTGTGTCATCATAGAGGGTAGTTTCTGTGAGACAATGGTTATAGTGCTGTCATAAAATTAATGCTAATGAGGTATGTGATTTAGATGCCATAACAGAGATAACATTGCACAGATAATTCTATGGTGCCATTATACACAAAAGTATTGTGAGGGAAAGTTTTTGTGTCATCAGAGAAATAATTACTCTGAGACAAATCATAAGGTGCCATCATATAAACATCTGCTGTTTGGCAAAGTTAATGGTGACATATTAGATGCAATTACAATGAGGCAAAGTTAACAGTGACAGAAGTAACTACTGAGAGGTAAAAGTTATTGTGTTTTGTAGAGGTTTAACTGTCAGGCTAAGTTTACCATGGCTTCAAAAATGGAACTCTTATTAGGTATAAATTATGGTGCCATCATGTAGATTAGTTGCCATCACAGACAGGAACTACTGTGAGGTAAATGTGGCATTTCTATCATTGACAGTAACTACTATTAGAAAAATGTAAGATGTGATTAAAGGTTAATAATCTGTGCAATAATTTTAAGGTTAAACCTTTGATGCATCTAATGTGAGGCAAGGGATTTGGTGCATTCCAAATGGAAAAATACTGTGAGGTGAATCTTTCTGTGTCATCACAGAAGTAACTAGTTTGAGGTAAATTATACAGGACCATCATAGACGGTAATTACTGCGCAGTAATGTTGCCAAAATAGGTGTAATACTATGATGTAAAAGTGACTGTGTCAATATAGAGCTAACCAATTTTAGGAAATATTTACAGTGCTGTCATAGATGTATATTCTCTAATGTAAAAATTTTGGTGCCATAATTAACATAGTTAATGTGATACATAGTATATGTCTCCAAAGTACATGCAACTACTGGGATGTAAAATTCTGTGCCAACCCAGGAATTACTACTATGAGGTGAAGTTTAGAATAAAATTATAGAGTTTGCTTTGAGTTTGGTGTATAGTGAGAAACTAGAGATAATTCTGAAGTAACATTTAGGGAGCACTTTTAGAGATTTTTAATGTGAAGAAAAGGTTTCTATTATGTAATAAATTTAACTAATGTGAGGTAATGTTTGTGGTGTCATCATATATATTAATTACTATAAAGATATAGTTATGGAGCCATTATAGAAATAACTAATGTGTAGAAAGGGAAATGGTGCCATCATAGAAGCACATCATATGGTGCCATCAAGGTATCAAATACCTTAAGCTATAATTGTTAGTGCAATCACAGATTTAACTATGTGAGGGAAATTTTTCAGTGCCATGAAACATGTCCCAATACTGAAAAGCATAAGTTTCTGTTCCATCCATCATATAGATAAATCCTGTGAGGAAAAGTTCACAGTGTCACCTTAAAGTTAACTACTATGAAGTTAAGGTGATAGTGCATCCAATAAGATTTTACTGTGAAGCAGTTTTCTCTGGCATCAAAGTAACTATTGTGAGTTTAATACTGTGGTGCCATCATATAGGGTAATTATTGTGATGTAAGGTTATGATGCCAGCATAGATGTTCTCACTTGAAGGCAAAAATATGGTAATATCATAGAGGTAACTTCTGTGAGACTATGGTTAGGTTCCATCTTAGAGTGAATTACTGTGAAGAAAAGTATAGTTCCACTATACAAATAACTACAATGAGGCAAAGGTTTGAAGCCATCATATTGGAACTACCACATGTCAATATTTAAGGTGCCATAAGAGAGGTTAAAAATGTGTGACAAAAGGTTTCTGTGACATGACAAAGGTAACAAATTTTATGTAACATTTATGGTACCATCCTAGAGGGTAGTTACTATTAGGTTAATATGGGGTCATCATAGAAAAAACTACAGTGAGGCAAATGTTATTGTGTCATAATACATGTAGTACTCTTAAGACAAAATTTTGTATGACTTCATAGCTGTAGCTACTAGGAGGCAAAACTTACAGGGCCATCATAGAGGTAACTAATGTGAAGGAAAGTTTTAGGTAAATTCTTAGATGTCAATAATTTGAGAAAAACTTTTTAATGGCAAAATAAATGTGATTAATTTTAGGTAAATGTTATGGTGTCATAGTACAGGGTAATTACTACTTGGAAATGTTATAGTGTCATCACAGGAATAAATATTGTGAGTGGAAAGTTACTGTGATGTCATTGGGGTAACTAGTGTAAACCATAGTATATGGTTACATCATAAAAGTGAATACTGTGAGGTAAAAATAACAATGCAATCATAGAAGTATCTACTATGAGGCAAAGTTTTCTGAGAAATCACAGAAATTTTTGTGAGGCAACAAATTTAATGATGTCATAGAATTAATTATAGTGATACAAGTTTACAGTTCATTCATAAATATTTTACTGTGAGGTAAAAGTTCCCATGCCATCAAAAATATAACTATTATTAGTTAGTGCTTATGGTGCCATTATATAGGTTAATTACTATGGTAAAGGAAAGGATATTGTGCCAGAAAGCGGTATGCACTGTGAGGTAAAGTTATGGTTCCCTTATTGAGTTAATTACCAGGAAAAATACTAGAATAATAACATAGCATGTCCCAGTGTGAGGAAAGATTTTATTGGCATATGAAATGTAACTTATGAGAGTCAGAAATTATGGTGTTATCTTTAATAAGAACTCTTGTACTCTAAATGTAACAGATCAATCATAGACAGTAACTACTGGTAGATTATGATTAGATGCAATTTCAGTGGTTATCACAGTAAGGAAAATTTTCCATAGCATCATCAAAGTAACTAAATTGAGATAAAGTTTATGGTGTCATCACAGAGGGAAATTCTTGTGTGGTTAAAGTTACAGTGACATCCTAGAGATAAATATTTTGAGGTAAATGTTATAGTAATTAGTAAGATATAAGTTATGGTGAAGTCATACATGTAACTCCAGTGAGGGAAAGGAAAGATATCTGTCATTATATAGGTTATTGCTGTGAGCCAATAGTTTCCATGTGATGATAAGGTAATACTATGAGGTAATGTTTACTGTGCTATCATAGAAGTAAGTGGTATAAGTAATGGTTATGATGTCATCATACAGGTAAATACTGTTAGGCAAGGATTACAGTGTCATCACAAATATAATTTCAGCTAGGAGACAATGACATTGCCATCATGAATAGCAATACTGTTAGTTAAGAACTATAGTACCATCATAGAATAATGAATTGGTGGCAGATATTAGGAGCCTTCATAGAGGTAACTATTTGAGTCATAGATATGGTGACATCATAGATGATAACTACATTGGAGCAAAGGTTAAGTACTATTTTCATGGTAACAACTGTGAAGCAAATATTTCAGTGGCATTATAAGTGTACTTATCATTAGGTATAGGTTAGGGTGCCATCATAGAAGTAACTATGAGTGGATAAGATTACTTCACTATCATGGAGGTAAACACAGTGAGGAAAATGTTACAGAGACTTTGCATAGGTAAACATTGTGTGGTGATGGGTATGGTGACAAAACAGAGGTAACAATTGTGAGTAAAGATTTTGATGACATCACTGAAGTAGCTACTGTGGGGTAAAGTTTACAGTGTCATCAGAGAGGTAACTAATGTGAGGGAAAAGTTAAGGGCATATCACAGAGGTTATTCCTATGAGATAGTTTTCTCAGGCATCTCAGGCATGATAATATATATAAAGCAAAGAATGTGGCACTATTTTAGATATGGACTATCAAGAGGTAAAAACTATGGTGCCATCATAGATGGCAGCTACTGTTTGGCAAATAATAGGTGCAATCATAGATGGAAGTACTGAAGCCAATGGTGCCATTAAAAGAAACTACTATGAGGCAATAGTTTCCATATTATAATAAGGGTAACTATTATAGGGTAAAATTTATGGTGCCATCATACATCCTAACAACTGGGAAGCAGATGGTGCATTCTCTCTTAAGGGAACAATTAGAGGCAAACTTACAGTGAAACCCATGGTTGCAACTCCTGTGATGCATAGGTTAGGTGTCATCATCAAGGGTACTATTGTAAGGTAAAAGACACTGTTTCATCATAGAGCTAAGTACAATGAGGTAAAGTAACATGCCATCATGTAGTTAACAGTGTGAGCTAAATTTTACAGTGCAATCATAGAAGTAATCAGTCTGAAGTTCACGTTAACATGTCATCACATGAGTAACTACATAGAGGAAAGCATTACAATGCCAACATATATGTAACTATGTGAGGCAGAGTTTTCCATGCCATCAAAACGTAACTACTTGTGAGGTAAAATTTAGAAAGTCATCAAAGACGGTAACTATTTTGAGGGAAATGTTTATGAGGCATCATAGAGAAAAGCATTTTTAGGCAAAATTCACAGTACCATCATACAGTTAACTATTGTGTGGCATATCATAAGCTGCCATCATAGAAGTAACTACTGTGAGGAAACATCATGGTGCCATCATAGAGGTAAAATAATATGATACAAAGATTACAGTGAGGCTATAGAATTTTCAACTGTGAGATGAAGTTATCTGTGGCATCTTGAAGGTAATTTGTGACGGAAATGTTACAGTGATTGGAGTGTGCAATTACTGTGAGGTAAATGTTATGGTGTCATCACAGAGGTAACTAATTCAATGATGTGGTTAAAAGGTTCTTATTCAGGAAAGAACTGTGAATATATGTTTCTATGCATGACAGAGGTAATGAGTGTGAGGTTAAGGTTTCTGTGATATCATAGAGGAAATTTTTATGCAGTTTCATAGATTTGACTACTGTGCCGTACTGGTTATGGTGGCAAAATGTAACAACTGTGAGTATAATTTCAGTGCCAAAACTGAAATTACTATAGTGGAGTAAAGATTATGGAGCTATCATAGAAAGAAATATGGTGAAGGAAATGTTAAGATGCTATCATAAACATTACTAATGTGAGGAAATTTTCCTTGTTGTCATAAAGGTAACCATATATGGCAAAGGTTATGGTGCCTATTTAAAAGGCAACTATTGTGAAGTAAAACTTATAGTGCCATCATACATGGGAACTACTGCATGGCCAAGATCTGGTACAATCATACATGGAACTTCTGTGAGGCAAGTGTAATGGTGCCATTGTAGAAAAATCTACTGTGAGGAAAATGTTTCTGTAGCATGAAAAGTGTGAGTACTGAAAGTTATGGTGCCCTTGCAAACCATTGTAATTGAGAGGCAAATGTTAGGTGACATCAAATATGTAATGGTTTGAGGCAAACAATGGTCAAAACATGATGGTAACTGCTGTGATACATAGATTAGGTCCCATTGTAAAGGGAAAAGGTAAAAACTGTGAGAAAAAGTTATTGTAATATTATGCTAAAAGATTCCATGCTGTGATAATGGTAACTAATGTGACATAAAAGTTATCATGCTTTTATAAATATTTAACAGTGAGCCAAAGCTTGCTGTAACATCAAAAACATAATATTGTGAGGTAATTGTCCTATTACTATTATATACTTTACTTGCTGTGAGGAAAAGGATGTAGTACTATCCTAGAGGCAAATTCTCTGAGGAAAACTTATGCTGCCATCACAGAGGTATAGACAGTGAGGCAAATGTTAGAGTTCCATCATACAGGTAACTACATTGAGGCATATATGTCTGTGCCATTAGAGAAATAATTATTCTTAGGGGAAGATTATTATGTATTCACAGAGAAAACTACTTGAGAGAGATTTTACAGTGCTATCTTGGAGGTAACTACTGTGAGGTAAAAGCTCTGGTGTATTCATGCAAGTTTCTATGTGAAGCTAAGATGTCAGTAACATCAGAAAAAAGTATTGTGTGTTGTGGCTTATAGTGCTTTATGCAGGTTGATTTTCTCTTAGTTAAATATTATGGTACCAACATGCAGGTAACCACTATGACGTAAAGTTATAATATCATCATAGAAAGAATTTCTGTAAGATAAAGTTACAATATCATTCTAGGGGAAACTTCTGTGATGTAAAAGCTATGGGACCATCACAGTAGTACATACTGTGAGGCAAAGATTACAATGCCATCACCTGCAAACTTCTGTGAGGCGAGTGTCTCTTCCATCAAATAGTTTACTATGTGAAACAAGAGTTTCTGTGTCATGATAAATGTAAGACTCTGAGGTAAATGCTATCGTGACATTATAGAGTGAGTCACAGTAAGTACTGTGAGACAAAAATTATGATGGCATCATATAGGTAAATAATATGAGGCCAATTTTGGGGTGATAGCATAGAACTAACATGGGGAAACTTTACAGTGAAATCTTATATATAACTGCAGTGAGGGACAGGTAACTTTGTATTCATTGAGGTTTCTGTTGTGATACAGTGGTTTCTGAGGCATCAGGAAGTTATGAACTTTGATAAGGTAAAATGGTGCCATGATATAGGATATTAACTGTTAGCTAAAGTTCAGGTACCAGTATAGAGGTAGCAACTGTAGGGTATAGTACAGTGCCATTGTAAAAATAACTCTTGTGTGGCAAAAGAGTTGGTGACACCCTAGAGGTAATTACTGTGAGGAAAGTTTACAGTGTATCATAAAAACAAGTAATATGAGGCAAGGTTTTGTACCATCACAGAGGTGACTACAGTGAGTTAAAATTTTTAGTGCCACCAAATAGGTTAATTGCAGTGAAGTAATGGTGCCACCATAGCAGCACACATTTTGAGGTATATTTATGGTACTATCCTAGAAATAACTATTGTGAAGCAAATATGAAGGTGCCATCCTAAAGGTAACTGCAGTAGTGCAAGGGTTATAGTGTCCCCCAATATATACCTACAGTGATGGAACATTTTCTGTTCCTTAATAGAAATTACTATTAACTTGAAGAGTGCCTCAGGTGGCAGAGACCTGTTTGAAGCACAAAGTTGAAAGTTCAAACCCCAGTTGCACCAAAACAAACAATCAAAGAATCAAAGTAAACCAAAATAGACAAACAAACAAACAAAAATAGTACTTTGAGGCAAATATTCTCGTTCCATAATAGTGATAACTACTTGAAAGGTTTCCCTGGCATCATAAGGGTAATCAATATGTGGCAAAGTTTACAGTGGGTGCCATTATAGATGGAAACTGATGTGAGGTCAAATTTATCATGTCAAAGTATAGGTTAATTACTGTGAGGTAAAAGTTATGGTGCCAACATAGAGGTACACACTGTGAAGAAATATTATAGTGTCATTATACAGGTTACAAGTGTGAGGCACATGGTATGATGCTGTCTTAACAACCCAAACACTGCCTATCAAATTAACCAAGTTGTGATAGGACCATACTGTGGGTGGATCAGTGGAAGGAAGTGATAGGGTCAGAGTGTGGGAGAGCCAAGTTCTCATGGCCTGCAGCAAGAAACTAACGGCATATACAAAGGAAAAATTGACAAAGAAGAATAAAACAATGTCAGTTGGGAATCAGGGATGCAGAGAAAAGGAAATGTGCAGAACTGGTGAAGACCTCTCCTTCTAGGAGCAGATGGCAGAGGGCAGGGGAAGGGAAGGGAAGGGTAAGTACCTTACCATATTATCTGAATTTTTCAGGTATGTACATGGATTACTCTGATAAAAAAATTATTTTTTGAAGGAAAAAAAAATAGATCCCAAGGCTCAGACTCTCAGAGTTCCAAGAGTCAGAGTGAGGAAGTTGTCATCCTCTCAAGAGCTAGACCTGGAAGCCTGCACAGCATCTTACCCTTCTCTTATATTTACCAAGTGCATCACCAGGCCTGGCTTGCATGAAGGTTTTGGGACTTACACTCCACTTCTCAATGTCAGTCAGTATCCAAGAACTTGGTGAACTTATGGCCCTTTTTATTAGGTCATAGGGGTATGTGTGTGTGTGTGTGTGTGTGTGTGTGTGTGTGTGTGTGTGTCTATCTGTCCATGTGCATGCATGTATTGCATATAGCATCAAACATTTACTTTATTGCATGTGTCATGCTTTCAAATTGACATCATCTGACAAGGGCAGTAAAACATAAATAGTCCAACTTTTTGAAGTTGATAAGCTAAGTAATTTTTGCTTGTCTTTCATGAGCTCAAAGATCTGACATTTTCCCAGGTTAAATGGTAGAAAGAGATAATGATAATAATAACCTAAGTTTATGTGGCATCTTCTTCTGAGAGGTTCAAAGTGGTTGAGCCACATGCCTTCTTTATGGGAATGGCCTGTGAGGTAAGTCATAGCACCCCCAATTCATTTCTTCTTTTGGTAGTCTATTTATATTTATTTCCATAGAAACTATTCCTATAAGAATCCAATTTCCCATTCTATTTCATATTTTCACTTTTTCTGTTGGAAACAAAAATTCACAATACAAACACATTCCCATCTTTTTCTACTAACAGGAGTTCACTATCCTATTAGCAGATGATCCAATGTTGCAGAGACAGCAGCAATTACAAAAAGTCAGAATTTAAAGACACAAAAGAACAAAAGAGAAAGAAAATTTAAAATCAGTGTCTGCTTTAATTTTTTTTTCCCATCCATCAGGTCATAGCAGGAAACTACTGAGCCTCAAAGAATTGGTATACGAAAATGTGGAAGTATGAAGTCCGATATTTTAATACCTCCAGCATTGTTCTTTTTGCTGAGTATTGCCTTGACTATTAATGGTATCCTGTGTTTCCAAATGAATTTTAGGGTAGATTTTTCAATCTCTTTGATGAATGTCACTGGGACTTTGATGGATATTGTGTTGAACACGTGGATTGCTTTTGGTAGTATAACCATTTTTACTATGTTGAGTCTACCAATCCATGAGCATGGGAGATCTCTCCACCTTCTGTAGTCTTCCTCAATCTCTTTCTTCAGGAGTTTATAGTTCTCCTTGTAGAGGTCATTCACATCCTTTGTTAAGTTTACTCCTAGGTATTTGATTTTTTTTGAGGCTAGTGTAAATGGAATTGTTTCCATGCATTCTTTCTCAGATTGTTCATTGTTGGTGTAAAGAAAAGCTAATGAATTTTGTATGTTGATTTTATATCCTGCCACCTTCCTGTAGCTGTTGATGGTGTCTCGGAGTTTTTGGGTAGCGTTTTTTCAGTCTTTAAGGTATAGGATCATATCATCTGCAAACATGGATATTTTGACAGTTTCTTTACCTATTTGTATTCCTTTTATTCCTTGATGCTTTGTCCTTATTATTATTGTTTATACTCTCTCTTCAACAAACTTAGAAATAAGGGCAGAAAAGTTTCTGCCTGGAAGTGAGGGGTTGGGGGGGAGAGGTAGTAAGTGGGGGAAGGGAGAGTGTGGGGGTTGGGGGGAGAAATGGCCCAAAAATGTATGCACATATGAATAAATGAATAATAATAATAAAAGAATATTTTTAAAAACTATGAAAATCAGGGAGATTTTTGAGACTGCTAATGTGGCTGCCATCTGAGCAACAAGTTAGCTTTTCATAAAGAACTCGCTTCTGCTCAGCTTCCCTCTCCTTATGGTGGACAAACAAGTGCCTTTACCTCCTCCACATGACTATCATCCCTTATTGTCTTTGGAGGTGTCTTTAACCAGAACAGGCCCAGGCTCTGGGCTCTTGAGAATTCTTATGTGAAAGATGCTGCACGAAAGGCTGTTTTCCCTCTGATCTGGGGGAATGACATTGTCTGTCACACATAACCCTGGGATCTGGATATCAGGTGGTGTGCACACATAAGGTAAGCTTTCATGGGCATGAATTGACAGGTCCTCCTAGTTCTGAGAACTGAGCATGGGAACTAAAGGCCTTGTTCTGGAAATGTCCTTTTCTGAATGATAGGAACTTGAAGACTATGGGATTTCTAAGGTTAGATGTGGAAACTTGCAGGTAGATTTATGACTTAAATGTCTTGGCCAGTCTAGGTGACGATGCTTCAGAGACAGGGGTTGGTTGGAGCCTGTTTTCTGTTGCATCAAACTGAGGTGGGCATTACCCAGAAAGTGACTATGCTGTGGTCAGTGGTCTTGCTGAGCACCTGAAAAGTGTGGGTGATGGGATGCTGTGAGACTCCATAGTGGTGTTTTGTTCACTTCAGTGGTTGTTAGTGAAATAGCTTTCTGGGAACTTTGTTGGTGTCTTCTTTTGGAGGCATCTATACATAAATTAAGAGCAGTTAGTAACCTCATCACGCTGGTTGGCTTTGGGTTGGGGGAGAGGCTACAGTCTTAACCCATACCCGCTGACAGTCTATGCCCCTGGGCCACCCGTCCATTCCCTGTACTAAGCATTGGAGGCCAGAACACAGAAATAGGCAGGCTTAGATTGGTACCCTCAATACAGATGGGTGAATGCAGCAATCTCTTCATTTTACTCATGAACAGAATTTGGAAGGCACCTCTTAAAATTTTCCATTTACTGACTACAACTTGAGTGTTAATTTATATTTCTTAGATGTGGTTCTGGAAAATAGTGAAAATTGGCTTTTATACCTCTGGTAATATTTTACACTGTAAACCACTTACAAAAGTGGTGCCAAGTTCCCCAGTTCAGCAGGGCTGGAATGCTCTTTCCCTGGTTTCCACTGTCATTTTAGTTCTTCTTTTCTTTCATCTGCGCTGCTGCTTGAGCTATGATTTTTGCTCAGTTTCAGAGATTCCCTGTTGCTTCTGGGACAGGTTCTCCAACTCTGATTCTGTCACAGCTGCATTTCAGACTGTCTTCACCCAAGGCTTCTCTTAGCAGCTGAACCTAGTGCCTTCACTGCAGCCTGTGCTGGGTTGTCTCTGCTCCTACTCCAGGCTCAGCGTTAATGAAGACTTCCCCAACTCCCTAACTTCTACACAGAGTGTCAGAAAGTGTTGAGTTAGAGGGATATAATGAATCACTATGCAAACACGTACTTTTTGACAGGAAGTTACCCCCATAATTGTAACTGTTTTAGTGTAACACATTTTATTAGTTGTAAATAATTAATAGGGCGTGAACTTTTAAGAGAGAATGAGCTGATACCATAAAGAAGGATACCTTAGGCTTACTTTCTGAGTGTAAGTGCAAATCCTAGCAGCTGTCTTTATGAGACAACTGTGGAGTTCTCTAACTCTTCCTGATGTCAACCCTGGCTTGAGTTGCTGGATTTATGGCAACTACATGTCACTGTAAAATTGTAGGCAGACACGCAGGTTCCAGGTGGTGGATGACATGTCCATGGAAGAGACAAGGGGATAAAATGTATCCTTTGTAGAAAACCAGGGTGCTGAGAACTGCAAGTCTTATGACTAATGCTCTCATTAATTAATTAAGAAATACCACACTGGCTTTGAAGATTCAAATTTTTTTCTATCTTTTGTAATTAAATCTGAATGACAATTAATGTATGTGCTTTCATGCTAGCTGTACTGTGTGGAGTGGAATTTGTGACATGTTGATCATCAGAGAACAGATGCTGCTACATTGATTAAATAAATTTTTGACTCAAACTGGTTCTGTCTGTCTATCATCTGTTTTGGGGTGCTGTGAATTGAACCCAGGGTCTCAAGCATGGTAAGCAAGCCATCTACCACTGAGCTAAATCTAAAGCCCATTGAAATACTGGTCTTTACTTTGCCTCCCTTCTAAGAATTATTAAGACCCAGTGGACCCCAGTCTGTTGTCAAAGGCCTCCTCACTGCCAGTGTTGGGCAGAGCAGGTGATCAAAAATAATTTTGTATAGATACATGCCCATGAAGCAACTGATGAGAAGTTCAAGAAAAGTTAGAGTGAAATGGTAAAAGCAGGAATCATAGCAAGGAGTTCAGGTGTAGCCCAGGGCATTGGTTTAAACTACACTACACTCTTCATGAGGAAAACTGGCCAGCCAAAACAAGTCTTCTAGTAACATGATGCCTGCACCAAGCTACAGGAGCTGCTGCTGCTCTGAGGGCTTTATTCTGTGACCAGGCACAGGCTCAAAGTCTCAGGAGTTGTGTGAGCTGTGGTTTGGCAATTGTCAATGCACAGTTGAGTACCTTGGGATACTAAGAACTGCTGCTTCTGCCAGGGACTGTTAAGGTTGCCCTGATGTTAGCAGTTTGTCTCAGTTGACTGGTGGGTTCTCATATAACTGCTCTAAGGTAATTGGAACCAATTGTTGAACCTCTCATGAAAGGTAGCACAGGATGTTACAAAGTGACAATGTTTGTCTGGTTAGGAATAGGAATAAAGTGTATTTTATACCACTTAGGTGAATAGAAGAATAAGCATTTTTGGAATGGAACTATGTGTGGTTTGTGTCATTTTCTCCAAGTGGAACTACTGTATATCTTGTGATGTTCTCAAATTATCAAAGTGTGTACATTTGTGTGTATCTGAGGTGTGTACATCCATGTGTGCCTGTGTTGGTGTATGTGTATGGTTGTTGGGTGCTGACGTGGAAGGGATTGTTAATATCCAAATATTTCCAGTTTCTAATGAAAGTCTTGGGATTTCTTTTATAGTCACAAGCTATGGTGTCATTCTATTAATAATTAATTCTTTTATATAACTATGGTTAAAGAAATGCACTAAGTTTTTTGTACGGTTCAGTAAATTCTAAAAAGTTCATATTGGAATTTATAGAATTTGCTGGAATATCTAGGAAACTTTTAGAATAAAACTCATCTTTTTCATTACCTCAACTGCATCTTGAGTTTTTCTGCTTTATTCTGAAGTGAAAATGCACTCTTTCTATCTTTCCTGGAACCCCAGCTTCTTGTTTGCTTGCAGCCACTGCTTTGCATGAATCCTGGATCTGCAGCAGCTCTGGCTATGACAGAAGTGAGTTTTCCAAGGTGGGTATCTAAATCAGGCCATGGAAGGACCTGATGGACTTTTGGGTGGAGGTCACAGCTTCTGTTTCCCTTCTCTGTCATTTTCAGTTGGCACTGTCTGCCACTGCCAGTGAAGTGATTTCAGCTTCTTAACCCTTGCTGATGCATCAACATCATTACTGTGCAGACCTCCTTGGTGATCTGACTGGTTGGTAAATTAGTGCCAGCAGAGAAATGGAAAACAATGTATGGACATGTTTTATTTAAACAAATACACTCCACAATTTATTATATTGGATTTTACCCTTTGAATGAGGACACCACAAATAATTCCATTACAGTCTAGAAACTGCTTGTGCTCACCACATTATAAGACACAAATCATGTTGTCACCTTTGAAAGCACATAAGTCTTTAATAACTGAGGCAGTTTCCATATTCCTCAATAATTAAACAGTAATATGACAAGTTTTATCCCATCCCAAAGCCTACAGTGTTTCAGAGACTGCTCCTGCAGATGAAATGTCCTTCTAGGTCCTGATTTAGCTCTCTGGCATCCTAGGTTTTGCCACCAAGATAATGATTGGAGTGAGAATATTGAAAGTTTTGGGGAAAATATAGATGATTGTAAAGAAGATAATGAATCACTCATAATTTCCACTCAGAGTGTTCCAAAATTTAAGGCAACTGTTTCTTTTCAGTGTTTGTGAAGATCTATGTATATATAGGTACAGTTTTAAGTGTGTTTGCGTGTGTGTGCATGACGTGTGCATGTGTGCATGAATGTTGGGATTTGAACCCAGGGTCTTGTACATGCTAAGCACACACTCTACCACTGAGTTACACCCCCTACTTTACAAATTCTTTTTTAAATAGTTTAACTCATGGTACATGTACAATTCTTCCTACTTATTTTGCTTAGCATATTAGCATTTTCTCAAGTCTTGAAAACATTTTCACAATAGTTTTAAAAGCTTTCTAGCACTTGATTATATGGCTATATAAATATTTACCTATTTGTACACCAGCTCCTCATAGGGCATTGTGCTGTGCCTCTGCAGCGAGTCCTCCCTGGTCAGTGCATGACAGCACTGCTACTGCTTCTAAGCTATGAGTCTCTGAGCTTGCCACTTGAGGTTCCTGTCCTTGTTTTGATCATCCTCTAGGGGATGTAATACTTTTTGTGAAGATTGCATGAGTAGTATGCTTTACCCTCACAAGCCCCCTTAACTTTTAGTTTCTGAATTTTAAGTCACTTGTAGTTAACCCTGATCTGAGAGTATTAAATGGAAAACTACAGAAATTTAAAATTGTGTGCTGTTCTGAGTCGCATGCTAAAATCTAATGCTGTCTTGCTGTGCCCTGAATGAGGACATGAATCTCCCCTTTGTCCAGTACATACACACGTAGATGCTTGTCCCCCATTAGTCACTTAGTAGCCATCTTGGGTATCAAACCAAATGTCATGATATGCTAATGCTTATTTTACTTAATCATGCTTATTTTACCTAATAATGGCCCCGATGTGCAAGAATAGTGACACAAAGGTGGCACCAGGGAATAAAACATGGAAGAGCAGATTGACTCTAGTACTATATAGCAGCACTGTAAGGCATGTGAGAATGGATAGTATGTATAGGCTTTGACACTATCTTTGTTTTCAGGCAGTCATTGGGCATTTGGAAACATATACCCCTTGGGCAGGAGAGGTCTTCTGTATATGCAAAGGACCTGACCTGGAGATTGGCCCAAAATTGGCAGTCAGTGTGTGGTGGATGTGGTGGTGATGGCTGATTATATTCTGTGTTGAGATTGTTCCACATTAATGGAAGAAAGTGATGGATTGGGAGATGATAGGTAACTATGTCAGCTTGTTGTACACTTTTAGGGTGACACACCAACCACTTCATTTAACTGGGGTTCTGTGTAAGAAAGCTTGATGGCCAATGTTTAATATTAAAGAAAAATTTCTTTCCTGAAAATGTTACCTGGAATGGAATTCAAAGCTTTCTGCGTGTTTAGGCAGTTTCCAATCTATCCTCATGGCCCACTCATGTTTACTGATATAATGGATGAGTCTGTTCTATTTGCCTCTTTTCTCTGTGCCTGGTAGAATATTTTTCATGACTCTCTCCTAGCCTGTCTGGTCAATGACTATAAAGATTATCTTTTCTTTGG
Organism: Castor canadensis; assembly: GCF_047511655.1. Classification (NCBI taxonomy): domain Eukaryota; kingdom Metazoa; phylum Chordata; class Mammalia; order Rodentia; family Castoridae; genus Castor; species Castor canadensis. The sequence continues at coordinate 64,065,673 of NC_133400.1, forward strand.
TTTGAGATAAATATTTCATTTGCTACTTTGGTCTCCAAGGCTTTCTGCTATTTTTAATGAGTTATGAAAATGCTAAGTATGTCTCTCCAACATTGCTCATTCAGCTATTTTGAAAGTGCTCAGCTTTCATTAAGACCAATTGTAAAGAACATCTCCTCTTGCACTGTCCTGACAAGTCTTATTTAGTTACTCTCATTGCTGAGGTACATACCTGTATCTGGTAATCTGATCAATATTTTGCTTTCCTTAAGAGTCTGCCATTTAGGAATCATTTTTTGTCTTCATTTTCTTTTGAGTGTATCACACTTCCCATATATATTTGAAAAAATGTGTTATTGATAACCATTGTGTTTGCATCAATCTGTATTTGTTTAGTATGCTCATATGGACTTTTGTATTCTTGAGGTGTATTATAGATTTATAAAAATTTTTGGTAAGTTTCCAATGATTGACAAAGCTTGAAAAAGATTAGTAGTTTTCCACTTACTTTACATTGAACTGGATATGGTGCTAATTTTTAGACTAACTGTTTTAGAGAATTCTTTTTTGCATACCAGTTTTGGAGTTCTAAAAACAACTCTGTATGTACATATTAGAAAAGCAACATGTATGTAGAGTCCTAAAACTTATTCTTAAGTGTTTTAAAAAGACTGTAGTAAGCAGTGGCAGGACTGCATAAATGTTAAGCAGATCTTTTGAGCTTGTTACTTAAATAGAAACATAGATTGACCAACCACAGATTTGGTTGCTTTGTGACCTAAAATATGATGTATTTCAGAGAACATTCCATGAGCTGCTGAGAAGAGTGTATATTGTGTTTTTAGAGAATGTCTGTCAGGTCTATTTGACAGTGGTGTCATTCCCTTCTAAAGTTCCTTGTTGAATTTTTTGTCTGAATGACCTATCTATTGGTGATAGAGCTTACTAAAGTCTCCCACTATCACTGTGTTGGGATTTATCTGTATTTTTATATTCGGTGCTGTATGCTTAATTGTTGCATGCACTGATATTGGTCACATGTAAGTTAACAACTGTTATTTCCTTTTGATATGTTGGTCCTTTTACTAATATGATATAACCTTCTTTGTCTCTTTTGACTAATTTCGGTTTGAAGTTTATGTTATCTGATATAAGTATAGCCACTCCTGCCTTTTTTCAGGGTGCTTTAGCCTGGTAAATCTTTTTCCATATTTTTGACCCTCAGGCAATGTTTATTTTTGTCTGTGAGGTGGGTTTCTTTTAAAGAACGAATCATGAGGTCGTCCTTCTTAATTCACTGTGACAATCAATGTGTTTTGATGGGGTACTTGATGTATTTAACAATTAATATCAATGTTGAGAGGCATATGGTAATACCAAAAATTTAGTTGGTTTTGTTCTGAAAGGATATGTGTGTGCATAATTATATCTATGCTGGTCTCTATTTACCTGACTGCTCTTCTCTTGAGATTTAATAATTCCCAAACTTTCATTACTGTATTTGTTTTCCTCTTTGTGTGTTGATTCCTTTAAGTGGTTTGTGGAATGCTTGTTTAGTGGTCATGTATTACTTTAGTTTCTGTTTATCATGGGAAGTCTTTATACCCGGTTCAATTTGAATGATAGCTTTGCTGGATAGACTATCCTAGAATTGAAGTTACTTTCTTTCAGTATTCAAAATACTTTATTCATTGCCTCTCTTGCTGTTAAGATTTATGTTGAAAAATCTGGTATTATTTTGATGGGCTTACATTTATGTTATTTGGTTTTTCTTTCTTACCACCTTCAACATTCTTTTCCTGTGCTAATTGTTTCAACTATAATATTCTATGGAGATGTTCTATTGTGGTCATATCTTTTTAGTGTCCTACATACTTACTATACCTGCATGGGTATCTTGCAGATTTTGAAACTTTTCTGCTATTATTTTGTTGATATGTTTCTGTACCTGTGGCTTCTGTCTCTTCTCTTTCTTTGATGCCCAAGATGTTTAGGTTTGGTATTTTGAGGGAACCATAGAGACATTGCATATTCCTTTCACAACTTTTCAGTCTTTTGTGTAAGTATTGTTTTGATTCTTCTTCACTATGTATTTTGTGTTTGAGCCTTGAAATTCTTCATTACACTTGTTCCCATCTGCTGGGGTGTCCTTCAACTGCATTTTTTTTGATTTAAAGAACTTTTTGTTTCCAGGGTTTCTATTTGATTCTTCTCTTTTTTTGATACCTTCCAGACATTTGTTAAGCTTCTATTCAACATGTCTTACTGCTTTCTTTATTTCATTAATCTAATTTACTATAATTTCCTTGGTTTTGTTTTGATGTGTTATTGAAATAAACTTTGAGTTAAGTTAGATGTTTCAGTGTCATCTCCAGTTTTTTATCCAGATTCTCTCAGTATTCATTGAGTTGTTTTGTATGTCCTGTTTAAGCTCCATAAACATGGTTGTGATCATTGTGCTCACCTCTTAGGATTCATCCCCTTTACTGTTCTTCTATTGTGTGATTGTTACCCTTTTGAGGAATCATTTTTACCTGCCTTCTTTTATTCCCTATATTTCTATTTTAAGATTTACTCACGTGGTGTTGATTAGTTTTTGGGGGGTTTTAATCACTGCGTTCTTTCCCTTTACTTAATTCCTATGTTCTGCCTAGCTCAGATCTTAGGTAAGTAATACCATTCTGTTCACTGACATGGAAGAAAAACTTAGCAATGACATATTCATGGGCTCAATGCTGAAGTAATCATTTGTATAATACATAAAACCCTTGGCAGTATTATCTATACAAAGTATTTATTGGAGAAAAACAGTTGTTTACGTAGAGCTAAACACTAAGGTAATAAAGGTATAGAAGAGGAAATAGGAAGTATGGAATGGGGTGAGGGAGAGAAGAGGTGTGACGTATGGGGGCTATTAAGTAATAAGTTCCTGATGGGTGTAAAGGTGTTGTTCAATTATTGTGTAGGAGGGAACTATTGTCAAAGATTGCAGTGCAATTTTAAGAATGCAAGTAATGTGTAAAGTTGATATAGCAGACCAGTGGGTAGTGTGGAGGCGATAGGGACAGTAGGGAGGAAAGATGAGGAAGAGAGTAAGATAAGGAGAGGGAAATAAGAAAAGAAAAGAAGCAGAGGGAGAAAAAGAAGGTGGAACACAAGAGGATTATGCAAATTAAATTTGAACAGAATCAAAAGAGATTTTAAGAAGAAATTTAAAAAATATTTATTGTCCAAAGTTCACCTTGTTGTGAAAAGAAGTGGACTTACTCTGAGTTCAATAAGTGCACTGTGTTCCTCCCTCTGCTTTCTAATCCAGGTGCTATAACTTCTGACATAGGCTTTCTCTGGTCACTATCCCTCATGAGGGTTGATGTGCTGGGCCATGGGATAATCAGTGGCAGTCCTCTCTACTGTAGATATTGACGGGGCTTCCACTCAGGATATTGAAGTCCAGGCTCTTCTTAGGTACATGGACAATCGGGGTCAGCTTGTTTGACTAAGTGGAATCTTTGAAGTAATCCTGTGAGGAGGTGATATGTGAGCAGTGGCCAACCCTCATACTCACCAGGCAAGCCTATGTCCTGGAGTTCAGCTGTTTGGGTGGAAGCTCTTCTGTGGGGACTCCATCAATTTCAGCTTACTATCAGCTACGCCAAGGTAGTCAAATGCATAGTTACTTTCCCCAGGCTTCACAGACTGAACCATCCCTCCCCAACAAGGAAAGGTTAGAGATTGCCCTCCATTTATTAACCCAATAGCTTTGTCGAAGATGGGTGTAATCATTATCTACAAACTACGCTGGACCATCCTGTTTTCCCCAGGGTGGATGGTGCAGGAAATTCACTCAATACATTGTAGTTCTCTCAATGATCTTGGGAGTGAGTGGCCCAGGTCACAGGTAGGTAGCAGTCAGAATTTCTTCATCCATGAATCTTGATGGGTCCAGAACAATCAGGTGCTTTCAGAACTCATGCTGTGGTACTATCCATTGATTTTTTGCTCTTCCCAGAAAGGTAAAAAGATACAACAAAGAAAACACAAATGGAGAAATTGCTCTCTGGCAGTCTGGTGTGGAAGGTGGCAGCCCCAGTTCCCAAACATCTGGGGCTATTTTGTGCCATTAAAAAGCTTATTTGATGTTTAGTCATTGTAGATTAGTCTGCCTGTGTGTTGGTAATATCTTACTTGGTAGAGTAGCCATATTCTCCTGCCTTTGCTACCATGAACCTGAAGTTATCTTTCATACTTTTGAGAGCTCAGACTTTGGGGTCTATCAGTTATCCACCATTTTGGTCATCACTCCATTTGGAACTATTGTGATTAAAAATATGGCACTGTGCCATCACAGATTCTAAAAACTATAAGGCAAGTGATTGGTGTGATCCTAGATGTAACTACTATGAGGAAAATTTTCAGAGCATGATAATGGTAATGGTAACCAATATGAGGTGAAGTTGCAGCGATTTTATATAGGTTTATCTGTGAGGCAAAGGTTGCTGTGACATTAGCACATAACTATGGCATTGATAAGGTCATGGGCCATCATACAGCCTATTTAATTTGAGATAATTGTTACAGAGACATCATACAGGTAACTTCTGGGAGACAAGTTTTTTGTGTCCTCAGAGATTTAGCTGTGACCTAAAGAATTATGGCAACCACTTAGGTTAATCACATGAGGTAATAGTGCTAACACTGAGTTATCCATTCTGAGGTATAGTTATGGTACAATCCCAGTGATAAATACTGTGAGTGAAATGTGAAGAAGCTCTCAAATTACTACTGTCAGTCAAAGCTTATGATGCCAGCATACATATAACTACTGTGAATTAAAATTTTATACTCTAAAAAAGAAATTACTGAAGTTAGGTAAATATTACAGTGCCATCATGCAGATAACTACCATGATGACATGTTTCCTTGGTGTCACAAAGTAATCAATGTGTGATTCTGCTTTTGGTGTGATTAAAGATGGAAAGTAGGGTGAGGTAAAATTTGCAGTGCCAAAATGTGGGCTATTTACTGCAGGGGATAGTTTATATTGTCAAAATAGAAGTACCCACTATGAAGTATAGTTCCTGTGCCTTTATAGAGTTAAAATGTGTGAGGCAAATGATATAGCAATATCTTAGAACAAAGTACACAGAAGCACAACTTTAGCTGCCATCATAAAGGCAATATTTGTAGTGACATAATAGAGGTAACTACTGAAAAACAACACTTATGATGCTATAGTAGACATAATTAATGTAAGCAAATGTTTGTGGTGATATTTTAGAGTTAAGGACTCTGAGGGAGAAGTTGTAGTCTTTTTATAGAGGTTTCTACTGTAAGACAAAAGTTTCCATGGAACCATAAATGTATCTATTGTGTTTTAATGATTGCAGAGTCATCATCAATTATTATGAACTAAGGTAAAATTTATGGTTTCTTTCTAGAGGTAACAAATAAGACAAAGTTACAGTACATCAAATAAGTAAGGAATATGTGAGAATTTAAGCTTTCTTTCAGCAGATTAATTACAGCAAAGAAAGGTTTTAGTGCCCAAATATATTTTATTACAGAGAGGCAATGTTTTCCTTCGCATCATAAAGGTAACTCTTGTGAAGTATATGTCAGAGTTCTATCATAGATGGTAAATGCCTTGAGGTAAAAATTATGGTGTCAACATAGATGTAACTAATATTGGGTCATATTTGTGGAGCCATTGTAGAGTTAACTACTGTGACTTATTCTTTTTGTTGCCTTTTAAAAATAACTTCTGTGGGTTAAGGTTATTCTACTATGGCAAATGTGAACACTGTGATACAAATGTAATAGATTCATCATACAGGTAACTTGTGAGGTAATAATTACTGTGTAAATGTTTCAGTGTCATCATAGTGGTTGCTATTGTGAGGCAAATGTAAAGGTGCCATCATGTTGGTAAATAATATGAGAAAAGGCTTCTCAAGGCTCATGAAGGTAACATGTGTAACGCAAAGGTTATGTTGCAAATAGAGTTGAATACTACTGTGAATGAAAGCTTACAGGGTCATCATACAAAGTTATGCCCTTCAAGCACAGAATAGTTTTAATCTATTTAATCTATGCCATCATAGATTTAAGTACTATATGGATATTTTTGGGTGCCACAATAGAGATAAATATAGTCAGGCAAAAGTTTCTATGATATAATAATGGTATCTCTTATTAGGGATATACTTTTTATACATCACAGATGGTAATGACAGGGAGGCAAATGTTAGGTACCATAATAAAGGTAACTACTGTGATATCAATTTTACAGTGTGCTCATAAGGGGCAACAACTGTGAGGAATGTGTTAATGTGCCATTATAGAGGTGAATGTAATCATAACTTATACTATCAACACAGAGGTAACTAGTTTAGGCTGATGTCTCCATAACTACTAGGAAAGAAGGATTATGGTGACATTATAGATGTTAATTACAATGAAGAATTTTTTCTTATGCCATCATATAGATAAATACAGAGAAGTAAAAGTTTGTGATGCTATCCTTAGGGAAACAATGGTGAGGCAAACATTACAGTGCCATCATAACTTAACTACTATAAGGGAAAGTTTTCTGCATCACCACAGAGATAACTACAGGAAAGAAAACCTTAAAGTGCCATCATATGTGTAAATACTATGAGGCAAATTTAATAGTGGCATAATGGAGATGGCTACAGTGATGAAGAGTTTACAGTCACCATATAGGAAACTACTAGGAGACAAAAATTATGCTATAATTATAGACATAATTACTATGAGAAAATTATAAAGGTGACATTTACACATAACTACTGTGAGGTATAAGTAATAATGCTTTTATAGAGGTTTAACTGTGATATTAAAGTTGCAATGGTGTAAAAAATATAACTGTTGTGAAGTAAAGGCCATGATGCCATCATCTAGCTGATTACTGTGAGATAAAATCTATGGTACCATCCTAAGTATATTCAATGACGTAAAACTAATGGTCTCATGATGGATGTACATGTTGTGGGGCAAAGCTTATGGTGTTGAGAAAACAAGTGTGAGGAGCAGTTTCAGTGACATCTTGGAGGCAACCACTGTGTGATAAACATTATAGTGCATTCATTAGATTTCTTCTGTGAAGCAAAGTTTTCTGTGGCACCACTTAGGGAACTATTGTGAGGTAAAGTTTATGGTGCCATCAAAGAGATAAACAGTATAAGGTAATATTTATATTGTCATCCTATATGTAATTTCTGTGAAAAAAATATTTTGGTGACATAATAGAGGGCACTATAGAAATTATTAATGTGAGTAAGTGTTTCATAATGACTGGGAGGCAAATATTAGGTACAATATTAGAGGTAACACTTTGAGGTGAATTATGGTCAAATCAATGATGGTGACTACTGTAATGTTGAGGTTAGATGCCAGCATAGTTGGAACTACTGTTATATAAATGTTAGTGTTCTGTAATAGAGATGACTGCAGTTATGCAAATGTTATGATGCCATCTTAGAGATAACTACTTGGTGGTAAATGTAATGATGCCCTCATAGAGATAAGTACTATGAAGTGAAATGTACTGTGAGATTATTGAAGTGACATTGGTGGAGAAAAAGTTAATATCACCTCATAGAAGGAACTAGAGAGCAACAAAGATTATCATGCCATTTTATTAGCTACTATGTAACTCTAAGTTTTTGTTGCTTTAATAAAGCTTATTACTATGGGGTAAGATGTTAGTGGCATCCTAGAGGATAACTAATGTCATGAAAATGTTTCTGTGTCATCATAAAGATAACTACTGTGAGGCAAGGTTTACAGTGCCATCATAGAAATAACTACTGCAATAATAATAATAAGGTACCATTATAGAGGTAACTTCTGTAAGGCAAAATTTATGGTGACATCACAGATGTTTCTGCTGTGAGGTAAAGTTACATACAGGGTATTCTTTAAAGTTTTAATAGTGAGTCAAAACATTCTTTGGGTTCCAATAGTAACTATTGTGAGGAAAACATTAAGGTGACACCATACAGGAAAATTACTTCAGTTAAGAGTTATCAATGTACCCACTGTATCAAAATCAATGTACTCACTGTGAGGTACACTGAGGATACATTCATAGAGCTAACTACAGTAAGAACATTGTGCCATTATAGAGACAACTATGTATAGGAAAATTTACAGTGCCATGTAATCACCGTGAGGCAAAGTTTTCTATGTCACATTAGGCACTACAATTGTGAGGTAAAGGCTATGGTGACATCATAAATGAAAGAACTATATGGAATGTTTTCCTGGGATCACAGATATAATTCATGTATGGCAAAGTTTATGGTGCTATCATAGAAGAAACTACTGTGCAGAAAAATTTGTGATGCCATCATGCAGGTTAATTTCTGTGAAATGAAATTATGTTGCAACCATAGAGATTCCCAATATGAGATATTGTTTCAGTGTCATTATAGAGGTAACTACTGAGAGAAATAGCAAGGTGACACTGAAAAAAACTACAGAGGAACAAAAATTTTGTTGCCATTGTAGAGGTAACTATGATCAGTTATACTTTATGCTGCTGTCTTAGAGGTAATTTCAGTGAGTTACAAGCTAAGGTGTTTTCATATAAGTTCTTACTGCAAATCAACCATTTCTGTGTCATAAAAGTAACTATTGTGAGGTAAATTTGTTGTGTCATCATCAGTAGTTACTCTCAGGTAAAAGTTTGGTGTCAATATAAAGGTTCCCAATATAGGGTAAATTATTGTGCTCTTACAGAGATAAGTACAGTATGGCAAAGGTAATGGTGAAACCACAGAGGAAACTACCATTACAGCACAAGTTTGGTGCCATACAAAGGTAACTAATTGACAAAAACATGAAGTTACAACCATAGAGGTAACTACAGTGAGGCAAAGACTATGGTATCATCATAGACCTTCTACTGTATGGCAAATGTTTCCATGGAGTGATAATAGGAACTAATGTGAAATAAAGCTTATGGTGCCATGATAAGTGGTTATGGCAAGGAGACACCTTTTAGGTGTCATCATAGAGATAACGATTTGAGACAAAGTTAAAGTGTCATTATACATGGTGAGTATTATGTGACAAAGGTTCAGGTTCCATGATAGACAAAAATTAATTTGGGGTAAAAGTTGTGGTGTTATAATACAAGGTAATTGTTGTAAGGTAAATATTGTGATTCCACCATATGTGATTTACCACTGTGAGGTGTAATTATGTTGGCATTGTAGAGCTAACTACTGTGAGGCAAAGGCTATTGGTTCATCTTAGAAGAAAGTACAAAGAAGGAAATTTAGGTGCCATGATAAAGGTAACTACTTGAAGCAAATGTTTTCATGCCACCATGAAGGTAATTAATATGTGGTAAATTTTATGGCATCATCATACAGAGTAATTTCTGTGAGGCAATTACCTTCTGTGATTACAGTGTCATCATAGAAGTAACACCTGTCTGGTAAAATTTTTTATGCTGACATAGAGGTGACTTACATACCTGCTGTAAGTCACTAGTTTCTGTGCCATCCTACAGATACCTATTATGAAGGAAATCTTCAGGTATTATCCTAAAAGTACCTCCTGTTTGGTAAAGTTACCAGTGACACATTAGAAGTAACTATTATGAGGCAAAGTTAGAAGTAACTTATTATGGGTAACTACTGAGAGGCAAACTCATGGTGCTCTATTGGCATAACCTGTGAGGAAGAGTTTATGGTGACATTTTAAAGGTAACTGCTGTGTGGATAAAGTTATGGTGCTTTTAAAGTTTTAACTATAAGGGAAAAGCTGCTGTAGCATCAAAGATTTAATTATTTTGAGGTAAAAGATGACAGTTCTATCATATAGCTTATATACTGTAAGTTAAAAGTTACAGTGCAATCATAGAAGTACATAATATGAGACAAAGGTAACATTGCCATCATACACATACCTCTCTTGAAGCAAAGATTCCTGTGCCATCAGAGTTGTAACAACTTTTGACAAAGGTTTTCCTGTGACATCATAGAGGATAATAACTGTTAGGCAAAGGTTTCATTGCTACCATGGAGGTAACAACAGTGATACAATAGTTAGGGACCATCATTGAAGTAACTACTGTGCTGTAAAAATGCCTGGGGCATCATAAAGGTAATTTGAGATTAAGTTTCTGTTGTCATTATAGAGCACAATTACTGTGGGGCAAAGATTGTGGTGCCATCAGGAGGAATCTATTATGAGGTAAAGGTTAGACTGCCATCAGAGAATGTAGTTACTGGTACAGAGCCAAAATAGAGGTGAAAAATATGATGTGAAAGTTTCTTTGCTATCATGGATGTAACTAATATGAAATGAAGTTTTGGTGACAACATAGAGGTTAATACCATGAGGTAAACGTTAAGATGCTCTCCTAGATATTACTAATTTATGGAGAGTTTTCCCTGACATCATAAAGATAACACTTGTGAGGCAAAGACCTCAGTGCCATCATAGACAGGAACTTCTGTGCAGAATGATTGGGTGCTGTGAAACAAATGTTTCGTAGCATCACAGAGTAAACTATAGTGTGGCAAAGCTGAAAGGTTCATGAAACAGTATACTGCTGTGATGCAAAGGTTTCAGTGGATTAATAAAGATGATAAATAGTAGACAAAATTATTGTGCCATCATAGAGGATAATTACTGTGAGGTACAAGTATTGGTGCACTCAGAGATGTCACTACTGTGAGGCAAATGTAATGGTGCTATGTTAAGGGAAGCCCTTGTGATGCAAAATTTTCATAGTATGTTATGTTACTATTGTTAGATTCAGAGTCCAGAGTGCTCACTATTACACAATGGAACCAACTTGTGTTACTATTATAATGCAAAGTTATTATGCCATCATATATTGTATTGATAGGAAGGCAAATCTTAGGTGCCATCAAAAAGGTAACTATTTGGGGCAAAGCTACTGTCAAATCAATGGTGGTAACTCCTGTGATACATACTGTAAGTGCTATCATAGTGGGAACTTCTGTAAGCAAAAGATTAGTGTTCCATCATAAAGATAAGTGCAGATAGGCAAATATCATAGTGCTATTATAGAGGTAACTACTCTAAGGTAAATTTATGGTATTATCATGGAGATAACTACTGGGAGCTAAATTGTAATGTGTGGTCACTGAAGTAACCACTGTGAGGTAAATGTCAATTGGCCATCATAAAAGGAATTACAGGAAGGCAAAGTTCATGTTGCATCTTAACTGATACTACTTGACACTAAGTTATCTGTGCCATCAATATTGTATCCACTGTGAGGTAAGGTTTATTTATAATATCATCATATGGGATGTTTACTATGAGGGAAAAATTTCTGGGCCATAGTTAAGAAAACACTCAAAAGCAATGTTTACAGTGCCATTTTAGATAAATATATGGTGCCATCACAGAGGTAACTAATGTGAACCAAAGATTACTATTCCATCATAGGGATAAATACTGTTATGTAAATCATATGGTGCCATAATAAAGGTAACTTCTGTGAAGCAAAGTTGACATCATAGATTTTTCTACTTTGAAGTAAAGTTTATAGTGTATTGTTAAAAGTTTCAATGGTAACACAAAGGATTCTATGGCATCACTATTATGAAATAGAATGTTAAGGTGCTGTCATATAGGTGAATTACTTCAGGTAAGTGCTATGGAACCATCATAGACTCATCCACTGTGAGGTATCATTATGGTACAATCATAGAGTTAAGTACTATGAGACTAATGTGCCATCATAGAGGTAATAATGTTTGGGGAAGAACTATGGTGCCACTCTGAGACAATGCTTTCTGTGCTGTAGTAGGAATTAGAACTGTGAGGCAAAGATTATGGTTCCATCATAGACATAACTGCAGTAAGAAGAGTCTTCCTTGACATCATAGATAATGTATATATGGCAAAGTTTACATTGTCATCATAGTCAAAAACTACTGTGGGATAAAAATTATCATGCCCCTCTGTAAGTTCTCACTGTTAAGTAATATAGTTATGGTGTCACTTTAGAGGTAATGTCTCTGAAGCAAATGCTATGTTTACATCTTAGAAGAAACTAGTAGAATCCAAGTTTGGGTGCCATTACTGAGGCAAAGTTTACAATAACATTGTACATGTTTCTACTGTGAGGTAAAGGTTACAGAATATTCATGAAAGTTTTAACTATGAAGCAAAGGATTCTGTGACAAAAAAAGTAACTATTGTGAGGTATGTTTATGGTGTCATTGTCAGTATTTATGTTAATTACTGTCAGCGGAATGTTTGTTGCCAACATAGAGGATCCATGGTGAGGTAACATTAGCATGTTATTATAGAGGTATCTACTATGTGGCAAAGACAATGGTGACATTCACATGGAAACTACATTGAAGTAAATGTTATTTGCTATCATATAGTGAAGGAGTATGAAGGATTAATCTTAGAGGTAACTACAGAGAGGCAAAATTGTGGTTCCCTCATAGACATAACAATTATGGCAAACACCTCTATGGCATAATAAATGGAACTGGTGAGATAGTAGTTTTGGTGCTATCATAGATAGTAATGACTGGGAGGCAAATGTTAGTTGTAATCTTAGAGGTAACTATTTCAGACAAAGTTACAGTGTCATCATAAGTAAGTACTGTGAAGCAAAGATTAGGTGCCATCATAGAGATAAGGGTGGTGAAGCAAATCTTTCCCTGGCATAAAAATGGAAATCTACATGTGGCAAAGTTTATGATGCCATTATAGATGAAAACTAATTTGGAGTAAAAGTTTCAGTGTTATAACACAGGATAATGACTGTGATGTAAATATTATTTTACCTCCATAGTGGTGCCTTTGTATATGTAACTACACAAATGAGGCAAATGGTATGGGAATATCTTAGAGAAAACTACAGATTTTGGTGCTATCATAGAGGTAACTATTTTGGTCAATTGTTTCCATGTATCTAAAGGTAACTAATGTAAGGTGTCTATTGTTGTGTCATCATAGAGGGTAGTTTCTGTGAGACAATGGTTATAGTGCTGTCATAAAATTAATGCTAATGAGGTATGTGATTTAGATGCCATAACAGAGATAACATTGCACAGATAATTCTATGGTGCCATTATACACAAAAGTATTGTGAGGGAAAGTTTTTGTGTCATCAGAGAAATAATTACTCTGAGACAAATCATAAGGTGCCATCATATAAACATCTGCTGTTTGGCAAAGTTAATGGTGACATATTAGATGCAATTACAATGAGGCAAAGTTAACAGTGACAGAAGTAACTACTGAGAGGTAAAAGTTATTGTGTTTTGTAGAGGTTTAACTGTCAGGCTAAGTTTACCATGGCTTCAAAAATGGAACTCTTATTAGGTATAAATTATGGTGCCATCATGTAGATTAGTTGCCATCACAGACAGGAACTACTGTGAGGTAAATGTGGCATTTCTATCATTGACAGTAACTACTATTAGAAAAATGTAAGATGTGATTAAAGGTTAATAATCTGTGCAATAATTTTAAGGTTAAACCTTTGATGCATCTAATGTGAGGCAAGGGATTTGGTGCATTCCAAATGGAAAAATACTGTGAGGTGAATCTTTCTGTGTCATCACAGAAGTAACTAGTTTGAGGTAAATTATACAGGACCATCATAGACGGTAATTACTGCGCAGTAATGTTGCCAAAATAGGTGTAATACTATGATGTAAAAGTGACTGTGTCAATATAGAGCTAACCAATTTTAGGAAATATTTACAGTGCTGTCATAGATGTATATTCTCTAATGTAAAAATTTTGGTGCCATAATTAACATAGTTAATGTGATACATAGTATATGTCTCCAAAGTACATGCAACTACTGGGATGTAAAATTCTGTGCCAACCCAGGAATTACTACTATGAGGTGAAGTTTAGAATAAAATTATAGAGTTTGCTTTGAGTTTGGTGTATAGTGAGAAACTAGAGATAATTCTGAAGTAACATTTAGGGAGCACTTTTAGAGATTTTTAATGTGAAGAAAAGGTTTCTATTATGTAATAAATTTAACTAATGTGAGGTAATGTTTGTGGTGTCATCATATATATTAATTACTATAAAGATATAGTTATGGAGCCATTATAGAAATAACTAATGTGTAGAAAGGGAAATGGTGCCATCATAGAAGCACATCATATGGTGCCATCAAGGTATCAAATACCTTAAGCTATAATTGTTAGTGCAATCACAGATTTAACTATGTGAGGGAAATTTTTCAGTGCCATGAAACATGTCCCAATACTGAAAAGCATAAGTTTCTGTTCCATCCATCATATAGATAAATCCTGTGAGGAAAAGTTCACAGTGTCACCTTAAAGTTAACTACTATGAAGTTAAGGTGATAGTGCATCCAATAAGATTTTACTGTGAAGCAGTTTTCTCTGGCATCAAAGTAACTATTGTGAGTTTAATACTGTGGTGCCATCATATAGGGTAATTATTGTGATGTAAGGTTATGATGCCAGCATAGATGTTCTCACTTGAAGGCAAAAATATGGTAATATCATAGAGGTAACTTCTGTGAGACTATGGTTAGGTTCCATCTTAGAGTGAATTACTGTGAAGAAAAGTATAGTTCCACTATACAAATAACTACAATGAGGCAAAGGTTTGAAGCCATCATATTGGAACTACCACATGTCAATATTTAAGGTGCCATAAGAGAGGTTAAAAATGTGTGACAAAAGGTTTCTGTGACATGACAAAGGTAACAAATTTTATGTAACATTTATGGTACCATCCTAGAGGGTAGTTACTATTAGGTTAATATGGGGTCATCATAGAAAAAACTACAGTGAGGCAAATGTTATTGTGTCATAATACATGTAGTACTCTTAAGACAAAATTTTGTATGACTTCATAGCTGTAGCTACTAGGAGGCAAAACTTACAGGGCCATCATAGAGGTAACTAATGTGAAGGAAAGTTTTAGGTAAATTCTTAGATGTCAATAATTTGAGAAAAACTTTTTAATGGCAAAATAAATGTGATTAATTTTAGGTAAATGTTATGGTGTCATAGTACAGGGTAATTACTACTTGGAAATGTTATAGTGTCATCACAGGAATAAATATTGTGAGTGGAAAGTTACTGTGATGTCATTGGGGTAACTAGTGTAAACCATAGTATATGGTTACATCATAAAAGTGAATACTGTGAGGTAAAAATAACAATGCAATCATAGAAGTATCTACTATGAGGCAAAGTTTTCTGAGAAATCACAGAAATTTTTGTGAGGCAACAAATTTAATGATGTCATAGAATTAATTATAGTGATACAAGTTTACAGTTCATTCATAAATATTTTACTGTGAGGTAAAAGTTCCCATGCCATCAAAAATATAACTATTATTAGTTAGTGCTTATGGTGCCATTATATAGGTTAATTACTATGGTAAAGGAAAGGATATTGTGCCAGAAAGCGGTATGCACTGTGAGGTAAAGTTATGGTTCCCTTATTGAGTTAATTACCAGGAAAAATACTAGAATAATAACATAGCATGTCCCAGTGTGAGGAAAGATTTTATTGGCATATGAAATGTAACTTATGAGAGTCAGAAATTATGGTGTTATCTTTAATAAGAACTCTTGTACTCTAAATGTAACAGATCAATCATAGACAGTAACTACTGGTAGATTATGATTAGATGCAATTTCAGTGGTTATCACAGTAAGGAAAATTTTCCATAGCATCATCAAAGTAACTAAATTGAGATAAAGTTTATGGTGTCATCACAGAGGGAAATTCTTGTGTGGTTAAAGTTACAGTGACATCCTAGAGATAAATATTTTGAGGTAAATGTTATAGTAATTAGTAAGATATAAGTTATGGTGAAGTCATACATGTAACTCCAGTGAGGGAAAGGAAAGATATCTGTCATTATATAGGTTATTGCTGTGAGCCAATAGTTTCCATGTGATGATAAGGTAATACTATGAGGTAATGTTTACTGTGCTATCATAGAAGTAAGTGGTATAAGTAATGGTTATGATGTCATCATACAGGTAAATACTGTTAGGCAAGGATTACAGTGTCATCACAAATATAATTTCAGCTAGGAGACAATGACATTGCCATCATGAATAGCAATACTGTTAGTTAAGAACTATAGTACCATCATAGAATAATGAATTGGTGGCAGATATTAGGAGCCTTCATAGAGGTAACTATTTGAGTCATAGATATGGTGACATCATAGATGATAACTACATTGGAGCAAAGGTTAAGTACTATTTTCATGGTAACAACTGTGAAGCAAATATTTCAGTGGCATTATAAGTGTACTTATCATTAGGTATAGGTTAGGGTGCCATCATAGAAGTAACTATGAGTGGATAAGATTACTTCACTATCATGGAGGTAAACACAGTGAGGAAAATGTTACAGAGACTTTGCATAGGTAAACATTGTGTGGTGATGGGTATGGTGACAAAACAGAGGTAACAATTGTGAGTAAAGATTTTGATGACATCACTGAAGTAGCTACTGTGGGGTAAAGTTTACAGTGTCATCAGAGAGGTAACTAATGTGAGGGAAAAGTTAAGGGCATATCACAGAGGTTATTCCTATGAGATAGTTTTCTCAGGCATCTCAGGCATGATAATATATATAAAGCAAAGAATGTGGCACTATTTTAGATATGGACTATCAAGAGGTAAAAACTATGGTGCCATCATAGATGGCAGCTACTGTTTGGCAAATAATAGGTGCAATCATAGATGGAAGTACTGAAGCCAATGGTGCCATTAAAAGAAACTACTATGAGGCAATAGTTTCCATATTATAATAAGGGTAACTATTATAGGGTAAAATTTATGGTGCCATCATACATCCTAACAACTGGGAAGCAGATGGTGCATTCTCTCTTAAGGGAACAATTAGAGGCAAACTTACAGTGAAACCCATGGTTGCAACTCCTGTGATGCATAGGTTAGGTGTCATCATCAAGGGTACTATTGTAAGGTAAAAGACACTGTTTCATCATAGAGCTAAGTACAATGAGGTAAAGTAACATGCCATCATGTAGTTAACAGTGTGAGCTAAATTTTACAGTGCAATCATAGAAGTAATCAGTCTGAAGTTCACGTTAACATGTCATCACATGAGTAACTACATAGAGGAAAGCATTACAATGCCAACATATATGTAACTATGTGAGGCAGAGTTTTCCATGCCATCAAAACGTAACTACTTGTGAGGTAAAATTTAGAAAGTCATCAAAGACGGTAACTATTTTGAGGGAAATGTTTATGAGGCATCATAGAGAAAAGCATTTTTAGGCAAAATTCACAGTACCATCATACAGTTAACTATTGTGTGGCATATCATAAGCTGCCATCATAGAAGTAACTACTGTGAGGAAACATCATGGTGCCATCATAGAGGTAAAATAATATGATACAAAGATTACAGTGAGGCTATAGAATTTTCAACTGTGAGATGAAGTTATCTGTGGCATCTTGAAGGTAATTTGTGACGGAAATGTTACAGTGATTGGAGTGTGCAATTACTGTGAGGTAAATGTTATGGTGTCATCACAGAGGTAACTAATTCAATGATGTGGTTAAAAGGTTCTTATTCAGGAAAGAACTGTGAATATATGTTTCTATGCATGACAGAGGTAATGAGTGTGAGGTTAAGGTTTCTGTGATATCATAGAGGAAATTTTTATGCAGTTTCATAGATTTGACTACTGTGCCGTACTGGTTATGGTGGCAAAATGTAACAACTGTGAGTATAATTTCAGTGCCAAAACTGAAATTACTATAGTGGAGTAAAGATTATGGAGCTATCATAGAAAGAAATATGGTGAAGGAAATGTTAAGATGCTATCATAAACATTACTAATGTGAGGAAATTTTCCTTGTTGTCATAAAGGTAACCATATATGGCAAAGGTTATGGTGCCTATTTAAAAGGCAACTATTGTGAAGTAAAACTTATAGTGCCATCATACATGGGAACTACTGCATGGCCAAGATCTGGTACAATCATACATGGAACTTCTGTGAGGCAAGTGTAATGGTGCCATTGTAGAAAAATCTACTGTGAGGAAAATGTTTCTGTAGCATGAAAAGTGTGAGTACTGAAAGTTATGGTGCCCTTGCAAACCATTGTAATTGAGAGGCAAATGTTAGGTGACATCAAATATGTAATGGTTTGAGGCAAACAATGGTCAAAACATGATGGTAACTGCTGTGATACATAGATTAGGTCCCATTGTAAAGGGAAAAGGTAAAAACTGTGAGAAAAAGTTATTGTAATATTATGCTAAAAGATTCCATGCTGTGATAATGGTAACTAATGTGACATAAAAGTTATCATGCTTTTATAAATATTTAACAGTGAGCCAAAGCTTGCTGTAACATCAAAAACATAATATTGTGAGGTAATTGTCCTATTACTATTATATACTTTACTTGCTGTGAGGAAAAGGATGTAGTACTATCCTAGAGGCAAATTCTCTGAGGAAAACTTATGCTGCCATCACAGAGGTATAGACAGTGAGGCAAATGTTAGAGTTCCATCATACAGGTAACTACATTGAGGCATATATGTCTGTGCCATTAGAGAAATAATTATTCTTAGGGGAAGATTATTATGTATTCACAGAGAAAACTACTTGAGAGAGATTTTACAGTGCTATCTTGGAGGTAACTACTGTGAGGTAAAAGCTCTGGTGTATTCATGCAAGTTTCTATGTGAAGCTAAGATGTCAGTAACATCAGAAAAAAGTATTGTGTGTTGTGGCTTATAGTGCTTTATGCAGGTTGATTTTCTCTTAGTTAAATATTATGGTACCAACATGCAGGTAACCACTATGACGTAAAGTTATAATATCATCATAGAAAGAATTTCTGTAAGATAAAGTTACAATATCATTCTAGGGGAAACTTCTGTGATGTAAAAGCTATGGGACCATCACAGTAGTACATACTGTGAGGCAAAGATTACAATGCCATCACCTGCAAACTTCTGTGAGGCGAGTGTCTCTTCCATCAAATAGTTTACTATGTGAAACAAGAGTTTCTGTGTCATGATAAATGTAAGACTCTGAGGTAAATGCTATCGTGACATTATAGAGTGAGTCACAGTAAGTACTGTGAGACAAAAATTATGATGGCATCATATAGGTAAATAATATGAGGCCAATTTTGGGGTGATAGCATAGAACTAACATGGGGAAACTTTACAGTGAAATCTTATATATAACTGCAGTGAGGGACAGGTAACTTTGTATTCATTGAGGTTTCTGTTGTGATACAGTGGTTTCTGAGGCATCAGGAAGTTATGAACTTTGATAAGGTAAAATGGTGCCATGATATAGGATATTAACTGTTAGCTAAAGTTCAGGTACCAGTATAGAGGTAGCAACTGTAGGGTATAGTACAGTGCCATTGTAAAAATAACTCTTGTGTGGCAAAAGAGTTGGTGACACCCTAGAGGTAATTACTGTGAGGAAAGTTTACAGTGTATCATAAAAACAAGTAATATGAGGCAAGGTTTTGTACCATCACAGAGGTGACTACAGTGAGTTAAAATTTTTAGTGCCACCAAATAGGTTAATTGCAGTGAAGTAATGGTGCCACCATAGCAGCACACATTTTGAGGTATATTTATGGTACTATCCTAGAAATAACTATTGTGAAGCAAATATGAAGGTGCCATCCTAAAGGTAACTGCAGTAGTGCAAGGGTTATAGTGTCCCCCAATATATACCTACAGTGATGGAACATTTTCTGTTCCTTAATAGAAATTACTATTAACTTGAAGAGTGCCTCAGGTGGCAGAGACCTGTTTGAAGCACAAAGTTGAAAGTTCAAACCCCAGTTGCACCAAAACAAACAATCAAAGAATCAAAGTAAACCAAAATAGACAAACAAACAAACAAAAATAGTACTTTGAGGCAAATATTCTCGTTCCATAATAGTGATAACTACTTGAAAGGTTTCCCTGGCATCATAAGGGTAATCAATATGTGGCAAAGTTTACAGTGGGTGCCATTATAGATGGAAACTGATGTGAGGTCAAATTTATCATGTCAAAGTATAGGTTAATTACTGTGAGGTAAAAGTTATGGTGCCAACATAGAGGTACACACTGTGAAGAAATATTATAGTGTCATTATACAGGTTACAAGTGTGAGGCACATGGTATGATGCTGTCTTAAAACAAGCTACATAAATGTAAAATTTAGGTGCCATCATAAAAGTTATTAGTGTGAGGTAAATTTTACAGTGGCATAATAGACATAACTACTAAAAGACAAAGTTTGCACTCACACCTAACATGTCACTACTATGAGTTAAATGTAATGGTGCCTTCCTAGAGGATTCTACTGTAAGGCAAATGTTTCCAGGGAACAATAAGGGTAACTATTGTGAGAGTAAGTTATGGTGCCCTCATGTTTGTTATTTTTGTCACATAAAAGTTATGTTTCAAACATAGAGGTACCCACTGTGAGGTAAAGTTACTATAATATTCTAGAGGTACAAACTTTGAAGCAAATCTATGAGTGACATTTTAAAAGAAACTATGATGAGGCAAAACTTAGATATTCTATGATTAACTGAGGCAGATGTAAATGTGCCATCATTGAGGTAACTTTGGTGAGGCAAAGATAACAGTGTTATGCATGGTACTGCAGTGAGATAAAAATTTCCATGGCAAGGTGAAGGTAACTTTTGTGAGATAAAGGTTATGGTGTCATCATAAGTTAAATACTGTGAGATAAATACTACAGGACCATCATAGCAATAACTCTTATTAGAGACAATTATGTTTCCATGATAGCTGCAAATACTGGGAGATAAATTTTATGGTGTCACAATAGCTGGTAATGACTAGGAGAGAAATGTTACATGCCATCATGGCAATATCGAATTGAGTCATATTTACAGTGCCATAATAGACAGTAAGTACCATAAGGCAATTTAGGTGTCATTACAACGATAACATATATGAGGAAAAGGTTTTTGTGACATCACAAAGGTAATTTTTCCAATCTAAAGTTGACAGGTCCATCCATGCAGTAAATACTAAGGTAACACTTTTTGTAACATAATATAGGGTAATTAGAGTGAGGCAAAGCTTATGCTGCCAGTATAGAAGTAATTACTGTAATACTTAAGCTACAATTTTCAGTTGCATCATGGATGTAACTATTGTGACAAATTGTTTATGGTGCCATGAAACTCAGAAATACAGGGAGGCAAAATCTTCTGTGCCATCTTAGAGATAATTACTGTGAAGCAACAATGTTGTGCCATCAAAACAGAAAGTACTGTGAAGCAAATACATTAACATTGTAAGGTAACTACTATGAGATAAAGGTTAGATTGTATTTATAGGAGTTTCTACTGTATGTAAATGTTTCTGAGGTATCATGAAGTTCACTGTAATGAGAAAGATTTTTGGTGCCATAATAGAGGTTAATTTTTTATTGCTTATTCATTTATTCAATAAGTTATTACATTGTTTGGGCCATCTCTTCCCCCTGCGCCTAGCCTCTGTTCTGTTTCCCATACTCCATCTCTATCACCCCCACCCCCTTGCTTCCAGGCTGAGCCTGTTCTTCCCTTTTCTCCAATTTTGTTGAAGAAAACACATAAGCAATGACAAGAAAGACACAGCATTTTAGCTTATATAAGATAAAGATAGCTATACAGAGAGATTCCTAGCATTGCTTCCATTCATATGTGTATTACAACCCGAATTGCTTCATCTCTACAAGAACTCTGCACTACTTCCTGGTCACCTTTTCATGTGGCCTCTGTCAGTTTAAGATTACGTTAATCGGTCCTCTACAGTGGGCACATCAAACAATTTCAAGTTTTGGGTTTCCTACCTTTCCCTACTCTGTCTTTTATGCACTCTACTCTTACTGTGTGACCTATGTCCAATAATATTACTGCATTTGTTTTAGGTCTAATGTCCTAATATGAGGGAGAGCATATGATTCTTAGCCTTCTGAGCCTGGCTAATTTTGCTTAAGATGATATTCTCCAGTTCCATCATTTTCCTTGTGAATGACAAAATTTCATTCTTCATGGCTGAATAAAATTCCATTTTGTGTAAATACCACATCTTCTTAATCCATTCATCAGTAGTGGGACATCTTGTCTGTTTCCATAGCTTGGCAATTGTGAATAGTGCTGCAGTAAACATGAGTGTGCAGGTGCCTTTGGAATAACCTAAGTCACATTCCTTTGGGTATATCCCTAAGAGTGGTATTACTGGATCATATGGTAGATCTATGTTTAGTTTGTAAAGAAGCCTCTATTTTGTTATCCAAAGTGATTGTACTAGCTTACATTCCCACCAGCAGTGTGTGAGGGTTCCTTTTTCCTTGCATCCTCACCAACATTTGTTGGATGTGGTGTTTTTGATGATAGCTATTCTAACAGGAGTGTGGTGGAAATTTAGTGTGATTTTGATTTGCATTTCCTTTATAGCCTGGGATGGTAAGCATTTTTTCATGTGTTTTTTGGCCATTTGGATTTCTACCTTTGAAAAAGTTCTGTTTAGTTCAGTTACCCACTTCATTATTGGTTCATTGATTTTGGGTGAATTTAGTTTTTTGAGTGCCCTGTATATTCTGGTTATCACTCCTTTGTCTGATATATAGCCAGTGAATATTTTCTCCCACTCTATGGGTGGTCTCTTCAGTTTAGAAACCATTTCTTTTGTTGTGCAGAAGCTTTTTAATTTCTTTTGTCCATCCTTTCTCTTAGTTGCTGGGCTGCTGGAGTTCTATTGAGGAAGTCCTTGCTTCCAGAGCATTTCCTCCTCTTTCTTGTACTAACTTCAGAGTTTCCAGTTTGATATTAAGATCCTTAATCCTCTTTCAGTTGATACTAGTACAGGGTGATAAAAATGGATCTAGTTTCAGTTTTCTACATGCAGAGAACCACTTTTCCAAGCCACATTTGTTGAATAGGCTATCTTTTCTTCATCATATGGTTCTGGCTCATTTGCAATAATAAGGTGGACATAGCTGTATAGATTCATATCTGGGTCCTCTATTCTCTTCCACTAGACTTCATATCTGTTTTTGTGCCAGTACCATTCTATTTCATTGCTATGGATCTGAATACACTTTGAATTTGGGTATTGTGATACCTTCAGTATTGTTCTTTTTGCTGAGCATTGCTTTGGCTATTCATGGTCCCTTGTGTTTCCAAATGAACTTTAGGGTAGATTTTTCAATCTCTGTGATGAATGTCATTGGGATTTTGAACCGAATTGTGTTGAACAGGTAGATTGTTTTAGTAACATAGCCACTTTACTATGTTGATTCTATGAGTCCATGAGCATGGGAGATCTTTCCACCTTCTGTAGTCTTCCTCAGTATCTTTCTTCAGAGTTTTGTTGTTCTCTTGTGGAGGTCATCCCCATCCTTTGTTAAGTTTGCACATAGGTAATTGATTTTGGGGGGACTTTTATAAATATAATTGTTTTCATATCTGCTTTCACAATTTGTTCATTGTTGATGTATAGAAAAGTTAATGATTTTTGTAAGTTGATTTTGTATCCTGCCATGTTGCTGAAGCTGTTTATGCTGTCCAGGAGTTCTTAGGTAGAGTTTTTTGGTTCTTTAAGATATATGATCATATCATCTGCAAATAAGGATACTTTGACAGTTTCTTTACTTATTTGTATTCATTTTATTTCATCTTCTTGCCTAATTTCTCTGGCTAGGAATTCCAGGACTATGTTGAATAGAAGAGGGAGACAGTGGACACCCTTGTCTCATTCCTGATTTTAGGGGAAATCGTTTCACTTTTTCTCCATTAAGTATAATGTTGGCTATGGGTTTGTCACATTACCCTTTATAATATTGAGGTGCATTCCTTCTATTCCTAGTTTGCTAGAGCTTTTATCATAAAGTGGTATTGAAACTTATCAAAGGCCTTTTCTGCATCTATTGAGATAAGCGAGTAGTTTTTGTCTTTGCTTCTATTAATGAGCTATAGTAAATTTATTGATTTGTTTATGTTGAACCATCCCTATATCCCTGAGATGAAGCCAACTTGGTCATGGTGAATGATCTTTCTGATATATTGTTGGAAATGATTTGCCATTATTTTACTGAGGATTTTTGCTTCGATGTTCATTAAGGAGATTGGCCTATAGTTCTCCAATTCTGGATGTGTCTTTGTCAGGTTTTGGGATGAGTGTAATACTGGCTTCATAGACTGAGTGAGGCAGTATTCCTTTCCTTTCTATTTAATGAAAAAAATTAAGGAGAGTTGGTATTAGATCTTCTTTAAAGGTCTGATAGAATTTAGGAGAATCTGTCATGTACCGGACCTTTCTTTTTTGTGAGAACCTTTATTGCTGCTTCAGTTTCATTTTGTGTTATAGATCTGTTTAAGTGGATAACTTCTTCTGGGTTCAGTGTTATATGGTCATAAGAATCTAGAAATTTGTCCATTTCCTCAAGATTTTGAAACGTATTTCAATATTGATTCTCAAAGTAGTCTCTTATGT
This sequence comes from Castor canadensis, assembly GCF_047511655.1. Classification (NCBI taxonomy): domain Eukaryota; kingdom Metazoa; phylum Chordata; class Mammalia; order Rodentia; family Castoridae; genus Castor; species Castor canadensis. The sequence continues at coordinate 64,090,167 of NC_133400.1, forward strand.
TTCCCTGGATTTCCTTGGTTTTTGTTGTTCTCTTGCCTTTTGCATTTCTGATTTTAATGATTTACATCTGCCTCTGCATTTTAGTCAAATTTGCCTGGTGTCTGTCATTCTTGTTTATTTCTTCAAAGAACCATCTTTTTGTTTTGTTGATGCTTTGTTTTGTTTTTTGGTCTCTATTTCATTAATTCAGCCCTTATTTTTATTATTTCTCTGTGGCTTGATTTTGATTTTGCTTGTTCTTGTTTTTCTAGGAGTTTTAGATGTAGCATTAGGTCATTTGCTTGATATTTTTCTGTCCTTTTAAAATATGGAAACATGGCTATAAACTTTCCTCTTAGGACTGTCTTTGCTGTTTTCCATAGGATCTGTTAGGTTATGTTTTCATTTTCATTAATTTCCAGGAACCATTTAATTTCCTTTTATTTCATCAATGACCCACTGATCATTGAGTAATGTGGTGTTTAGCTTCCAACTATTTGCATATTTTCTGCTGCTGTTTTTGTTGTTGAGTTCTAATGCATTCTTACCAGGCAGAATGCAGGGGACTATTTCTATTTTCTTATATTTGCTGAGGCTTGCTTTGTGCTCTAAGGTATAATCAATTTTAGAGAAAGTTCCATAGGCTGCTGAGAAGAATGTATATTGTGTAGATGTTGGATGAAATATTCTGTAGCCACCAGCTAAGTCCATTTAATCTATGATGTAATTTAGTGCTAGAATTTCCTTATTGATTTTTTTGTTTAGATAACCTATCTATTGGTGATAGGGGTGTATTAAAGTCTCTCACTACCACTGTGTTGGAGTCTATATGTGCTTTTAATTCCTTTAGAGTATTAGGTGCAGTGACATTGGGTGTATATAGGTTAATAAATCTTATTTCCTCTTGTTATATTTCCCCTTTTATTAGTATGGAGTGTCCTTCTTTATTACATTTGATCAATGTAAGTTTGAAGTCTACTTTGTCCAATAGAAGTATTGCTACACTTGCCTGTTTTCAGGGGCCATTGACTTGGTAAACCTTCTTCCAAGTTTTCCTCCTAAGCCATTGTTTGTTTCTGTCAATGAGATGAGTCTCCTGTAAACAATAGATTGTTGGATCTTCCTTTTTAATCCAGTTTGCCAAATGGTGTCTTTTGATGGGGAAGTTGAGTCCATTGACATTCAGTGCTAATATTGATAGGTATGTGGTGATTCCTGCCATTTAGTTGTTTTTGTTGTTTAAGGGTTTGTGTTCAGCTGAGTCAATGCTACTCTCTGATTTTTTGTCTTTTCTTCTCCTGTGGTTTGATATTCCCCATCTTCTTGTGGTTTTGTTTACTTTCATCCTCTGTGTACAGAATTCCTTGGAGAATCTTTTGTAGTGGTGGCTTGGTGGTCATATATTGTTTTAGTTTCTATTTATTGAGGAAGATTTTTATTGCTCCATCTATTTGGAATGATAGAGTATCGTAAGGTTGAATTTATTTTCATTCAATACCAGAATACTACACTCTAGGCCCTTCTTCCTTTTAAGGTTTCTATTGAGAAATCTGCTGTGATTTTGTTGGGTTTACCTTTCTATGATATTTTTTTTTCTTTTACAGCCTTCAATAGTCTTTCTCTATTCTCTGTGATTGTTGTTTTAATGATAATATGCTGTGGGGACGTTCTATTTTGGTCAAGTCTGTTTGGTCTCCTGGAGGCTTCCTGTAACTGAATGGGCATAACTTTCTTGAGATTTGGGAAATTTTGTGTTGTTATTTTATTGAATATATTGTGAATCCCTTTTGCTTGGACCTCTTCTCCTTCTTCAGTGCCCATGATTCTCAGGTTTGTTCTCTGATGGAGTTAGTGGAGTTTTGCATATTCCTTTGACAGATCTTGAGTTGTTTGACTCAGTTCTTCAGTTTTTTTTAATTTCTATTTTATCTTTGAATTCTGAGATTCTGACTTCTACTTGTTTTAGTCTGCTGGCATGGCCTTTCACTCTGTTTTGTGATTCTGTTTGATTCTTTTTTCTGAGTTTTTCCATATCATGGGTTAGTTCATCATTAACATTCTTTATTTTTATCTTGAATTCACTTATCTATTTATAGTTTTTTTCTGTTTCAGTTTGGTGTTTATTTATGGCTCCTTTTAGATCATTTATTTGTTCCTGTGCCTTCTCATATTCTTTGTTTTTGGTGTCTTGAAATTTCTGAAGTGCATTTTATTTATTATTTATTATTAAATTCTTAACATTTTGGTTTACATCTTTTAGTATCTTCTCCATGAAATTTTCAATGATTATTTGCAAGATTTTTTCTTCAAGGATCTTTTTGTGAACATTGCTGGGTTTCTTGGTGTCATTTATCTTTGTTTTGTTTAGATCAGGAACTGGGTATCTGTTTTCTTCATTTCCCTCTTAATCCTGTATTAAATTATTTTTTTGAGTATAGTGGTTTCTGCCCTTCTTTTTCTTCCCTTCACTCCACTTGGTACTCTGCAACTATGCTCCTGATAGGCTAGTTGGTGGTTTTAGTCACCTGTTTTCTTTCCCTTGATTTAACTTTTGTTTAGTGGCTCTCTTGGTTTTTATCTAGGTTGGTGTTCTATTTCTATCCCTGGTCTGGAGATGTAATTTACCAATAGCTAATTCACAGTTTTAATACCTGACTAGTAGCTTGTATATTATATAGAAGACACTTTGGTGGTAATATCTATAAGCAGTGGGATTTGGGGTTTTAATGTTTGTTTGACTAGCTATAGAAATTTTGTGAGTTGGTTAGGGTGGCACTAAAAGGGGAGGAGGGAAGTGGAGTGCATGCATTACTATTGAATTTTTTGGTCTTTGTGTATGTTTGGGTGTATTTCTGTTGTTGTAGTGTAGGGAGCTTATGTCAGTGACTGGAGGGGGTTGGAGTTGTGTAAAGTTGGTATAGTGTGCTAGTCACCAGGTGTTGAGTGTGTAAGAGGTTGAGGTAGTCTGGGGACTGTTTGGGGGCAAATGGGAGGGAAAAGTGTAGGCATGGGGAGAGAGTGGATGAGAAGGTGCAGGAAGAGTAGTTGGGAAGGAGAGCAATGGATTTTAGCACCAGAGAAGGAGTGAGAATGAAGGAAGTGACAGTAAGGATAAGAAGATGATGATGGTAAAGTTGATAGTATAGAAAGAAAAAAAGAAAATAGGAATGAAAATAAAAATTAAAAACCTGTAGTAATAAAACAAACAAAAAACAATAGGAAAAAAACACCAGGTTCAAGAACAATAGAATTGCAGTCTTAGTTTAAGTTCTGGAGTTAGTCTACTGGCATCCAGTCCTGGTATTGGCTTATAAGCAGAAGCTCTGATGTGGTCTCAACAGGTGATTGTGAGTAGCATTTTATTTTTCTGTCTACCAGTTTAGTTGAAATTGTTAGGTGAGGTAGGTTTGCCAGATCATGCAGGGTGGTTAGAGCTATTGATTTCCCCAGCTCATAGCTGTGTTACCCAGCTGTGTTACCCTTCAGCTGCCACTGTTTGGTCAGCTCCTCCCCCATGAGGCAGGGCAGTTCAGTTTTGAATGCTGCCCTCTGGTTCAGGAGATCAGCTCTGCAGTCCATTACTTGCCCTGCTTAAGAGGTGGCTTGTTGCTGTGTTTGTTTCATGGGATTTCTGTGCTGAGAGTTTTTTTGTTTGCCCCGTCCCCTTTCTCTGTGGCAGGTTCTGTTCCACCCACCCCTTCTACTGTCCATGTTTTATTAGAATTCACTGTTTGTTTTTCAGTTTTGCGGGGCAGTTTGGTTTCTGTTGCTGCTCTCTGGCTCAGGAGATGAGCTCTGTGGTCCACTGCCTTCCTGCTTTAAGGGGGGATGGTTTATCACCCACCAGCTCTTAGTCTTCACTACCTTTCCTGTGTTTTTTTACTGATAGATTGGTGCTCAGATTAGCTCCTTGCTCCTCCCCCTTTCTCCAGTGCACTTTCAGCATTCCACCCACCCTCTCTGCTGTCTGTGCTAGATTACAGTTTGCTGTTTCTTATTCAGTTCTGTTGAAGGGATTGGTCTTCCCAGGGTCTGTGCTGGTTTATGTTCCCAGGGGTGGATAGGAAAGTTCCACATGGTGCATGGTGCTCACCTGTTTTATCTGTCAATTGATTTGCAGGTAGGTTTAGACCAGTGGTGGAGGTGGTGGCAGCAGCAGCTAGAAATGGTACCAAATTTTTTCAGTGTAATATGGCCTGGGGAGGCTTTCCATGGGTTAGGGTTCAGGATGATGAACGTTTGATTATTCTGGTTGGTGCTTTATTTCTGTCAGGTGTGGCTCCAACATCTTTGGGAGGTTTTTGGAATCAGGCAGGTTAGGATTTCTGGTTCTGTACCATAGTCACCATCTTGGATCTCCCCTATATTAATTTTGTGATGTAAGGTTAGGATGCTAACACAGAGATGCCCAATATGAGGTAAAGTTCAGTGTCATCACAGAGGTATTCAATGTGAGGTAAACATTATAGTGCCTTCCTGAAGGTAAAGACTGTGACAAAATTTTACAATGCATCCTAGAAGAAAGTACTGTGAGGCAAAAATTGTAGGGCTATTACAGATGGCAATTAATCTGAGGTAAGTTTTAGTGCCACCATATATTTTAATTATTGTGAAGTAATGGTGCCAAAAAGATGTGCCCACTGTGATGTCTACTTAGGGTACAACCACATGGCTAACTACATATAGGCAACTACTGTTAGGCCAAGATTATGGTGTTGCCTAAATTAAAAATACTATGAGGACAAATTTTTATTCCATAATAGAAATTAGCACTGTGAAGCAAATATTGCTATGCCATCACAGAGCTAGCTATTGGTTGGAAAGGTTTCCCTGGCATCATGAAGTTAACAAATGTGTAGCAAAGTTTACAGTATCAGCTTAGATGGATAATAATGTGGGGCAAGAGTTGCATTGCTAAAACAGGGTATTTACTGTAAAGGTTAAGGTGCTATCATAGAGGTACCTATTGTGAGGTATACTGAGATCATAGAGGTAACCACTGTTAGATGAAATTGATTGTTTCACTCTAAATGTAACAAACATGAGGCAAAATTTCACTGTATCATTAAAGTACAAACTATTAAAGAGGATGATATTTCTATCAAGACATAATTATTGTGAGGTAAATTGTCTGATGCCATAATATAGGTTACTACTGAGAGACAATACTTTCCATGGCATCACAGAGGTAACTTTTGTGAGGTATATTTCAAAGTGTCACCATAGATGTTAAACACTGTGCAGTAAAGCTTCTGGTATCATCATAGATGTAACAGATATCAAGTCATTTTTATGGAGACATCATAGAAGTAATTACTATGACTTAATGGTTATGGTGCCTTCTGGAAGTAACTACTCTAAGTTAAGGTTTATGTACTATAATACATTGTGAGGCAATTGTAACAAAGTGTTACATAATAGTTGCATAGACATAGAAAAAACTACTGGGAGTAAAATTTATAGTGCCATCCTGGACATAACTCCTGTGAGGTTAGGTTTATCTTGACATTACAGAGGTAACTACACTGAGGTAAGGTATGGTGCCATCACAAATGTAAGTAATATGAAGAAAAAGTTAATGTGCCATCATACTATTTACTAATATTAAGAAAGTTTTAATTATCAAGAAAGCTATCCTTATCTCAACCAGCAAAAACCCTTGTTCCTTCCTATTATTGCTTATACTCTCTCTTCAACAAAATTAGAGATAAGGGCAAAATAGTTTCTGCTGGGTATTGAGGGGGTGGGGGGAGAGAGGGAGGGGGTAGAGTGGGTGGTAAGAGAGGGGGTGGGGGCAGGGGGGAGAAACAATCCAAGCCTTGTATGCACATATGAATAATAAAACAATTTAAAAAAATTAAAATAAAATAAGAAAAAGAGAAAGTTTTACCTAGTATCATAAAGACAATTGATGGTAGTCAAAGGATATGGTGCCATTATTGATGGGAACTAATGTAAGGGAAAGCTTACAGTGTTATCATAGATGTTAACAACTATCAAGTAATGGATGATTGGGTTCACACATATAATTGCTGCAAGGCAAGTGTGTCATACCATAATGGTGGTAACCACTGTGAAGAACTAACATGAGGTAACAGTAACTAATATTAGGTAAAACTCATTGCATTTTTATCGAGGTTTAACTGTGATGCAGAGGCCATTTGGCCTAAAATATTTAATGATTGTGAGGTAAACATCATGGTGCCATTATATAGTTTACTTACAGTGAATTAAACCTCATGGAACAATTATAAAGGTAAATTATGTGAGGTAAACTATATGGGACCATCATGGAGGTACAGACTCTGATGTAAAGTTTACAGTGCCATCATACAGATAATGAATTTGAGACAATAATTATGTGCCCTTCTAGAGTTATCTGCTGTGAGATTTTTGTGACATCATATAAGTAATTACAGGATTCAAATAAAATGTGCCAACATAGAGATTATTGTTATGAATCCTGTTGTCTCTGACATAATAAGACAACTGATATGAGGCAAACAATACCATTACACTGAAGGAAAATTATACTGTCATCATAGACTTCTTTGAAGAAAGTGTTATGGTACCAACGTAGTATAAGATAAATCAATGTAAGATGAAGTTATAGTTATCAGCATTGAGGGAACATGTGCAAGGTACAAGTTATTGTATCATCACAAATTTAACCACTATAAGGGAATATTTATGGTGCCCTCTTATATATAACTGCTGTGAGGGATAGCTTACAATAACATCTTATAGGTAACTACTGTGAGACAAAGTTTAAGGCACCATCATATAGATCACTATTGTGATAAATGTTTTCTTTGGCACAGTAAAGGTGACCCATGTTTTAAAAAAGAGGATGATGCCATTTTAGATGAGAACTAATCTGAAATACAAGTATAGAATATCATAGACTGTAATTGCAGTGAGGCAAAGTAAGGTACCATGAGAGCAGCTACTACTGTGAGACATAATTTTCCTTGGCATCATTAATGCAACTAATTTGAAGTAATGTTTAAAGCAACATCATAGAAGATAATATTATGAGGTGAAACTTTACAGTGGAATCATAAACATAAATATTGTGAGATAAATCTTTTGGTGGCAGTGTATAGGTAATTAATGTGAGGAAAAACATATGGTTTCACTATAGATGTATAAACTGTAAGGCAAAAGTTCTGGTGCCATCATACATGTAACTACAGTGAGGTGGAATTCTCGTCCATTGTATTGTTTGCTACTGTGAAGAAATAAGTTGTGTGGCATAGTAAGGTAAGTATTGTATGGGAAATGTTATGGTCCCTTCATAGAGGCAAACACTGTGAGTATAAAGTTATGGTGCCATTACAGAAGCAAATAGTGTGATACAAATTCTATGGTGACTTCTTAGAGTGGACTGCTGTGAGGAAAGTTTTATGATGTGTCATGTAGGTAACACTATGAGATAATGGTTACAGTGTATTCATAGATGATTCCATTGTGATGTAAATGTTTCCAAGGCATCATATGGTAACTCCTTCAAAATAAATTTTATAGTACCGTGATATACATTATTTGTGGTTAGGTAAAGTTAAGACAACATCACAGAGTTACCAACTTTGGGCTAATACATAGCACCTTCATAGAGGTAACCACTGTGATTTAAACATTATGGTGGCAGGCTGAAGGTAATGACTACAGTTCATCACAGAAGTAAGCATTGTGAGGCAAAGGTTACAGTGACCTGAGAGAGGATAATACTGCCATTTAAAGTTTCAGTGCCCACTAAAGAATTCAATTTCTACAAGGTAATGATGCCAACATAGAGTTACTCATGGTGAGGTATAGTTATAGTACAGTCCTAGAGATTACTACTGTTAGGGACTTTAAAGGTACAATCATAAAGGTAACTATTGTTAGGCAAAGCTTATCATGCCACCATATACATAACTATTGTGAAGCACAGTTCTCTGTTTCATAACACAAGTTACTTCATTGAGGCAGATAATTGCCATGCCATCATAAAAATAACTACTATGAGGAAAGGTTTCCCTGGAATCACAAATGCAATCAATATGTGATAAAGTTTATAGTGCCATTATACATGGTAAGTAATGTGTAGTAAAATTTTCAGTGCCAAAATATAAGCTAAACTGTGAGGTAAAGATTATGGTGCCAACGTACAGGTACCCACTGTGAGTTATATTGCCTGAGCCTTTATGGTGTTGTACAGTATGAGGCAAATTATATAGTGATAACCTAGAACAAACTACATAGTAGCAAAAGTTGATGTGCCATCATAAATGTAACTAGTATGAAGCAATATTTATGGTGACATCATAGAGGTAACACCTGAAAGGCAAAAATTATAGTGCCATAATTGACATAAATATTGTAAGGCAATGTTGATGGTGATATCTTAGCATTCAGTACCATGAGGAAAAAGTGATGGTGCTATCATGGAGGTTTCTTCTGCAAAGCAAATATTTCCACAGAATCATCAAGCTGATTACTGTGATGTAAATGATTCAGAGTTAATGATTTGGGGTACTCCATGATTGTCATAGAGGTTATAAAGGTAGGCAAAGCTGTTTGACAATGTAGAGGTAAATACTGTGAGCTATAATTTCCATTCATAGTATTGAGGTAATGATTATGAGGGCAATTTTACAGTGCCATCATACTCAGAAGTACATTGAGGCAAATGAATCTGTGTCCTAATAGAGATATCTACCATGAGACAACAATTATGGGGCTATGACAGGGGTAATTACAATGAGGCATACATTACAAGGACACCTTATAAGTAACTATCATTTAGTACATGTTAGAATACATTCATACAGGTGAGTACTGAAATGCAAATGTTTCTGAGGCATCCTAAAGTTCACTATGATGAGGTAAAGTTTATAGGGTCATTATAGTGGTTAATTAGTGTGAGGTGATGGTTAGGGTGTGAGCATAGAGGTACCTAATAATGTGATGAAAGGATAGTACCATCATAGAGACAACCACTTAGTGGTAAAATTCATGGTGCCATTCTAGAGGTGACAATTAGGAAAGGTTTACAGTGCATCAAATAAGTAAGGACTATGTAGCAAGGTAACATTGTGATCAAGAGGGTGAATACTGTGAGGTAAAGTTTTAAATGTCATATTGCCAGTAACTTCTGAGATCAAATGTTTTACTTAGCATCCTAAAGGTAACTCTTGTGAGGTATATTTTAAAATGCCATCATAGAGGGTGAATGCTATGAGGTAAGAGTTATGGTGTCATCATAAATATTACTAACATCAGGTCATATTTTGGCACCATCACAGGGTTAACTACTATGACTTGATGGTTATGGTTCCTTCATGAAGTAACTACTGTGAAGTTAAGAATACTGTGCTATCATAGATAGAGTCACTGTGAGGTAAATGTTATAGAGCCACCATAGAGGTAACTATTGTGAGGTAATGGTAACAGTGACTTCATGAACTCAACTATTGTGAATAAATTCGACAGTGTCATCCTAGAGGTAAATACTATGATGCAAGGTTTATGATGCCAATATAGAGGTAACTAGTGTGAGGTAAGTTTTATGATGCTACCACAGAAGTAACTACAGTGAACCAGAGTTAAGGTACTGTAATAGAGGTTACTAATTTGGTGTGGAAACTTTCCCCAAGCATCTTATAGATTACTGTTGTAAGGCAAGATTAAGATGACATCATGGAAGAGATGGGGGAAGAGATGAAGGAAGATTTTTGGTACCATCATAGATTGTAACAACTCTTGTGGAAAGTATAGGTGCCATAATAGATCTAATTACCCTAAGGCATTGGGGTGGTGCCAAAAGAGAGGGAACACTTTGAGGAAAATGTTCCCAGAGCATGATAATGGTATCTAATATGAGGTAAAGTTGCAGTTCTTTTATGAAGATTTAACTTGAGGCAAATGTTGCTGTGGTATCAAAAATGTAACTATTGTGACCTAAAGGTTATGGTGCCATCATATAATTGACTTACTTTGAAATAAATGTTATGGTGCCATAATACAGGTTCTGACTATAGAGCAAAGGTTACTCTGCCATCACAGATGTAACTACTCAGAGGCAAAGATTTCTGTGTCATCAGAGAGGTGATAACTGTTAAGAAATGATAATGGTGTTATCACAGAGAGACCTACTCTGAAGAGTATTTTCCTGGTCCATCTTAGAGGTAACTACTGTGAGGTATATGTTATGCTAAATTCATACAGGTTTTTATGAGGCTGTTTTCCATAGCATCATAAAGCTAACTATGTGTATTATAGGTTATAATGCCAACATATTGGTTAATTCCCAGGAGGTAATTGTTATGCTGCTAACATAGAGGTAAGTACTATGAGACACATTTTATTCTGCCATCATAGAAGTAAATATTGTGAGAAAAATTTAAGGATGTCATTATAGAGGGAACTTCAGACTGGAAAATTTTTCACTGATACCTTATAGGCAATCCTTTTAGGTATTGGTCATGGTGACATATTATAGAGTACTTACTTTGAAGTTAATATTATAGTTCCATCATAGTAGTAAGTACTGTGAGGTAGATTTACTGTGCCATCATACTTGGAACTACATTGAAGCAATTGTTTCAGGGCCATCATAGAGACAAGAACTGTGAATTAACAATTATGGTGCCATGACAATAGTCACTCCTATGAGACAATCATTACAAAAATATTTTATAAGTAGCTCTTGTGAGAAAAAGGATAGTGTGCATTCATAGTGATTTCTAATATGAGGGAAATGTTTCTGAGGAATCATAAATTCCACTATTAGGAGGTAATATTTATGGTACAATCATAGGGGTTAATTTCTGTGAGGTAAAGATTATTGTGCAAACAGAGTTCTCACTGTGAGGCAAAGTATAGTGCCATTATAGAGGTAACAACTGCAAGGAGAAATTTATGTTGCCACCTGGGAAGTAACAATAGTGAGCCATAGATACAGTGCATAATAGAAATAAGTATTATGAAGGATGGGTGCTTTGCCATCATCAGGGTAATTACTGTGAGGTCAATATTTCAGTGCCATAATATGATTAACTACTGAGAGGCAGTGTTTTCTATGGCATCATAAAGGTTACTCTTGCATTAAAGTACCAGGGTAACTACTGTAAGGTAAGTTTCTGATCTGGACATAGACATAAGAACATCAGGCATGTTTATGTAGCAATCACAGAGGTAACTACGGTCATTCAATGTTTATGATTCCTTTTAGAAGTAATTACTCCTAGGCAAAGGTTACTAGGCTACCATAAATATAAACATTGTGAGGTGAATGTTACACAGCCATCATACAGGTAACCAATATGAGGTAGTAGTTAAGGTGACATCATAGAAACAACTACCTGGAGAAAAGTTAACAGTGCCATCCTAGGAGTATCTTCTGTGTGGTAAGTTTTACAGTGACATCTTAGAGGTAACGACTGTGAGGTAAGGTTCATGTGCCATTAAAGAGGTAACTAAGGTGAGGTAAATGTTATGGTGACATGATATATGTAACTACTGTGGGGTAAAAAGTAGGGTACTTTCATAGCGGTTACTAACATAATGAAATTATTCCCTAGCATCATAAAGACAACTGACTTAAATCAAAAATTATGGTGGCAACATTGACAGAACTTTTGTGAGGGAATGTGTACGGGGATATCATAGATGTTAGGAATTGTTAATCAAAGTATAGGTGCCATCACAGATGTAACTACTGTGAGGAAAATACTGTGGTGGCATAACTACTCTGAGTAAAAGCTTCCATAGCATGATCATGATAACTAACACGAGGTAAAAATTGTGGTGATTTTATAGAGGTTTAGCTGTGAGACAAGTCTGCTATATCATCACAATGGTTGCAATTCTGATAAATTCACATTTATATCTTATTGCTTGCTTAGTATGAGGTAAAAGTTATGGTGCCATCATAGTTGTACAGACTTTGAGGCAAAGGTTATGGTGACATGATATAGGTAATTGCTCTGAAGTAAAGATTTCTGTGCCATCAGAAGTATAACTACTGTTAGGGAATGACCGATAATGATGTCCTTATAGAGAAAACTATCGTGACACCTATTTTGCAGGGTAAACTCAAGCAAATATTTATGTGCATCCATACAGGTTTCTGTGTGAGGTAAAATTTTCCATAGCATCATAAAGCTAACTCTTGTGCATAATAGATTATGGTGCCATCATGTAGGTCATTTCCTGTGAGGAAAATGAGGTTATGGGACCACCACTGCAGTAACCAGGGTAAGGTAAAGTTAAGGCACCAAAGAAGGAACTTGTGTATTAAAGGTTGTAATACCTTTATAGAATTAAGTACATTAAGGGAATATATATTTACATGGTACTCTCTTTGAGTTATCTGCTGTTGAAAACGTTTCAGTGACGTCACAGAAGTATCTATTGTGATGCGAATGGTAAGGTGCCACCATAGAGATTAGTAATATGAGGAAAGTTTTCTCTGGGATAATAAAGGTAACATATGAGGAAAAATTTATGGTGCAAACTAGGATGATAGCTACAGTGAAGTAAAATTACACTGCCATAATAGACTATTTTTGCTATAATAGACTATTTGTGCCATGACACAAAGGTTAAGGTGTCACATGAGAGTTTACTGCTGTGAAGCAAATTTTCCCTGCTGTCATAAATATATCTAATTTGAGGTAAATGTTATAGGACCATCATAGAAGTAAATACTGTGAAGGAAGACTTACAGCAGTATCCTACAGGTAAATAATGTTAGGTTACACTTACATACAGTGACATCATAGTCATACATATTGTGACACAAATGTTATGATGTCATCATACACATAACTACTGTAGACAAAAGTCTATTCCATCATATGCATGACTACTGCGAGAAAATAGTTTCTCTGGCATGACAAATGTAAGTATTGCAAAGAAAAGTTAAGGTGTCATCACACAGGTAAGCACTGTGAGGCAAAGATTATGGTGCCATCATAGAGGTAAATATGCAGAGGTGATTTTTTTTAGTTACATCATAGAGGGAACTACTTGGAGGAAATTTTTATTATGACCTCTTGGAGATAACTACTGTGCTGTAAAGTGAAGAAAGCTTTTTCTCTCACTCCTGTTATTACTGAACTTAACTGAGGGTAACTGGGAGGTGACAGAAGATGGAGAAAAACCCATAGGATAAAAAGACAGAAATTTGGGGCGCAGTGTGTTGGGGGCTCAGGTGGAGATGCACAACTGCCTCATTGTTTCTTTTCTGTTTTAGTCTCTTCTCTTTACTCTGCTTCTTTTCTCTATCTTTATTCTTTAAGGCCCATTCCTTTACAATTCTTTAAAACCTTGCTTCAAAAGTCTTCTTTAAAACCTTGCTTCACTATTCTTTAAAGCTTCTTTCCTTAAACTCACACTGTCCCATGTTTTCTCTTAGCTTTTCTTTAGCATATTCTCTTAAAGTCTTTGCCCCCAGACCTGCACTTTTCCATGTTCTCTCTTTAGCTTTCTTAATGCCTTGGTGCTCAGACTTGCAAACAACAGCCATGCCTAAAAACTGAATATGCATAACTCTCAGTCCTTAGACTTGCAATGTCCTGTATTCTCTTTAGCTTTCCTTTAGCTTAGCTTTTCTAAAGCCTGTGTATACAGTTCTTGGTGTAGACTTGCACTGTCCCATGTTTTCGCTTTAGCTTTTTTTAAAGTCTCATCCCTCAAACTTGCTAGAAATTCCCCTTTAGCAATTCTCCTTTAGCAATTCTCCTTAAGCAATTCTTTTCCCTTCAGAAATCCTTTTCCCTTCCAAAGCCTCCCACATCAAAAAGCTTCCCTTCATCCAAAAGCCAAAAGCACAAAAGCCTAAAGCAAAAGCTCAAAGCAAAAAAGCCTTACACCCTCCTTCAGAAAGTCTTTTATACCCAGTAAACAAGGGAGGGGCATGACATTGTAACAGGAGAAACCTGCATTCCTGTTTCTCTAAATGTAAACAAAATAGGAAAAGCAACTGTTCTGCATTTTCCTCTTCTGCAGCTGGGACTGTGCCAATCTCAGTCTACAGATAAACATCTTAGGAAAAGCAGCTGAGCTGCATCTCACCTTGTTTTTGTCCAGTTCTCACAGACTTCTCATAATCCACTATCCACAGTAAAGGTTACAGTACATTCATAGAAGTTTCTATTGTGCTGGAAAATATTCTGAGGCTTCCTGATGTTCAATATTGTCAGGTTACGAATATGGTGCCAACATAGAGGTTAGTTACTATGAGGTAAACATTATTGTGCCATCCAGAGGCTACCCACTGTGAGGTAAAATTTATGGGGCCATCTCAGAGTTAGGGCTCTGAAGCAAATTTTCCCTTTATCACAGAATAAATATCATGAAAGAATGTTACATTACCCTTAAGAGGGTCTTTAATGTAAAGTTAATATTTCTGTGCCACAATATCTGTTACTGCTGTGAGGCAATTATTTTCTTTAACTTCACAGAGGTACATATGACAGGCATATGACCAAGTGCCATCATGGTCAGCAAATATTGTGAGGTACACTTATAGTATAATCTTGTAACTAATGTAAGTTCATGTTTATAGAGTTACTTACTGTGGCTTCTGGAAGTACTGTTAGGTTAAAGTTACTATACTAACATAGATGTAAACACTGTGAGGTAATTGTTACAGAGTGATCATACAAGTATTTGAGGTATTTTTTTACAGTGGCATTCTAGAAACAGGTTCTGGGAGAGAATGTTAAAGTGTGATTCTAGAGGTACTTACTGTGAGTTAAGTGCTTTGGTGACATTATAAAGGTAATTACTCTGAGGAGAGGATTATGGTGACATTATACAGGTAACTACTGTGAGCCAAATAAATGTAAAGGTGCCATCAAAGAAGTATCTAATGAAAAGAAATCTTATGGTGCCATAATGGATGTAAATACTATAAGGTAAAGTTTATGGTGATATCTAAGAGGCCACTGCTGTGAGGATAATGTTCCATTCATACTGGTTTCTAGATGAGGGAAGAGATTGCATAGAATTATAATTTCATTAATGTGAGGTAAAGTTTATAATGCCATCAGAGAAGTTAATTGCTCTGAGATAAAGGGTACGGGGCCTTCATAGGGGTACCAACTGTGAGGTAAAGTTTGTGGGCCATTCTAGTTTTAGTGATGTGAGGCAAAGTTTACACTGCATCATAGAAGTAAGTACCATGAGGGAATGTTATGTTTTTGTCAGCAGGGTAATTACTGTGAGGTAAAGTTTCAGTGCCTTTGTATAGGTTATGATGGAGTGGCAAGTATCAGCTTTGAAGATATGACTCTTCTAAGTATATGACAAAGTTCAATCATAGGGGATAAACACCATGAAGAAAATCTTTTGTTGTCATCACAGATGTAACTAATATCAGGTCATGTTTGTAGAGACATTGAATTAAATATAGCTATTTCATGTTTGTGTGCATTCAACAAGTAACTACTGTGAATTTAAGATTACTCTGCCATCATAATTGTAAACACTATGAAGTAAAGCTTTCATAGCCTTCATATAGGTAACTAGTGTTAGGTAGTGTTTGTATAACTTTGGTGATATCAAAGCAGTAACTGTGAGTAAAGGTTACAGTGCCATCCTAGAGGTCACTACTATAAGGTAAGTTTCATGGTGACAGAGATGTAAGTACTGTGTGGTAGGGTTTATTGTGGCATTGTAGAGGTAATGAATGTTAGGCAAAAGTCATAGTGCCTTCATACAGGTAACTACCTTTAGGTTAAAGGTAAGGTGCCATCTTAGAAGTTACTAATATGAGGAAAGTTATCCCTAGCCTCATAAACATAACCAATGTGAGGATGTTATGATGTCATTTTAGACAGGGTCTACAGCAAGGGAGAACTTACAGTGCCACAAGTTGTAAGTAATTATTGTAAGGTACAGGTTACAGTACCATCATGTAGATTATTACTGTGAGGTATAGGTTAAGACACCAACACAGAGGTATCCACTGTATGGTAAAATTACTGTATCATCAAAAGAGGGAACTTCTCTGTGGTAACTATTATGGTGCTATCATAGCGATTAATTAATGTGAGTTAACATTCATGGTGCCATCATAAAGGTAAATACAGTGAATTAAATTTTAAGATCCCATCATGGAAGTAACTAATATGAAGCAAAAGTTATGGTATTAACAAGCAATTAATTAATGTAAAGAAATATCCAGTGATGTCATGGAAGCCAGTTACTACATAGTGCTATCCTGGAGGTAAGGAGTTTGAGGAAGTAAAGACTTTGAGGAAAAGTTTACTGTGCATCATAAAATTGAGGCAAAGGCTATTTAGCTACAGAGAAAGTAATTACTCTGAGGTAAAGGTTTTGGTGCCATCATATATATTACTACTGGGAAGCAAACTTTTTAATAGCCTAATAAAGGATCTACTATGAGAAAATTCTAAAAGTGTCACAGTAGAAAGTAATGACTGTAATGTAAATGTTATAGTGCCATATTAGAAGTAACTATTGTGAGATAAGTTACCAGGCTACCATACAAAGGTATCTACTATGACTTTATGTTTAGGTACCATCACAGAGGAATTAATTGTGAGGTAGGGTTTATACTGTCATTATAGAGGTAACTGCTGTGAGATTAAGGTTACCATTGTGAGGAAAATGTTACAGAGCTATCATAGATGTTACTATGGTGAGGCAAAAGTACCCATGGCATGATAATGGCAACTATTGTGAGATAAAGGTTATAGTGCCATCATAAAGATAAACACTGTGCAATAAATGTTACAGTATCATCACACAGGTAACTACACTGAGGCAAACGTTAATGAGCCATCATAAAATTAACTACTGGGAGTTGAATTGGAGAATGTGATTATGGAAGTAATAACTGTCAGGTAAAAGTCAATGTGTCATCATAGAAGTAATTACAGGGAGAAAAAGATTTCAGTCCCATATTAAAAGGAAGTATTTGAGTCCAGGTTTCCTGTGTGATAATAAAGGTAACTACTATGGGGTAAGGTTTATGATTTCATCATAAAGGGTAATTACTGTGGCAGAATTTTCTCTTCTCCACCATCAAGAAAACTTCTAATGAGGCAACATTTGCAGAATTATCATAGTGTTAATATCAGTGAGGCAAAGTATATGGTGACTTTATAGAATTTACTATTATGGGGCAAAACATGAATATTCACAAAGATTTCAAATCTGAGGGAAATGAATCCCTGGCATCCAATAGTAACTATTGTGAGGAAAACATTGTGGTGCCATCAGTAGAATAATTACTACAGGGGTAAAATTCTGGTGCAATTATAGCAGTACCATGAGGCAAGTGGCATGATGACATCATGGAAGAAACTACTAAGAAGTAAGTTTATGTGCTATCATGGAGTTAACTACTATGATGCATATTTGTTAAATTTTGTTGTGTAAATTTTATGGTGCAAACATAAATGTACCCACTTTGTAGTTAAGTTATCATGTTTTTTAGAGATAACTACAGTGAGCCAAAATGTAATGGTGATGTCATAGAAGAATCTACAGTGAGGCAAAACTTAGTTGCCATAATAGAGTAACTAAGTGAGGCAAAATGAAGGTGCTATTACAGATGTTACTAACATGATGCAAAGATCAGATACTACTACTGTGAGACAAAAGTTTTCATAGCATGCTTAAAGCACCATTGTACAGGTTACCAATGTGAGAAATGGTTCCATTGAATCACAATGGTAGTCTTTGTGACCAAAGATTATGGTGCAATCACTTATGAAACTATGGTGAGTCAAATTTTACAGTGCCATCTTAGAAATAACAAATATGTGGTATGTTTAGAAAACATTCATAAAGGTTTCTGAGAGACAACATTTTCTCTGTTATCATAAGTGTATCTACTGTGAAGTTTAGCCTATGGTGCCATGATGTTGGTTAAGTATTGTGAAGTTAAGTTATGGTGCTAACATAGTGGTACACACTTTAATTAAAGTTACATTATCATCATAGGGAAAATTCCTGTGAGGTAAGGTTTGTGGTGATATCATAGAGGGAACTACAGTAAGGGAATAATTATAGTACTATCCTAGAGATAACTACAATAAAGAAGAGGTTTTTGTGACATTGTAGAGATAAGTACTGTGAGACAAAATATAAGGTGCCAACATAGAGATTAATAATGTGAGACAAGTGTTTCCTGGCATTACAAATTAGCTAATGTGAGGCAAAGCTTATGGTGCCATCATGTACTGGAACTACTTTGAGGTAAAATTATAGTTCCACCATAGAAAATAACTATAGTGAGGAAAAGTTTAAGGTACCATGCAAGAGATTACTATTGTGAGGCAATCTTTCCAATGCATCATAAATGTAATTAATTTGCAGTGAAGTTTCTGAGTCCATTATAGAATTTAATTACTCTGAAGTATGTTTTATGGTGGCATCATAGAAGTAATTACTGTGATGTCTTGATTAAGAACCATCATAAATGCAACTACACAAGACAAAGATTTCCATGAGCACATGATAGAAGCGAGAGCACACAAGGGAGGGGTGAGGATAGGTAAGACACCTAAAAAATTAGCTAGCATTTGTTGCCCTTAACACAGAGAAACTAAAGCAGATAGGAAAAGGGGAACAGGAACTAGAGAAAAGGTTAGATCAAAAATAATTAACCTAGAAGGTAACACCCACGCACAGGAAATCAATGTGAGTCAATGCCCTGTATAGCTATCCTTATCTCAACCAGCAATAACCCTTGTTTCTTCCTATTATTGCTTATACTCTCTCTACAACAAAATTAAAAATAAGGGCAAAATAGTATCTGCTGGGTATTGAGGGGGTGAGGGGGAGAGGGAGGGGGCGGAGTAGGTGGTAAGGGAGGGGGTGGGGGCAGGGGGGTAGAAATGACCCAAGCCTTGTATGCACATATGAATAATAAAAGAAAAAAAGTGAAAAAAAAAAGATTTCCATGTCATCACAAATGTATTTAATTTGAGGTAAAGTTTATGCTGCAGTAATAGAGGATAATTACTTTAAGGCAAAGTTATGATGCCATCATAGAAGAAACTCTTGTGATGCAAAGGTTACAATGCCATCACAGATGGTTATTACTGTAAGTAAATTTATTGTGCCCCCATAGAGGGTAATAACTGTGAAGAAACTGCCATCATAAGATAAATACTGTGAGGTAAATTTACAGTCATTATAGAGGTAACTATTGTGAATAAGTTTACAGTGACATCTTAGAAGCAAACATTGTGGTAAAGATTGAAATGCTATCATAAACATAACTACTTTGAGACAAAGCTTAAAGTGTAATCATAGAAGTTACTAATGTTTGGAGCGTTTTGTCTGGCATCATAAGGATACCCTATATGAGGCAAAGAGTATTATGCCATTGTAGTCACGATGTACTCTGAGGTGAAGATTGCTTGCAACAGACATGGAACTAAAATAAGGTAAGGGTTACAAAGTCATTATACAGTTAACTGCTATGAAGCAAAAACTAAGGTGTCATAAGAGATTTTTTTCTTTGAGGCAAAGTTTTCCATGGCATCATAAATGTCACTCTTGTGAGGTAATCCTTACTGTACCATCATATGTAGTAATTACTGTGATGTAAGGATTACATTGACAACATAAAAGTACCTACTGCGAGGTAATAGTCATGGTGTCAATAGAAACAACTGTTTGATTGAAAAATATAAAATACTAAAAGAAACTGAAGACATTTGAGGATGGAAAGAACTCCCATGTATAGGTTATGGCACAATTAATATTGTGAAAATGGCTATAATACCAAGAGAAATCTACACTTTTAATACAATCACCATAAAATCAATGTCATTCAGATGATTAATGTAAGATATGAAATAGTGAAATTGCTTCAGGAAAAATAGGGAACACACTGGACCACCTGGGCATAGGTAGTAAGTTTGAGTAGAGCACTGTTAGCTTAGCAAGTAGGAAAAAAGCATTGACAAATGGGATTCCATGAAACTAAATCTTACACACAGGAAAGGAAATGAGCACCAGGCCAAAGAGACAGTCCATAGAATGGCTGAAAATCTTTTCCAGCTATACACCTGAGAGTGAATTAATAACCAAAATGGACAAGGAGCTAAAAAATGAACCTCTCAAAGATTCATCGACCCACTAAATAAATGGCCAAATGAACAGAACAGACAATTCTCAAAAGAAGTACAAATGGCTAATAAATATACGAAGAAATGCTCAAAATTATTATTTTTTTTGCAACTTTGAACATTTCTTTATTTGTAGACGTTTCAGAGCCATTTAAATCAACAGACGATTTTTTTTTAAAAACATAACATACCGTGTTTATCTTGAGGTACACATTGTGCCCATTAGATAATGCTCTGGAAAGTAACACAACTATTAACAAGTTTTCCAAGCCAAGAAACTGTAAAGATGGTTACAAAATTCTTTAAAGAGAACACACCACTTCCATTTAAGTTAGGAAAACTCCCCAAAATCTTAATTGATCTCAATTTTTAGTCTTAGCTGTTTTTATTTTAAATGGAACTTAACGTGAAAAAGTTTGTAGCTAAGAAATTATCTGAGCCCTACTACATAAGGTTGTAAACAAAGGAAATCTGCAATCTGATAAACTCTCTTATGAAACTCATAGTTTAGAAATTGAAGCAGCACAATTACAGAAGACATTTGTATCTACTTTTAACTGAAATCATGTTTACTCCTTGTTTCTGGCTATCACAATGAGACAAGTTTTAAAACACCAAGTTTGGAACACATAAAGTGGTCATAAGAACCCCGTAGTATAAAGGTCCTACTTTCCATCATCTGAACTCTGGGCCTTTACTCTTCTTGCCTTAGCAGCCTTTAGATTTCTAGAAAAATAGTGGAAATTGATGAAATGGACATGTTTCTGAAAGCCTCATGTCTCCAACACAGATATGACATTTTTGGTAGTAGACTGAAACTGAAATTTCCTCTGAGAAGTTCACGAAGAAATGCTCAAAATTATTGACCATAAAGGAAATGTAAAGCAAGCTACATTAAGATTCTTCCTCACTCCAGTCACAATTGCTATCATCAACAGCATAACACCAAATGCTGACCTGGATGTGGAGAAAAAAACCACTTCTGCAAGGTTGGTGGGAATTTAAATTAGGGAACTGCTATGGAAATGAGTATGAAGGTCCCTCAAAAAACTAAACCTAGAACTATCATAGAATCCAGTGATACCACTGCTGGGAATACAGCTGAAGGAATGTGCTCCAGAATATGATATAGCCTCTTGCACGGCCATGCTTTTTGCAATGCTATTTACAATATTCCAGCTTTGGAAACAACCCAGATGTTCCATGACTGATACATGGAGTAGTAAAATGTTTTATATATACACAATGGAGTTTTATTTGACTATAAAGAATGAAGTTATCTTGGTTGCAGGTAAATGCATGGAACTGGAGAATATCATGTTAAATAAAGTCAGCCAGGCTCAAAAAGACAAAAATCACATTTTCCCTTATATGTGGAAACTAGGCCTATAATTTAAATGTATATATAAATAAATGCATGATCATATATATATATATATACATATGTATGATGTATATATAGACATATAACTTTCTATATGGTGCATATATATATACACACACATATATATCTATAGAGTGACACACATACACGCACACACATATAGTGAGGGAGAACAATACTGAATTAGTGGGTCTCT
Organism: Castor canadensis; assembly: GCF_047511655.1. Classification (NCBI taxonomy): domain Eukaryota; kingdom Metazoa; phylum Chordata; class Mammalia; order Rodentia; family Castoridae; genus Castor; species Castor canadensis. The sequence goes on from NC_133400.1 coordinate 64,111,831, forward strand.
CTGAGGTGACATGGTAACAGATAAATTAACAATGGGAGATAATTTGATTATATCACAATATACACAGGCCCAAAGAACCAGAATGAAATCCCCTTGGAATATAAATACACATTTTTTTAAATGAAGGGCAGGAGGGTAAAACATCTTTTCTATGGGTGGGTATGAATGGGAAGGAATAAAAGGAAAGGATAAATTAGTGTGAAAATAGTGGATTTATTCTGTATTTATATATAAAAATAGAAAATTGAATTTGTTATAAGAAGGGATTGGGGGAAAGAGGGATACCAATGGAAGGGGAAAAATCTAAATAACATATACGCACATTTGTAAATATCGCAATCCTAGGCTAAAATAATAATGTTATATATATATATATATATCATAATGCCTGTCTTTAAATTATACTATTAAGACCCAGTAACAAAATATCATGGCATTGGCCCCAACACCAATACAATGATCAAGGCAACAGATTATAAAACTGAACCAGAAATAAAACAACACAATTGCAGCCATCTGATATTTGATAGTGAAGTAAAAATCATATGTTAGAGAAAATATTACTTATTCAACAAACGGTGTTGGGAAAACTGAATATCCACATTTAGAAGATGGAAACTAGATCTCTGTCTCTTGCAGTATAATAAAATCAATTCAATGTGCTATGGTTCAAAGACCTTAATGTAAGATCTAAACCATGGAAAGTACTACCGGAAAACATGAAAACACTGGAAGATACATATATAGGTAACAACTTCTTGAATAGGACTCCAGTAGCTTAGAATTAAGAAGAATAATTGACAAATAGGATTGCATCAAAATAAAAAGCTTCCTCACATCAAAGAAAACACTCAGCATAGTCAAAAAATAAGCTTTTTTGGAAGCTATTCTTCAGCTAAAGGATTAGTATCCAAAATGTAAAACAAAACGAAAAATATCCCAACTAATAAGTAGGCAACTGAATTGGACAGATTGAAAAAATACAAATTGTCCATAAATAGAGGAAGGATTACTCAACATTCTTAGCCATAAAGGAAATGCAAATCAAAATGACATTCAGATTTCATCCTATCCCAGTCAGAATGGTTATCATCAAGGAAACAACAAACATTGACAAAGTGGTAGGAAAAAGGACTGCTTATACATTCATGGTGGAAATCCGTACAGGAGTTCTTTGTGAAACTGAAACAAAAACTATCATATGATCCTGCTAACCCACACTTGGGCATAAATCCAAAGAAGTGTGAGTCAACATATAGTTGAAATACCTGCATGTTCATGTTTAGAGCATCACTGTCCACAACAGACAAGACATGAAACCAGTGTATGTTCTCAACAAGCAATGATTGTATAAGGATATATAATAGATATTATAAAACAATAAAGAATGAAATTTCTTCATTTGCAGATAATTGGATGAAACTGGACATCATCATGTGAAGCAAGATAAGACAAGTTTTGTTCATATGCAAAATCTAGTCTTAAAAATTACAATATGACATGATTATCAAAGGAGGACTGTTTAGGTGGCGAACCAGCTAGTGAAGGCGTGGGAAAGAGAGGGTGACAAGGTGAATATTATAGAAGTATATTAAATGAATATTCAAAAATAAGATAATTGAAGCCTCCAAACCATTAAAAAGAGGGAAAAGGGAGAAGGTCAAGAAAGTAATGTAAATGGGAGTGAATTTGTTCAAAGTACATTCTGTGCATGTTGTAATTATCACAATGAAATCCTTTTGTAGAATTAACATATACTAATAAATGTTGGGACGGGAATAATTTGAACTAAGAAATACTTTAAATATTTAGAGTTAATGTAAAAAATTATGGATTTTTACTTTTGTTTGAGGGATGCTGAAGATCAAGCCAGGGTTTTGCACATAAAAAGCACACACATTACCCCGGGGCTATATTGCTAGTGATAAACTATGCATTTCAGTCAAAGTCAGTCAGACATTTCTCCCTAGCTTCACAGAGAAGTGCTTTTTTATCATAATTGATGTAATTCATATACTACAATGTTATACATATCTTTAGTTGCTCTATTGTGTATCTCGGTTATATATTTGAAGATCTTGCCTGTCTTTTTGACATTGTCTCTAACATCTATTTATTTTTTCTGTGCTTTTTGCAACTGAAACAATAGAAAAATCATGACTAATAATCAATCACAAAACTGACAACCTTGGTTTTACTTCTGAAATCTTATTGGAAGACATCCATAGCCCTTCATATGCACATTCTTTTGCTGTAATTGAAGAACTGGCTTAACTGTTTCAATTCAGATCTTATGCCACACACCGCTTAACATCATGCCATGTGACCCTAACAGAAATACTTGTAAACCATGCTTTATGTTCAAAATATATTGGTCTTTCTTTAAGGTAGATTTTACCAGATACATTGATAAAAATTGTACAGGGAGGGGGAAAAGATGAAATTGCAGATGTTGCCAACTGTGTTTTGGTATTCAAAGCACTACATCACCAACTGTGAATTGAAACATCCCTACATATGACTTATGGTGACTCTGCCCCCAATGATAAAAATTGAAAGGATACATTATTGACAAATCAATGTCTCATGCAATAATAAGAGGCATTGTCTACACAGATACAGAATGCCTGGACATAATCTAAACTCTAGTTACTAGCATGGATCAGAAGCAAGTTGGCTCTTTGTGTCTTCTTGTCTTCACATTTGTAATAGTGATAATAGTTGCTGCCTCACTGGACATTGGGAAGATTAAATTTGGGAGCTTACATAAAGGACAGAGAAGCTTATGGCAAATGTTGAGTCATATTTAAAACATGATGATGACATTAATATCAGGAGTCTACTCTATGTTCTGATGAAATTGGAACTTTTTAAGCAAGACTTACATCAACAGATGGGGTCTGCCAGAAGAAGTGCACGCAATAATTTCTCAGCATAGAAAGGAGCAGCAAATGTAGAACATGAGGATCAGAATTTATTACCAATACAAATCACAAATCCCACTAGCCAAGAGGACTTTCACTTACTCCTAATAATTTATACTTTACTTCTCTCAGTATAATTCATTAGATAAAGATCTCATAGCCCAATGCAAATGGCAGATCCTGGATTGAGTAATATGTAACTGATGTAAAAACAGCAAAGTTCTTTCAAAATCTCAGATATGAAATATGGGATTCTTAAGAAGTCAGCTTTCTGAAATTACTTCACGATCACCATACTGTGCTGCTTTAGCCAGCACTCTGATAAGTAGATTCAGATAATGAGATGTGCATATAAGAGAAACTGCAGTCAGACCAACTACTTTCATTTGGTCTGGTGCTATAAATCTATAAACCTCAGCCTTGGCTATATAATGAAGAAAGGGAAAGAACCACTTTATGATGTTTAGAATAATATGAGACATTGATAGAACCAATCATCTCAAATAGAGTAAGTGGTTTCAATTTTATATGTAATTGCTTAAAGTATATTGAAAATTAAGGCCCTATTAATTTTTCCAATGATGATTGTCTTTTAAGTTTCTTTTAAAGAAAATTTCTTTTTATGGCTTTCTGTTTTTCTCCCACTTTTATTAGAATACATTAATTATACAGGGGGATTCATTGTGACAATTCTAAATAGCCTTACACTGTACATGGGTTAGATTGCCACCACTCTCCACCCCTACCCCACAAAGCACTCCACATCTCACTTGAAGCAATTCCTAGACATTTTCTGATTCTTTTTCACACATGTATATATGCATATTCCCTCACCTCCATCTCCTCCATTCACAATCTCTCATCCTAAAAGTACCTCCCACTCACTGTACATATTTTACAGTCCTGTCTTTCATTATTAATTCTAAAGTCAATGTTCAAGGGATTTTCTCAAAGTATTCCATGAGTGTACATTACTTTGGTCAGTTCAACACTTTCTTTACTCTATCTTACCCCCTTCCCTCCTACCTACTGCCCATTATTCAATAGCTTTCAACACATATCATTACATCCTCTACCTGCACAGATGTAATCTACTTTGATATTGTTGACTCTCATTCTCTTTTAGTTCCCCTCCCCCATTGAGTTCCATAGAGTAGTTCCACTGTTATACACATGTTCTACCTAAAAGTTTGTATATGATCATGATTGTTTCAAAGAAAATGATTTTATATAACAAAAGTCTATTTTTTCATTTTTCCTTTTCCCTGTATTTCTATTGATATTTATAATGTATCATTTTAATGTTTACCTTCTGTTTTAAAACAAAAACTATTTTTATCATTTTTACTATATCTCTTTTGCAGCTTTAGCAGTTTTCTTTTTTTTATCATGCATTGTTTGGATCCTTGTTTGGATCATTTCTCCCCCTGCCCCCCTCCCTTCACTCTTTCACCCCCTCCCCCGTCGCTTCCAGGCAGAACCTGTTCCACCCCTATCTCTAACTTTGTTGAAGAGAAGCATAATAAGAAAGACAAAGTGTTTTTGCTAGTTGAGTTAAGGACAGCTATACAGAGAGATTCCTAGTATTGTTTCCATGTAAAATTTGTTACAACCCATGTTGACTCATCTCTAACCGATCTTTACACTGGTTACTGATCTCCTTCTCAAGTTCACTTCTGTCACTGAATGGTTTCTGTATTTGACCATCTGGAGTGAGGCCTGAAACTTTTTCATGTTTTAGGTATACTACCTATCCCCATAACTCTCATATATGCTTTCTCCTTGTCATGTGACCCAATTCCATCAACATTGCTGTATTTGCCCTAGATCTAAAGTCCACATATTAGGGAGAACATATGAGTTTTAGTCTTCTGAGCCTGGATAACCTCTCTGGAATGATGTTCTCCAGTTCCATCCATTTATTTGCAAATGATAAGATTTCATTGTTCTTCATGGCTGGGTAAAATTCCATTGTGTATAAATGCCACATTTTCTTGATCCATTCGTCAGTAGTGGGGCATCTAGGTTGTTGCTCTAACTTGGCTATTGTGAATAGTGTTGCAATAAACACGGGTGTGCAGGTGTCTTTTTAATTTCATGAAGTCCCATTTGTCCATTCTTTCTCTTAGTTGCTGGACTGCTGGGGCTCTATCACTTCCAGAGTGTTTCCTGCTTCTTCCAGTACGAACTTCAGAGTTGCAGTCTGATATTGAGGTCCTTGATTCATTTTGAGTTGATACTAATACAGGTTGATAAATATGTATCTAGTTTCTTGCAGACAGATAGCCATTTTTCACAGCAACATTTGTTGAAGGGGCTATCTTTTCTCCATCATATATTTTTGACAACTTTGTCAAAAATAATGTGAGTATAGTTGTATGGTTTCATATTGAAGTCCTCTATTCTGTTCCACTGGTCTCCGTGTCTGTTTTTGTGCCAGTATCATGCTATTTTTACTGCTAATTCTTTGTATTATAGTTTAAAGTCAAATATTGTGATAATGCCAGCATTGCTCTTTTTGCTGAGCATTGCCTTGGCTATTCGTGGTCTCTTGTGTTTCCAAATGAACTTTATGGTGGATTTTTCAATCTCTGTGATAAAAGATATTGGGATTTTGATGAGCATTGCATTATACATGTAGATTGCATTATACATGTAGATCGCATTCGGTTGTATAGCCATTTTTACCATGTTGAATCTACGAATCCATGAGCACAAGAGACCTTTCCATCTTCTGTAGTCTTCCTCAAACTCTTTCTTCAAGGGTTTGTAATTTTCCTTGTAGAGGTCCTTCACATCCTTTGTTAACTTTAATCCTAGGTATTTGTCTTTTTTTGAGGCTATTGTACATGGAATTGTTTCCATATATTCCTTCTCAGTTTGTTCATTGTAGGTGTATAGAAAAGCTAATGCTTTTTGTAAGTTATCCTGCCACTTTGCTATAGCTGTTTATGTTGTCTAGGAGTTTTTCCATAGAATTTTTTGGGTCTTTAAGGTATAGGATCATATCATCTGCAAATAGGGATATTTTGACTGTCTCTTTACCTATTTGAATTCCTTTTATTTCTTCTTCTTTCCTATTGCTCAGGCTAGGAATTCTAGTGCTATGTTGATTAGGAATGGGGATAGTGGGCACCTTGTCTTATTCCTGATTTTAAGGGAAATGGTTTTAGTTTTTAACCATTAAGTATGATGTTGGCTATAGGTTTGTCATATATAATCTTTATAATGTTGAGGTACATTGCTTCTATTCCTAGTTTTCTTAGAGCTTTTATCATGAAGTGGTGTTGGATCTTGTCAAAGGCTTTGTCTGCATCTATTGAGTTGATCAAGTGGTTTTTGTCTTTGCTTCTATTAATGTCCGGTATTACATTTATAGATTTGCATATGTTGAACCACCCCTGCATCCATGGAAGGAAGCCAACTTAGTCATGGTGGATGATCTTTCTGATGTGTTTTGCATTTTCTTTGCCATTATTTTATTGAAGATTTTAGCATTGATATTCATTAAGGACATTGGCATATAGTTCTCCTTTTTGGAGGTGTCTTTGTCTCCTTTTGAGATGAGAGTAATATTGGCTTCATAAAATGTGTTAGGCAGTGTTCCTTCCTTTTCTATTTCATGGAACAGTTTAAAGAGGGTTGGTATTAGTTCCTCTTTAAAAGTCTGATAGAATTCAGGAAAGAATCCATCAGGTCCTGGACTTTTCTTTTTTTGGAGACTCTTTATTGCTGCTTCAATTTCGTTTTGGATTATAGATGTATTCAGGTGATTTATATCCTCTTGGTTTAATTTAGGATGATCGTATGTATCTAGAAATCTGTCCATTTCATCAAGATTGTCAAATTTATTAGAATATAGGTTCTCAAAGCAATCGCTGATGATTTCCTGGATTTCCATGGTGTTTGTCATTATCTACACTTTTGCATTTCTGATTTTACTGATTTGGGTTTTTTCTCTCTTCATTTCAGTCAAGTTTACCAGGGGTCTGTCAATCTTATTTATATTTTCAAAGGAGCAGCTTTTTGTTTCATTGATTCTTGTAGGATTTTTTTTTCATTCTATTTCATTGATTTTGGCCCTTATTTTTATCATTTCTCTCTTTCTGCTTGTTTTGGGATTTGCTTGCTTTTGTATTTCTAGGAGTTTGAGATGTAGCATTAGGTTATTGATTTGAGATCTTTCTGACCTTTTAATATACATACTCATGACTATAAACTTTCCTCATAAGACTGCTTTTGGTGTATCCCATAGGTTCCAGTAGGTCATGTTTTCATTAACTTCCAGGAACCTTTAATTTCCTCTGTTATTTCATCAATGACCCATTGATCATTCAGTAATGTATTGTTCAGCTTCCAATTTTTTCCATGTTTTTACTGTTGTTTTTGTTGTTTATTTCTAGTTTTAATACATTATGATCAGATAGAATGCATGGGATAATTTCTATTTTCTTATATTTGCTGAGGCTTGCTTTGTTCCCTAAGATATGATCAATTTTGGAGAAGGTTCCATCACCTGCTGAGAAGAAAGTATGTATTGAAGAAGTTGAATGAAATATTGTGTTTTTAGGTCCTTCAGAGTATGTTTGATGAAATTGGATGCTTTGACATTGGGTGCATATAGGTTGATAACTGTTATTTCCTTTTGGTGTATTTCCCCTTTTATTAGTATGCAGCGTCTTTTATTTATCTTCTTTCATGAGTGTATGTTTGAAGTCTATTTTATACGAGATCAGTATTGCTACCCCTACCTGTTTTGTGGGCCACTGGCTTGGTAAACCTTCCTTGAAACTTTCATCCTCAGCCAGTGCTTGTTTTTGTCAATGATGGGTCTACTGTGAGCAATAGATTGTTGGATCTTCCTTTTTAATCCAGTTTGCCAAACAGTGTCCTTTGATGGGGGAATTAAGTCAGTTAACATTCAGTGTTAGTACTGATAGTTACGTGGTGGTTCCTGTCATTTAGTTGTCTTTGTTGTTTAAGGGTTTGATTGTGTGCAGCTCAATCAATGTTACTCTCTACTTTCTTGCCTTTTCTTCTCCTGTGGTTTGGTATTGCCTGCCCTTTCATGATTTTCTTTGCTTTCACTTTCTGTGTACAGAATTCCTTGAAGAATCTTTTGTACTGGTGACTTGGTGGTCATATATCGTGTTAGTTTCTACTTATCATGCAAGACTTTTATTGCTGCATCTATGTTGCTAGTTTTGCTGCATAGAGTATCCTAGGGTTGAAGTTGTTTTCTTTCAGTGCCTGGAAGACCTCACTCCATGTTCTTCTTACTTTTAAGGTTTCCATTGAGAAATCTGGTGTGATTTTGATGGGTTTACCTTTGTATGTTATTTGTTTTTTCTCTCTTACAGTCCTCTATATTCTTTCTCTATTCTCTGTGCTTGTTGTTTTAATGATAATATGTGGGGTAGTTCTATTTTGGTCAACTCTGTTTGGTGTCCTGGAGGCTTCCTATACCTGAATGTGCATAGTTTTCTCTAGATTTGGGAAATTTTCTGTCATTTTTTTGTTGAATATATCACACCTTTCTTTTGCTTGGACCTCTTTACCTTCTTCAATGTCCATGATTCTCAGGTTTGGTCTTTTGATGGAGTCAGTGAGTTCTTGCATATTCCTTTTATGGGACTTAAGTTGTCTGACTAATAGTTCTTCAGTTTTTCCTTTAATTACCATTTCATCTTCAGGTTCTGAGATTCTGTCTTCTGCTTGTTCTAGTCTTCTGGGGTGACCTTCCATTATGTATTGTATTTCTATTTCATCCTTTTTTCTGAGATTTTCCATATCATAGGTCACTTCCTCTTTAATATTGTCAATTTTCACCTTTAAATCATTTATCTCTCTATTTATGGTGTTCTCTGTGTCACTTTGGAGTTTATTTAGGGTTCCTATGAATGTTTATTTGTTTGCATGTTTTTTCATATTCTTTATTTTTGTTGTCTTGGAATTTCTTGAATGCCTCCTGTATGTTTTGGTTGACCATGTCTAGTAACATCTCTATGAAATTCCCATTGATTAGTTGTAGAATTTCTTCTTTTAGACTGTTGTTGTTGGGTTCCTTGGTATAGTTTATTTTTGTTTTGTTTAAGTCTGGATCTGGGTATCCATTTTCTTCTTTTCCCTCTGAATCTTGTACTACTTTATTTTTTGGGTGACAATGGTTTCCATTCCTTTTTTATCCTCCAATCATTCCACTTGGTAATGTTTCTGTCCCTGGTCTATGTGTAATTTAGTATTAGCTAACTTACATTGGTAAAATTAACAAAACCAAGAAAGAAGGAGAAAAAAAGAAGAAAAAGAAAGTGAAAAAAATAGAGAACCAAAGAAATCAATAAGAATAAATGGTGGACAATCAAACAGTGAAAAAGACAAACACTTGAAGAAAAGAAAAAAGAAAAAAAAATCCCCTGTTTAGTAACAGTAGAATTTCAGTCTTAGTAGTTCTGGTGTTACTACTTTAGCATCCCAGTCCTATTTGTCTGTATCTCCTAGGTAGGTTTGGAGCAAGCATCTGGTGGTGCTGGTACCCTCCTTTGGTGGGCAGCTGCCGGTGTGTCTGAAGGCCAGTCAGCAGGCAGCTTCCTGGAGGGCTGGTGGGGTGGCAGCATGGTGGGCCTGTGAGACAGCAGCCTTGCTGTCCACAGCCTTGCTCCAGTGACGTGGAGTAACCTTCTACAGACTAGGGGTTCAGAGTGCTGAAGGTTCAGCTCTCCCTTGTGCTTTACCTCAGCCAAGTGTGTCTCCTGTGTCTAAGCAAGATCCCTGATTCCTGGAGCTCACACAGTCTGTGTCTGTGTCCCAGTCACCATTTTGGATCCCCCTCAGCAGTTTTCTTTGTAAGTCTGAAAAAACATAAAATCTAGTTAGGAAAATATTAAATATTTAATGTACAAAACTACCTCATACTGTATTTTTATTTTAAAGAGCTGCATTTCTAATTCCTTCCTCCTTTTCCATAGATTTACCATGTATTCCAAATATAATAATTTCCTAAAGGAAGATTCAACTATAAAGGGAATAATATTAATGAACACTATAATACTATTGCTAATACCAAAAAAAGACTAAATTCAGATCTAAATTTCTGGCACTCAAAGCAAAAGAAAAATACCCCAAAATATTGCATGCAGTATTTGATATAAATACATTAGTGTTTTTAAAGTTTTTCCTTTCTTTTATGGAATGTAAAGCCACTTAAAAATATTGCTTTAGTCCATAAAAGAGAAAAAATCTATTGAAAGGATGATAGAAATGAAGCTTTCTCAGGACCTAATATGCAGTTGTAATACATTATTATAAACACTATACATGTGTAAAACTACTTTAATCCTCAGAACAAAAGTGTGAGGTAGCCAACCTATTAGGCATTTCATAAAAGTAGATAATAGATAAGTAAAGGCCAAGTATTTTCCTAACACCAGGCAGATGTTTGGAGGCAGATCCAGAATCTAGAATTTGTGACTCCACAGCAGAGGCTTCAAAGTATGCTGTGGAAAATAATACTAATCTTCCCTGATATTTGGTGACATAATAGCAGATAAATTCACAGTATCATTCATTTCTAATTATAATGACAAATAATTTCTGAATATTACTTGTGATTTTATTCAAAATGCAAAGAATTTAGTAAATTATCTACATTTAACCTTGTACGTATTCCTAATATAAAAATGCTTCATTCATCAAGAGACCACTGTGCTTGGCTTCTAATGGAATGAACACAAAGAACAGTCTTGTGATATCACTATTGTATACCTAAACAAATTTTAAAAGATTATGAAATTACACACTGGAAAGTGTCTCCACTGGACACTAATATGATATGAATCCCTGTAATTATTAACCGCAACAACAAATTATTAATTACTAGTGAAAAAGAAAAGGTATGTAGGCAGTTTTTCTTGTTAGTACCAATCAGTTTCTAGAAGAGATATTCCTCAGACCATTGATAAATAATTCCTCTTGAACAAAACCTAAACAAAATTCACTATTCTAAAGGATAAAAATATTATATTTTTGAACTCTTAATGAAAAAGTACTTTTAAACAAAAATAATCTTGGTACGGTTTTCTTAGACTTAAGAAAGGACTTGCCTGTAGCTCTGGAAATAAGTAGCCATCCAATTCAGTTTTAAATCTATTCGATAAATCAATGCCTATTGACTTACTTGCCAGCCAATTAATATGAGTCGTTTGCTTCCTTAAAGTGTGAGAAGAGACAAACACATTCCAACAAACGTCTCAATTGCCAACCAAGCAGTAACAGTTCCACTTAAATACTGCAGATGTATACCCTCTTATCTTCTTAACCCTAGCCTTATAAAAGTTTGTGAAAATTTGAACTCTACTCTTCCCAGGTGTGAACTTAATTACCTTCTCAAAGTTGTCACTGTTAAATTCTGCTCTTCTAATCCCCAGTAGGACACTAACAGTTCTACCACTGCATTTATTGTTTCTTAATAAAATAGAACTGAAAATTGGCAGTCCATTGATCCACTTTATGGTAATTAAGCTACCATAAATGCAAATAAAGAATAAATGAGTTTAAACTGATAAATAATCTAACATAATTAAAGAACAAAGATTATGAGATTATTTCACCCAATGTCTGCTTAAAATTATTCAGGATAAGTAGGACATTTTATTTATACTTTTAATTTACCTAGTACAAATTAAAACATTTCCTCATGCTTTTGCAAATAAGAATGATCTGAATGTGCAGACACATCTTCTCTTTGAAAATCTTTGTTCATTTCTGCTCCTTGAGACTGTATTGATAGATGATAGAGTAGATGATTCATTTGCTTGATCTAATTCTCAACTGGGTTTTCTACCAGGCCACAGATATTTAAAACTTTATCCTTAAATAATCAAAGGGTATAAACAAAATTAGAGAATCATTAATATTTGATGATTAAAATTCTTAGTATCTCCTTAGATTGTCCCATCTCACTGTGCTATAATTAGCAATTGAAACATAAATGTCATTAGCCTGCAAAAGGAGAAACAATTGAACTAATAAGGTTAATTTTGTCAGTATTTGTTTGGGCTAAACATATCATATGTTCAATGAATTTTTTTAATTTTAATGATTTTTGCCTCATCATACCTTAAACAGTACACCTTATGGTGTACTAAAGTCCTTTTTGAAAGCTCAAGTAACTGGAGCCTAGAAAAACTTCAAATTATGAAGAGCAAACACAACACCAAACAACCAGAAAAAGAAATTCCTAAATTTTGGTTCAAATTATATTTTTATAGTGTATGCACCTGTACATTCTACATATGTATTCTATGTGTAATAAGTTCAAATAGATACTAATGGCCATTAAATAAAGTCAATAAATCATATTTCCTGTTTTATTATAATAATATGAAGTAGTACAGAAAGTTGTTTTATGTAACAACAAAGGGCCCATTCTGGAATTTATCTTTTTCTTAATAGATACTTCACTTTACCACCCTATTGTCTCCCTCAGTTTAAACAATGAAGTCAACAATAGATAATAAGGCAGCATTGAACCATTAACATTGGCAATGTGGCCAGGTAAAATAAAACATAAATTTGAACCACTGGGAATGATCACCCTTGACATGAATCAGACACAGTAACCAACACTGTGTTTTATTGTTCATATTTTCAACTGCATAGTCACAGTACCAAACTTCCATCTTAATTTGTTTATCATGTGAAATTATACAAGTGACAGCATAATCAATATTCAGAAAATGTTTTCTAGGGACCTACAAAATATTAAATATATTTCCTATAAATTTAGTAATATATTAGGATATGATCCTCTCAAAGATTAATCCAAATATTCATCTACCCAACAAAAATGTATAAATCTTCAGAAACCAAATTTAAAAGTATATGATAAGTATATAAATTCACTCTTTCCTTCCATGTGATAGTAACTTTTTAAAGATATGATCTTGCTTTGTATCCCAAGCTGGTGTCCAGCTAACAATCCTTTTTTACCAGGCTCTGGATTAGTAGGATGACAGTTTTCATTGTCTTTTCTGACTCAAAGCATGCTAAACATGTGCTTCATCATTAATGGTTTCCATGTTACCTTTTATACCTTTATCTACCAACACAATGTTCAGAAATAATTGTATCCATGTTCTACCAAATTTCTTTTCTTCTTAAGATTGTCTCATCTGAGATGTCTACTTTCTCCACACTTATTCAATATACTCTTGAAATTCCTACCCATATCCATAAGAAAAAAGAAGAAATAAAAGGAATACAAATGAAAAGGAAATAGTCAAATTATCTGTTTGCAGATGACATGATCTTACACCTAAAAAAATCACCAAAAACTCCTAGACACCATAAACAGTTCAGCAAATTAACAGGATACAAAGTAAATTTACAAAAATCAGTATACCGACAACAGACTGAGAAAGAATATAAAAATATTTCTAGTTACAATAGCCTCAAAAAATACAACACCTAGGAATAAGCTTATCAAAAGATGTAAAAACTTCTACAACGAAATCTATAAACATTTAAGAGAAATAAATTCAAGAAAAATATAGAAAATGAAAGATCTCCCATGTTCATGAATTGGTAAAATCAATATTTTGTAAATGGCTGTATTATCAGAAGAAATCTATTTTTTCAATGCAATTCTCGTCAAAATTCCCATGACATTCATCACAGAGAATGGAATATAGTCTCTGAAGTCCACTTGAAAGCATAAAAGACCACAAATAACAAAGGCAATACTGGGCAAAAAGAACAATGCTGGAGCTATCACAATACCTGACTTCAAACTATACTACAAATCCATAGCAAGAAAAACAATAATAGCAGCACAAAAAAAATGTGAAGATCAGTGGATCAGAATAGAAGACTCAGACATTAATTCATGTAGCTGTCCTCACCTGATTGTTGACAAAGACACAAAATACATACAATGGAGAAAACAGAGCCTCTTCAAAAAATGTTGCTGGTAAAACTGGCTATCTGCATGCAGAAAATTGAAATTAAATTCTTACTTTTCACCCTATATATAAAAGTATCAACTCAAAGTAGATTAAAGACTTTAATATAAGACCTGAAACTTTAATATTAGTGCAGGAAAGACCAGGAAATATATTGGAATTAACAGAAATAAGCAATGACTTCCTAAGTAGAAGTCAAGTTGCTCAAACACTAAGAGAAATAATTGACAAATGATACTACATGAAATTTTAAAAACTTCTGCAAAACAAAAGAAATGATCTCTAGCCATCACTCCTGTTAGAATTGCTACCATCAAGAATTCCACCAACAACAAATGTTCCCACTGCTGATGGGAATGTAAGCTAGTACAACTACTATGGAAAACAATATAAAGGCTTCTTACAAAACCAAAAGTAAATCTGCCGTATGATCGAGCAATTCCACTCTTAAGAATATACTCGAAGGAGTGTGACTCAGGTTATTACAAAGGCACCTACACACCCATGTTTATTGCAACACTATTCACAATAGCCAAGCTATGGAAACAGCCAAGATGCCCCACTACCAATGAATGGATTAATAAAATGTGGTAGTTATACACAATGGAATTTTATTCAGCCACAAAGAGGTATGAAATTTTGTCATTCACAGGAAAATGGATCAAACTGGAGAACATCATCTTAAGCAAAGTTATTCAGGCTCATAAGGCCAAAATTTGCATGTTCTCCCTCATAAATAGATTATAAATTATCTAAAACAAATGCAGTAATTTTATTAGACAATGTATCCTACCTGGCACAACAATAAAAAAAAGGTCTCACTTTTGACATCTTCCTTAATTATTCAGACTTTTCCTAGATAATTACAACATTCCTTGAGACTCCCTTAGTATTTTACTTACTTTTTTTATTATGTCTTTAGCAGTTTTCCTTTGAATTATATCATTACATGTGTACTCTATTTACTTCTAGACTGGAGGGGTAAACTCACATAGTATTTGTGCAGTCTTTTTCACTTTCTTACTCATTCCGTTTTTAATTCCTGCCAAGTGCTTGACACTGGAATTTGAAGAATGAAAATAAAAGATGTCAGGAATGGCATTTCTTGATGTGACTGAACTGACATTTCACTAGTCAACTCAGCCAGATGACGGGCAAGAAAGGGTGATGTCATGAAAGACAGTACCAAGAGAGAAAACTAGTTAATGTGATGTATGTTTGTGCAAAATTTGTGGGTCATAATGTGGTTGTGATTTGCATTCCTTAGTGGCCAGGAATGGTGAGCATTTTTCCATGTGTTTTTTAGTCATTTGGACTTCTTCCTTTTGAAAAGTCTCTGATCAGCTTATTTACTCATTTCTTCATTGGGTCATTGATTTTCTGGTACTTTAGTTTTTTGAGCTCTCAGTATATTCTGATTATCACCCTTGTCAGACGTATAGCTGGCAAAGATTTTCTCCCCATTCTATGTGCAACCATTTTATTTTTTTTTTATTTTTATTTATTTATTTTTTTATCTAACCTTTTCTCTAGTTCCTGGTCCCCTTTTCCTATTGGCCTCAGTTGCTTTAAGGTATCTGCTTTAGTTTCTCTGCATTAAGGGCAACAAATGCTAGCTAGTTTTTTAGGTGTCTTACCTATCCTCACCCCTCCCTTGTGTGCTCTCGCTTTTATCATGTGCTCATAGTCCAATCC
This sequence comes from Castor canadensis, assembly GCF_047511655.1. Taxonomy (NCBI): domain Eukaryota; kingdom Metazoa; phylum Chordata; class Mammalia; order Rodentia; family Castoridae; genus Castor; species Castor canadensis. The sequence goes on from NC_133400.1 coordinate 64,127,408, forward strand.
CCTTGTTGTGTTTGCCCTTGATCTAATGTCCACATATGAGGGAGAACATACGAATTTTGGTCTTTTGTGCCAGGCTAACCTCACTCAGAATGATGTTCTCCAATTCCATCCATTTACCAGCGAATGATAACATTTCGTTCTTCTTCATGGCTGCATAAAATTCCATTGTGTATAGATACCACATTTTCTTAATCCATTCGTCAGTGCTGGGGCATCTTGGCTGTTTCCATAACTTGGCTATTGTGAATAGTGCTGCAATAAACATGGATGTGCAGGTGCCTCTGGAGTAACAGTCTTTTGGGTATATCCCCAAGAGTGGTATTGCTGGGTCAAATGGTAGATCGATGTCCAGCTTTTTAAGTAGCCTCCAAATTTTTTTCCAGAGTGGTTGTACTAGTCTACATTCCCACCAACAGTGTAAGAGGGTTCCTTTTTCCCCGCATCCTCGCCAACACCTGTTGTTGGTGGTGTTGCTGATGATGGCTGTTCTAACAGGGGTGAGGTGGAATCTTAGTGTGGTTTTAATTTGCATTTCCTTTATTGCTAGAGATGGTGAGCATTTTTTCATGTGTTTTCTGGCCATTTGAATTTCTTCTTTTGAGAAAGTTCTGTTTAGTTCACATGCCCATTTCTTTATTGGTTCATTAGTTTTGGGAGAATTTAGTTTTTTAAGTTCCCTGTATATTCTGGTTATCAGTCCTTTGTCTGATGTATAATTGGCAAATATTTTCTCCCACTCTGTGGGTGTTCTCTTCAGTTTAGAGACCATTTCTTTTGATGAACAGAAGCTTTTTAGTTTTATGAGGTCCCATTTATCTATGCTATCTCTTAGTTGCTGTGCTGCTGGGGTTTCATTGAGAAAGTTCTTACCTATACCTACTAACTCCAGAGTATTTCCTACTCTTTCTTGTATCAACTTAAGAGTTTGGGGTCTGATATTAAGATCCTTGATCCATTTTGAGTTAATCTTGGTATAGGGTGATATACATGGATCTAGTTTCAGTTTTTTGCAGACTGCTAACCAGTTTTCCCAGCAGTTTTTGTTGAAGAGGCTGCTATTTCTCCATCGTATATTTTTAGCTCCTTTGTCAAAGATAAGTTGCTCATAGTTGTGTGGCTTCATATCTGGATCCTCTATTCTGTTCCACTGGTCTTCACGTCTGTTTTTGTGCCAGTACCATGCTGTTTTTATTGTTATTGCTTTGTAATATAGTTTGAAGTCAGGTATCGTGATACCTCCTGCATTGTTCTTTTGACTGAGTATTGCCTTGGCTATTCGTGGCCTCTTGTGTTTCCATATAAATTTCACAGTAGATTTTTCAATCTCTTTAATGAATGTCATTGGAATTTTGATGGGAATTGCATTAAACATGTAGATTACTTTGGGGAGTATTGACATTTTTACTATGTTGATTCTACCAATCCATGAGCATGGGAGATCTCTCCACTTTCTATAGTCTTCCTCAATCTCTTTCTTCAGAAGTGTATAGTTTTCCTTGTAGAGGTCTTTCACATCTTTTGTTAGGTTTACACCTAGGTATTTGATTTTGTTTGAGGCTATTGTAAATGGAATTGTTTTCATACATTCTTTTTCCGTTTGCTCATTGTTAGTGTATAGAAATGCTAATGATTTTTCTATGTTGATTTTATATCCTGCTACCTTGCTATAGCTATTGATGATGTCTAGAAGCTTCTGAGTAGAGTTTTTTGGGTCTTTAAGGTATAGGATCATGTCGTCTGCAAATAGGGATATTTTGACAGTTTCTTTACCTATTTGTATTCCTTTTATTCCTTCTTCTTGCCTAATTGCTCTGGCTAGGAATTCCAGTACTATGTTGAATAGGAGTGGAGATAGTGGGCATCCTTGTCTGGTTCCTGATTTTAGAGGGAATGGTTTTAATTTTTCTCCGTTAAGTATAATGCTGGCTGTAGGTTTGTCATATATAGCTTTTATAATGTTGAGGAACTTTCCTTCTATTCCTAGTTTTCTTAGAGCTTTTAATATGAAATGATGTTGGATCTTATCAAAGGCTTTTTCTGCATCTATTGAGATGATCAAGTGGTTTTTGTCTTTGCTTCTGTTAATGTGGTTTATTACGTTTATTGATTTTCGTATGTTGAACCACCCCTGCATCCCTGGGATGAAGCCTACCTGGTCGTGGTGAATAATCTTTTTGATGTGTTGCTGAATTCGATTTGCCATTATTTTGTTGAGGATTTTTGCATCAATGTTCATTAAGGAGATTGGCCTATAGTTCTCCTTTTTGGAGGTGTCTTTGCCTAGTTTTGGGATAAGTGTAATACTGGCTTCATAAAATGTGTTTGGCAGTTTTCCTTCCCTTTCTATTTCATGAAACAGTTTAAGGAGGGTTGGTATCAGTTCTTCTTTAAAGGTCTGATAGAATTCAGCAGAGAATCCATCAGGTCCTGGACTTTTCTTTTTGGGGAGACTCTTGATTGCTGCTTCAATTTCATTTTGTGTTATAGGTCTATTCAGGTGATTAATTTCCTCTTGGTTCAGTTTTGGATGATCATATGTATCTAGAAATCTGTCCATTTCTTTTAGATTTTCAAATTTATTTGAATATAGGTTCTCAAAGAAGTCTCTGATGATTTCCTGGACTTCCATGGTGTTTGTTGTTATCTCCCCTTTTGCATTCCTGATTCTACTAATTTGGGTTTTTTCTCTCCTCATTTTAGTCAGGTTTGCCAGGGGTCTATCGATCTTGTTTATTTTTTCAAAGAACCAACTTTTTGTTTCATTAATTCTTTGTATGGTTTTTTTGGTTTCTATTTCGTTGATTTCAGCTCTTATTTTTATTATTTCTCTCCTTCTATTTGTTTTGGGATTTGCTTGTTCTTGTTTTTCTAGGAGTTTGAGATGTATCATTAGGTCATTGATTTGGGATCTTTCAATCTTTTTAATATATGCACTCATGGCTATAAACTTTCCTCTCAAGACTGCCTTAGCTGTGTCCCATAGGTTCTGGTAGGTTGTGTTTTCATTTTCATTGACTTCTAGGAACTTTTTAATTTCCTCTTTTATTGCATTGATGATCCATTCTTCATTAAGTAATGAGTTATTTAGTTTCCAGCTGTTTGCATGTTTTTTGTCTTTACTTTTGTTGTTGAGTTCTACTTTTACTGCATTGTGGTCAGATAGTATGCATGGTATTATTTCTATTTTCTTATATTTGCTGAGGCTTGCTTTGTGCCCTAGGATATGATCTATTTTGGAGAAGGTTCCATGGGCTGCTGAGAAGAATGTATATTGTGTAGAGGTTGGATGAAATGTTCTGTAGACATCTACTAGGTCCACTTGATCTATTGCATATTTTAGATCTTGGATTTCTTTATTGAGTTTTTGTTTGGATGACCTATCTATTGATGATAATGGAGTGTTAAAGTCTCCCACAACGACTGTGTTGGCGTGTATACATGCTTTTAGGTCTTTCAGGGTATGTTTGATGAAATTGGGTGCGTTGACATTGGGTGCATACAGATTGATGATTATTATTTCCTTTTGGTCTATTTCCCCTTTTATTAGTATGGAATGTCCTTCTTTATCTCGTTTGATCAATGTAGGTTTGAAGTCTACTTTGTCAGGGATAAGTATTGCTACTCCTGCTTGTTTTCGGGGGCCATTGGCTTGGTAAATCTTCTTCCAGCCTTTCATCCTAAGCATATGCTTATTTCTGTCGGTGAGATGAGTCTCCTGTAAGCAACAAATTGTTGGATCTTCTTTTTTAATCCATTTTGTCAAACGGTGTCTTTTGATGGGTGAATTAAGTCCATTAACATTAAGTGTTAGTACTGATAGGTATGTGGTGATTCCTGCCATTTAGTTATCTTAGTTGTTTGAAGGTTTGATTGTGTGTACCTAACTTGATGTTACTCTCTACTGTCTTGCTTTTTCTTATCCTGTGGTTTGGTGCTGCCTGCCTTTTCATGGTTAAGTTGGGTGTCACTTTCTGTGTGCAGGATCCCTTGCAGAATCTTTTGTAATGGTGGCTTTGTGGTCACATATTGTTTTAGTTTCTGCTTATCATGGAAGACTTTTATTGCTCCATCTATTTTGAATGATAGCTTTGCTGGGTAGAGTATCCTGGGGTTGAAGTTATTTTCATTCAGTGCCCGGAAGATCTCACCCCACGCTCTTCTTGCTTTTAATGTTTCTGTTGAGAAGTCTGCTGTGATTTTGATGGGTTTACCTTTGTATGTTACTTGTTTTTTCTCTCTTGCAGCCTTCAATATTCTTTCCTTAGTTTCTGAACTTGTTGTTTTAATGATGATATGTCGTGGAGTAGTTCTATTTTGATCTGGTCTGTTTGGTGTCCTGGAGGCCTCTTGCATTTGTATGGGAATATCTTTCTCTAGCTTTGGGAATTTTTCCGTTATTATTTTGTTGAATATATTACGCATTCCCTTCGCTTGCACCTCTTCTCCTTCTTCGATGCCCATGATTCTCAAGTTTGGTCTTTTGATGGAGTCAGTGAGTTCTTGCATTTTCTTTTCACAGGTCTTGAGTTGTTTAATTAATAGTTCTTCAGTTTTTCCTTTAATTACCATTTCATCTTCAAGTTCTGAGATTCTGTCTTCTGTTTGTTCTATTCTGCTGGATTGGCCTTCCGTTTTGTTTTGCAGTTCTGTTTCGTTCTTTTTTCTGAGGTTTTCCATATCCTGGCTGTTTTCTTCTTTATTGTTGTCTATTTTTGTCCTGAGTTCATTTATCCATTTATTCATTGTGTTCTCTCTTTCACTTTGGTGTTTATACAGTGCTTCTATGGTTTCCTTTATTTCTTCTTTTGCTTTTTCAAATTCTCTATTTTTATTGTCTTGGAATTTCTTGAGTGTCTCCTGTACATTTTGGTTGACCCTATCCAGTATCATCTCTATAAAATTCTCATTGAGTACTTGTAGTATGTCTTCTTTTAAATTATTCTTGTGGGCTTCATTGGGTCCTTTGGCATAGTTTATCTTCATTTTGTTGGAGTCTGGCTCTAAGTTTCTGTTCTCTTCATTCCCCTCTGGTTCCTGTACTAATTTTTTGCTGTGGGGAAACTGGTTTCCTTGTTTTTTCTGTCTTCCTGTCATTGTCCTTGGTGTTGTTACTGTCCCTGTACTGTGTGTAATTAAGTATTTTCTAGCTTGTAATAATAACAATGGTAATATTGAGAATGGAAGATTGAGCTGAGATGGAAAGCAAGAAGTTAAAGAAAAGGGGAAAACAAATATACAGACTAGAGGGAGAAAGCAGAACAAGGTATCAGACAAGAGAGTTTCAAAGGTATAAACAGGGAGTGTTAGTGTACTAATCGACAGTAAGCTGAACAGACAATAGAGTGACAGAGAGAGGATTGAAAATCAAAGATAAAAAAAATAAAAAATAAGTATATGAAAGTAATATCTATTTATAAAAATGAATTAAAATAAAATGGAAAATAGAAAATTAAAAAAAAAAAAAAACCAAAAAACTTCCAAGTTTATATGCAATGCAATTTCAGTCTTAATAATTTGGATGTCCGTCTCAATCTCCAGTCCTGGAGTTGGTGCCTCAGATGTTGTTCTGTAGTTGTCTCATCAAAGGGGATGCATAAAGTAGAACAAAACTACACTCACACACACACAGAAGCAAAAAAAAAAAAAAAAAAAGCCCCACCAAGTGTCCCCAGTTCAAATGCAATACAGTTTCAGTAAGTTTTTCAGCTTGCAGGTGTAATTCGGTTGTTCTCTCATCAAAGGTAGGGAGAAAAAGAAAAAAAAGCGTCTGGAGGCAGTTCTGAGAGTGGTATCTGCAACTGTGGCTTGCCTGCCTGCTGCTCTCAGCCTGTAGCTGGTGGCGTTATTTATGCAGATCTCTGGGGTGAGCTAGCATTCACCTAGTCCCACAGGCTTTGTTTGCTCTGAGTTCTCCTGTGCGGTGGCCTCTGCCACAGGCTTTCCCCTTTCCAAGCACTGGGAAAGGTGACACTGCCCAGCGTTGTCAGGCCTGCGTGTTTATTTACAGTTCACGTGGGAAGTGGGTCTTCCCTCCTCTCACAAGCATCCCACTCCTGGTTGCTGGGCGCGCCCCGCTCCCGCCAGAGCCTCTCCAGCCCGCCTGGCTCGTTTATTTACAGTCCCGGGAAGGATTCCCTTCCCCCAATCTTCAGCGCTCAGGGCGCCCCACCCTCTTTCCAGCGTGTCTTAACTGTTCTTATTGCTTAGTACTCAGTTTCTCTTTTTTTCCCGGGTGGAGGTCAGTCTGTCCAGGGGGCTATGCTGCTCTGGCCCAGGCTTGTCTGTGGGGCTACCGCAGTACCACGAAGCTCACCTGGTCCGCGTCTTCCCAAGCCGTATGGGCGCCAGCCACTGGCGGCCCCGGGGGCCTCCTCGGTTCTCCGTTTAACGTGAAGTGGAGATTCTCTGTGCCGGCTGGAGGTGTGGAGGAGTCAAAGTTATGCCTTTTCTTGGTGATTATGCCTGCAAAGTGTGTCTCCATCGTCTCTCCAAGATTTCACTATAGGAGGCTCGCTTTCTGCTTCCTACCTCTAGCCGCCATCTTGGAATTCCTGTGCAACCATTTTAGTTTACAGGCCATTTCTTTTGTTGTGCGGAAGCTTTGTAATTTCATGTAGTGTTGATCCTTTCTCTTAGTTGTTGAACCACTTAAGTTCTACTGAAGAAGTCATTGCCTATGCCTGTTGCCTCCTGTGTATTTCCTATTCTTTCCTGTACTAGCTTCAAGATTTCAGGTCCTATATTAAATTCTTTAATCAAATATCAACTTTGAGTTGATATTTGTACAGGGTGATAAAAATGGATCTAGTTTCAGTTTTCTGCAGGCAGATATTCACTTTTCCCAGCAACATTTGTTGATGCAGCTGTCTTTTCTCCATCACATGTTTTGGTGCTTTTGTCAAAAATTAGGTAAAAATACCTGTGTGGATTTATATCTAGGTCTTCTATTTTGTTCCACTGGTCTTCACACCTGTTTTTGTGCCAGTTCCATGCTGTTTTTATTGCTATGGCATGTGTATCTAACTTCATCTTAAGCTAAATGCCATGTTTTTCTTTTTATCTTCATTATTTTTTCTCCTTCAAATTCAGAGAACAGAAAGGCAGAAAAATCTCTGCCTAAGGGAGAAGACTGGCACCAGTTGGAGACGGCAGGTGTGGCAAAAGGGTGTAGGAGGTTGAATATAGTGCCATAAAATGTGTACACATGTAAGTAAATGCAAAAATGATACCTGTTGAAACTCTTCCAGGAATCAGGGGAAGATGAGATGAAAGAGAATGGTTGAGGAGGTCAATTCATGTATGATACATTTCATACGTTGTAATGACCTATGTAAATGGCACAATGTACCTCTGCACATCACAACATACAAAAATAAATAATTAAAAAAATAAAATATACAGATCATTGAGGAGGAAATCAGCAGCTGTTTCATAATGGTAAACATGAGGGCAGATAATAAAATGAAAGAAATGGAGAGTTAGGATGAAACCACATCATGAAACCCTTATGTGTAAATTCAAATGCTGGACATTAATTATCTAAGAAGTAGTTCATGGTGATATTTGCATTTGGCCATGCAAATATGCACTCCAGCTGCTGAGGGGTGAGTGTTGTGCACATGAATAAAAGAAAGGAGTTGAAATTTTTGACAGCAACAGAGCAAAATAAAAATGATGCTAGTCTGAAGTGACATTTTTCCAGAAATTTTTAGCATGCAAAATTATCAGTGACCAGGATAGAAAATTTTATTAACTGAAAAAACATGGGTATGTTGAGAATTATATTCTGCTTACTACTTGACAAAATATCAACTGTTTAAATGTCTTCATTTACTTTGCATTTTCTCTACTTCACATTGTCTTAAGTTATGGGAACACACTTGGGTGTTTTGTTTTAAATGTCTTGTTCTCAGCTACCTATCTCATCAAGAAATAATAGCATCACTATACATAATAGCCAAGCTTTAGAAACAACCCAGATGCCTACAACTGGTGAATGGATCAAGAAAATGTGGTATATATACACAATGGAGTTTTATTCAGCCATAAAGAATAATGGTATGTGGGCTGAAGGTAAATGGATGCAATTGAAAGATACATGTTAAGTGAAGCAAGGCAGGCTCAGGAAAACAAAGGCCACATGTTTTCTCTCATACATGGAAGATAGATCCAAAAAATAAACATATACACATATGAGTTTTTGCTCATATACAAACTTATATGTAGAACTTGTTGGCCATAGTAGAACTACTGTATGGAACATGGAAAAAGAAGGAAATGAAAAAAGAATAATGTAGTATCAGTAATATCACAGAACATAAAATATGTGAATGGAGAGAATATAAGGATGTGTCTTCAAAGATGTTGAAATAGGGAGTGAGAGGTAAAAGGGTAAGGGAGAGAAATGGAAGGGGTTGAAATGATCAAAGTAAAGAATACCCATGGCAGGGATACACTGACAAACCCCTTTGAACATCAACTCAAATATTAATAATGAAAAACAGGACTATAAAATAATGTACAGTGTGGGGGGGTACTGTAAGAGGGGGAGGGTGAATGGAGGAGATTAAGATGAGGATATATGGTTGATGGACTTTATATACCTGTATGAAATAGAGCAAAGAAACCTCTTGCAATTGTTTTAAGTGGGGCAGGGAGAGTGAAGAGGGTCAGATGACGGGGGCAATTCAACCATGTACAATATAATCCTAATTGGATTTGTCATTATAAATCTCCTCCTGTATAGTAAGTATATTATAATAAAAAATAAAAAATAAGAGCAGGGCTGGGGATATTGCACAATGTTTGATCATGTCATAGACATGCATAATGCTGCATTGAATTCCCTGAATCACAAATGAAAGCTATCATTTTCTAAAAAGAATGTTCAGTGACCCTTTTCTAACTTTGTATTGTAACAATGCATAGGTGTTCACTCAAAATTTGAAGTAATTAAAGCCAAAGAGATCAATATGGATATTATCTCCTTAATTCAAGAATTTGACAATGCATAAAACAATTTCATTTACATACTTATGAAGAGAATAAAGTAAAATACTTTACCTTGTTTAAGTGATAGATATAATGTTTCAAGAATGCAAATAAATATACATTCATTTGATAAATGAACTTCATGTGTCATAAAATTAATTAGTATTTTTAGTTGTTATTTTTGGCAGCACTGGGGTATGAGCTCTGCTCCTTGCACTTGCTAGGCATTTGCTCTACTGATTGAGCAATGTCTCTATACTCACTTTTATAAATGGTTTTGGAGACAAGGTCTCCTGTGTAACCCAGGTTGGTCTGGAAATCTCTGTGCATTGCAAGCTGTCTTCCAACTGAAATGCTGGGATTACAGTTGTGAACCACCACCCTTGGTCCAAGAGAATGTATTTCACTACATGGCAAATTTGCACATATGTGACTGTAGAGGGAAAATACAATATACTAATTTCAGATTATTTTTCCATTTAAACAAATATATAAAGGTTTTGAGGGGCCAAATTAAATAAGTAAAAAATTTTCAAAAAATAATTGTATAGATTATAAATTTGCTACAATTAAGATCATATATCTGACTTAAGCTATTAGGAAAGTATGTAAATGTCATTTAAGCAATAATCATTTTATCTGCTCTGTTGTGATCCAATTTTCTTATTCAGTATATTTTAGACAGTATAGTACTACTAAGAGCATGTCTAATCAAAATTTTACCTTAATTGTTATTTGGGGAATTTTGATGTCTCTTTTCTGAATATTCTAAAAGTATTTGCTTAATGCAATATAAAAGGGATAAAAAATGTTACTATTTTTTGTTTTTATGGAAACTTTTACCAAGTGCATTATATTTTGAAAGTATCTCAGAAAAATTAGAGGTAATATCACAATTTTCCCCGTATACCTCAAACTTGAAAACCTAAATCACATTTTAAAATTAATCTTGTATTTGAAGATGAAAAAATATAAAATGAAATTGTCATGAAGTGGGCAATATCCATCACTACATTCAGTAGATAAGCTCAATATAATGGAAAGTGCCCTGAAACCAGAATAGGTGCTAGCTCTCTAAACAATAGCTGTTTTTCCTAAGACATCTCCTCTGTCTTAAGGGAAATGTCTTCTTCAGATTACTAACTGGTAAACAAGCTGCTGGATAATTTAATGAGATCATATAAAAAATTTTCCTGGAGAATAGTAACAGCAATGCAATAATTTGCTCTTCCCTGATGAACTATTTTGAAAATCCAAATACAACAACATTTGTGTTTTTTCACAAGCTATGATATTCAAATATTACATTTATAATTAAATCCTAAGGTGAAACTTTGATTATGAGATTTTTTATTATTGTATCTTATAATTTAAAGCCAATGAAATATTTAATACTTTGTATCCACATTTGATGATATATTTTCTCATAAAATTAACACATTTTCCCTATCATCAAAGTAATCAGCCAGCCAGGTGTTGGTGGTTCATGCCTGTAATCTTAGCTACTTCTGAGCCAGAGATCAGGAGCATGGTTGTTCAAAGCCAGCCCAGGCAAATATGTCATGAGACCCTATCAAAAATATCTAACACACAAAAAAAGGTCTGGTGTAATGGCTTAAGGTATAGTCCGAGTTCAAGCCCCAGTACCACAAAAAAGTAATGAACCACAGTAAGGGAAGATTAATAAATGTCCAGATCTGGATTGTCCTCCTATTGCTTCTTCTCTCTATTATTAAACTCTGAATCATCAGATCTTTGAAAGAATGATGCATTTCCAGGTTTATCACTAAGTCATTTGAAAGGCAAAATGCCCTTTCATACATGCATACTGAGGAGTCATGATGGGGATCAGCTCTCTTCAACCCAAGTGATCTACCTTAGACTCAGAGACTTCTGCTTAATGCCTGTCTTGTGAAACACAATTTGAAACTGTTTTGGGATCTTGAGAGGGAGAGTCCAGTAGGTGGGGAGTTTCGACTACTATGAAAAACATATGACTTGAAGGGGTCAATTGAATGTTAGAGAAGCTAGTAAGGGATGTCCTATAGTATAAGAAAAGGTATAGGACAGAAAAGGGATGTTGAGTACATATATCATACAAAATGAAAGGAATCTCTGTTCCCTTCTTGAAACATTTGAACCTATAGTTTAAAGTTATTTCAAGTCATGTTTTATGACTGATTAGTCAAACAAAGTACTCAAAGTATAACTGATCACAAGGGTCTAGGTAATCATGTTCACTCCATATGTTATATCCAGGCAGGAGGGTCAGATTTTGTACTATTTGTGTGTCTAATGCTAGAAGATCCTGATGATGATGAAGCAAAGTGTTGCTGCTTTGGAAACAATGACTATTTATAATATAATATGCATGTGTGTTATAAACATGTACATTTTTGGTCTAACTGTGCATTTCAAAGAATATCATCTGACTTATGAACAGCAACATTTTAATGTAGGTTATTCATTTGAATATCAACAGAATCAACAAAAAAAATAGAATTATTACAGTTTCTTTTTGTCTCACTCCAGCTAACTTGTGAAAGAATGTTTACTTCCTTGGATTTAAGGAACCCCTTAAGTTATTTGGAAATTCAACATGTAGGGTACAGTGGCAACATCAAGGAAAATTATAAAATATTTTGTGTTAAGCTGAATTTTTCAAGTCAAAATGCTAATTAGAAAAATCAATGATGTGATACTCTATGTGACCCATGATTATGGGTTAAAATTGAAACAACAAGGACATTGCTCAGATTCCTAAGGATAGAAAGCTAACAAGTTTTTAATTAGGAATAATGGCTTTAGTTTATTGGTATAACACTTGTGTAGCATGTGTGAGGACCTATGCTTAATCCCCAGCACCATCAACAAAAATGTAATCCTGAGATAAAGATTCCCGTATCTACTGCTACTTACAACTAGTATAGCTTTTGTTTTTTATGATGAAATGCACTAATAGCTTCCCAATACTACCTTGCTAAACAAGGAAAGCTCAGCAGATGAATACCATGCAATAGTTGTAATTAATTTAAATCTCAATTTAATCTTAACCAGCATTCTCATGTAAGCATTTACATGTTACAACCATAGCAAAAACAAAATATGATGCAGTCCATCTAAAATGATCTTCATGAGAAATATCAACACCTTGAAGGAGAATTCTAATTATATTTTGTGATACTCATTTTATAGCAACCATGAAAGCTGTTTTAAAATAAGACATATCTTCATCCTATGTACTTTACAATAGGTATTTCAACAGACATTTGGATATATTTTATCAATTTCATATATTGCCTATCTCCATAGAATTACACATTTACAAACACTAAAAGACATAAGTATCTTGGAAACATGACTGTTTAACTTTGTAAATTCATTCCAAAAGCAAATTGGAAGCCTCTTTGCCCACAATAATGTTACATAATAAAATTCCCAGTTTAAAGATTTTGGTGGACAATAATTATGCAGAGGTCATTTATCTAAAGCAGGTAAACATTTAAATGAAAATGTTCTCCACCTTTTCTCCAGTAGGATGTAATATATTATAATTCTTAGCTAAAATTTCAGTAAGTCAAAGCTTTTTGAAGCCAACAATAATATTTAAATTTAAAAAATAGTACTAATAATAGTGGTAATGATAATAGTTATAATTCTTTCAGTTATTAATACTGGTAATATGTTTGAGGACATGAACAAAATCCTATGTGTATAATCTTCCAACCACCATTCAAAAGTATATTATCCTCCTGAATCAGCTTCTTTGTGATTGGGATTACAGTCACCTATTGTCACCACCAACTCAATTTGTGTTTCAATAAAGCTAAACCTAACAATGCTTGATTTCAGTCTGGCAGTATAGTTCAGTGTTAGAATCTGTACTGGCATGCCCCAGGACCTGTGTTTGCCCACCAGAAAAACCAATAAAAAGAATATATACTTTTAAGCTATACTTATGAAGGCCTTGCAATCATTAAAATGTATAAACATTCAATTATTCCTTCTTCTGTACTTTTCTCATTTGTATTAGTTGAAAATTTTAATCTATATTCCATCAGGAATTTATTGTTGTGACATAAAACCTACCTAGTTTTAAAGTGCTGGGGTGTAGCTCAGTGGTAGAACACTTGAATATCATACACCAGGCTCTGATTTCCATACCCAGAACTGCCCTAAATAAACAAATAAACAAGAACAACCTAGGTATTTCTCTCCTAAGAGTTGACATGCTTTTCATTCATGAATTATTCATATTTCTCTACTTTGTTGCTGCTCATAAAGACTGGTTGGAGAGGCACCTGCACACCCATGTTTATTTACAATAGCCAAGTTATAAAAACAGCCAATATGCCCCATTACTGACAAATGGATTAAGAAAATATAGTACTTTTACACAGTGGAGTTTTACTCAGCCATGAAGAAGAATGAATCTTATCATTCTCAAGTAAGTAGATGGAACTGGAGAACATCATCCTGAGTGAGGTTAATGAGGCTCAGAAGACCAAAAATCGTATGTTCTCCCTCATAAATGGACTTTAGATCTAGGACAAATGCAGTAATGTTGTTGGACTTGGGTCACACGCTAAAGGGAGAACACATACAGGAGGAAGCTGGATAAGTAGGAAACCCAAATCTTGAAAGTGTTTGATGTCTCCACCACAGAGGAGCTAATACAGTAACCTTAAAGCAACAGAGGTCAATATGGGAAGGTGACCAGAAAATAGTGAAGAGGTCTGGTAGAGATGAATTAATTTGGGTTGGAGTACACTTGTGCATGGAAGCAATGCTAGGAATCTCTCTGTTTAGCTATCCTTATATCAACTAGCAAAAATGCTATGTCTTTCTTATTATTGCTTTTGTCTTCTCTTCAACAAAATTGGAGAAAAGGGCAGATCAGGTTTTGCCTAGAAGCAACAGGGGTGGGGGGAGAAGGAGGGGGCAAAGGCAGGGGGGGAGAAGTGGCCCAAACAATGTATGCATATATGAATAAATGGATTTTTAAAAAGACTTGTTGGGCACTGGAGCCTAGCTGAGGTGAGCAGCTTTTAGATGCTCAGCAGACTGAAGTTGGAAGAAACCCCAGTGTTCCTGGAGAAACAGTGCCGTGCCCTCCCTCCCTTTCCTCTGGACATAGCCCAGCGAGGTTGGCTCCTCTCATACATCTTGAGGACTACCTACCTCTCATTACCAGACCTCATTCACACCATTTTCCCAAAAATGTGCATTCAATGCTGTTTGGCTACCTCACTCTTACTTGCTGCTTTGTGGGTCTTTTCTGTAGCTTGTATCCAGTAGGGTATCTGTGCAAGGGAAGGCTATTAGTGCTTTCACTCTATCACCAAAAATCTAGAAAGGTACTACATGGTTGGGTGGAAGAGTCAAATGCTCTGAACCTGTCTTCTTAAGGTAAAGATCTTCTCAGCTTGGTTTTGTTAGGGTACAACTGTTAGGGTACCTTTGAGGCTTGCAGCCCACTCAGCCTGAAACCAGCCATGGCTAACATGACCCAAGCCACCACTTACTGGAACTAAGGGAGGTGGGATGGTTTCTGGGAACAGGGACTGTTTCTGGTTAATCTTGCTAAAATGGTATGTGAGTCAATGAGTTGAGACACCTGGTGTTTACCAAATTCCTGATAAATAATCTTCAAGTAATCTTGCCCCACCACCAAGATGTGGGTGATATCAGAAATATGTGACCCCAGGGACCATAAAAGTTGCTGTGTGACTGTGACTAATGTCTAAAAAAAATATAAAAGCAGCCTGAATTTTGTATTCGGGGTCCGTGTTGAAACCCACTGCGTCAGGCAGATACCCGGACCCCAGCTGGCTGGAAATAAACCTTGCTTTGTGGCTTACATTATCGTGAGTGTCTTTTTGTTCTTCTGAGGGGTGGTCAACCTTGGACCCCAACATCTGGAGGTCCCACCGAGATCTCAGCCCCTTCCTGAGAGGAACAAATGGTCTCCGATACCGAGGTTTAATTGGGAAAGACCGCAGAAGGAGGATTGGCCACCTCCGTTTGGAGGGACTTAGAGTCCCTGTCTGAATTTGGTTGAGAATTCTCATTGAGTGGAAAGAAGGGGTTACAGCCCTGGAGGCTTCACTATTGGAAGTCACGGGAGACATCCCCGACAGTCAGGAGCTGCACCAGCATCCTCAGTGGACACCGTTTTGGGCGGTCTTTGGGTAAGGATCCTAAATCTGGTGTGAATGGAATTGCACCTGTGAGAGTAGTCTGGTTGACCGGCCGGTACTTGTGTATGTTAGAGAGTCCTGTGCAATTTTGTTTGTCTGCTGGAATTGTCTCTTTTGTTCTTTGCTGTCTCCTCTGTCCATCTCTCCTGATCATCATGGGACAGGCTCAGGTAACTCTTAAGACCCTTCTTCTGAGTCATTTTTCAGAAATCCGCGCTAAGGGACACAATTATGGCGTGAAAATTAAGAAAGGTAAGTTTGACACCCTTTGCTCAGTGGAATGGCCAACCTTTAATGTAGGCTGTCCGCCTCAAGGTACCTTCTCCTTAGACATGATTAAGAAGGTCCCAGATGTCATTAATAGACCCGGTCTTCATGGCCACCCTGATCAATATCCCTTCGTCCTTATGTGGCAGACTTTAGTAGAAGACCCCCCTTCCTGGCTGTGGCCATTTATCCATGGAGCACCTACAGACCGGGCCGCAATACTGGCCGTGTTGGGGAACACCCCCACTCCCATTAATTCCCCTAAGAAGCCTATTCTGCAAGAAGACCCAACTCTCCATCCATCCTTGATAGACTTAGATTGTGAAGTAAATCCCCCATCATATGTGGCTGCCGTGCCACTCCAGCCAGAGGCAGATGGCTCCTCTGAGCCTCCCCACTCATCAGCCTCCCGTCTGCACCCCCTGCCCTGGTCTCTGGACCGGCGAGGGGACTCAGGCCCTGTAGGCAGTGAGAAGAAACCCCAGAGGAGGAGCCCTCCTCCACTTCCACCGGGCCTCCCATCCTCCCGGTGCGGGCCCTGGGTGGTGCTGGTCCCAATGGGGGACGCACCTATCAGTATTGGCCTTTTTCAAGTAGTGACCTGTACAACTGGAAAGCCCAGAATCCTCCTTTTTCTGAGGACCCTAGAGGCCTGACTGATCTGTTCGAGTCCATTTTGCATACTCACAGTCCCACATGGGATGACTGTCAGCAGCTCCTTAGGACCCTATTCACCACTGAGGAATGGGAGCAGATTCTCACTGAAGCCAGAAAGAATGTCCCTGGCGACAATGGGCGACCGACCACCCTGCCAAACCTGATTGATGGTCATTTTCCTTTAAACAGACCCGACTGGGACTATGGGACCTCAGAAGGTAGGGAGCATCTCTGGGTCTTCCACCAGACTCTTATGGCAGGCCTCTGGGCAGCAGCCAGCTGCCCTACCAATTTGGCTAAGGTAAAGGCAATAATGCAGGGGGAAAATGAAAGCCCGGCCATGTTCCTTGAGCATCTTTACGATGCATACAGACAGTATACCCCCCTAGACCCACTAGCGGAGGTGAATCAGTCAGCTGTGATAATGTCCTTCATAAACCAGGCTGCCCCTGATATTAGGAAGAAACTATATAAGCAAGAAGGACTTGGGGAGATGACTACCCGGGATCTGATGAAAGTAGCTGAAAGGGTTTTTAACACCTGAGAAACCCCAGAAGAACGAGAGGATAGAATCAGGAAGGAGAATCAGGAACTACAAGAAAGGATTCGGAAGGAGGACAGGGAACAACAGAGAAAGGAAAACAAGAAACAGCAAAAAGAGATGGCTAAGATATTGCTAGCAGGAGTCCAGGGTCTGGCCAGACCGAGTTCTGGATGGACCGGCCCCACATGTCCCCGAAGAGATTGACCCAGGCTAGACCAGGGACAATGTGCCTATTGTAAGGAATATGGACACTGGAAAAAGGAATGTCCCAAACTCCAGGGTCGCCAGGGACCAAATAGCAGCCCCAATAATGACGCCCGATTCCTGTTAGCTGGAATGGACAGTGACTAGAGGGCACGGGACTTGGACCCCCTCCCCAAGTCTTGGGTAACCATATATGTGGAGGGGAAGCCCGTGAGATGCATGGTGGACACAGGGGCCCAATATTCAGTCCTTAATAAACCTACTGAGCCACTGTCCCAGAGAATTAGCCTTGTGCAGGGAGCCACTGGATCCAAGGCATATCAATGGACTAGCAAACGTCAGGTAGATTTGGGCCGACATCAGGTGACCCATTCCTTTCTGGTCATTCCTGAGTTCCCTGACCCCCTTCTGGGAAGAGATCTGCTAACTAAGGTGAGGGCTCACATTCACTTTGAGCCGGATGATATCAAAGTGACAGATGGACGAGGACAGCCCCTCCAAGTCTTGACCATGTCTCTCGAGGATGAACATTGCTTGTTCTCCTTGCAGGACCCTCCCCCAAAACCTATTGGGTAGTCCCCTGAAATGGCTTATTAGATTCAAACCTACCCCCAGGCTTGGGCAGAAATAGCAGGTGTGGGGCTGGTGGAACATCGAGCCCCAGTAATAGTAGAGATCAAGGCTTCGGCTCAGCCCATACGAGTCCGTCAGTATCCCTTGTCTTCCAAGGCATGGAGGGGGATTGCCCCTCACATAAACCGTCTCCTGGAGGCCGGAATATTACGGCCCTGCCATTCTGCTTGGAACACTCCACTTCTCCCCATTAAGAAACCCGGGGGAAAAGACTATAGGCCAGTACAAGATTTAAGGGAAGTAAACAAGAGGGTTGAGGACATCCACCCCACAGTCCCCAACCCCTATACCTTGCTGAGCCATTTGCCCCCCTCCCATGTTTGGTATACAACTTTGGACTTGAAAAATGCTTTTTTTAGCATAGCCCTGGCACCCAATAGTCAACACATTTTTGCCTTCGAACGGCATGATGAAAATACGGGAACCCCTGGACAGTTAACATGGACTAGACTTCCACAAGGTTTCAAAAACTCCCCTACTCTGTTCAATGAGGCTCTTAATCAGGATCTGGACTCATATCGCCAGAGCCACAGTTCCGTCACACTTTTGCAGTATGTAGATGACTTGCTTCTGGCAGCTGCATCTGAAGCTGAGTGCTGGCAAGCCACTGGAGACCTCCTCCAGGAGCTGGGGAAGTTGGGCTATCAGGCCAGTGCAAAGAAGGCTCAAATTTGTAGACAAACAGTCACCTACCTGGGGTATGAACTAAAAGAGGGAACCAGATGGTTAACGAATGCTATGAAAGAAACTATTCTCAGACTCCCCGTCCCCACCTCGGCTCGAGAAGTCCGTGAGTTCCTGGGGACGGCGGGCTACTGCCAGCTGTGGATATTGGGGTATGCTGAACTGGCAAAACCCTTATACGAGGCAACTAAGGACAAGGCCCCTTGGGCCTGGGGGCCAGATCAACAAAAGGCCTTTGAGGAGCTCAAGACCGCCCTCTTGAGAGCCCCGGCCCTGGCGCTGCCAGACCCTCTAAAGCCCTTCACCCTCTTTGTAGACGAAAGAAGGGGGATAGCAACAGGGGTACTAATGCAGCGCCTAGAGCCCTGGAAGTGGCCAGTTGCTTATCTATCCAAAAGATTAGACCCAGTTGTAGCAGGCTGACCCCCATGCCCGCAGCAGTTGCCCTAATGGTAAAGGACGCAGATAAGCTCACTTTTGGGCAACATCTGAAGGTGGTAACCCCCCATGCAGTAGAGGGAGTCCTAAAGCACCCTCCAGGTAGATGGATGACCAAAGTCCGACTGACTCATTACCAAGGGCTCTTGCTGGATGCTCCCCAAATCCTCTTCTCCGACCCGGTTTCTCTAAATCTGGCCACCTTGCTGCCAAATCTGGACCTGGAAGCCCCTCTACATGACTGTCAGTAGATTATAGCTGAAATCACCCAAGTGCGCCCCGATCTCCAGGACTCAACCCTACCCAACAGTGAGCTGGTATGGTATACAGATGGGAGTAGTTTCATCTCGGATGGGGTACATAAGGCAGGTGCAGCGGTGGTGGACCAAGGTGGGAACATAATTTGGAGTGCCCCGCTGCCCCCGGGGACCTCAGCCCTGAAGGCCGAACTGATCGCACTGGCAGAGGCACTCGAGCGGGCTGAGGGAAAACGAGTGACTGTTTATACCGACAGCCGTTATGCTTTCGGCACCGTCCATGTACATGGCGCCATCTACCAGGAAAGGGGTTTCATTACAGCGGAAGGAAAGGAGTTACGTAACCTCCCAGAGATCCAGAGACTACTGACTGCGGTGCAGAAGCCCCAAGCTGTGGAGGTAGTACATGTTCCTGGTCACCAATCTGCCCAGACTCCAGAAGCTACGGGGAACCGGCGTCAGACATAGTGGCCCAAAATGCTGCTTTGGCCTCCACGACCCTAGCACTGACCTTACCCGTGCCCGAGCTTCCACGCTTGCCACCATGACCCGAGTACACCCCAGAAGACAAACAGTGGATCCAAGATCACCAGTGCCCAGAGCCCAATCAGCAAGGTTGGTATCGTGATATCGAAGGGTGGCTGATCCTTCCTGAAAAGTTAGGACTGTTTCTCCTCTCCAATTTACATCGAGCCAACCATTTAGGCAAGAAGAAACTACTCACCCTCCTCCAGTCGGCCCGCCTCCGGTTCCCGCATCAAACAGCTCAGATTCAAAAGATTGTGGACCAATGTGTTGGGTGCCAGGATATGAAACCCAGCAAAAAGGGACTCCTACATACAGGTACACGGGTATGGGGGAGGGCACCAGGACGGAGCTGGGAAGTGGATTTCACTGAGGTGAAGCCGGGAAGGTATGGGTATAGGTATTTGTTGGTTCTGATAGACACCTTCTCAGGCTGGGTGGAGGCTTTTCCTACAAAATGAGAGACTGCTCAGGTTGTAGCTAAGGTTTTGCTGGAGGAAATCATACCCAGATATGGCATCCCTGAAACTCTAGGCTCTGATAATGGTCCGGCTTTCATCAGTAAAGTCCTACAAGGGCTGGCCCGGGCAGTGGGGACTAATTGGAAACTGCATTGTGAATATAACCCCCAGAGCTCAGGGCAGGTAGAAAGAATGAATCGGACCCTGAAGGAGACCTTATCTAAATTAGCCATTGAGACTGGCGGAGACTGGGTGGCCCTCCTATCTTATGCCATCTTCCAGGTTCGAAATTCACCATATGTACATGGATTGACACCTTTTGAAATTCTATGTGGGGCTCTGCCCCCCATTATTGTCCGAACCCTACCGGACCAAGACCCTGGTACGGCCCCAAATTACTTGGCCAGCTTAAAAGCCCTACAGGAGGTCCAAAGTGAAATCTGGCCCATAGTGCACGCCTTGTATGAGACAAAGGACACATCGAACCCAGAACATGGCATCATCCCAGGGGATTGGGTATGGGTAAAGAGGCACAGAGCCCGCACTCTGGAAGAAAGATGAAAAGGCCCTTACCTGGTCATTCTGGTTACCCCCACTGCTCTTAAGGTTGACAGCATCAGGCCTTGGGTCCATCACTCCTATGTGCATCAAGCCAATCATAAGGAACAGAAAGAGGCTAGAGAGTGGACCGCATGGTGGCACCCAGATAACCCATTGAAGCTGAAGCTTTTGCGACCCCAGGAACATGCAAAGTCTTCAGGAGCAGCCACAGATGGGTTGGCTGGTCGCTCTGATCTTGCTCAATGCCCAGAGCAGGAGCCTCACAGAAACCAACCCTCACCAGCCCTGTAAGCAAACCTGGATACTCACCGATGGGGAGACTCATACCACCCTTAACGAGACTACTCGCACTGCCCCCATAGGGACTTGGTGGCCGGAGCTTCAATTCTGCTTCAGAGACATCAATCCTGCCTACAAGTCTACTGCCCCAGAGTCAGCCCGACATTATGGTTTTTATGCTTGCCCCGGCCACAAAAAGAACAAGGACTGTGGGGGATACAATACTCCTTCTGTAAGTAATGGGCATGTGTCACATCCAACGATGGTGAATGGAAGTGGGGGATATCAACACCAGACCTAGTCAAATTTGCCTTTGTAAACGGGGTACCCTGGGGGCGCAGAATTCCACCCACCCATGAATGCCAGCCCACAGATACAGATAGAATCAAGGTCACCTTCACTGACAGTGGCAAAGAGGACACACCCGGGTGGATACAAGGTAAGGTGTGGGGACTTGTGTTTTATAAATATGGTGGACATTCTGGCTCGACCATAGTAATCAGATTAAAAGTTGAGCCCATGGGGCCACCGTCCAAAATGGTAGGCCCCAACAAAGTACTTAAGCCTCCCTATGTAGAGCCACCTCTCTGACCTCGCACAACCCCAGTCCCTACCCGGCCTCACACAAAGGCTAGTATTAAAACTCCAGGACCATTAGGCACCGGCCCTCCCTTGGTGAAGCCCAGTCTCATGACCGGGTCCACAGACCCCCTCTGGAATCTGGTAAATGCTGCATTCCTAACATTGAACCACACCAACCCTAATATGACTACCTCCTGCTGGCTGTGCTATGATATGAGGCCCCCAGTCTATGAGGCAATAGGGCTAAATGTCACCTACGATATCTCGACTAGTGAAAACCCCACCCAATGTGCCTGGGGAGACCGTAAGAGAGGTCTGACCATACAACAAGTGAGCAGCCAAGGAACCTGCTTAGGGAAGGTGCCAGTGGGAAACAGGACCTATGTACTATTGTAAAAAACAACCCCACCTGGGGCGATGGTATTAAGTGGGTAATTCCAAAAGGCAACGGATGGTGGATATGCTCACAGTCCAGGCTCACCCCTTGCCTATCAACTAATGTGTTTAACAGCTCTAAAGAATTCTGTGTCCTAGTGGCTGTGCTGCCCCGCATCATCTATCATTCTGAGGAGAGCCTATATTCATACTGGAATACAGGAACAGGTGAGAGAAAGAAGAGAGAGCCTATTTCTGCATTAACCATTGCTACCCTACTTAGCCTAGGGGTGGCTGGGGCAGGAACCGGCATAGCCTCCCTGGCTACTCAACATAAAGGGATGTCCTTGCTGCGTGCGGCCGTAGACGAGGATATAGAGAGGATAGAAGCCGCCATTAGTCACCTAGAAAAATCCCTTACCTCTCTATCTGAGGTAGTGCTTCAGAACCGACAGGGCCTAGACTTATTGTTCCTTCAGCAGGGGGGAATATGTACCGCCTTAGGGGAGGAATGTTGTTTTTATGCTGACCATTCAGAGGTAGTTAGGGAGTCTATGTCTAAAGTGAGGGAAGGACTGGCAAAAAGGAAATGGGAAAGGGAAGCCCAAGAAAATTGGTTCGAAGCCTGGTTCAATAGGTCCCCCTGGTTCACTACCTTGGTCTCTACCCTGGTGGGCTCTCTGGTCATACTATTGCTTATCTTAACCTTCGGTCCTTGTATTCTGAATAAGCTAGTGACCTTCGTGAAAGATCGAGTTAGTACACTCCAACTAATGGTCCTGAGGCAGCAATACGAACAATTACCTAGCCCTGAGGATGTTTACGCTTATCGCCCAGATGAGCATGATTCCTCATTACGAACAACTAAAGGGGGGAATGTTAGGGTACAAATGTTAGGGTACCTTTGAGGCTTGCAGCCCACTCAGCCTGAAACCGGCCATGGCTAACATGACCCAAGCCACCACTTACTGGAACTAAGGGAGGTGGGACGGTTTCTGGGGACAGGGACTGTTTCTGGTTAATCTTGCTAAAATGGTATGTGAGTCAATGAGTTGAGACACCTGGTGTTTACCAAATTCCTGATAAATAATCTTCAAGTAATCTTGCCCCACCACCAAGATGTGGGTGATATCAGAAATATGTGACCCCAGGGACCATAAAAATTGCTGTGTGACTGTGACTAATGTCTAAAAAAATATAAAAGCAGCCTGAATTTTGTATTCATGGTCCGTGTTGAAACCCACTGCTTCGGGCGGATACCCGGACCCCAGCTGGCTGAAAATAAACCTCGCTTTGTGGCTTACATTATCGTGAGTGTCTTTTTGTTCCTCTGAGGGGTGGTCAACCTTGCACCCCAACAGTTTCTGGCCTCACAACTCCCTCCCTTCTACTAAGCTTGTCAAAGCCTCCTGAACCAAATACTGGGATTATAATGAGCAGACTAAGACTGTCTACAGCTTTCCAAGGGAGCTATTTGGTATCTGTCACATGGCAGGTGCAAGATGCCAAGCAATACCTATGAATGTAAGTAACCCCCTGTGCTCTTTGATAGCACTGACAGCACCTGGCAGGAGCCAACGGTGTGCAGCACATATGTCTAGAGTCAGTCTGTCAAATCTCAGTTCAAGAGCAGTCCTATGTTTACCTCAAATTTCAAATATTGGGAATTAAGTCCATGTTCATATCTTTTGCCAAAGGCAGATTCATCTGTGGTAAAGCTATGTTTGCACATCACTAGCTTTAAAATAGAATGGAATCGAAGTATGGTAAAGGAGGAGGTTCCAAGTAAACTTACCTAAATT
The DNA here is from genome assembly GCF_047511655.1 of Castor canadensis. NCBI lineage: Eukaryota > Metazoa > Chordata > Mammalia > Rodentia > Castoridae > Castor > Castor canadensis. Next base: position 64,150,868 of record NC_133400.1, read on the forward strand.
CTGTCTCTAAATTTCCCTGTGTCTTAGTTTATTCCCTTTCCATATCCCTAGGCCACAGGCTATATCCTTGGAAAATTAGAAAATGCAGAACCAAAACTCTTGAGTGATTTCTCAAAAGAGTAAATTTTTAAGAAACAACTAGTGCATGTCTTCCAGATGAAATAGGAAAATGCACTTCTTTTTCTTTTTGGCCAGAAGCCACATGAAAATCTTTAATTTATAGGAAACTCAGGGTTGAGTTCCATGCCCACAGCCATCCAGAAAACAGTGTTCTGGCAGGGAATCCCCCATAACCCTTACTTTGGGGAGCCATTCCTTGTGGGAGCACAGGGGCTGAAGGAGGGCACCTTTGTGCCAATCAAGTCTTCCATGGAACTTAGGCTATAAGGGAAGTTCATATCACCTTCCCAGTGCTTATATCCAATATCTAAAATAGACTAAAAATATAAAATTCTGCCTGGAAATGATGGAATCAGAGATAGTGATCAGTCCATACATGCTTAACCTTGGTGCCCTGCCATTACACCTGTACATGCAGGACCAAAAGACTTTGAATGACATGAATGTCAGGAGAATTTTCAGCAGAAATGGAGAAATTTCAATTATATCACATTTTCAAGAAGATGATCTAGAGTAGGTCAGTCACAGATAAGGCACTTTGTTTTCACTTTATTTTGTAACAAAGGATTATCACCTCACACAGGCAAGACTTTACACATATAAGGCAAGGCTCTTGGCCATGTGAGGTAAACATTATACATTAAGCTATATCTGCAGCCAAACATGGATTGATATAGCTCATAATTAAATGGTTCCTCATCTCTTCTCTCTTCTTTATTGCTCACTTCCATCATATCCCCCTCAACTTCTCCTCTTGTTCCAAATAAGCCCCTGTTATTGCTTCCCACCCCTTAACAGTCTCCCCACTTTACACTCCTGTTATTCACTTTTTTAGGTCTGTATTCTGAAAAGGAACAAACAAGTAATGCTTATCTTTGTCAGTTAGATTATTTCACTTAACAAGATGATTTCCAGTTCCATACATTTTTCTGCAAATGAAATAAATTTGTGTCTCTTTGTTCCTGTAACTTAGCATCTAAAAAGCAGTTGGGAGTTTTTACTTTCACATTCCAATGTCTGAGTCTGGCCATTTAAATATTTATTGAAACAATAAGATTTCTCTTTCTCATTTACCTGTTCTGACTTAATAACATTCCTTTCTATTTATGAGATATTTTAAAGTGCTTTGGTGTAACTTATTTACAGCTGTAGTAGAATGCAGCAGTGAAAGTATCCGATACTTGGCTTTTCTTTGTTGGGAGATACCTTTATTAGGCAGGCCTGAGATGTGAACTCCAGGCCTTGCACTTACTACCTACCACTACAGTCAATCCATCAGTCTTTTAGCTACAGTTACTTTTGATATAGGGGCTTGTATTCATGACCAATCTGGCCTGGTTCACAACACTTGCATTTACACTTATTGTTAGGGTGAACAAAAGGAAGTCATGTTGGACGATGCCATCTCCTTTGAAGGAGACTTATTGAAAACTCTCCACCCAGTCCTAAAGAAAAATAGACACTGTCTTAAGCCATCTGTTAGAAACTCCCCACATGGGCCAGAAAGAATGACATGCCTGTAAGCCATTATATCAGCAGAGTCAGAGGTTCATTGAAGGTTATCCAGTCCAGTAGTTTTTTGGGGCTTCTACACCCACCTTCTTTATCTACCCCAAGTCTGTAGGTGACGGTGGCCTCTAGGTCTCTTGCTGGGCCCCTCACTCCATGGTTACTTCTCCACAATAAACCCTGTACTGGCATAAAAGTCATCTCCCTGCCTATCCATTCCAGGACTTTTATTTCTAACACTTTCCAAGTTTCTGGGATAAGAGGTGCAAGCCACCACATCCAAACTTTTTTGGTTGAGAAAGATTCTCCCAACTAACCTCAGAGTCTGGCTGAGACTGAGATATTTCTGGTCTGTGCCATCCACCACAGTAACAATTATTACAGGTGTGAGCCACCACATCCAGAGGAGAGTCTTCATAGCTTTTGAAACTTCATTGCTTGTTATTGCCTAGCTTACCTGTTTCATATTCCCTTATCCAATTTTAATAGGTCGAATGCATATAGAAATTTATCCATTTATTTTGGATTTTCAAGTTTATTAGAATATAAGATTTTGAAATATTCCTTAATTCCATTCAAATTTCAGTGGTGTGGTAATTTTTTTTCACGTCAATTCTGTGATTTGGGGTCTGTTTTTTTTTACTGAGGTTGACTAAGGGTTTGTCAATCCTGTTTATATTTTCAAATAATCAACTGATTGTTTCATTGATTGTATTGTCTGTTTAGTTTCTATTTAAAATAACTTCCTTAAAATTTATTGTTATTTTTTCATCTACTACTTTTGAGTTGTTTTAGTAATTTACTAGTGCTTGAGGTTATCATTAGGTTAATTTTGGTGATCTCTGTGACTTTTTAATGAAAACATTCATAGTCATCAACTTCCCTCATAGAACTTCCTTAACTGTCCTAAAGTTCAAGTAAGTTGTGTTTTCATTTTCATGTAGTTCTAGGACCTTTTAATACCACACCAATTTCTTTGATGACCCACTAATCACTCTAGACCAAACTGTTCAGTCTCCATGTATTTGAACATTTTCTTTAGCTTCTTTCATTGTTGATTTTGAATTTAACTCAATTGTGGTTTGATAAAATACAGGAAATTATTATAGTTGCATGATACCTGTTAAGATTTGCTTTATGTCTTAAGATATGATTTTTCTTGTAGAAAGCTCCCTGGGCTGCTTTGAAGAATGTGTTCTGTAGATATTGGGTGGAATACTATATCTTTTAAGGAATTGCAATTCACTAAAACAGTATAATATGACATTACTGTCTCACAAACCCAAGGACACAATCAAGGCCCCTGGATCTTCCCCATATCCTCAATGATTTTGTTGGTCCATGAAATTCAACTACTATACACATGTAAAGGATTCATACAGAAGTACTTTAAAAAGAAAAGTGAGGCTGGTGGAGTGATGTAAGCAGTAAGAGCACCTGCCTAGCAAATGTGAGGCTCTGAGTTCAAACCCCAGTACTGCCAAAAAAAGAAAAGAAAATGAGGAAACATGGAACCTAAATTCACAGGATATAAATCCAAAAGCAGGGGGAAATTGTAACACCACAATCCTGGCATTAAGTATGATGATACAACAGTAATAAAATTAGCTGCAACATGTTGCCTAAGGGTGTATCAATCTTGTCAATCTTTTCAAAGAAACAACTACTTTGTTTTGTTGATTCTTTGTATAGTTGTTTTCTTCTCAATCTCATTGATCTTTGATCAATGACATCTTTACTATTTCTCTCATTCTTCTAGTTCTAGGTTTGGTTTGTTGTTGGTTTTGAGTCTCAGGTACATGATTAGGCTGTTTCTTTGAGATTTCTCTATGTTTTTAAGGTTGGCACTTATAGCTATTAACGTTACACTTAACACAGACTTTAATGTGTCCCACAAATACTGGCTGGCTATTTTTCCATTTTCATTAGATTCTAGTAACTTGGGCTTCTTCCCCTATTTCTTCTATGACACCCTGGTAATGCAATAGTGTTTTGTTCAGTCTCCAGGTGTTTGAATACTTTCTGTGGTTTCTTTTGTTGTTGAGTTGTAGTTTTATTCCATTGTGATCTGATATGATGTAGGGCATTATTTCAATTTTCTTAAATTTTTCAAGATCTTGTGCCCTAAAATATGATTTATTTTGGAGAGAGTGTCATAAGCTGCTGAAAAGAATGTGTGTTGCATGATTGTTTGGTGACAGACTCTGTAGATATCTATTATCTCCATTTTCTAATGTGTATATTATTTCTGAAGTTTCTTTGTTCATTTCTTTGCCTGGATGACCTACCTATTGGTGACAGTGTGGTATTCAGGTCTCCCATTATCACTTTCTTTGTGTTTATCTGTGCTTTTAAGTCCATTAGTGTTTACTTAATGTAATTGGGTGACCCTGTGTTTGAAGCATATATGTTAAGTATTGATATTTCCTGTTGGTAATTATTCCTTTAATTAATATGAAGTGACCTTCACTGTCTCTTCTGACTGATTTGGGTCTGACATCAATTTGTCTGATATTAGTATATCTACTCTTGCCCGTTTATGGGGTCCACTTGCCTGGAAAACCTTTTTCCACCCTTTGACTGTAAGCCAGTGTTTGTTTTTCTCAGTGACATGTTTCTCTTATGAGCAACATATGACTGGGCCTTGTGTTTTAACCCAATTTGCTTTTCGGTTTCTTTTGATTGAGGCATTGAGGCCATTACCAATCAGCGCTAGTATTGAGAGGGGTGTGGTGTTCCCAGTCATTTATATTTTCCTAGTGTTTCATTTTTCCCTAGTCCTTTTTTACTGTTCTGCTTGGTGTAAAGGGTATATTCTTTCCTGCATCTTGCAGTCTGACTCTAATGTCTTCTTTTTTGTGTAAAAGTCCTATGAGTATTTTCTGCAGTGCTGGTTTGGTGGTCATTAGTTCCTATAGTGTTTTTCTTGGTTTTGTAAGTTTTTCAGTTCCCCTTAAATTAGTAGGGATAGGTTTACTGCATAGGCTAATCTATGTTGGTATTTGTTTTCTTTCAGGACCTGAAATAAGTCTGCCCATGACTTTCTCATACTTAACATTCCTGTTGAGAATCTGCTGTTATTCTAATGGGTTTGTCATTATATGTGACCTGTATTTTCTTTTCTGCAACTTTCAGTGTTCTTTCTTTGTTCTGTATATTGACTGTTTTGATTATGTCTAGGGTTGTTTCTTTTATAGTTTTGATGACTTCTATAAACTTATGAACCTGGATGTCCCTCCCTTTCTCAAGGTTGGGGAAGTTTTCAGCTGTTATGTTGTTTAATAAGCTATCTAGACCTTTAGTTTGAATTTCTTCTCCTTCTTTAGTCTTTTGATGGTGTCCAAGATGTGTTGAACATTCCATTCATATTTTCTTAACATTTTTTCATGGTCTTTCACTGTTTGATCTACTTCGTCTACTTTGACTTCTGTTTTTATACTCAATTTTCAACTTGTTCCACTCTCTTCTTTGCACTTTTGATTGAGATTTTTACTTGGGATATTGAGCTATTCACTTGAAATTTGTTATTTTTCATGATTTCTATACCTTTAAGGATTTTCTCTTTCATATTCTGCCTGGTTTTCTTAATTTCATTCATCTGTTTGTTCGAATTCTCTTTGAGCTTTTTCAGTTGTTTACTCATATCCTCTTGAGTTCTGACAACAGCTTTTGAGTCTCTTTTTTGAGCTCACTAATAATTATCACTTTTATTCTTTGGAATTCAATAATTGACATTTCTTCCTTCACTATTTAGATCCTTAATGATGGAGTTGGCTTTTAAGGGAGAGCTGTTGCCTTGCTGCTTCATGTTTCTAGGTTGAGATTTCATACCTGGGGTTGTTTGGTTCAAGGTTCCAATTCCTTGTGTCCCTTTGGTTGGGGTTTTATGAAGGATTGCACAGGACTAGGTGATGAGTTTTCTTGTTTCTAAATGGGGCAGGTAGAGGCTTGATAGTATTCCCTTATTATTATTATTCTAGAGGTGCTGGATTCTAACCTCTGTTATGCTTGGGGCAAGGAAGTTTAGCTCTTAAAGCCGTTAGTTGTTAAACTGCAGACTTGAAATTATATTAATCCATCATAAAGATCAGTAATTGCTACTGTTTCAGCATCTTGGTTGTCTATTGGAACGGGGATGAATCTTCATGGTCCTGGAAGGCTAAAGGTAGTAAGGGTTGAAATGGGAAGGAGATAAAGCAAAAGCTCTAGCAGGTAATATGAGGTGAAAAGTTTATGGAGCAGAGAAGTGATGCAGCTGATGTATTAGAAGGGAATAATTGAGGAGTGTACTGGAATGTGAAGAATAGATTCAGTAGATATTTAAATGGGTAAAAAGGGTTGGGAGAACAAAAGAAAAAGTTGAACAGACAGGAAAACAGATATGGACACAACAAAACTGCAAAAATGGTCTGGGAACCAAGTTAACCACTAATAGTACTGGTACTAAAGAAAGATTGTGGGAGGGCAGACAGTAAAGGGGGAAATTAAGAGCTAGGAAGAGGTTATGGTTGTTGTTAAATGGAAAGTATGAGCTGGGGAGGGTGGTAGAAAATGGGAGAAGTAGATTATTTTAGGTAGACTGAAAGGCATGCAACAGGACTTTCCTGTGATGAAAGCCCTGAGTGGAAAAGGTAGAAGACAGGCTTAGAGAGAAATTTGGGGGGGGGGGGGCAAGAACGCAAAAGAACTGTTGGAGTATACAAAATAAGATATAGATAGGCAAATATAAAATATGTATCACAGTCTCAACAGCAACAAAGTTTACACACAAAAAAATGCAAATTTTCTAGTGCTCTTGAGTGCACATTATCTCCCACCCCATTCCTGACTTCTTGTATCACTGGATGATAGTCTTAATTGTATACCTGGCTTTGGAGAGGTATCTGATGGTGGGGAGTAGGAGGTTTTGTGACATCTACGTTGGATATTTAGAGTTTGTATTGTCCATTTGTCAGTCTCATGACATCACCTGTTGAATCTTTCCCCTCTACAGGCTCTCCAGTACTTACAGTATATTGTTATTCTCACAGACAGGATTTTGCTAGATGTCCTCACAGAAGTCTCAGTTACCAGCAGTTCTGTGCAGGCCTTCACTACCAAGGGCACTGTGTTCCCCCAGGGCCCTTGTTCAATCACAGCCTGGTGGATGAGCTTGTGCTCAGCTCTGGTTCCATGGTTGATCCAAACTAGTAAACATTTCTCCACATATTCTGTTGCTACATTTGTTTTAGGTTCTGGCAGACTTCTGCTTCTCACTGATTATGATGCACCTTCCAAGACCCTTAGTTTCCACATTCATTCAGGTGTGTGAGAGTTCCACCAGCTGTTAGCAGTCCACCATTTTGAATCCAATATTTTTAATGAATATAGACAGAACAAATTCTCAACAAAATACTGGCAGCAGCTCAGAAACATCACATACCAAGAAGATTTTTCATTTCAGGGATCCAAGGATGATTCAACATATGCAAATCTATAAATGTAATACACATATAAACAGAAGCAAGGACAAAAATCACATGATCATCTCAAATGAGACAGAAAAAGCCTTTGACAAAATTCAGCACCCTTTCATAATTACAGCATTGAAGAAACTAGGAATAGAAGGGATTTACACAATATAATAAAAGATATATACAACAAACCTATAGACAACATTATACTAAATAGAGAACAATTGAAACCATTTCTGCTAACATCAGGACCAAGACAAGGATTGCCACTTTCCCCACCCATATTCAATATAGTTTTGGAATTCCTAGCCAAAGCAATAAGAAAATAGCTAGAAATAAAGGGGATCAAAATAGGGAATGAAGTAGCCAAACTATCCCTGTTTGCAAATGACATGAGCCTACACCAAAAAGACCCTAAAAATGCCAGAGGAAAAATCTCTTAGAAATCAAAAACTTTTTTGGCATAGTCGAAGGATACAAAATTAATATACAGAAATTAGTAGACTTGCTGTGTACCAACAATGAACAGACTGAAGAAGAAATCAGGTAAACAATCCCATTTACAATAGCCTCAAAAAATAATAAAATACATAGGAATAAATGTAACAAAAGAAACCAAAGACCTTTTCAAACAGAACTACAAATCACTGAAGAGAGATATTGAAGAAGACATCAGAAGATGAAAAGTTCTTCCATGGTTGTGGATTGGCAAAAATATCATTGTGAAAATAGCTCTATTACCAAAAGAAATCTACATGTTCAATACAGTCCTTATCAAAATCCTAAGGATATTCTTCACAGAGATAGAAAACTCATTCCTAAAATTCGTATGGACCTTGAGTAGCCAACACAGCTCTCAGCAAAATGTTCAATGCTAGAGGTATCACAATTCCAGACTTCAAAGTATATAATGGTGCCATAACAGTAAAATCAGCATAGTGTTAGCACAAAATCATACTTGAAGACCACTGGATTACTAGACCCAGACATAAGCCCACACACTGCAGTCAACTGATTCTCCACAAAGAAGCCCACATGATGTAAAAAGACAGCCTTTTCAACAAACATTATGGGAAAACTGAATATCTACATGTAGCAGACTGAAATTAGAACCCTGTATCTCAACCTCTACCAATATCAACTCAAAGGGGAGCAAAGACTTTGGTATAAGGCCTAAAACTTTGAAACAATTACAGGAAGTAGTAGGAAATACATTGGAACATATAGGAAAAAGTGCTTTCTAAACAGAACTCAAATGGCTCAGCATCTAAGAGAAAGAATGAACAAATGGGACTGAATCATACTAAAATGTTCTGCACAGCAAAAGAAACATTCCAATGAAAAAATAGGCACATGAATTGAATACAGAATTCTCAAAGGAAGAGGTAGAAATGGCCAGTAATACATGAAGAAGTGTTCAACTTCCCTCACTATAAAAGAAAAGTAAATCACACTGCACTGAGATTTCATCTCAGCCCAGTTATAGTGGCCATTTTCAACAGCAAAATAACAATGAAAATAAATACAGGAACCCATATACACTGTTGGAAGGAATCTAAATTTATATAACCACTATGGAAAGCAGTATGGAGATTCCTTAAAAATCTAAACAATAGAACTGCAATATGATCCAACAATACCACTCCTAGATATTTACCCAAAAGAATGTAAGTCAGGTTTCAATAAAGACACTCACACACCATGTTTATTGAAGCACTATTCACTATAGATAAGCTATGTAAATAGCCAAGATGCCCCACAACTAATGAATGGATTAAGATAATATGGTATTTATATACAATGGAATTATATTCAGCCCTAAAGAAGAATATCTTGTCATGTGTAAGCAAATGGATGGAACTGGAGAACATCACCTTAAGTGGAGTTAGCCAGGTTCAGAAAGTTAAAGACTGCATGTTTTCTCTCATATGTAGAATATAAGCCTGATACAAATGCAAGAAATATGAAAAACAAGTCATACTAATAGGAGGTCACCAAGAGAAAATGGGTAAAAGAAGGAAGTTAAGAAGCTAAATATGGTTGATGCACTATGTTTGGTGTATTCATTTATTTATTCACATATTCATTCACATGTGCATACATTGCTTGGGCCATCTCCCCCCGCCCCCCACCCCCTCACTCTCCTCCCCACATTCCTCACTTCGAGGCAGAACCTGTTCTGCTCTTTTCTCCAATTTTGTTGAAGAGAAGACATAAGCAATTGTCTTCTCTTCTTCTATATTCAAGAATGAATATAGAATTTTTAAGCCTCTTTAAATTATTGTAAGCTATCCTTATCTCAACTAGCAAAAACCCTTGTTCCTTCCTATTATTGCTTATACTCTTTCTTCAACAAAATTAGAAATAAGGGCAAAATAGTTTCTGCTGGGTATTGAGGGGGTGCGGGGGAGAGGGAGGGGGCAGAGTGTGTGGTAAGGGAGGGGGTGGGGGCAGGGGGGAGAAATGACCCAAGCCTTGTATGCACTTATGAATAATAAAACAATAAAAAAAGAAAACAAGATGCTAAGTGGAAGAAATCAGTCACAAAACAGCACATTAAAAAATAATAAATTACAGTAAGAAGGGGACTAAGGTAAAAAGGAGAAAAATAGAGGGAAGAATCAATTTGGGTTATAATACATGCAAATATCACAATGAAACTCCCTGTATAGCTATCTTATACAAACAAAAATGTGTTTTTTTCAAAACCAGAAAATGAGAAGGTAAAACACATCTTATCTTGGGGTTCATATCAGTGGTATGGAGGAGGATATAAAGAAAGGGGGTAGGAGGGTAAATATGGTGGAAATATTATGTACTCATGTATGAGAATGGACACGTGAGTCTTGTTGAAACTATCTCCTGTATGGGGAAGCATGGATAAAGGAGAATGCTGGAGGGATTGAGTTCAACTATGATATATCATAAGAACTTTTGTAAATGTCACAATAGACCCCCAATACAATAAGTTTTTAAAGAATATAACAACAAAAAAATACGCCAGTCACACAGCATCTCATTTTTATCCTGACATAGCTCTCTCTAATTCTTTAATGCTCCATTTTCCTTGAACAACTTAATTGCAAGCGGAAAAATACAAAATGCAACTATAAGCTCTCTGACTACGTTTAACAAATAACACTTGGAAATTTACCTTAGTTATAATATGTTTAACAATGTTGTCATTGTATTCACTTAATTTTCACCTTTTATCTACTTAACCTAGTATAGCTTTTTCACTTTGATATATACAGTCTTTATATCATTTTCATGGCTGCTCGGTATTACTTCTAATGAATAAACTACAGCTTACTTAACCATGTTTCTGTTGGTGGACATCTGAATCTATTCTGATTGTTTTAGAATATCCTCATACATAATTTCAATTTCCTTAATATTGAGATAAAAGAACATCTCAAAGGGCTGAAAGTAAGAATAGCAGCATTTTTATATAATTAATAATCTTGCTTAATTGCTTTTCAAATGTGATGTACAATTCTACACACTGTTGCCATCAATGTTCAAATGCTCCAGTTTGCCATGACTTTGCAGCATTGGGCATCATTATCCGTTTTGCTTTTCCATTAACAAGGTAAAGGATAATTTATTTTTTTCAGCACTGAGGTCTGAATTCAGGATCTCACACTTGATAGGCAGACACTCTACCACTTGAATCATGCCCCCAGCTCTCTTTTGCTTTAGTTATTTTTCTGGACACTTTCTCTTGCTGGGAGCCAGCTTCATACTGTAATCCTCCTACATTTCCCCCCACCCATAGCTAGAAGACAAGCATGAGCCACTGTGAAAGCTTCTTTTTGAGTCTTTGAACGTGTTTATTCCACAAATTCCAAGGCTTATTATTTGTTAAGGACCTTCTTTGCAAATTGCCTATTTGAGTCCATTGGGCAATCATCTACTGGTCTCTTAGTGTTCTTTTCATAAATTTGATGGTGCCCAAGTGTACCATAATTGCTTTGCATCTTCAATTAGAAACTTTCATATTAGAAGAATAATAGAGGCTTAATTCTGTCACTAATTAGATGGATATTTGTTCAGAAATAAACCAACACATTTCCACTGGGAAATAAAACATGCTTTAATTTAAACCAGTGATTCTCCAAATTATTTAGTACAGTCCACACTTCTCAATCATTACTAGTTTTCAGTAGAGTAAACTCAATGATAAAAATGGATGGTCATGATATAAACAAATGAGGGGAAATAATGTCTTTAGAGATAGTATCATTAATGATTCATATGTGAATAGCAAAAGAACTTTGGCTTTAATTTTTATTATTAGAGAACTGAAACCTCCAAATGCCACTGATAATAAAATGCATATGTGTATCTGGCCAAAGAACTCACAATAAATTGTATGGAATCACCTTTTACATAGTCTTGCCTTCTAAAGTGAATACAAAATTTAATAAAAAATTATCCTCAAAAATGACTAAAACAGCCTACAGAGTAGGCATCTGTGGTTTCCTGGCACCATGCTATCTTTCAGAGAGCCCAGAGGTGCCAATTCTCCTGCAATTCTGGAAGATTGCTATCTTTCCTGTTAAAATGCCAAAAGAAATAGTTCTGGCCCATATTTTAGGGAATGCTGCCTGAAAAAAATGTACTAATTATTTCTAAGCAAACATTTATAGTTTAATTACTATGAGTTAAATGCATGTGATAGAATGCAGGTATAAATTGGTAACAATGAAGCCAGAAGAACGAATTCATAATTTAAAAGCAAAACAGAAGCAGCAACCAAAAACTACAATCAACTCAAGACCACACTGATCATATACTGATGAAACATCTTTCCTAAAATATATTGGGATTAAAACAACCTACTTGTGCATGTCTGCCATTGCTTTGCAAGCTTGCCAAGTAGTAAGTGACATCCAGACATCAAAATACCAATTTGAAAACATCAAATAATGTAAAGGCGCACTAACTTTTCCTTTACAGATACCAAATTTTAGTAACTGTTGGTATATTACCTGGCCAGTTTTTTATTTATGAAATTGTACAGAATTGTAGAACACTAGAGATGCTTTTTTTTGTGGTACTGGGGTTTTAACTCAGAACCTAAACCTGAGACACTCTTCCAGCCCTTTTTTGATGTGTTTTTCAAGATAGGGTCTTGTGAATTATTTGCCAGGGTTGGCTTCAAACCTTGATCTTCCTGTACTCTGCCTCCTGAGTAGCTTTGATTACAGATGTGAGCTGCCAGGGTCTGATCCAAGAGATGGTTGTCATCAGCATGCTAGGTTTTAAAGATAGGTGCCAAGTGAATAAAGGAAACCAAAAAGACTTGAGGAAAAAGTTACAATTTTTATAGTAAAAAATATCTTTAACTTGGAGACTTATGGATCAGAGAGGACCAGCATAGTGCTAAGAATGTCAAGCATATTTTATAGAGAAAATGGTCAAAATACAGCAGAACTTTACATTTATATGGCATTATACCAAGATGACCATCAAAAAGAATAAACATCTTCACATGACCAACACTGGACAGACAAGGATTCCAATTAACGTTATTCTTTGTAAAAGTTTACTAGAAGAAATGTTGCATGTATGTGCAGGAAGGCATTTGACTACAAATAAGAGGGGAGAAAAATAGAGGAACCATTGCCATGCAAATTTTCTGCTTACAGTCCAGAGAAACCCAAAGGGAAGGAACTATCTTACCTTTTTAAGCACAAGTTTGCAAAGATCCAAGATGTGAGAATAAATGATCACTCTAGAATTAAACACAATTCAAAAGAACTGCCTGCTTCTGAAGAAGCAATAGGCAAAGTTACCATCTTCAACCACATTAGTTTTAAATAATAAATTTGTTCTTCTGAAAAGCATTATAAACTAAATTTAGAAATTTCAAAGAGATGTGAAGAAAATATATCTCTTAGGTATGCATGTAGTATAGTACTACAGGACTACACATGCCTGTAGTCCCAGCTACTTATGAAGCTGAGCAGAAGTTTACCTAAGCTCAGGAGTGCAGGGACAATCCCGTGGAAAGAAAGAAGATAAGAAGAAAAGGAGAGAGAAAGGGGAGAGGAGAAAAAGAAATAGAGAAAGAAAAAGACAGAGAGAAAGAATGAATTAAGAACACTTGAGCTGGAGGCTCAATTATTTGTAAGCATAATATACATAACTATATGCAGCCTATAAAGTGTTTCTTGAAACTGCTATAGCTTTATAACCATAATTCTGTTATTTAAGTACTCTATATAATAGAGTACATAATAGCATTGTATGTACAAATGACAAGATTTCAAAAGTAAAGAAAGGAAACTGTAGCCCCCTGTGATATGGTAAGAGCAAAAGGAGCTAAGTGTTTTAGAATCTTTCATTTTACCCAATTTAGACTGAACACTAACAAAAAAGTAGTGTTAAATGGAGATAAGCTTTCTCCTGGTATTTTCAAATGTGCTTTTGAAAACATTTTCTTCCCTTTCTTTTCCCACTTCTTCTTCTAATCTTATGGTACTATGGAAAAATAAATTAAAATTCCCCCAGACTTTCAAATGGGAACATAACTGTCCTCTGGTATAAAACCTGTGTTTAATGTTTTCCAAAAGTAATTTTTCTGGCATTCATTCCTATTTACCCTCTTAAGCTTTTTGAAAAGTGGTTGCCAGAAATCTAATCAACACTAAATTTTCTCCTTGCCTTGTAACTGCTGGAAGTGATTAACTATTAAATTGATTATCAAATCTAGGTCCTGCAGAAACATTCTGTACATGGAAAACTAGACAGAGTTTTAAGGATTCATATGGGGAAAATAACTGGTAGGATTTCATTTAGGAATGTCATGAATCTTTCCATCCACATAGAAAACCTATCTGGGAAGTTAGGTGACATCTTTATCAAATATGAGGGTGAGTCATTTTAATCTTTTGAAAATGTGTAAGTTTTCAAATCTCAAATGACCTCAGTGTCCAGAAACCTGTACAAACTCACATAGTTATGCATTTGCAACCCCAAAAATATAAGTCCATGATTTTCCCCTTAATATCTTAATTTTGCACTTTGACATCCATACTCTTATGGAAGTTTAGTATAATCTTTAAGTGAAGGCATTTTGTGTATCCCACTTTTTTGACTACTGAGGTTTGAACTCAGGGCCTTGTGCTTGCTGGCAGATGCTCTACCACTTGAGCAACACACCAGCCCTTTGGCCTTGGTTATTTTTCTTACAGGGTCTCACATTTTTTGCCTGGCTTGGCCTGGACCTAAATTATTCTATTTATGCATGTGAAGTAGCTGGGATGACAGGTGCACCGAAATGCCTACCTTGTTTCTTAAGATGCAACCTCCATAACATTTTACCTGGGTTGTCCACAAACTGCAATTCTCCTGATCTGTTTCCCAAGTAACAGATGCTACACACATGAGCAACCATGCCCAGCAATATCACACATTTCCAAAGAGAAAAGGAAAAGCATATTTCCTGCATTTCACTCCATTCTGAACATCTTCCCACTTACCAGAATTTATGGTAATGCTGTTAATCAGTTAAATAACTTCAGTAATCAGAGGCTGATAAATGAAATCATGTATCAAGTACACAGCTCTGACAAGAGAAAATGTTAACCCAGGCAACTGATCTCTCCCAGCTGTGCCTGCATCTTTGTAGAAGCTCCATGTTGTATTGCACTGAGTCCACTGCCAGTGCAGGATCCCAAGGTGAGTTTCCCCAAGTTATTTACTGTAATGATGACTTTGTCAATCACACTGTGCTCTGTTCAAAGCTCTGACCCATCACCACTTTATGATGATGCTGACTAGCCCAAATAAACAAAGGCAATTCATTGGCTATTAAGCTGTAGTACAAGCCCTGTAAGGGAAATTGCTAGTAGGCTACAAGGGAATGGTAAAAATCCTCTGACATTATAAGCACCCTTGCCACTCAGGTGGTTTGATCAAGAATTTTATGAATGGCAGATGGAGCTAAAAGTCAGAGGCATTCATTACATGTGGGGATTAGAAAGGAATGAAGCTTACCTGTCAGCCTATGACAGGGAACAGAGCTCCATGAAATCTGTGGTTGGTCAATCTATGTTTCTATTTAAGTAACAAGCTCAAAAGATCTGCTTAACATTTATGCAGTCCTGCCACTGCTTACTACAGTCTTTTTAAAACACTTAAGAATAAGTTTTAGGACTCTACATACATGTTGCTTTTCTAATATGTACATACAGAGTTGTTTTTAGAACTCCAAAACTGGTATGCAAAAAAGAATTCTCTAAAACAGTTAGTCTAAAAATTAGCACCATATCCAGTTCAATGTAAAGTAAGTGGAAAACTACTAATCTTTTTCAAGCTTTGTCAATCATTGGAAACTTACCAAAAATTTTTATAAATCTATAATACACCTCAAGAATACAAAAGTCCATATGAGCATACTAAACAAATACAGATTGATGCAAACACAATGGTTATCAATAACACATTTTTTCAAATATATATGGGAAGTGTGATACACTCAAAAGAAAATGAAGACAAAAAATGATTCCTAAATGGCAGACTCTTAAGGAAAGCAAAATATTGATCAGATTACCAGATACAGGTATGTACCTCAGCAATGAGAGTAACTAAATAAGACTTGTCAGGACAGTGCAAGAGGAGATGTTCTTTACAATTGGTCTTAATGAAAGCTGAGCACTTTCAAAATAGCTGAATGAGCAATGTTGGAGAGACATACTTAGCATTTTCATAACTCATTAAAAATAGCAGAAAGCCTTGGAGACCAAAGTAGCAAATGAAATATTTATCTCAAACCAAAGAAAAGATAATCTTTATAGTCATTGACCAGACAGGCTAGGAGAGAGTCATGAAAAATATTCTACCAGGCACAGAGAAAAGAGGCAAATAGAACAGACTCATCCATTATATCAGTAAACATGAGTGGGCCATGAGGATAGATTGGAAACTGCCTAAACACGCAGAAAGCTTTGAATTCCATTCCAGGTAACATTTTCAGGAAAGAAATTTTTCTTTAATATTAAACATTGGCCATCAAGCTTTCTTACACAGAACCCCAGTTAAATGAAGTGGTTGGTGTGTCACCCTAAAAGTGTACAACAAGCTGACATAGTTACCTATCATCTCCCAATCCATCACTTTCTTCCATTAATGTGGAACAATCTCAACACAGAATATAATCAGCCATCACCACCACATCCACCACACACTGACTGCCAATTTTGGGCCAATCTCCAGGTCAGGTCCTTTGCATATACAGAAGACCTCTCCTGCCCAAGGGGTATATGTTTCCAAATGCCCAATGACTGCCTGAAAACAAAGATAGTGTCAAAGCCTATACATACTATCCATTCTCACATGCCTTACAGTGCTGCTATATAGTACTAGAGTCAATCTGCTCTTCCATGTTTTATTCCCTGGTGCCACCTTTGTGTCACTATTCTTGCACATCGGGGCCATTATTAGGTAAAATAAGCATGATTAAGTAAAATAAGCATTAGCATATCATGACATTTGGTTTGATACCCAAGATGGCTACTAAGTGACTAATGGGGGACAAGCATCTACGTGTGTATGTACTGGACAAAGGGGAGATTCATGTCCTCATTCAGGGCACAGCAAGACAGCATTAGATTTTAGCATGCGACTCAGAACAGCACACAATTTTAAATTTCTGTAGTTTTCCATTTAATACTCTCAGATCAGGGTTAACTACAAGTGACTTAAAATTCAGAAACTAAAAGTTAAGGGGGCTTGTGAGGGTAAAGCATACTACTCATGCAATCTTCACAAAAAGTATTACATCCCCTAGAGGATGATCAAAACAAGGACAGGAACCTCAAGTGGCAAGCTCAGAGACTCATAGCTTAGAAGCAGTAGCAGTGCTGTCATGCACTGACCAGGGAGGACTCGCTGCAGAGGCACAGCACAATGCCCTATGAGGAGCTGGTGTACAAATAGGTAAATATTTATATAGCCATATAATCAAGTGCTAGAAAGCTTTTAAAACTATTGTGAAAATGTTTTCAAGACTTGAGAAAATGCTAATATGCTAAGCAAAATAAGTAGGAAGAATTGTACATGTACCATGAGTTAAACTATTTAAAAAAGAATTTGTAAAGTAGGGGGTGTAACTCAGTGGTAGAGTGTGTGCTTAGCATGTACAAGACCCTGGGTTCAAATCCCAACATTCATGCACACATGCACACGTCATGCACACACACGCAAACACACTTAAAACTGTACCTATATATACATAGATCTTCACAAACACTGAAAAGAAACAGTTGCCTTAAATTTTGGAACACTCTGAGTGGAAATTATGAGTGATTCATTATCTTCTTTACAATCATCTATATTTTCCCCAAAACTTTCAATATTCTCACTCCAATCATTATCTTGGTGGCAAAACCTAGGATGCCAGAGAGCTAAATCAGGACCTAGAAGGACATTTCATCTGCAGGAGCAGTCTCTGAAACACTGTAGGCTTTGGGATGGGATAAAACTTGTCATATTACTGTTTAATTATTGAGGAATATGGAAACTGCCTCAGTTATTAAAGACTTATGTGCTTTCAAAGGTGACAACATGATTTGTGTCTTATAATGTGGTGAGCACAAGCAGTTTCTAGACTGTAATGGAATTATTTGTGGTGTCCTCATTCAAAGGGTAAAATCCAATATAATAAATTGTGGAGTGTATTTGTTTAAATAAAACATGTCCATACATTGTTTTCCATTTCTCTGCTGGCACTAATTTACCAACCAGTCAGATCACCAAGGAGGTCTGCACAGTAATGATGTTGATGCATCAGCAAGGGTTAAGAAGCTGAAATCACTTCACTGGCAGTGGCAGACAGTGCCAACTGAAAATGACAGAGAAGGGAAACAGAAGCTGTGACCTCCACCCAAAAGTCCATCAGGTCCTTCCATGGCCTGATTTAGATACCCACCTTGGAAAACTCACTTCTGTCATAGCCAGAGCTGCTGCAGATCCAGGATTCATGCAAAGCAGTGGCTGCAAGCAAACAAGAAGCTGGGGTTCCAGGAAAGATAGAAAGAGTGCATTTTCACTTCAGAATAAAGCAGAAAAACTCAAGATGCAGTTGAGGTAATGAAAAAGATGAGTTTTATTCTAAAAGTTTCCTAGATATTCCAGCAAATTCTATAAATTCCAATATGAACTTTTTAGAATTTACTGAACCGTACAAAAAACTTAGTGCATTTCTTTAACCATAGTTATATAAAAGAATTAATTATTAATAGAATGACACCATAGCTTGTGACTATAAAAGAAATCCCAAGACTTTCATTAGAAACTGGAAATATTTGGATATTAACAATCCCTTCCACGTCAGCACCCAACAACCATACACATACACCAACACAGGCACACATGGATGTACACACCTCAGATACACACAAATGTACACACTTTGATAATTTGAGAACATCACAAGATATACAGTAGTTCCACTTGGAGAAAATGACACAAACCACACATAGTTCCATTCCAAAAATGCTTATTCTTCTATTCACCTAAGTGGTATAAAATACACTTTATTCCTATTCCTAACCAGACAAACATTGTCACTTTGTAACATCCTGTGCTACCTTTCATGAGAGGTTCAACAATTGGTTCCAATTACCTTAGAGCAGTTATATGAGAACCCACCAGTCAACTGAGACAAACTGCTAACATCAGGGCAACCTTAACAGTCCCTGGCAGAAGCAGCAGTTCTTAGTATCCCAAGGTACTCAACTGTGCATTGACAATTGCCAAACCACAGCTCACACAACTCCTGAGACTTTGAGCCTGTGCCTGGTCACAGAATAAAGCCCTCAGAGCAGCAGCAGCTCCTGTAGCTTGGTGCAGGCATCATGTTACTAGAAGACTTGTTTTGGCTGGCCAGTTTTCCTCATGAAGAGTGTAGTGTAGTTTAAACCAATGCCCTGGGCTACACCTGAACTCCTTGCTATGATTCCTGCTTTTACCATTTCACTCTAACTTTTCTTGAACTTCTCATCAGTTGCTTCATGGGCATGTATCTATACAAAATTATTTTTGATCACCTGCTCTGCCCAACACTGGCAGTGAGGAGGCCTTTGACAACAGACTGGGGTCCACTGGGTCTTAATAATTCTTAGAAGGGAGGCAAAGTAAAGACCAGTATTTCAATGGGCTTTAGATTTAGCTCAGTGGTAGATGGCTTGCTTACCATGCTTGAGACCCTGGGTTCAATTCACAGCACCCCAAAACAGATGATAGACAGACAGAACCAGTTTGAGTCAAAAATTTATTTAATCAATGTAGCAGCATCTGTTCTCTGATGATCAACATGTCACAAATTCCACTCCACACAGTACAGCTAGCATGAAAGCACATACATTAATTGTCATTCAGATTTAATTACAAAAGATAGAAAAAAATTTGAATCTTCAAAGCCAGTGTGGTATTTCTTAATTAATTAATGAGAGCATTAGTCATAAGACTTGCAGTTCTCAGCACCCTGGTTTTCTACAAAGGATACATTTTATCCCCTTGTCTCTTCCATGGACATGTCATCCACCACCTGGAACCTGCGTGTCTGCCTACAATTTTACAGTGACATGTAGTTGCCATAAATCCAGCAACTCAAGCCAGGGTTGACATCAGGAAGAGTTAGAGAACTCCACAGTTGTCTCATAAAGACAGCTGCTAGGATTTGCACTTACACTCAGAAAGTAAGCCTAAGGTATCCTTCTTTATGGTATCAGCTCATTCTCTCTTAAAAGTTCACGCCCTATTAATTATTTACAACTAATAAAATGTGTTACACTAAAACAGTTACAATTATGGGGGTAACTTCCTGTCAAAAAGTACGTGTTTGCATAGTGATTCATTATATCCCTCTAACTCAACACTTTCTGACACTCTGTGTAGAAGTTAGGGAGTTGGGGAAGTCTTCATTAACGCTGAGCCTGGAGTAGGAGCAGAGACAACCCAGCACAGGCTGCAGTGAAGGCACTAGGTTCAGCTGCTAAGAGAAGCCTTGGGTGAAGACAGTCTGAAATGCAGCTGTGACAGAATCAGAGTTGGAGAACCTGTCCCAGAAGCAACAGGGAATCTCTGAAACTGAGCAAAAATCATAGCTCAAGCAGCAGCGCAGATGAAAGAAAAGAAGAACTAAAATGACAGTGGAAACCAGGGAAAGAGCATTCCAGCCCTGCTGAACTGGGGAACTTGGCACCACTTTTGTAAGTGGTTTACAGTGTAAAATATTACCAGAGGTATAAAAGCCAATTTTCACTATTTTCCAGAACCACATCTAAGAAATATAAATTAACACTCAAGTTGTAGTCAGTAAATGGAAAATTTTAAGAGGTGCCTTCCAAATTCTGTTCATGAGTAAAATGAAGAGATTGCTGCATTCACCCATCTGTATTGAGGGTACCAATCTAAGCCTGCCTATTTCTGTGTTCTGGCCTCCAATGCTTAGTACAGGGAATGGACGGGTGGCCCAGGGGCATAGACTGTCAGCGGGTATGGGTTAAGACTGTAGCCTCTCCCCCAACCCAAAGCCAACCAGCGTGATGAGGTTACTAACTGCTCTTAATTTATGTATAGATGCCTCCAAAAGAAGACACCAACAAAGTTCCCAGAAAGCTATTTCACTAACAACCACTGAAGTGAACAAAACACCACTATGGAGTCTCACAGCATCCCATCACCCACACTTTTCAGGTGCTCAGCAAGACCACTGACCACAGCATAGTCACTTTCTGGGTAATGCCCACCTCAGTTTGATGCAACAGAAAACAGGCTCCAACCAACCCCTGTCTCTGAAGCATCGTCACCTAGACTGGCCAAGACATTTAAGTCATAAATCTACCTGCAAGTTTCCACATCTAACCTTAGAAATCCCATAGTCTTCAAGTTCCTATCATTCAGAAAAGGACATTTCCAGAACAAGGCCTTTAGTTCCCATGCTCAGTTCTCAGAACTAGGAGGACCTGTCAATTCATGCCCATGAAAGCTTACCTTATGTGTGCACACCACCTGATATCCAGATCCCAGGGTTATGTGTGACAGACAATGTCATTCCCCCAGATCAGAGGGAAAACAGCCTTTCGTGCAGCATCTTTCACATAAGAATTCTCAAGAGCCCAGAGCCTGGGCCTGTTCTGGTTAAAGACACCTCCAAAGACAATAAGGGATGATAGTCATGTGGAGGAGGTAAAGGCACTTGTTTGTCCACCATAAGGAGAGGGAAGCTGAGCAGAAGCGAGTTCTTTATGAAAAGCTAACTTGTTGCTCAGATGGCAGCCACATTAGCAGTCTCAAAAATCTCCCTGATTTTCATAGTTTTTAAAAATATTCTTTTATTATTATTATTCATTTATTCATATGTGCATACATTTTTGGGCCATTTCTCCCCCCAACCCCCACACTCTCCCTTCCCCCACTTACTACCTCTCCCCCCCAACCCCTCACTTCCAGGCAGAAACTTTTCTGCCCTTATTTCTAAGTTTGTTGAAGAGAGAGTATAAACAATAATAATAAGGACAAAGCATCAAGGAATAAAAGGAATACAAATAGGTAAAGAAACTGTCAAAATATCCATGTTTGCAGATGATATGATCCTATACCTTAAAGACTGAAAAAACGCTACCCAAAAACTCCGAGACACCATCAACAGCTACAGGAAGGTGGCAGGATATAAAATCAACATACAAAATTCATTAGCTTTTCTTTACACCAACAATGAACAATCTGAGAAAGAATGCATGGAAACAATTCCATTTACACTAGCCTCAAAAAAAATCAAATACCTAGGAGTAAACTTAACAAAGGATGTGAATGACCTCTACAAGGAGAACTATAAACTCCTGAAGAAAGAGATTGAGGAAGACTACAGAAGGTGGAGAGATCTCCCATGCTCATGGATTGGTAGACTCAACATAGTAAAAATGGTTATACTACCAAAAGCAATCCACGTGTTCAACACAATATCCATCAAAGTCCCAGTGACATTCATCAAAGAGATTGAAAAATCTACCCTAAAATTCATTTGGAAACACAGGATACCATTAATAGTCAAGGCAATACTCAGCAAAAAGAACAATGCTGGAGGTATTAAAATATCGGACTTCATACTTCCACATTTTCGTATACCAATTCTTTGAGGCTCAGTAGTTTCCTGCTATGACCTGATGGATGGGAAAAAAAAATTAAAGCAGACACTGATTTTAAATTTTCTTTCTCTTTTGTTCTTTTGTGTCTTTAAATTCTGACTTTTTGTAATTGCTGCTGTCTCTGCAACATTGGATCATCTGCTAATAGGATAGTGAACTCCTGTTAGTAGAAAAAGATGGGAATGTGTTTGTATTGTGAATTTTTGTTTCCAACAGAAAAAGTGAAAATATGAAATAGAATGGGAAATTGGATTCTTATAGGAATAGTTTCTATGGAAATAAATATAAATAGACTACCAAAAGAAGAAATGAATTGGGGGTGCTATGACTTACCTCACAGGCCATTCCCATAAAGAAGGCATGTGGCTCAACCACTTTGAACCTCTCAGAAGAAGATGCCACATAAACTTAGGTTATTATTATCATTATCTCTTTCTACCATTTAACCTGGGAAAATGTCAGATCTTTGAGCTCATGAAAGACAAGCAAAAATTACTTAGCTTATCAACTTCAAAAAGTTGGACTATTTATGTTTTACTGCCCTTGTCAGATGATGTCAATTTGAAAGCATGACACATGCAATAAAGTAAATGTTTGATGCTATATGCAATACATGCATGCACATGGACAGATAGACACACACACACACACACACACACACACACACACACACACACATACCCCTATGACCTAATAAAAAGGGCCATAAGTTCACCAAGTTCTTGGATACTGACTGACATTGAGAAGTGGAGTGTAAGTCCCAAAACCTTCATGCAAGCCAGGCCTGGTGATGCACTTGGTAAATATAAGAGAAGGGTAAGATGCTGTGCAGGCTTCCAGGTCTAGCTCTTGAGAGGATGACAACTTCCTCACTCTGACTCTTGGAACTCTGAGAGTCTGAGCCTTGGGATCTATTTTTTTTTCCTTCAAAAAATAATTTTTTTATCAGAGTAATCCATGTACATACCTGAAAAATTCAGATAATATGGTAAGGTACTTACCCTTCCCTTCCCTTCCCCTGCCCTCTGCCATCTGCTCCTAGAAGGAGAGGTCTTCACCAGTTCTGCACATTTCCTTTTCTCTGCATCCCTGATTCCCAACTGACATTGTTTTATTCTTCTTTGTCAATTTTTCCTTTGTATATGCCGTTAGTTTCTTGCTGCAGGCCATGAGAACTTGGCTCTCCCACACTCTGACCCTATCACTTCCTTCCACTGATCCACCCACAGTATGGTCCTATCACAACTTGGTTAATTTGATAGGCAGTGTTTGGGTTGTTATGCCTATGCAAACAGTGCTTAACTCACATGTCCCCCAGCTGCACTCTTATCTTCTTCCCCAAACCCACTGCTGGAGGCCTTAAAACACGTCCACAATCTTCCACTCTCTTCCCATCAGGAGGGCGGATCTGGTCCCCTCCCCCTTCAACATGGTGACTGATTCTGAGGAATGGAATATTGCTGGAGTGTCCCTGTGTTGCTTCTGATGCTAGGTCATAAAGGGCTGCTTTGGAGCCTGAGTCACCTGGAAGAAGCCTGGCTATTTTGAAGTTGCCAGGTGGAGAAAGGGAGAACGAGAGGGAGAAGGAGAGAGAGAGGGAGAAGTGTAGTCAGTTCCACCCCCAGCTCTCCACTCTGGTGGACTCTGGAGGCTGTGAGTTGAGCTTGCTCTGTCACCAAGAATGGCTTAGCTGAGCCCAGTTAACCACCAGGGCCCTGGCAGCCACCCTTGGGATCTATTTAACATATAGATCCTGACACAGAAGGTCCAGGTTAGGCCTTGAGATCCTGCATTTCTACCAAGTTTCCAAGAGATACCAATGCAGTCAGTCTCTGGACCACAATTAAGTAACCAGGATCTGTGACAGATGGCCAAGCTTCCTTAATCCAAACTAACTTGAGGGTCATCCCAGAGCTGAACTTTTTCCCTAAACCCATAAGCCATCCAAGCAAGCCCATCTCAGAAAAAAACCTACACTTCTCCTGTGGTCATGTCATCCTCTTTCTAGTAGAATTAAAATATCTCACAGGACATGGGCAGTTTCAGTATGCTTGGTGCAGTGACTCACATTGCAGTGCATGCTCTGCAGTCACAGGGGCCTGCCTAATAAAGTTAAGCCACATATCAGATGTATAACCTTTCCAAATGTGCTTATTCTCTTTAATCCAAGCTTCCTCATCTGTGAATTCAGGGCTGTGTCATTACTACTACTCCACGGATAAATATGCATAAAACTCAGAGCCACAACATATACTATAGTAATCACTGCTCTATTTGTTTGCAGTATTGGAGATTGAACTCAGAGCCTTGTGGTTGCGAGATATCTACCCTATTTAAGCCCTGACCCCAGTTCATAATCACTTCTATTGAGAATGATGGCATTACTGCTCTATTTCCTGACACCATGTCTCTGGGTTCTCCTTCCATCTCTCTGACACTCCTTCTCAATAAACATGGCCTTAGAAAATGTGATAGCCATTGCTGTTAAAGATAATTTCTCAACATTTCCCATAGCTATTAGGCAAATAATTAATGCCCTAATACAGTACTTCTGCTGCAAGAGCTTTTGATCATTGATTATGACCTAAAAAGCTTTGTAACACCAAGAGCATAGATTGATCTCTTGCTCCCAATCACCTGAATCCATAAAGAAAGCAGCTTCCCTTCCCAAGGATGAAAAGAACTGGCTAATTGGACAACCAAAACAGGTTAAAATCTGTATTAATTTACATCAGTTATTTCTAGGCAGCTTTGTTATAAAATGCTTGGGTATTCAGGAAGTTTTTGAAAGCATCGTTCATAACTTTAATTAGCCAAAAACAAAAAGAAAGTTATGAAGGATGAGATATGTGTAAATTTCAATCTGTCCTGGTCTATCTCTTTCATGTCCTGTATAAAACTGAAGATTTGAATTTCATTTCTTTTATTGTTTTATTATTCATATATGCATACAAGGCTTGGGTCATTTCTTCCCCCTGCCCCCACCCCCTCCCTTACCACGCACTCCGCCCCCTCCCTCTCCCCCCTCCCCCTCAATACCCAGCAGAAACTATTTTGCCCTTATCTCTAACTTTGTTGAGGAGAGAGTATAAGCAATAATAGGAAGGAACAAGTGTTTTTGCTGGTTGAGATAAGGATAGCTATACAGGGAGTTGACTCACATTAATTTCTTGTGCGTGTGTTACCTTCTAGGTTAATTCTTTTTGATCTAACCTTTTCTCTAGTTCCTGGTCCTCTTTTCCTATTGGCCTCAGTTGCTTTTAAGGTATCTGCTTTAGTTTCTCTGCATTAAGGGCAACAAATGCTAGCTAATTTTTCAGGTGTCTTACCTATCCTCACCCCTCCCTTCTATGCTCTCGCTTTTATCATGTGCTCAAAGTCCAATCCCCTTGTTGCATTTGCCCTTGATCTGATGTCCACATAAGAGGGAGAACATACGATTTTTGGTCTTTTCAGACAGGCTAACCTCACTCTGATGTTCTCCAATTCCATCCATTTACCAGCGAATGATAACATTTTGTTCTTCTTCATGGCTGCATAAAATTCCATTGTGTATAGATACCACATTTTCTTAATCCATTCATCAGTGGTGGGGCATCTTGGCTGTTTCCATAACTTGGCTATTGTGAATAGTGCTGCAGTAAACATGGGTGTGCAGGTGCCTCTGGAGTAACCTGTGTCACAGTCTTTTGGGTATAACCCCAAGAGTGGTATTGCTGGATCAAATGGTAGATCAATGTTTAGCTTTTTAAGTAGCCTCCAAATTTTTTTCCAGAGTGGTTGTACTAGTTTACATTCCCACCAACAGTGTAAGAGGGTTCCTTTTTCCCCGCATCCTCACCAACACCTGTTGTTCATGGTGTTGCTAATGATGGCTATTCTAACAGGGGTGAGGTGGAATCTTAGTGTGGTTTTAATTTGCATTTCCTTTATTGCTAGAGATGGTGAGCATTTTTTCATGTGTTTTTTGGCCATTTGAATTTCTTCTTTTGAGAAAGTTCTGTTTAGTTCAAGTGCCCATTTCTTTATTGGTTCATTGGTTTTGGGAGAATTTAGTTTTTTAAGTTCCCTATATATTCTGGTTATCAGTCCTTTGTCTGATGTGTAGCTGGCAAATATTTTCTCCCACTCTGTGGGTGTTCTCTTCAGTTTAGAGACCATTTCTTTTGATGAACAGAAGCTTTTTAGTTTTATGAAGTCCCATTTATCTGTGCTATCTCTTAGTTGCTGTGCTGCTGGGGTTTCGTTGAGAAAGTTCTTACCTATACCTACTAACTCAAGGGTATTTCCTACTCTTTCCTGTATCAACTTTAGAGTTTGTGGTCTGATATTAAGATCCTTGATCCATTTTGAGTTAATCTTGGTATAGGGTGATATACATGGATCTAGTTTCAGTTTTTTGCAGACTGCTAACCAGTTTTCCCAGCGGTTTTTGTTGAAGAGGCTGCTATTTCTCCATCATATATTTTTAGCTACTGACAGTGGAAGGAACAGGAGTAAAAATAGTAACATTAGAGAATTGAAGATGTTTTATTATTTTAATCACTATTTAGTAACTTCCCTAAATATGTAGGAGACATGGCAGGAAACATTATTTTAATTAATGAGATGTTCAAGACCCTCAGAGATGAAAACAACTTTCCATATTGTACAGTGGAAAAAATGAGAAGGGGGGATCCTATTGAATAAGAAGCCACCATACTGATAATTTTGCAACTCTAGAACAACACTGCCTGCCAATGTCAGAAACCCAAACACACTTTCAAGACACCACTCTTTATTTAGTAGGCTAAGAAGGTCAACTCTTGGGTGAAGTCTGAAGGTGACTGGCAGCTGGCAGCTCCTGCAACCACATAAGCAAACCGTGTTCTATGCTCCTGTATTGCTGATTTAGCTTCCCCAATTTGCCATCTTAAAATCCAGGGAAGAGTAAAGATAGGTAGTAGGCATATGAACTCTTGAAGCCTATAGAATAAAGGATTGAAGTCCTAACAAAACTGCCACGTTTTGTGTTTTGTATTATAAGCCAGATGATCTCTTTGAACTTCAGGATAATTTTGGAACTACTACTAGTTAATGTTAAATGCCCTGAGCAGTTTTCAAGCAAATGATATTGATACTCTGCAGTTGTATTCATTACAGATTTTTAAAGATTTTTAAATGGAAAGTGTGTAATCAAGTTCTTTTAAAATATAGCAAATATAACAAACAAAAGTTCATAACTGCCTTTGATCTAGTAGTGTAACAACTGCAAATATTTTAGAAAGTAACAAGGATTAATGGGAAATCATGCAAATGGCTGGGTGTGTAGCTCAGCCCTGTGAAAAAAAAACCCACAGGTAAGATAGACAGGCACAATCAAGTCTACTAGATCTACAAAGGCAGTATTTTTAACTATTGAGTGAATTATACATTCTTGGTCTTAGAATCAGTTCTATTTCTAATTTATTTATAAACACCAACACTGCAATTCCTATAGCACTTTTAGAAGAAAAAAAGTGAGTCTGTAAGCAATCACCTTTTTTTTCTGCCAATGTAAAAATTGTATTTTTCAAACACGCATCTAGAGTTTGTTTTTGTGTGAAGTATGAAGTACAGATCCAAGTTTATCTTTTGTCCTGAGGATAACTCTTTGCCATCAGCATTATATACTGAATAATCCACAATTTCTATTTTTTTCCTTGTATTGTTGTTCTGGGTGGGGATACATTGTGGCATTTACACAGGTTCTTACAATGTATTAAATATATCATACAGGAATTCATCTTCTCTTAACATTGCACTTTCTCCCAACCCCAATTCTGGGAGTAGTTTCAACAGCTATCATTATTGCATTTAAATACATGTGCATACTTTTTTTGCCTTCCTACCCACTTTCCCCATCACCTCTCCCCTACCACTGATAACAGCACTACATCCTGGACAGGACTTGTTCCACCATCCTGTTTCTGATTTTGTAGACTAGAACAAATGGTAGACACAATCTCATGGCTCTAGACAAAATAGATATTAAAGAAAAACAGAAGAATTCTTAGGAAAAAACTCAAAAGCTATGAAAGAAATACACAAGAACTCAGCAATTCCATCAAAAACCAAATCATGGTCATTGAAAAAAGAGAAGAGATGCAAGCCAAAGGAATCCATAATATATTTAACAAAATAATTGCAGAAAATTTCCCAAGTTTCAAGAAAGAAATGCCCATTCATGTACAGGAAGCCTCCAGGACACCAAAGAGACATGATAAAAACAGAACATCTTCTCAGCATATTTTCATTAAAACAACTAGCACAGAGAAAAAAGAAAGAATATTGAAAGCTGTAAGAGAGAAAAAAACCTAATATATAAAGGTAAACCAATCAAAATAATAGCAGATTTCTCAACTGAAAACTTAAAGGAAAGAAGGGCATGGAGTGAGGCATTTTGATCAATGAAAGAAAGCAATTTCAGTCCTAGGATACTCTGCCCAGCAAAAGTATCATTCAAAATTGTTGGCAGAATAAAAACCTTCCATGATAAACAGAAACTAAAACAATATAAGATAACAAACCACCACAACAGGAGATTCTGAAAGAAATCCTTCACATAGAAAATGAAAACAGAACATAACCATGAAAGGACAGGAAGGTTAGATCAAAAAGAATTAACCTAGAAGGTAACACCCACACACAGGAAATCAATGTGAGTCAATGCCCTGTATAGCTATCCTTATCTCAACCAGCAAAACCCTTGTTCCTTCCTATTATTGCTTATACTCTCTCTACAACAAAATTAGAAATAAGGGCAAAATAGTTTCTGCTGGGTATTGGCGGGGGAGAGGGAGGGGGCGGAGTGGGTGGTAAGGGAGGGGGTGGGGGCAGGGGGGAGAAATGAACCAAGCCTTGTATGCACATACGAATAATAAAAGAAAAAAGAAAAAAAAACTTGTGAGAACAGACAATTATGCAGAAAGTAGTATTGACTTGGCCACACACACTCAAATCCTTAAACAACAAAAACAACTAAATGGCAGGAATCAGCACATACCTCTCAATTGTGAGACTGATTGTTAATGGACTACACTCCCCCATAAAAGACACCATTTGGCAAATTGGATTAACAAGGAAGACCTGGAAATCTGTTGGTCACATGAAACCCACCTTATTGACAGAGACAAACACTGTTTTAGGGTGAAAGGTTGGAAGATTTACCAAAACCATGGCCTCTTTTTTTTTTTTCATTTTTCTTTTATTATTCATATGTGCATACAAGGCTTGGGTCATTTCTCCCCCCTGCCCCCACCCCTCCCCCACCACCCACTCTGCCCCCTCCCTCTCCCCCCCACCCCCTCAATACCCAGCAGAAACTATTTTGCCCTTATTTCCAATTTTGTTGTAGAGAGAGTATAAGCCATAATAGGAAGGAACAAGGTTTTTTTCTGGTTGAGATAAGGATAGCTATACAGGGCATTGACTCACATTGATTTCCTGTGCGTGGGTGTTACCTTCTAGGTTAATTCTTTTTGATCTAACCTTTTCTCTAGTACCTGTTCCCCTTTTCCTATTGGCCTCAGTTGCTTTAAGGTATCTGCTTTAGTTTCTCTGCGTTAAGGGCAACAAATGCTAGCTAGTTTTTTAGGTGTCTTACCTATCCTCACCCCTCCCTTGTGTGCCTCTTTAAACAGGTAAGAGTAGAAATATTTATATCACATCAAGTGCACTTCAAACCTAAATTAATCAGAAAAGACAAAGAAGATCATTTCATACTAATAAAAGGAGCAATACATAAGTGGAAATTACAATTACCAACTTAAATCAACCCAATGTCAGTACACCCAACTTCATTATATATATACACTTAAAATTACAGATGGACCCAAAAACATTGTTAGTGGGAGACTTTAATACTCCTCTGTCACCAATAGATAGTTCATCCAGCAACAAATGAACAGAGAAATCCTAGAACTGAATGACAGAATAAATCTAGTGGAACTGACAGATGCCTACACAGTATTCCATCAACAATGGCACAACATACATTATTTTCAACAGCCAATGAAACTTTCTTCAAAATAAACCATACCTTAGGGCACAAAGCAAGTCTCAACAAATGTAAGAAAATTAAAATAACTCCCTGTACAATGTCTGAGCACAATGCAATAAACTTGAACTCAATAACAAAAGAAGCAACAGAAAATACATAAACAATTGCTCAACCATCAGTGAGTCATAGAAGAAATAAGGGAGGAAATGAAAAAGTTCCTGAAATTTAATGAAAATGAAAGCACAACCTATCAGAACCTATGAGCCACAGCAAATGCAGTCTTAAGAGGAAAGTTTGTAGCCATGAATGTATATATTAAAAACACAAGCAGAAAGATCTCAAAAAAAAAAAAAAGACCCAAAACTGCATCTCAAACTCCTGGAAAACAAAAATAAGCTAAACCCAAAACAAGCAGAAGGAGAGAAATAATAAAAGTAAAGGACCAAATCAATGAAATAGAGACCAAAAAAATACCAAAAATCCAAGAAACAAAAAGCTGATTCTTTCCAATAATTAACAATATTGACAAAATCCTGGCGAATCTGAATAAAACGAGGGGGAAAAGATTTAAATTAATAAAATCATAAATGAAAAAGGGAAGATAACAGCAAACACCAAGAATTTTCAGGGAGTCATCAGAACTACTTTGAGAGCCTATATTCAAATAGATTGGAAAATGTAGAAGAAATGGACAATTGTCTAGATACATAGACCATCCAAAACTGAGAAACAGGGTATTAATCCCCTAAACAGATCTATAACATGCAATGAAATTGAAGCAGCAATAGAGTCTCTCATAAAAGAAAAGTCTAGAATTTGATGGATTCTCTGCTAAATTCCAGACCTTTAAAGAAGAACTAATACCAAAACTCCTTAAATTGGTTCACCAAATAGGAAGGGAAGGAACACAGCCTAACTCATTTTATGAAGCCAGTAGGTCACTCATCCCAAAACCAGGCAAGGACATCCAAAAAGGAGAAATACAGCCCATTCTCCTTAATGAACATAGATGAAATTCCTCAATCAAATAATGGCAAACCAAATACAACAGCCTATCAGGAAGATCCTATACCATGACCAAAATGGCTTGATCCCAGGGATGTAGGAATGATTCAACATATGCAAATTATTAAATGTAGTACAGCATATTAATAGAAACAAAGACAAAAACCACTTAATCATCTCAATATACAGAAAAAGCCTTTGAAAAAAATCAACACCATTTCATGATTAAAGCTCTGATGAAACTAGGACTAGAAGGAATGTACATCAATATAATAAAGTATATTTATGACAAACCTATAGCCAACTTTTACTTAATTAGGAAAAATGGAACCCATTCTCCCTAAAGTCAGGAATGAGACAAGTGTGCCCACCCTCTCCATTCCTCTTCAACATAGTTTTGGAATTCCTAACCAGAGCAATAAAACAGGAGGAAGAAATTAAAGGAATTCAAATAGGTAATGAAGAAGTCAAATTATCCCTAGTCAAAGATGACATGATCCTACACATAAAACAGGCAGAGAACTCCAC
Organism: Castor canadensis; assembly: GCF_047511655.1. Lineage (NCBI taxonomy): Eukaryota > Metazoa > Chordata > Mammalia > Rodentia > Castoridae > Castor > Castor canadensis. Next base: position 64,182,664 of record NC_133400.1, read on the forward strand.
CACACAAACCCCTAGACAACATAAACAGCCTCAGCAAAGTAGCAGGATACAAAATCAATTTAAAAATTCAGTAACCTTTCAATATACTAACAATGAACAGCTTCAGAAAGAATATAGGAAAATAATTCTATTGCAACAGCACCAAAAAATCAAATACCTATGAGTAAACCTAACACAGGATGTGAATGACTTCTAGAAGAAAACTACAGACCACTGAAGAAAGAAATCAAAGGAGACTATAGAAGATGAAAAGATCTCCCATGCTCACAGATTCATAGAATCAACATAGTAAAATTGGCTATACTACCAAAAGCAATCTACCTTCTCAATGCACATCCCATCAAAATTCCAATGACTATCTCAACCAGCAAAAACCCTTGTTCCTTCCTATTATTGCTTATACTCTCTCTACAACAAAATTAGAAATAAGGGCAAAATAGTTTCTGCTGGGTATTGGGTGGGGGAGAGGGAGGGGGCGGAGTGGGTGGTAAGGGAGGGGGTGGGGGCAGGGGGGAGAAATGAACCAAGCCTTGTATGCACATATGAATAATAAAAGAAAAATGAAAAAAAACAAAATTCCAATGACATTCATCATAGAGATTGAAAAATCAACCCCAAAGTTCATCTGGAAGCACAAAAGACTGCAAATAGCTAAGGCAATATTGAGCAAAAAGAGCAATGCTGGAAGTACCAGAATACCCACTTCAAACTATACTACAGAACTATGACAATAAAAACAGCACATAAAGATCAGTGGGAAAGAATAGAAGACCCAATGGGAATCCATGCAATTATGTCCACCCAATTTTTGCCAAAAACATATGATGGAGAAAACAGCCTCTTCAACAAATGTTGCTGGGAAAACTTGATATATGCCTAAGGAAAACTGAAACTAGGTCCATGCTTATCACCCTGTACAAGTATCAACTCAACGTGGATTAAAGACCTTAATATAAGACCTGAAACCTTGTAGCTAGTACAGAAAGAACAAAGAATACACTGGAAGCAATAGGCACAGGCAAGGACTTCCTCAGTAGAACTCTTGTGGCTCAGCAACTAAAAGAAGGTATCCAACAAATGGAATGGGACTACATGAAATTTAAAAACTTCTCCCTAACAAAAGAAATGTTCTCTAAATTGAAGAGGTCATTCACAGGATGGGAGAAAATTTTTGCCAGTTATCCATCTGACAAGCAGTTGGTAACCAGAGTAGAGAAGGAGCTGAAAAAACTAAACTTCCCAAAAATCAATTTTGAAGAAATGGGCAGATATCTGAACAGCATCTTTTCAAAGGAAGAAGTTCAAGTGGTTAACAAACACATGAAAAAAATGCTCACCATCCCTGGCTACAAAGGAAATGCAACTGAAATACATTAAAATTCCATCTTACTCCTCTTTGAATAGCTACCATTAAGAACACAAATGACAACAGATGTTGGTGAGGATGCAGGGGAAAAGGAAACTTCATACACTCCTGGTGAGAATGTAAGCTAGTACAGCCACTGTGGAAAACAGTATAGAGGCTCCTTACAAAGCTAAATATAGGGCTGGGATGTAGCTCGGTGATACAGCACTTGCCAAGCATGTGTGAGGCCTTGGGTTCGATCCCAGCACCAAAAAAGAAAAGACAAAATAAAAAAACCTCTCCCCAAAGCTAAATATAGACTTTTCAAAGGATTCATCAATACCACTCCAGGAGATATAGCCAAAGGAATGCAACTGAAGTTATTACACAAACACCTGCACATTCCATGTATATTGCATGTATATTCACAATATCCAAGGTATGGAAATTGCCAAGATGGTCCCACTACTGATGAACAGATTAAAAAATGTGATATTCATATATAATGGAATTTTACTCTGCCTTAAAGAAAATTGCAATTTTATCATTTGCGGATAAATGTATGGAACTGGAGAACATCATCTTATGTGAAGGTAGTCACACTTAGAAGGCCAAAATCCACATGTTCTTTCTCATATGTGGAATATAGACCTAATAAAAATGCACCAATATTGTGAAAAACTATTCACACTGAAAGGAAGGTCACACACAGGAAGTGTAGGGAAGCTAAGAACTTGAATGTAGTTTATATACTCTCTATACAAATGAGTATAGAAATATTAAACTGACTGAAACTACCATAAGAAAAGCATTAAGGTAGAATAAAGAAAATTGGAAGAGATAAACTAGTTGTGCTTGTAATACACATATACTTGGAAATATCACATGGAAACTTCCTGTGGAGCTACCTTTATATCAAACAGGCTAAAATGTCGTGTTTTTCATTTTATCTTTTCTATTTTTTATTCTGCAAAATTAGTGAACAGGATAGTGGGAGGGAGGAGATGATGGGAAAGGAGGAAAGAGGGAGAGTATGGTGCAGAAAATGTGTACACATGTATGTAAACATAAAAGTGATCCTATTGAAACTACTCCAGAATCAGGGAATGTGGGGCTGAAGGAGAATGGTAGAAGGAGTGAATTCATGTATGATATATTTGATACATTGTAATTGCCTGTGTAAATGACACAATGTACCCCCACCCTGCAAATAAGAAAAGAAAATAAAACTAAGGGTTTGTGCTGGCAGTGCGGCACAGTGGTAGAATACCTGACCAGCAATTGTAAGGACCTTTGTACAACCACTATTACCACCCAAACAAACAAAACCCCAGATTGTTGGACACAGATGTTTATATCTGGAGTCCTAGATGATCAAGAGGTAGAAATGGGAAGAACAGTAGCTTGAAGCCAGAACAGGCAAAAAGATCATGAGCCCCCCCCCAATTCAAAAAATTGACTGTGCATAGTGGCATTATCTCAGCAACCACAAAAGCATAAATATGGGGATCATGGACCAGGCTAGTTTGAGCAAAAAGTGAGTCCCAATTCCAAAAATAACTAAATCAAAACGGGCTGGGGGCATAACTGAAGTAGTAGGGTGTCTTCTTAGGAAGCACAAGGCACTAAGTTCAATTCTCGGTACCACCAAAAGCAAAAGAAATAAACCTGAGGGTTTAGGTCATGGGATAACTTAATGATAATTTCCAGAGTGTTGGTTATTCTTTCTACATGTAAGATTTACATTAGAGGTTAAATGCTGGTGGAGTGGTTGAAGTGACAGAATGCATGCCTAGCCAGCATGTGGCCCTGAGTTCAAATCCTAGTACTGCCAAAAACAAACCTCAAAAAGTAGAGGTTAAGATGACGCTGAGACTATAGAATAAGTCTATAGAATTAAGTGGCTGGCGTTATGGAGAGAAAACGGTTTTACAACTAGGGACCAGAACAGGCCAAACAGCATGTCTCTAAATAGAACTGAATGCTGGAACTCAGTATTTTAATATGAAAATTTTCATTGCTACAAAGAAAGGATCTTAGCTCATGCTTTTTGGAAGTAAGCTACCTTAGGTATGAAGCTGAACTAAAATGGAAACAAAACCTTGAAAAATGTACACACTTTATGTCATATCTCTACACTACAATATCTTCTCAAATAAGCATCATCCTGCACACCATTGCTGAAAGAATATCTCACAATAAGTACTGGAAGCATTATTGACACACATGGGGAAAACAGACCTTTAGAAGCAGTATTCTTTAGAGGCCTTAACAAAGTTCTTATCTTCCTGCAGGCATTTGGAATCTTGTATCCCATATTGGCACTAAAGAAGTGCTCAGATAGAATGATGTAGGCCTCTCTAAAAGCTTCTCACTGTAGATTTCCTGCCCTATACCAGCTCAATCCTCATATAAATCATTAGCAACTCAGCCTTACTTAATTTTATCAAAGCCACAAAAGAAGTTAATAAGTACTAACAAGAGAAGTTACATATTTAGGTGTCTATTCCCATTACAATTTCCCCACTGTCAATTTTTCTACTTGATTTCCATGAAAAGAAGGAGTGTCTTTGTCACCTGACGACCTCCTACTGAAATTGGGTGATGTTAGTGGATTCTTCCGATGTATGCCATGTACCTATCTTTACCTGTCATCCTGGTGGGTCTTAAAGGCTCCTATAGTGTTTTTTATAGATAGAGTATGCGGCAAATTGCTAAGTGAAAAAGTAGGTACACTGACTCTGTAATCAATATGGTGGTCACACCAAAATGGAAGACACTTCATAGAACAGATTTTATGCCACTAAGAATCCAGGAAAGAAAACTAGAAAATCAGTCTGTCAATTCTGCCCCTAAGCAAGTGAAGCACAGAGGGTTCTTGTAACCAAGAACTATGTTCTTTAATCTTTTCTATATTAGTTTCTACATGATAGGCAGAGCATATTAACAATAGCACATATACGCCCTTGCTCAGCTAGCACATAGTTCAGAGACATTTTGATTATCCAAAACAACTTTTGCCAGGCAAATCCAGGGAGCAGGTACTAAAGAAGTCAGTATTTGAGCAATATGGACCAGCAAATTATCCTTCCATCCTGCAGAGGAGATACAAAGACAAAAGCAACTCAGCAGACTCATAAGGACATTTTTTGTGCATTTCTTCTGAACAGAATACTTACATCTTCCCGTGGCATTCCAACTGGGAGGCATTCTAGTTGTAGTACAGTTGCCTCTGCTGGGCATTTCTACACTCTTTTGTGATGTACCCATATCTTAACTCCAGCTAACTTCAAAGAGGTGTGAGGTATTAGAGGCACATCATAAGACCTTTTCCACTTTTCTTCTACTGGTTGTTCAGGGACCTTGCTCTTTCCAAGTTTTCAGAAGTATTTGATCTACCATCCTAAAAGGACGAAATGATGTCTCTAGTTGGGGTGATGACCTACAAAGAAGCAAATATTTGTACAGTAGTTAGTATTTAACTTATTTGATATACATATTGTTTTAATTTAGTCCCTTCTTTTAAGCTTACATTTTCACATCTTAATTGAGGAGCCAAAAAGTGTCCCTCATATACTATTTCATAGGGACTCAACCTAACCTTACTTCTAGGAGTCACCCATGCACAGAAATAACACAAAAAATCCACATGAATCTCATCTCCAGTCCTAAGTGAGTTTATTTCTTTTCTTTTTTTCTTACATTATCATTGTACTGGGGTTACATTGTGACATTTACAAAATTTCTTTCAATTTATTAGAGTTGAATGTACCCCCTCCATCCCCCTTCATGAAACTGTTTCAACAGGTGTCATTTTTTTCCATTTTCATATATGAGTATACAATATTTCCACTACATTCAGCCTCCTTCACCCTTTGCATATATTCTCCCCCTCCCACCGATACCAACCGCTAGACAGGATCTATTTTACCTTCCTGTTCTCTATTTTTGAAAAGGTTTTTTTGTCTAGGGTAGCTATACATTGGTTTCCTTTTGCCATTTTTCATATATATAGGTAATATAACTCGAATTGGTTTATACCTTCTATTTATGTCCTTTCTACCCTAGTCCCCTTCTTATGATGATTACAACTGGCTTAAAAATTCTATATTTATTCTTGTGTAGAAAATACATCACTCATATTCACCATCTTAACTTCCTTCTTTTATTCTCCCACTCCCATTTGTGATTTCCCTTTAGTGTATCCTGTTTTCCATAATAATGCTTGTATTTGTATTGTGTTTATTTCCCACATGTAAATGAACACATATGGCCTTTGTCTTTCTGAGCCTGGCTTACTTCCCTAAACATGATATCCTTCATTTGAATCCATTTGCCTTCAAACCATGTGATTTCATCCTTCCTTATGGCTGAATAAAACTCAATTTTATCACATTTTCTAAATCTACTCATCAGTTGTAGGTCATCTGGGTTATTTCCAATTCTTGGCTATTGTGAACAGTGCTTCAATAAACATCAGTGTACATATATCTGTTCTGTATCTTGACTTACATTCCTTTGGGTATATTCCTAGGAGTGGTATTGCTGGATCATAAGGCAGTGGCAGTTCTATTTTTAGTTTCTTGACATACCTTGCTACCATCCTTTTTAGTATGTAATTTATCTTTTCAGTTTTTCCATTAGATTGAGGTCTCTGCTATGCATGTAGCTTGCATTACACGGTACCTTCCACTATACAGAAATAAACTTTATTTAGTTGCTGGGTAATTTCTTCCAAGAAGGAAGGTCCACTGTCACTCCTAATTGAAGATAAGAGGCCATGTCTTAGAATAATCTCTTTTAGCAAAATCTTTGTTATCTCTGATGATTTTACAATTCAGGTGGTATGGAAAAAGTGTCTAGTAGCACAAAAAGCTATTTAAAGTTTCCAGTAGTCCTTGGCATCTGAGTGACATCCACTTGGCAGGCCTCAAATGGATGCTCTCCTGTGTATTGGATTCCCTACTCTAAACACTTTCGCTCTGTCTTAGTGTTATTCGTAGCAGATAAGGGAATATTTTTGAGTGACCTATTGTATCAATCTTTGTAACTAGAGGCCCCACAAATAAGTTCAGATAAATCTTACCAATGAATCATGACTATAACATCTGCCTTCATGAAGATCATTTACTAATGGCTAGAAATATAAATGCATGAGATTTTTGTTTCCATTCTGAAGTGCTGTCCCATTTGATCATCTGAATCTCTGACCCTCAAAGTCATTGGACCCTCTGATGGCCATATGTTCTTTGGTTTCTTTTAGAGCTTTAGACGTTTTTTTCCCAATCTCCTTCCTCTTTGTAATAGACACATGGATTTTCCCCCAACATGGGTCAGTCCTTGCCATCCTTTTATTCTGTTGGGGACTACCGTTCTTTGGGGCTACCTAAAAGTCATGACTTGGTTTCAATTTCTGTTCCTCCTTAGCACTATAAACCTTGCAAGCAATGTCAAAAAGTTGTGGATTCATTCCAATTGTTCCTCTACCTGTTGTAATTTCCTTCTAATGTCTTAAGCACTTTACCCAACTGAAGTTGTATTACCCATATGCAGATTCTCAGGGAAATCTGGGTCAGAAACTGTATCTTCTGTCAACCTGATTAACTGATAGTAAAAAAATTTAGAGGGTGTCATTTGTTGCAACTGTTTTTTTGGATCTTATTTAGGCTCTTCTGCTTGGGTTCTCCTCCGTGGAGTCCTATATGGATCCACCTCAGGTAATTATTTATCTTGGCATTTTCTGAAACTATTGGGCTCACAAATTGGTTCCACCCTCAGAATATGAGGACTTGGATAAGATACTCATTATAGAAGTCTTTGTGCCTCATCTTTTGCCTTCTCCATCACAAGTCAGCACTCATTGTTCAAGAGCTAGATTTCAGCTAAGCTTCTTAGCTTTGTTCCTGTATGAAAATAGACAAAAAATTCAGACATTTTCTGAGGATGTCCCCTATAGGCAGGATTAGAATTTTTCCAATTTAAGAAGTCTGAGCAAAAAGGAGAAGTCCAGCACCATTCTTCCAGGTACCAAGTGGTTAAAATCTCAAAGCTGACTTCTTCCCACCCATTCTGGTCGATAGCTCAAGAGATTTTATTCTCATTTTGTCTCTAAAGCCATCCTCACTTTCCTTTCCCAGGAAGCTAAGCTGCCATTTTGTTCCTGCCATCTCTCACTTCACTTCAATCTAATCCTTCTCTGTTGCCTCATATGGACACTCATTTCTTCCAAACTTTCAATCCTTGGTCAGGATCAAGTCTGATTCATTCCATAGATGCAGGGGATATTCAACATATGCAAATCTATAAATGTAATATGGCACATTAATACAAGCAAAGACAAAAATCACTGGATCATCTCAATAGATGCAGAAAAAGCCTTCAACAAGATCCAACAAGACTTAAAAGCTCTAAGAAAACTAGGAACAGAAGGAATGTACCTCAACATTGTAAAGACTACATATGACAAACCTACAACCAACATCAAACTTAATGGTGAAAAAGAGAAACCATTTCCCCTAAAATCAGGAATGAGACAAGAGTGCCCACTATCCCTGCTCCTATTCAACATAGTCCTGGAATTTCTAGCCTGAGCAATTGGAAAGAAGAAGAAATAAAAGGAATACAAATAGGTAAAGAAAGTGTCAAAATAACCCTATTTTCAGATGATATGATCCTAAACCTTAAAAGACCAAAAAACTCTACCCAAAAATTCCTGGACACCATAAACCGATATAGCAAGGTGGCAGGATATAAAATCAACTCACAAAAATCATGAGCTTTTCTATACACCAACAACAAACAAACAGAGAAGGAATACATGGAAACAATTCTATTCACAATAACCTCAAAAAAAATCAAATTCCTAGGAGTAAACTTAACAAAAGAATTAACCTAGAAGGTAACACCCACGCACAGGAAATCAATGTGAGTCAATGCCCTGTATAGCTATCCTTATCTCAACCAGCAAAAATCCTTGTTCCTTCCTATTATTGCTTATACTCTCTCTACAACAAAATTAGAAATAAGGGCAAAATAGTTTCTGCTGGGTATTGAGGGGGTGGGGGAGAGAGGGAGGGGGCAGAGTGGGTGGTAAGGGAGGGGGTGGTGGTAGGGGGGAGAAATGAACCAAGCCTTGTATGCACATATGAATAATAAAAGAAAAAAAAAGTCTGGGAAATGGAGCAGAAATAAAGTCACTCACATTTTCAATAGCCAAAAAAAAAAAAGAAGAAGAAATTCAAATGGCCAAAAAAACATGAAAAAATGCTATCTCTAACCATAAAGTAAATGCAAATCAAAACCACACAAAGATTACACATCATCCCTATTAGAATAGCCATAATCAAAAACACCACCAACAACAGATGTTGGTGAGGATGTGGGAAAATCGGAACTATAATACACTGCTGGTGAGAATGCAAGCTATTGCAACAACTCTGGAAAAATATTTGCAGGCTTCTTAAAAATCTAAACATGAATCTTATATGATGCAGCATTCCCACTCCTGGGGATATACTGAAAGGAACACAGGTTACTCCAAAGACACCAACACATCCTTGTTTATTGCAGAGCTATTTACAATAGCCAAGTTATGGAAACAATAAAGATGTCCCACTATTCATGAATGGATCAAGAAAATTGTGGTATTTATACACAATGGAATTTTACTCAGCTATGAAGAAGAATGAAATCATATCATTTGCAAGTAAGTGGATGGAACTGGAGAACATCATTCTGAGCAAGGTGAGCCAGGCTCAGAAGACCAAAACTTGTATGTTCTCACTTTAGATCTAGGACAAATATAGCAATGTTTTTGGACTTGGGTCATGTGACAAGGGGAGAGCACATATGGGAGGTATGTGGATAGGTAGAAAACCCAAAACATGAAAGTGTTTGATGTCCCCATTCCAGAGGAACTAATACAGAAACCTTAAAGCAACAGAGGTCAACATGAGAAGGGGATCAGGAACCAGTGTAAAGATCAGTGAGAGATAAATCAACTTGGTTTGGAACACATTTGTACATGGAAGCAATGCTAGAAATCTCTCTGTATAGCCATGCTTAACGCAACTAGAAAAAGTGCTGTCTTTCTTACTATGCTTATTTCTTCTCTTCAACAAAATTAGAGGTAAGGGAAAAATAGATTCTGCCTAGAAGCCAAGGGGGATGAGGGGGAAGAAGGTGGGCTGGGGGCAGGGGGGAGAAATGACCCAAACAATGTATGCATATGTGAATAAATGAACACAAAAATTAGTAATTTTTTCAGTTTTCTTTCTTTCTTCCTTCCTTTCTTTCTTTCTGGCAGTATCAGGGATTGAACTCAGGGCTTCATGCATGCTAGACAGGCACTCTACTACTTGAGCCACACCTTTGAGTCCTAGTTATTTTTGAGATATGGTATCACTTTTTCCTTGGGCTGGCCAAGACTCTGATCCTCCTATTTTGTGCTTTCCACCATATCTGCGATGGTAAGCATGTGTCACCACACCCAACAATTGGTTGAGATGGGGTCTAGTGAACTTTTTGTTGACCTAGGCTGCCTCAAATAATGACTATCCTGATCTCAAACTCCCAAGTAGCTAGCATTACAGGTTTGAGTCACAGCCCAGCTAGTAGTACTTGTTTCTAATGAACAAGAACAACCAAAAGCATATATTGAAAGTTCTGTTTCTCTCAGTTTCTGGTCTTTGCTCAGAAGACAAAGTTCTAGCAAGGGAATTGGTTCTATAGCACAACATTGATAATAGGGAGAGTTTTTTTGGGAGGATACTGGGGATTGAATTTGAGACCTCATGCTTACTAGGCAGGCATTCTACCAAATGAGACACTCCTCCAGCACATTTTGATTTGGATATTTTAGATATAGGGTCTTGTGCACTATATACCTAAGATGGCCTTGACCCACAATCCTCCTGATTTCTGCTTCAAGAATAACTAGGATTATAGACCTGAGCCACTGGCTCCCAGAACTAGGGAGATCTTAGTGGGAGAAATTGAAAGAGCCCAAGTCTTTGATTGGAATGGAAAAAAATAACACAAGTTTCAGAGCTTGGAGAATGCCTACGAAAGGCAGCCCTCTTAGGGGACCTTATAGGCTTCTCTGTGATTCAAAATGCATAGGAACAATGACAACATGATCCTATATGTCTTGAGGCCCCACAACATCTCATGTGGACAGCCAAATTCAGTTATCTTTGTCTTAAACAAGTTAAACAAAATGGTTCTTAAACTGCTGTTATAAGGTTAATGTGATATCCAAGGTTAATAAATATGGTATTCAAGAGGTAACTATTAAGTATTTAAGATTAAAGTAAAAATTACTTTTAAAGGGAACTATATAAAACTGCTTAAATATGTGTACACAAGTGATGTTAATGTGTTCCAGTCTATTAAAGTTATAATTCAGGTTCTACTAAAGCATGTGATTAAATTAACAAATGTGGTTTTATAAACAGTTATTTTAAAAAATAAGATTACCTTCTTCAGGTTTTCATTAAATTATAAGATGAAAAATTCTTTATTTAATTTAAAAAGATAGTTTTACTTAAAATCTTAAACATTTAATAAAAATTAAGATTTTGACAAAGGTATTGGGTATATTTTTGAAAAAAGTTTAAAGGTGAAAGTAAATAACAATTAAATATGATTTTATAGAATGAAGTTTGTCCTAAAGGCTTCTTCTAAAATAAAAAAAATCTTGATGTCAACAGGGAACAAAATATATGATGCAATTAATATGGTGATAGTTTAAAAGGTTATCTAAATGATTTCCTGAAAACCAAAATTTAGAAAACTAACAAAGCTAACATCTAATTTTATCTGAAGTGTTCTGTTCTTAATAACTGCTAAAAACTGGTTTTAAAAAGGTTTTGGGTTTTTTGAGATAATAATTGTGTCTTGTTAACTTTATTTGGGTTTTGACTATTTAAAAAACTGAGTTCTAAATAAATCAGCTTATTTAACTATCTGTCTTTTCAGTGATTTTAATACATTTAACACCCTAAAAATGTGTAGCCTGTATGTCTAAATTTCATTTAAATGCTATACAAAAGTTTATAGGGTTAAAGTTAAAAGTTTAATACAAAGTGACCAACACTCAATAAAAAACAAACCTACATGGGGTCACTAGCACTGTCTCCCTAATTTTGTAAGGAGTCTAAAAGCTTTGCTAAATCTTACTCTAAAGGTAAAAATTTCAATTAACAAATATGACTTCTGTGTAGCTGTGATACTAATTGTTACTATCTTTAAATGTTACATGTACTTAAGTTATCTAAGGATTAATTTTCTAAAATTAAAAACATTGCTATTTAATTAAAGATTTAACATTGGTCATTCATAATATATATATATATATATATATATATATATATATATATATATATATAAAATAAAAAACATATTATAATTTTATATTCATTTACTCCAAAGGCAAAATAAAAAGGTGTACTTCTTCTATTAGTAATGTTTATAAATATTAAATATGAGTTTTAAATATATACTTAAGATAAGGAGAACTTAATGGTACTAATTAATCATTGGTTTTGTTTTGTATTTTCCTTACAAACCTTTAACTGTTCTCAGCTGATAAAATCAGGCTTACAGAGAAGAGGTTAAAAATGGGTTTTTACATATAGTTATTTTAATAGACAGTTTAATTAGAAATTTTATTCTTAACAATTTATTATTTTGTTTTAAAATAAAACTTTGCTCACTATAGCTCAGTGTAATATCAGATTCTGAATTTGTTTAAAGTTGTTTCCAAATTGTAGATCTTTATTTTATTTATTTTTTTTTTTGTAAAATCTCTCTGAGCACTTTTTTTTTTAATTTTTTTTTTCCTTTTTCTTTTATTATTCATATGTGCATACAAGGCTTGGGTCATTTCTCCCCCCTACCCCCACCCCCTCCCTTACCACCCACTCTGCCCCCTCCCTCTCTCCCCCACCCCCTCAATACCCAGCAGAAACTATTTTGCCCTTATCTCTAATTTTGTTGTAGAGAGAGTATAAGCAATAATAGGAAGGAACAAGGGGTTTTGCTGGTTGAGATAAGGATAGTTATACAGGGAGTTGACTCCCATTGATTTCCTGTGCGTGGGTGTTACCTTCTAGGTTAATTCTTTTTGATCTAACCTTTTCTCTAGTACCTGGTCCCCTTTTGCTATTGGCCTCAGTTGCTTTAAGGTATCTGCTTTAGTTTCTCTGCATTAAGGGCAACAAATGCTAGCTAGTTTTTTAGGTGTCTTACCTATCCTCACACCTCCCTTGTGTTCTCTCGCTTTTATCATGTGCTCAAAGTCCAATCCCCTTGTTGTGTTTCCCCTTGATCTAATGTCCACATATGAGGGAGAACGTACGATTTTTGGTCTTTTCGGACAGGCTAGCCTCACTCAGAATGATGTTCTCCAATTCCATCCATTTACCAGCGAATGATAACATTTTGTTCTTCTTCATGGCTGCATAAAATTAAATTGTGTATAGATACCACATTTTCTTAATCCATTCATCAGTGGTGGGGCATCTTGGCTGTTTCCATAACTTGGCTATTGTGAATAGAGCCGCAATAAACATGGGTGTGCAGGTGCCTCTGGAGTAACCTGTGTCAGAGTCTTTTGGGTATATCCCCAAGAGCGGTATTGCTGGATCAAATGGTAGATCAATGTCTAGCTTTTTAAGTAGCCTCCAAATATTTTCCCAGAGTGGTTGTACTAGTCTACATTCCCACCAACAGTGTAAGAGGGTTCCTTTTTCCCCACATCCTCGCCAACACCTGTTGTTGGTGGTGTTGCTGATGATGGTTATTCTAACAGGGGTGAGGTGGAATCTTAGTGTGGTTTTAATTTGCATTTCCTTTATTGCTAGAGATGGTGAGCATTTTTTCATGTGTTTTTTGGCCATTTGAATTTCTTCTTTTGAGAAAGTTCTGTTTAGTTCAAGTGCCCATTTCTTTATTGGTTCATTAGTTTTGGGAGAATTTAGTTTTTTAAGTTCCCTGTATATTCTGGTTATCAGTCCTTTGTCTGATGTATACTTGGCAAATATTTTCTCCCACTCTGTGGGTGTTCTCTTCAGTTTAGAGACCATTTCTTTTGATGAACAGAAGCTTTTTAGTTTTATGAGGTCCCATTTATCTATGCTATCTCTTAGCTGCTGTGCTGCTGGGGTTTCATTGAGAAAGTTCTTACCTATACCTACTAACTCCAGAGTATTTCCTACTATTTCTTGTATCAACTTAAGAGTTTGGGTTTTTTCTTTCCTCATTTTAGTCAGGTTTGCCAGGGGTCTATCGATCTTGTTTATTTTTTCAAAGAACCAACTTTTTGTTTCATTAATTCTTTGTATGGTTTTTTTGGTTTCTATTTCGTTGATTTCAGCTCTTATTTTTATTATTTCTCTCCTTCTATTTGTTTTGGGATTTGCTTGTTCTTGTTTTTCTAGGAGTTTGAGATGTATCATTAGGTCATTGATTTGGGATCTTTCAATCTTTTTAATATATGCACTCATGGCTATAAACTTTCCTCTCAAGACTGCCTTAGCTGTGTCCCATAGGTTCCGGTAGGTTGTGTTTTCATTTTCATTGACTTCTAGGAACTTTTTAATTTCCTCTTTTATTGCATCGATGATCCATTCTTCATTAAGTAATGAGTTATTTAGTTTCCAGCTGTTTGCATGTTTTTTGTCTTTACTTTTGTTGTTGAGTTCTACTTTTACTGCATTGTGGTCAGATAGTATGCACGGTATTATTTCTATTTTCTTATATTTGCTGAGGCTTGCTTTGTGCCCTAGGATATGATCTATTTTGGAGAAGGTTCCATGGGCTGCTGAGAAGAATGTATATTGTGTAGAGGTTGGATGAAATGTTCTGTAGACATCTACTAGGTCCACTTGATCTATTGCATATTTTAGATCTTGGATTTCTTTATTGAGTTTTTGTTTGGATGACCTATCTATTGATGATAATGGAGTGTTAAAGTCTCCCACAACCACTGTGTTGGCGTTTATATATGCTTTTAGGTCTTTCAGGGTATGTTTGATGAAATTGGGTTCGTTGACATTGGGTGCGTACAGATTGATGATTATTATTTCCTTTTGGTCTATTTCCCCTTTTATTAGTATGGAATGTCCTTCTTTATCTCGTTTGATCAATGTAGGTTTGAAGTCTACTTTGTCAGAGATAAGTATTGCTACTCCTGCTTGTTTTCGGGGGCCATTGGCTTGGTAAATCTTCTTCCAGCCTTTCATCCTAAGCATATGCTTATTTCTGTTGGTGAGATGAGTCTCCTGTAAGAAACAAATTGTTGGATCTTCTTTTTTAATCCATTTTGTCAAACGGTGTCTTTTGATGGGTGAATTAAGTCCATTAACATTAAGTGTTAGTACTGATAGGTATGTGGTGATTCCTGCCATTTAGTTATCTTAGTTGTTTGAAGGTTTGATTGTGTGTACCTAACTTGATGTTACTCTCTACTGTCTTGCTTTTTCTTATCCTGTGGTTTGGTGCTGCCTGCCTTTTCATGGTTAAGTTGGGTGTCACTTTCTGTGTGCAGGACCCTTGCAGAATCTTTTGTAGTTATGGCTTTGTGGTCACATATTGTTTTAGTTTCTGCTTATCATGGAAGATTTTTATTGCTCCATCTATTTTGAATGATAGCTTTGCTGGGTAGAGTATCCTGGGGTTGAAATTATTTTCATTCAGTGCCCGGAAGATCTCACCCCACGCTCTTCTTGCTTTTAATGTTTCTGTTGAGAAGTCTGCTGTTATTTTGATGGGTTTACCTTTGTATGTTACTTGTTTTTTCTCTCTTACAGCCTTCAATATTCTTTCCTTAGTTTCTGAACGTGTTGTTTTAATGATGATATGTCGGGAGGTAGTTCTATTTTTATCTGGTCTGTTTGGTGTCCTGGAGGCCTCTTGCATCTGTATGGGAATATCTTTCTCTAGCTTTGGGAATTTTTCCATTATTATTTTGTTGAATATATTACGCATTCCCTTTGCTTGTACCTCTTCTCCTTATTCGATGCCCATGATTCTCAAGTTTGGTCTCTTGATGGAGTCAGTGAGTTCTTGCATTTTCTTTTCACAGGTCTTGAGTTGTTTAATTAATAGTTCTTCGGTTTTTCCTTTAATTACCATTTCATCTTCAAGTTCTGAGATTCTGTCTTCTGTTTGTTCTATTCTGCTGGATTGGCCTTCCATTTTGTTTTGCAGTTCTATTTCATTCTTTTTTCTGAGGTTTTCCATATCCTGGCAGTTTTCCTCTTTAATGTCTATTTTTGTCCTGAGTTCATTTATCCATTTATTCATTGTGTTCTCTCTTTCACTTTGGTGTTTATACAGTGCTTTTTTGGTTTCCTTTATTTCTTCTTTTGCTTTTTCAAATTCTCTATTTTTGTTGTCTTGGAATTTCTTGAGTGTCTCCTGTACATTTTGGTTGACCCTATCCAGTATCATCTCTATAAAATTCTCATTGAGTACTTGTAGTATGTCTTCTTTTAAATTATTCTTGGGGGCTTCATTGGGTCCTTTGGCATAGTTTATCTTCATTTTGTTGGAGTCTGGATCTGAGTTTCTGTTTTCTTCATTCCCCTCTGGTTCCTGTACTAATTTTTTGCTCTGGGGAAACTGGTTTCCCTATTTTTTCTGTCTTCCCGTCATTGTCTTTGGTGTTGTTACTGTCCCTGTACTGTGTGCAATTAAGTATTTTCTAGCTTGTAATAATAACAATGGTAATATTTAGAATGGAAGGGTGAGCTGAGATGGAAAGCAAGAAGTTAAAGAAAAGGGGAAAACAAATATACAGACAAGAGGGAGAAAGCAGAACAAGGTATCAGACAAGAAAGTTTCAAAGGTATAAACAGGGAGTGTTAGTGTACTAATCGACAGTAAGCTGAACAGACATTAGAGAGACAGAGAGAGGATTGAAAATCAAAGATAAAAAAATAAAAAATAAGTAAATGAAAGTAATATCTATATATAAAAATGAATTAAAATAAAATGGAAAATAGAAAATTAAAAAAAAAAAAAAAAACTTCCAAGTTCATATGCAATGCAGTTTCAGTTGTAATAATTTGGGTGTCCGTCTCAATCTCCAGTCCTGCAGTTGGTGTCTCAGATGTTGTTCTGTAGTTGTCTCATCAAAGGGGATGCATAAAGTAGAACAAAACTACACACTCACACACACACACACACAAAAAAAATCCCCACCAAGTGTCCCAAGTTCAAATGCAATACAGTTTCAGTAAGTTTTTCGGCTTGCAGGTGTAATTCAGTTGTTCTCTCATCAAAGGTAGGGAGAAAAAGAAAAAAAAGCATCTGGAGACAGTTCTGAGAGTGGTATCTGCAACTGTGGCTTGCCTGCCTGCTGCTCTCAGCCTGTACCTGGCGGCATTATTTATGCAGATCTCTGGGGTGAGCTAGCACTCACCTGGTCCCACAGGCTTTGTTTGTTCAGAGTTCTCCTGTGCGGGAGCCTCTGCTACAGGCTTTCCCCTTTCCAAGCACTGGGAAAGGTGACACTGCCCCCGCGTTGTCAGGCCTGCGTGTTTATTTACAGTTCATGTGGGAGGTGGGTCTTCCCCCCTCTCCTGTGCAGTTTTCCTCCCACTGCCACTTTCACAAGCTTTCCTGCTCCTGATTACTGGGCGGTGCTGCTGCTCCTGCCGGCCGCCATGTTTGTTTACAGTTCACGTGGGAAATGGGTCTTCCCTCCTCTCCTGTAGAGTTTTTCTCCTTCTGCCACTCTCACAAGCTTCCCTGCTCCTGGTTGCTGGCTGCGCGCCCTTCTCCCACCAGAGGCTCTCCGGCCTGCCCGGCTTGTTTATTTACAGTCCTGAGAAGGATTCCCTTCCCCCAATCTTCAGCGCTCAGGGCGCCCCACCCTCTTTCCAGCATGTCTTAGTTGTTCTTATTGCTTATTACTCAGTTTCTCTTTTTTTTTTCCCCGGGTGGAGGTCAGTCTGTCCAGGGGGCTATGCTGCTCTGGCCCAGGCTTGTCTGTGGGAGAACCGCGGTACCACGAAGCTCACCTGGTCCGCATCTTCCCAGTGGGTGCCGGCCACTGGCGGCCCCGGGGGCCCTCCTTGTTTCTCTGTTTAATGTGAGGTGGAGATTCTCTGCACTGGCTTGGAAGGATCATGGGATCTTGAAGCACAGGGCAGGGAACTGTGGACTCAGAGTTGAGTCCCTGTGTTTGTCTCCAGCTTTACCCTAGAGCCCTAAGCTCAGATCAGGAAGTAAAAACCAACCCAAATTGTAGATCTTTAAATGGCTAGGTTCTATGGCATTTGAATTCTTTACTTTATAGGTGATAAGAAAGTCCCTTTATGAGGCAACCCAAGATATAATTGTAAACACCTAAAGTAAACAATAACAAAACATTTTAAATCCCACCTTACCTTGCATAAATTTATCTGGTCTTTTCATGAGTTTGGACACCTGAGAGATATCTCAGGGGAAGGTATCTTTTATTCCTTTAACAGATTGCTATTTTAATTCTTTATGTTGTATGTAATTTGTCTTTGGGCCTCACTTAAAGAACCCATTAAAATGGTCTCATTTAAAGAGACCATGTGATCACAAAGAATACTTCCACCATGATGAAGCTGCCACGTGTCCAGTGTCATCTTGCCATACCCTAGGAAAAAAAAACTCATGGGTGATTCTACCTTGCCATCCTCTAAAAAAATTATAACTAACTTTTTGTTAAAATTCTCTAAATATATACATCTTTTTTACATGTTGTTTTTGATACATGATCTGTTAAGGAGTGGGCTGAAAATAGAGTATTTATGTTAAAGATCTGTTATAAACTACTTAGGAATCTAGCTGAATAATCACCTAAAATGGTTTAAGAGTGCACTCAAAATAAATGTGATTGTTTTGTGTGTCATTGAGTGTGTTTTCTATATGTCTTTATCTCCTACTAATTGTGGCCACTTAATTTTTACTTTTTAAAACTCATTATGAATGCTTATATTCTTTGGCATGCCTAGGTCATAATATCTGTGTGTGTTTAGATGTCTTTACGATGATTCTTATTATAGCGTTAATGTAAAGAAATAAGAGGCTTCTGTTCTCTTCCCTCCCCCACCTCTTCTACTGCTACTTTTAGTAAAAACCAGTTTTTCAAAGGTTATGTCAATATGGTCTAACTAAATTACAAACATTACTTTATAAACAGTAACCTTAATCTGTTTCATTTTGTTGTAAGTGTAATTTACACTCAATTCTTTTATAATTAGATCCATGAACAAAATTGTCTTTAAGTTACTGTTGTATGGACAAACAATTTAAAATTGCCTTCTTCTTGGGTCTATATAGTTAAAAATATAAGGCTAATTTAAAAAAATGTATTTAAATTTAAAAAATACAAGTTACAAAGTTAACAAATAAAATGGTTATAATTATTGAGTTTATTTTTGGGGAAAAGTTAAAGAAAAAGAAGAGTGCTTTTAAATTTAAAAAGATTTTCTATAAAAGGGTTTCTAAATATCATTCCAAATATAAAAATAGGGGTAAGGACAAACTATCAAAAAGTTCAAAATGTTTTATAAAGGTCCTAAGTAAGTCTTAAAAGTATACATAAAAGTATGTTGTAAGTTAACTATAACATAAAAGTTACCTAAAAGATTTTCCAGGGTTATGTTAAATGACAACCTGATCTACTAGGTCCATAGAAAAACAAGACTATCTTTCTACTGTTCTGATCTAAGTAACATCTGCAAAAAACTGTAGTAAAGAAAGATTTTTGGAAAAACCAAGATTGTGACTAGGGCACAGATGCAGACAGAATGAGCTCTGTGACTCCAAAACCTCACTGAGACACTGGAGACACACTTGGTGTAAATAAAGCACCTAGGAGAATCAAAACTTCAACACCCTGAACCCCTAGCCTGTGGAAAGCTTCTCCATGCTAATTTAAACTGAAAAAAACAGGAGGGCTGCCATGTTGCCAGATACGGCCTTCAAATCTGTTTGGAAGACACCAACATGTGAGTACCAAGCATCACTCAATGTTCCTCAAGCCACCCTGGGATAAACCAGTATATGGGTGAATATCTTCCCAGCCTTTTATCTCTTAATTTATTTACAAATGCATTCATACAGACAAATATGAGTTTTATGTATGTGTTTGTGGGGTATACATAGATGTGTTTGTATGTGTGGTATCATGCTATATGTATTGTTCTATAACTTGCTTATAAAAATTAATGTCTTCAAGATATTTTTCCACTTCAGAACCATGTAGACCAACACATCTCTTAGAACTTTCTACTTTGTATGTTGTAGTGTGGAGGCATAACTGCTTCCTCCCTGTTGACTGACAGATTTCCAATTTTTCAGTATCATTAATAACATAATGCTGAAAAACTTACCAATTTCTTTTTAATATGCATGAATTTTTTTCTAAGGCAGATACTGGGAAATAAAATACTGGTGAAGGTATTTATTGATTGATTGATTAATTTATCTCTTTTTGGAGTTGGTGATTAAACCCAGTATCTTGAATGTGCTAAGCAAGTGCTCTACCACTGAACTACATTCCAGCCTATTTTTTTGTTTTCATATGTACTGTTTAAGTATATATGAAAGTCCAGACTTATTTCTGTGTGCAGATACCCATGTCTATGTTATGAGATGCCCTGGAAACTATATTAGACATTAAAGGAATATTTAATTTATCTTTTTTGGTGATACTGGGGATGGAACTCAGGGTCCCTGGTTTTCTAGAGGCCACACCCCAGTCCATTTCTGCTTTAGTTATTTTTCAGGTAAGGTCTCATGTTCACTTCTATGACCAGCCTCATACCATGATCTTCTTACCTTCAGCCTCCAATAAACCTGGGATCACCAGGCATGCTCCACCACATCTGAGTTATTGGTTGAGATGATTTCTTGATAACTTTTTGTCCAGACCAGCTTAGAACCATGATCCTTCTGATCTTTGCTTTCCAAGTAGCTCGTATTGAAGGTATGCATAATGAGGTCTTGCTAGACAACATTTTTAAAGAATATCTTTCATTTAAAACTGTTTAAGAAGAGTTCCACCTGCTTTCACTTTGAAAAGAAGGGGGCAAGAACTTTCTGCTCTAGAAGCAAAGATTTTATTTATGAGAGGGAAGCACTAAGAAAGTTAGAGAATACATAAAATAACATATACATATCATCAAATTGGGAAACACCTACATCTGGGTCCACAAGCTAGTAAGTTAAAACACAGCCAGTTGGAGCCCCAGTTGGAAAGTTCGCAGCAGAGTGTCCACCTTGTGGGTGACACTTTAAACAGGCTTTCTCAGGAGTCCTCCTTTTATCCCTCTAAAGACAAAGGGCACCTGAAGTTATGTGATTTAGAAACATAGGACTATTCCCAAGAGGACGTTTGTTCACGTCCTAAGAGAACTGGCCAGACTGCTCCAGGATGCAAACACTGCTGGCATTCTGTCCTTTTCAGACATGGCATTCTTCCTGAAGATCTCCAGGTTTTTGCCCATTCTAGAGGTCACAGGAAAATAAACAAATTTACACAACTCAAGATGGTCCTCAAGGTAAGCAGAAGTTTGCACTACTTTTGTATCTTCCCCCAACACACTCTAGAACTTGTATCTTCTAACTCTAAAGTTAGAATTCCACTGTAAAGTGGGTGTGACACTCAGGCCACCAGCTCAGATGCACAAGGTACATCACCATACTCAAAACCATTTCATTTCATATTCAGGCCCCATCTGCCTGGCACCTGAGATGAAGTCTTAGGCATACTCAGGGATCTCAGTGACTCTGTATGTTTCTTAGTGTAAGGTCCATTTACTCCCAGGAGCTGCTAACTTAGCTGCAGTAGAAGACTGAGGGGTGCAGGTGGGGAGTGGATTGAAGGTGAGTGTAGTTCTCTCCCTCTGTTATCTACCCTCACTGACACCTGGAGTCCACAAACTCTCCCATCTGGTAGGCATGCACAGAGGCTCAAAACCAGCAAGAAGCAAAGCCCTTTCAGAATCCAGGAATAGAGAAGCAACTAACCACAGGAAGAATGAGAAGAACGACTCTCAGCTCAACACTCCCAATCCCCCAACCCTGAAGTCTCCACATGGCTCCAGGTCCCATTACTTGGCTGCTGGGCAGTAAGTCCTGCTTCCTGGCACATACATGAACTCAGAGCTCCATGCTCCCTCCTATTACATAGCATGCTACTTTTGCATGAAAAGTCAAGGAAATCAGCACCCTTGTGTAAAAAGGACCCACAGCTCCTGCTGCTCTACAAATAGCAGAAGGTACAAGCAAATAGGCTTGGTGCTATCTGAAGGCTTGGTTCCCTCATGCCTGCAGAAGCTGCCATGGCTCCTGGTAGCCCCATGCCTGCAAGCAGGCCCTAGGGCCCCCATTGCCTATAGACACTACCTCATACCTACAGCAGCTGCCATGGCTCCTGGAAGCCCACATGCAAGTAGACCCCAGGGCGTATGCTGCCTGGTGGGCACCAGATGATTCAAGCCTGCTGGCTTTGCTGCCCCATGGGTACCCTCAACTCACTACTCAGTTCCAGGAGTCTCCCATCACACCCCTAAGTGAACCCCAGGTTCCAGGCTTTTATATTTTGCTGGTACCAAAAGGCTTACTTTCCCACAGAGCACAGAAGCCCAGTACTCCCCACTTTCTCTGACAGCAAGATTGCCTGTATTCCCCCATTAAAGAGCAAGAGCACCAGATTCCCCACTGAGGGGAAGAAAGCTGTAACCTGCTACTCTGCAGACAACACCAGAAGACCAGTGCTTCACAGTGCCTCCCTGCCAGAGGGTCACATCTCTCCTGTCCAAGAGCTGGAATCCCAGCTCCTCCACTGACTGGCAATCTGCTACTCTGTTGATGCTAGGAGGCCTGCTTCCCACAGCACACAGAGACCCAGCACTCCCCACTGTGACTTCAGGAGAGCCCCCAGGCACTCATGTAAGAGTGGGAATTCAAGCCCCCTTGATGAGGGGCGGAAAAAGGTAATCTGCACCACAACAAGAATTCTGTAAGGGGTAACATTTCTAGCATACTCCTCTCTGGAGTTCCAGTACTTCTGGAAGTCCGGGAGAAAAAACTCAAAACCCCAACTACAGGGGTACAAGGGATTAAAACCCTAATCAAAAACAACTCCAGATTCCTAAATCTCAATGCACAATGAAACAGCAAGATAACTGCTGTCCCTCAAAAGCCAATTCCACCACTAAGGCTCTACACACCTGTGTAGAGGAAGAGCTATCGAACAATGAATCCCAAAAACAATAGTCAAACTGATTAACAACCTTAAAGAAGAAACACAAAAGTTAGTATTGGACTTCAAAGAGGACATGAATTAACAATTAAATGAGCTCAAAGAGAATACAACAAATAGATGAATGAAATTAAGAAAACGTTCCAGTACATGAAAGAGGAAATCCATAAAGATATGATAATCCTGAGAAATAATTGATCCAAAATAAACAGCTCAACATCCCAAATAATATCTCAATCAAAACATGGTGAACCAGGAAATTAATGTGAGTCAATTCCCTGTATAGCTATCCTTACCTCAACCAGCAAAAACACTTGTTCCTTCCTATTTTTGCTTATACTCTCTCTCAACAAAATTAGAGATAAGGGCAAAATAGTTTCTGCCAGGTATTGAGGGGGTGGGGGGAGAGTGGGGGGGGGAGTGGGTGATAAGGGAGGGGATGGGGGCAGGGGGGAGAAATGACCCAAGCCTTGTATGCACATATGAATAATAAAACAATTAAAAAAAACATGGTGAACATAGTGGTGCAGTTGAAAACTGAGTTTCAAGAATGGAAGACAAAGTACAGGAATTAGAACAAACATTACAAGATCATGAAAGAATACTTAGAAAATACAAATGGAACATTCAAGATATCTGGGACACCATGAAAAGACCAATCTTATGAATCATGGATGTAGAAAGAGGAGAGAAGATCCAAACTGAAAGCATTAAAAGCCTATTCAAATAGAATAAGAGCTGAAAAGTTCCCTAACCTAAAGAAGAGTCAGTCACCCAGGTACAGGAAGCTTACAGAGCACCAAGTGGTCAGGGCCAAAAATGAAACACCCCAGACACATCATAATCAAAACACTCAGCACACAGAACAAAGAAAGCATTCTGAAAGCTATAAAAGAGAAAAGACAAGTCACATATAAAGGCAAACCCATTAGAATAACAGCAGATTCCTCAACTCAAACTCTAAACCCAAGAAGGTCATAAAAAGATGAAATTCAGATCCTGAAAGAAAGCAACTGTCAACCTAGACTTGTCAATCCAGCAAAAAGTATCCTTTCTAATTGAAGGAGAAATCAAAACCTTCCACAACAAGGAAAAACTAAAGGAATTTATGACTACCAAGTCAGCACTACAGAAGATACTTAAAGGACTTTTATGTATAGAAGAAACTAGAGTGAAACAGGTAGACTCAAGAAAGAATAAACCCTTTTGAGTAAGCAGACCAATAAACAAGAAATAGATAACACTAAATGACAGGGGAATAAATATTACTGAAAACAAAATGCACTTCTCAATATTAATTCTGAATGTAAATGGCCTCAATGTCCCAATCTAAAGACATTCAATAGCAAACTAGGTTAAAAAACAAGACCCAGCCATATGTTGCTTAAAAGAAATTCATCTCACTAAAGAAAGAAACACTGGCTTAGAATCAGAGGGTGGAAAAAAGTTTTCCAAGCAAATGGAACCCATGAACAAGAAGGAGTAGCTATATATATATATCTGACAAAGTAGCTATATATATAATATATATATATATATATATATATATATCTGACAAAGTCAACATCAGAAAAAAATCAATCAGAAGAGACAATGAAGGTTACTTCATATTAATTAAAGGAACAATTCATCAAGAGGAAATATCAATCCTTAATATATATGCACCAAACATAAGGGCACCCATCTAAATTTTTAAAAAGAAAAACTCTTAATGGCTCAAGAGCACAGATAGACCTTCACACAGTGATAATGTGAGACCTGAATACCCCACAGTCACCAATAGATAGGTCATCCAGAAAAAAGATCAAGAGACTTCAAAGCTACTCCATATGTTAGACAGATAGACATGGTTGATATCTTCAGGGTACTTCATCCAACACAAAATCTGCATGTTTTCTCTTATATGTGGAATATAGATCCAAAGATAAGCATATACACAAAAGTAAACACTTGTAAGAGTGGAACTACTCTACAGAACTCAAGGAAAGAGGGAAAAGAAAGGAAAATGTTAGAGCATCAGTAATATCACATACCATAAGATGTGAAGGTAGAGTATATAAGGATGTGTATTGAAAGCTGTTGAAAAATGGGGGTTGGGAGGTAAAGGAGTAAAGAAGAGTAATGAAGGGGGTTGAACAGACTAAAGTAAAGCAGACCCACAATGGACATAAATTGAGACACCTCTTTGAACATCAACTTAAATATTGTAACAAAAACCAGGACTGTAAAATACATACCATATGGGTACTAGTTAGGAAGGAGATTACATAACTGTATATGGTGGATGGACTTCATATACCTAGGTGAAACAAAACTAAGATACCTCTTGCAATTGCTTTGAGTAGGGTTGGGAGGGGGCTAATGGGAAGAGATCAGGGGGAAATATAAATAATGTACAATATAAGTTTAATTGGAATTGTCACTAAGAATCCCCCCTGTATAATATATCCTAATAAAAAAATTATTTTAAAAAATTAGGTAATCCTATATACATGAGCACATTGGCTCACTTACTTCTCTGTAAAATTATTTTCTTAAGTCAGAAGATACACTGTGTGGAAGGCCACGACAGAATTAAGATATCTGGCAAGTGCATGGAGAAGGTGTTAGAAGGAGCATGATGACAGACAAAATAACCAAATACTAATCTGGAATACATGCCTGTTGCAAAGGGGACAAAGCACTGTCTCTCCTGATGAAAGTCATCCAATGTACTCAATCTGCCACCTGGTGGCAAGCACCTCCTCCACTTTGCTCATGCCAGTAAGTGGCATGGTTAGTCTTCACTCAGTTGATAAGGTCAAGATCCTAGAAGGCCTCTGTCACTTTTCCCTTTTGCACACACCCAATATCCAATACTTGCAAGTGATAACTGTACTTTTTAAAACAGAATCAACTGATCTCTGTTCAACTGCCTGTATGTCTGTCACACTAATCCAAACCACTGTCCCCTCACCTGGAGCCCTGTGATTGCCTCCCAGCTGCTCAACCTGGTTCTACTCTTGCATGTCTACACATATCTCTATGCAACAGCTAGAGTGTTTTTTTTATTTTAAAAGAACAGGTTCTGCCTGGAAGTGAGGGGAGGAGGAGGGAGAGGGTGGGGGAGGAGGGTGGGGGGAGAAATTACCCAAACAATGTATGCACATGTGAATAAATGAATGATAAAAAAATTGCAATGAAAATATATATAACATAAAATTGAATTTTACAAATCTTTGAAAAACTTTTTAAATTGTTTTTATATTTATTCATATGTATATACATTGTTTGGGCCACCTCTCCCCCCTGCCTTCTGCCCCCTTCCCCTCTGTCACCAGCTCCCCATTCCCTACTCACTTCCAGGCAGAGTCTGTTCTGACCTCTTGTTTTCCAATTTTTCTTAGCCATTTTTCACTGTGCAGTTCAGTGAGACCCGGGTTTCAACCCCAGCACAGGTTATATATACATACATACACATACACCTATACATACATGAACACATATTTACCTACATATGTACATACAGATGGAAAATAAGCACAGGACAAGTTGTTCCACATCATTAACTATTAAGGAATTGCAAATTACAGCCACAAAAATGTTTAGACATCAACAAGATGATAGTATAGAAAGTCCCATACCAAAGAGCTTTAGGAACTATAGTTCTATAGTTCTAGTTCTATTGAAACACTGAATCAAATGCAATACATGATGCAGTTCATTTGTGAGAAATATAGTACCGATGTAGAGGCCCCTGCACACCATGTGCACACATCCACCTTCATCGATGTCGAATAGGAAGAATGTGATACTTACTCTCCATAGTCCCTTCCCATGACTTAGCGTGGTGTGATCAGGAGAAAATTCTTAGCTCACAGCAACTTCCTTAGGAGGGAAAGCAAAGACTGACCCACATGGCCAATATCCAGACTTTTCAGAGCACTTCCAAAGGGACTGGTTTCTATTGCACATGAATCTAAGCAAGGGCTAGAAAGGGCTGAAGAATACTGACATCAAAGACAAAGGTTGAGACAGCACTCACCCCACATAAAAATGATACAAACAGAAGAAAAATCTCTAACTCCCAGCTTCTATTTGATAGGGAAAAAGAAGAGGGCCCCATGTCCTGACTTTTCTGCAGGTTGCCCATGAGAATGGTGAGACAGACTGTCTTGAAGTGCTTACACTATCCCACATATTCTAGATACCTAGGGGCTATTGAGAGAAAAAAGTACTAAAGGTAATTTGCTGCTGCTACTGAGAACTGGAAGGACTCAGAAAGAGACCGATACTAAGAACAGAAAGGAAAGTACCTCAATATAATGAAGCTATACATGCAAAGCCCACAGTGAATATTATATTCAGTGGGGGAAGACTGAAATCTTTTCCTCAAAGAGCAGGAACAAGGCAAAGGATTCTCACCACTTCTATTCAACAGAGTCCCAATAAGTATTAGACATGAGTTACACAGTAAGAGGCAGAGGTAACTTTGAAGCAGGCAGGATGGGTCAAGAATGTGACTCTTTACTGCTGCTCTAAGCCTCATAGAATATTAGATATATTTTAGGGTAGCTCCTACATCACTCTCTCTTTAGGGCCATTTTTTTCTGGCAGTACTGGGGCTGAACTCAGAAACCCATGCTTACTATTCAGGTGCTGGTCACGGGTGGTTTAGATCTCACACCCTGATCACAGCTAAGTGTGCAGGGGAAGAAAACTGAAAGAACAAGCTTCCTGATTATCATAGACCTAAAATATAGTGGCCTGGTGGGAAAAGAAATTGTGCTGATCCCTTTCCTCACTTGAGAATTTACAGTGGGGAAACAGGTTGATTTTGGAATAGAAGGGTTGCCATGTCCTTTCCCAGATGGAGACTTTTCCAGTGATCTCTGTCCTTTAACTAAGTCCTTAATTCCTGAAGTAACAAAGTTTCTTTGAACCAAAATGATCCTAACTTCAGACACACAAATTATCTCCTTGTAAGAATTTATCCAGACTCACTGAAAAATTGATAAGACATTTAGGAAGTGCTAGATAAGACCATCCAGCTTTCCTTCCATCAACTTAAAAGTATGTGGAAATACATGGGCAGTGTGCATCCTCAGCATTCATAAGTAAAGACTTAAATAGTCAGACCCCAGCCTATATCACCAGGAGAGGGTGCTTGGGAACAAAAACATTTTTTGGTAAAAATTCTGATTGTTTTCAATCTGCAGGATCTTCATCAATCTTCTCAACAAATGTTTCTGGAAAACTGGATAGGTGCATGCAGAAAACTGAAACTAGACCCATGTCTTTCACCCTGTGCAAGTATCAATTCAAAGAGGATTAAGGACTTTAGTATAAGACCTGAATTTTTGAAGCTAGTACAGGAAAGAATGGGGAATACACTGGAACTTATAAGCATAGGAAATAACTTCCTAAATAGAATTCTGATGGCTCTGCAACTAAGAGAAAAGATGGAAAAATGAGACTACATGAAACTAGAAAGCTCCTGTACAACAAAAGAAATGGTCCTTAGATTGAAGAGGCAGCCAACAGAATGAGAGAAAATCTTTCCCAGCTAAACATCTGACAAGGGATGAATAATGAGAATATACAGGAAGCTTGAAAAGCTAAACTCCCCCAAAATTCAGTGTCTCGATGAACAAATAGGCAAGTGAACTGAACAGAGCTTTTTCAAAGGAAGAAGTCCAAATGGCCAAAGAACACATGAAGAAATGCTCACCATCTCTAGCAATAAAGGAAATGCAAATTAAAACCACGCTAAGATTCCACCTCACCCCTGTTAGAATAGCCATCATCAGCAACACCACCAACAACAGGTGTTGGCGAGGATGCGGGGAAAAAGGAACCCTCTTACACTGTTGGTGGGAATGTAGACTAGTACAACCACTCTGGAAAAAAATTTGGAGGCTACTTAAAAAGCTGGACATCGATCTACCATTTGATCCAGCAATACCACTCTTGGGGATATACCCAAAAGACTGTTACTCCAGAGGCACCTGCACATCCATGTTTATTGCGGCACTATTCACAATAGCCAAGTTATGGAAACAGCCAAGATGCCCCAGCACTGACGAATGGATTAAGAAAATGTGGTATCTATACACAATGGAATTTTATGCAGCCATGAAGAAGAACGAAATGTTATCATTCGCTGGTAAATGGATGGAATTGGAGAACATCATTCTGAGTGAGGTTAGCCTGGCTCAAAAGACCAAAAATCGTATGTTCTCCCTCATATGTGGACATTAGATCAAGGGCAAACACAACAAGGGGATTGGACTATGAGCACATGATAAAAGCGAGAGCACACAAGGGAGGGGTGAGGATAGGTAAGACACCTAAAAAACTAGCTAGCATTTGTTGCCCTTAATGCAGAGAAACTAATACCTTAAAGCAACTGAGGCCAATAGGAAAAGGGGAACAGGTACTAGAGAAAAGGTGAGATCAAAAAGAATTAACCTAGAAGGTAACACCCACGCACAGGAAATCAATGTGAGTCAATGCCCTGTATAGCTATCCTTATCTCAACCAGCAAAACCCCTTGTTCCTTCCTATTATTGCTTATACTCTCTCTACAACAAAATTAGAGATAAGGGCAAAATAGTTTCTGCTGGGTATTGAGGGGGGGGAGCAGGAGGGGGTGGAGTGGGTGGTAAGGGAGGGGGTGGGGGCAGGGGGGAGAAATGAACCAAGCCTTGTATGCACATATGAATAATAAAAGAAAAATGAAAAAAAAATAGATAAACAAACAAAAATCACACAAACCAGAACCCTTGAAAGGAAATATAGTGGTAGTAGTTACCCAAGAACGAGGAAGACATGTGTTTATAGGCTGGTATCAGATATGTTAAAATATGAATAAAAGGTACATCTTGGAATCAAAAAATAAATAAATAAATAAAAATAAAAACAAAGCAAGGGAAGGGCAGGTGGAGGTGTGGGGAGTGACGTTATAGTGGAGAAACTTCGCAGACTTTAGTCATGAGGGAGGACACACCAGTGATACATCACCTGGGTTGTACCCGCTGATGTGGTGTGAGGAGAAGGGTGTTTCACCTCTGTGGGATTCTTCTTCCCCTAAACCCCATGCTCTGGTCTAATGATGAGGAAAGCAACAGGCAGCTCCAAGTTCAGGAGCACCTGCAAAACACTGACCAGTTGTCCATGACTGGACTATGACTGGATGGTCACAGACCAGACACAGTAAAGAAACATAACAACCACACGTTGTTAGGGAGAAACTAGGGAAAAATAGGTGGCGAAGTGGAGAGTTTAGTTAGTGGTAAAGGTGCCATTGCTGGTTTTTTGCTTTTAACAAATGAATCCTATTTATCTAAGATGTGGACATTTAGGGAGAACTGGGAAGGGGTGCATAAATGAACTCTGTACCCTTTTTTACAAATTTTCTGTAAATCTAAACTCTTCTAAAATAAAAATAAAAAAAACCCTCGATTTGAAAAAAAAAAAAAAGAAATGCTCTACATCTCTGGCCATAAAGGAAATGCAAATTAAAATTCCACCTTACTCTTGTTAGAATGGCTATCATAAAGAGTACAAACAACAACAAATGTTGGCAAGGATATGGGGAAAAAGGAACATTTACACACTGTTGGTGGTAATATAAATTAGTACCACCACTATGGAAAACAGTATGAAGGCTCCTCAAAAAACTGAAAATAGAACTACCATTGATATACCAATACCAGTTCTAGGGATATACCTGAAGGAATGTAGGCTACATTACAATAAAGACACCTGCATGCCCATGTTTACTGCATCATTATTGACTAGTTAATCTATGAAAACCACCAAAATGCCCCACAACTGATGAATGGATTAAGAAAATGTGGTATTTATATACAATGGAATTTTATTCAGCCATAAAGAAGAATGAAATTTTGTCATTCACAAGTAAGTGGATGGAACTGGAGAACATCCCATTAAGTGAAATTAGTCTGGTTCAGAAAGCCAAAGGCTTCATGTTGTCTCTCACATGTAGAATAAAGGCCTTTACAAATACAAGCAATATTATATATACATAGAAACAGATACAGAGCATGTATACAAAGTGGAACTTTTAGAGGAGACTAAGGGAGGAGGAAAAGAAGGAAAGAAAGTGAATAATAATGAAATACATCAAATCTGTGTAGGAACAGACACAGACACAAGGAAACATGCTGAAAACTGTTAGCACAGGATGGGGGAAAAGTATAAAGAAGTATAATAGAGAGGGTTTACATTGACTTTAGCACAAAGCATGCTATGTATAATACCAAGGCAAAAATTCCACTGACCAATGAATAGATACTGCAACAATAAGTAAAAGAATGAAAAACAGGCCATGCTAAGGGGGGGTCACTAATGAGAGGGGGAGGGCAAAGGAAGGTAAAATGATTAGGAGAATGTGGGTGATATACTTTCTACACAGGAATGAATATGGAATTTTTAAGCCTGATGGACTAAGGTAGAAAGGAAATTTAAAAATGGATAACATGAACCAATTCAGGACACATTGCACATATACCTGGAAATGTCATAATGAAACTCTCTGTTTAGATATCATAAACAAATAAAAATGTCCTTTTTTTCCAAAATAGAGGACAGAAATGTAAAACAGGTCCCCTATGGGGGTTAGGACTAGTGGGAGAAGAGAGGATATCACTTTTACTCTCAGTAGTTGCTTCTATACGTAAATGAAACCATTACCTCAAAACACTTACCTTTATGATGGCTCTGTTATATTTACCTCACAGACTCTAAATGTATGATAGCACAGTAACCTCAGCACTAGTTACTTCCAGAAGGTACTATAACCATTAAGTCACAGAAATTATTTCCATGATGTCTCTATAAACATGACATTTTTTTACATCTATGATATACAGCTGTACTGCACAGTATTTACCATCTCTGATGGCAATTGAAAGTATACTTCATAAGAGTAACCTTTATGGTACCAAGGAAACCATTGTCTCTTAGTAGTAACCTATATTAGAGCACCAGAACCTGCACCTCACAGTAATAATGTTCCTGATGTTAATATCACCTTCCATAAAGGTACTTAGTTCTATGGTACACTGGAAATTTTGTCTGACAGAAATTAGCTGTAGGATGAAACCATAAATTTTACACACAGTGATTACCTCTATGAAAGCACTGTACCTCACAGTTGGTACTTCAATGTTAGCATCATAAACTTCACTGCACAGTAATTAGAATATATTTTGCACTGGAAATTTTAACCCACATTATTATCCATCTATGATGGCACAGTATAGTTTGCCACATGTTGATTATATTTATGATGTCAGAAAAACTGACACTAAAAATAGTTTCCTTTATGAAGGTACTGCAACATTTGCTTCACAGTAATAATTTTTATTATAGAACAGAAAACTTCTCCTCAGAATAGTTACGTGTGGCAACAGTTACCTTTATCCTCTCTGTAGTAACATCCATGATGGTGCCGTCATCTTTGCCTCGTGGTGGTTACCTCTGTGATGGCACATTCATACATTCCCTCACTTGGTTACCTCTATAATGTCTAACTTTTGCTCCACTGTAGTTTCCTCTGAAATGTCACACAGTAGTTACACCTAAAATAGCATGATGACATTACCTCACCATGGGTACCTCTATACTGACCACATATCTTTTATGTGGCAAAAATTAACATATATGATGGCACATAGCATGACTTCATACTTTATGATTCCTTGGAAACATTTGCCTTACAGAAGAAACATCTATAGAAGCACCATAATATTTATTTCATAGTATTAAGGTCTTATATGTCAACATAAGTTTTTCCATATATTATTTGTCTATTGTGACACTTTAAACTTTGCCTCACACTAAGTACTTTATGTTGGCTCCTAAATTTTGTTTTCAGGCAGCTTATAAGATATCACCATACCATGTGCCTCACCGATGAAACCTTTGTAATGGCACTGGAATGTGACTTCACAGTGGGTACCACTATGTTGGCCTCATAACCTTTAACACCACAGTAATTAAACAATACTTTTCTCTATGATGGCTCTATAATCATTGCCTCACAACATGTGCATCTTTTATGACACCATAAATACTACTTCATAGAATGTACCTTAAGGTGGCACCATAATCTTTACCTCACAGGAAGTAAGCTATATGATGGCATCATGGCCTTTACTGGAGAACAGTTATATTGTCGACACCACTGGAACCGTTTCATACAGTTAAACTTCTATAAGAGTATTATTACTTTTGCCTCACAGTGGTTACCTACAGATGTCACCAGTACCTTTTTCTCATAGTAGTTATGTCTATTACTGCAGCACATTTGCATCCCATTACTTTCCTCTATAAAGTTTGTGATGACGGCACAAACTTTGCCTCACACTATTATGACTGTTAACTTGGCCTCACGGTATTTACCTCTATGAGGGTCCTTAAGATTTGCACCATAGCAGTTATCTCTATGGTAATACAGAAAACTGCCTCACAGTAGTTAAGTGTATGATGGCATTGTAATGTTAGCCTCACCATAGTTTCCCTGTGATGGCATCAAAAACTTTTATCTCACTGTCTTAATTTCTATGAGGGCATAAAAAATGCTTCATAGTGATTACCCTCTATGGTGATACCATGATGCTTGCCTCAGAGCAGTTGTCTTTAAGATGGTACAGAGACATTGGCCCTATGTATTTACCTTTATGTTAACAGCATAAAATTCGCCTCACTATACTCACCTCTATGATGACACACTAACACTTTAATTCAAAGTGGTTACCTCTTTGATTACACTGTAAACTTTACCTCACAGTAGTTACCTATATGATAGCATATGGCATTTGCCTCACAGTCATTGCCATCTATGATACCCCATAAACTATACCTAATAAGAGTTACCGTTATCATACCAAGGAAACTTTTGCCTCATATCTCTATATGGCACCAAAAAGTTTTTTCACAGTAATCAAATCTATGATGGTACCTATCCCTTCTTGCAGTTATTGCTATGAATGCACTATAAGATTTCTTTCATAGCAGTTCTCAATTTGATGGCAACGTAAGCTTTCACTTACATAGGATACCTTCATGAGGCTTGGGAAGCCTTTCCTCACATTAGTAACCTCTGTGATAGCACCTTAACTTTGCCTCACCGTAGTTACCACTACGATAATACTAAAAACCTTTACCTCACAATATTTAGCTCTATAATGGCACCATAACTTTGACTCACAGTGTTTACCTCTCTGAAAGCACCATAACCTTTTTTCGCACAATAGCTCTCTATAACATACTGTGGAAAGTTTTCCCTCACTGTATTAACAACTATGATGTCACCGTAAGTCTTTACCTCACTGTAGTTAAATCTATGACAGCACCTTCATCTTTGCCTCATTTGATTGCCTAAGATTACCTAATTTTTGCCTCACTTTAATTTCCTCTGCAATATGACATTATCTTGCTTTACAGTGGTTCTCTGTATAATCCATAGTCTTAGCCTCTCAGTAGTCATTTGGATTTTTTACAGAAAATTTTCCTTCATAGTAGTTATGTGTTTGATGGCATTGTAAACTTTGCCTTATTGCAGTTGCATCTATGATGGCACTGAAACTTATAGCTGACAGTGTTTACTCCCAGATGCCCCCATAACATGATGGCACTGTAATCATTACATCACAGCATTTACATTTAAAATGGCACTGTAACTTTACACCAGGTATCCCTGTCTCATCATATGATCCTTACCTCACAGGAATTAACCTCTGTGATGGCACTGTAATGTTCATCTCACAGCATTAAACACAGTGAGGCCTCACAGTAGTTACCTGTATGATGGCACTGTAAGCTGTGGTTCAGTTCTGTATCTCTGTAATTGCACAGTGAGTTTTATTTTACAGGATTAACCTTTTTGATGGAACCATAATCTCTATTTCACAGTACTTATAATGCATGATGGCCCCAAGATGTTTGCCTCACAATGGTTATATTTCTTATCCACAGACACCTTTGCTTCACAACTCAAACTCTGAAAGAAGCACAGCAACATTCACCTCACATTACTTATCATTATCATCCCATTGAAACTTTTCTTCACAGTAGTGACCTCCACTGTGGCACTGTGACATTAGCCTCATGGTAGTTACATTTATGATGACATGTGTCCTTGATGTATATTTCTTAACATAAATGTTGGACTGACATTCTTCCCTCACAAGAATCCCTGTCTGTGATGACTCCAGAACATCTTCATGTTGGTTATCTTTATGACATGAGGGAAAACATTCCTCACAGTAGTAACCTCTAAGAGAGCACCTCACTTTTGACACACAGTATTACCTCTAGGGAGTCATCATAAATTTTACCTAACATTAATGACATATACAATGCCACAATGAACTTTACCTCACAGTAGTAACATCTTTATCATCACTGTAAAACTTACCTCTTAGTATTTATCTATAGGATGTTTACATGCGTACTCATAGTGTTTACATCTATGATAGCACAGTAGTCTTAAGAGAGTAGTTATTTTCAGAATGTGCTATAACCATTAAGTCACTGAAGCTAACAATACCATGTGTCCATAAAAATGACCTGACATTAGTTACATCTAAGATAATACACAAGATACACCTCACAGTATGTACCCTCTATGATGAAAGTCTGACATGCACCTAACAAAAATTACCTTTATGGTAGTATTAACATTATTGTCCAAAGTAGATACACCAACGATGGCACTGTAACATTTGCCTCACTGTATTTACCTTATGATGGCACCATGACTTTGCCTCAGAGTACTTATTAATATGATAGCACTGTAACATTTGCCTCAGAATAGTCATTAATATGATAGCACTGTAACATTTTTCTCATATGTCATTTATATCTTGCCATCTAAAGTTTTCCTCAAAGCAGTAACATCCATGATGGCACTGGAATATTTTTCTCACTATAGTTACCTCTGTGATGGTACATCACACCTGCCTCACTTAGTTCCCTTTATAATGTCACCTTACTTATGCCTCACTGTAGTTTCTTCTATGGTGTCAGCATTACATTTCTCTCACAGTAGTTACCTCTATAATATCAAGGTACATTTACCTAACCGTGGGAACTTATATGCTGTCACCATAACTGTTATGTGACAAACACGTATGATGGCACCATAACTTGACTTCACAACATTTACCTTTTTGATTCTAATATAGGCATTTGTCTTAGAGTAGAAATCTCTTATGAAAGTACCATAACCTTTACCTAACACTGGTAACATCTTAGATATCACTGAAAACTTTGCCTTATACTTGGTTAAATTATTTATGGCACCACAATGTTTCCCTATCTTTAGGTACCTCTATGATGGCACCTTAAATTTATCTTACATTAATTGCTTCTATAATGTCACCATAAACCTCTCCTCAGAGTAGTTACCTCAACTATGGCACCATGAACCTTAGCTCACAGTAATTACCTGCATAAAGTCACCATAAACTTTACCACACAGTAGTTATGTCTAGGATGGCACTGTAACTATGACACACTGTAAATATTACCTCACAATTATTACCTGAATGATGGCTCTGTAAGAGTTATCTCACAGTGTTCATATTTATGATTACAAAGTAACTTTAACCTTTCAGAACTTACTTCTAGAAGGCACTGTGACAATTAAGTCACAAACATTGCCTCTATGATATTTCCATAAATATGATCTGATGTCAGATGCCAGTGTCTCACTCCTGTAATTCTAGCTATTCAGGAGGCAGAGATCAGAAGGATTGTAGTTCAAACCCAGCCTGGAAAAATAGTCCACAAGACCCTATCTCCCGATCTTGAAAAATCCCTTCACAAAAACTGGCTGGTGGAGTGACTCAAGGTGTAAGCCCTGCGTTCAAGCCCCAGTAACAAAAAAAAAAAAATGACCTGACATTACTTGCATCTATGATGACACTATTTATCTCATAGTATTTATCTTTCTATGATGGAACTTTGACATATACCTCACAAGAGTCAACTTTATGATGCCAAGGAATCACTGTGTCTAATTAGTAACCTAAATTATTGGACCAAAACATTCTTCTCACAGTAACCTTCTGATGGCATGATAACTTCCCTTCATAGTATTTTTTTCAATGATGTAGTGTAAACTTTGTCTCACACTCATTACATCTAGGATAGCACCATAACTTATACATTACCATGGTTACCTGTATAATGGAACCATACTTTACCTCACAGTGGGAACCTCTATGATTATACCATAAAATTCACCTCAGAGTCTTTAACCTATACTTGGGTGCTGCAAGTTTTACCCCACATCAGATTCCATCTTTGATGGCACCATTAACTTTTTCACACATTGATTACCTTTATTGTGCCAGGGAAACATTTCCTCACAATAATTTTGATGGTACCACAATATTTGCCTAACAGTAGTAGTTTCTATTATGGAACAGAAAATATTTTCTCTCACTGAGGCAGGTTAGAATAGAGGGAAAGGAAGTTTGGGACTCTTAGACCTACATAACCTAATCTAGTACATTTCAGATTAGACAGATTCTCACTTTGTCTGAGCCTATTTCCAATTGCAAAATTTCAGCAGTCATCAGGGCTCTTTTCAATTGCAAATCTGCTGTTAACTGTGGAGCCAACTTTTTAAAAAACTATCAAAATTTCACCCAGTTCTAGTTAAGATACCTGAAAATTAGCCTAAGTGTATGCACATAGTGGTTCATCACCCTAGCCCTGGGGCTTCCGACATCCTTCCCTGCTTGCAGGTAATTGGTGATCAGGGACTGCACAGATCTTTCCCTTCCACAGGCCATTGGTGATTTAGAAACA
This sequence comes from Castor canadensis, assembly GCF_047511655.1. NCBI lineage: Eukaryota > Metazoa > Chordata > Mammalia > Rodentia > Castoridae > Castor > Castor canadensis. Next base: position 64,220,091 of record NC_133400.1, read on the forward strand.
CCTTGAAACAAAGAGCCACTCTTTTTTCCTGTTTGCTTCTTCTTTAGCCCACCTGAAAGGGACCACACTGCTCTTGTGATTCTGTCCCTCAACAAAAATGTTGTCACTGCAGCCCTTACCTTACAATACTTAACATCTATAATGGCACTGTAATTTTACATCATAATAGGTCCATCATGATGCCATGGAAATATTGGCTTTATATTATTTATCACTAAGATGGCTCCTAACCTTTGCCTCACAGTACTTAACAATCTATGATCACACTGCAAATTGCCTCAATTATATTACCCTATGATAGCACATAACATTTGCTTCCAAGACATTACCATCTATGAAGATAAAATAACCTTTCCCTTTCAGGATTTTCAGCAATGATGATAAGGTATTAATAACCTAAAATAATTATATGATCCACTGTAACACTAATCTCACTATATTTACCTTATGATATTACCATAACTTTGCGTAACCATACTTGCTAATATGACGGTATCATAACATTTATCTAACTACAGTTACTTTATAATGCCAAGGAAACATTTGCCTCAGTGTAGTACCCTCTCTTATGGCGCCTTATCCTTTGCATCACTGCAGATAAAGTATATGAGTCCACTATAACTTTACTTCAGGGAAGTTCCCATCTAAGATACCTCTGTAAACTAGGTCTCACATAAATTACCTTTATTATGCTAGGGAACCCTTTCTTCACAAGAGTAAGCTCTATGAAGCACCTTCACCTTTGCCTCAGAGTAGTTCTCTCTATGTCATTGAAAACAATTCCCTATAGCAAATACACCTAGGAGGCCAGAGTAAATATTCCCTTACAGTGGTTAACTCTATAATGGAGCCATAACCTTTCCTCAAACAAGTTGCCTATGTGATGACTCCATAAATTTACCTCACAATGGTTATATCTATGTTGGCATCATAACATTCACTTCTCTGGAATTAACCTCATGAAGGAGCCATAACCTATAATGCATAATAGTTAACTTTATGATACTATGGAAATCTTCAACTCACATAGAAAGATGATGAATGTTCTGTAGCCTTTACCTCATAGTAATTACCTCTAAGATGGCATAGTGAAGTTTTTCTCACCATACTTTTCTCCAGTGGCACAAACAAACTGCTTCACAGTAGTGAACTGTATGATGGTACCATAACCATTACATATCAGAGTGTATTTCTATGATGGCACAGAGAAATTTCCCACAGGATTAACCTCTAAGATGGCACCAAAATCTCCACTTCCCAGTAATTACACTGTATGATGGCACCATGACCTTTACCTCACAATACTTATATTTTGATGCCATAGCAACCTTTGCCTCACAGTTCAACCTATATTAAAGCAGTGAAATTTTAACCTCATATTTCTTAGCACTATAATGCCAAGGAAATTTTCCTCACAGTGGTTAACTCTTTTGTGGCATCACAACTTTCACCTTATAGTAGTTACATTTATGATGAAAGTATTCACCTTTTTTGTATATTTGTTAACATAAATTGTGGCACCATAAGTCTTCCCTCACAGTGGATCCTGTCTATAATGACACTATATGTCCCCACATTGGTTATGTTTATGAGGCTAAGGAAAATTTTCCTCACATTAGTTACCTTGATGGCACCTTACCTCTCACCTCACAGTAGTTACCTCTATGAACACACCATTAAGTTTTATCTAATATTAATTGCCTCTATAATGCCACAATGAGCCCTACCTCACAATACTTATATCTGTATGTCACCATAAAGCCTACTTCACAGTTGTGACCTCTGGAATGGCACTGCAACATTTACTCACAGTATTTGCTTCAAGGATATCACCAAATCCATTACTTCATGACCATTACTTGTATGATGGTTCTGAAACCTTCATCTCACAATGTTTACATCTATGTTAGGAGAGCAATCTTAAACTCACAGTACTTTTTGAATGCATATAAACATGAAATCACTGTAGTTAACTCTATGTCTCTATAAAAATGACCTGACAGTAGTTACACTTATGATGACACCAGAAAATTTGCCTCAATATTTATCCTCTATGACAGCACTTTGACATATACCTTAGAAGAGTTACATCACTAAGTTGAGAGTTGCCTCAATAAACTATATTAAGGCAATGAAACTTTGCTTCACAGTAATTACCCTCCTGAAAACATCCCTTAATGGTACTTACTTATATGATGCAGTATAAAGTTTGTCTCACATCACTAAAACTAGGATGGCCTCATAAATTTTACCTCACAGTAGGTACCTCTATGTTAGCACCTTACTCTTTACCTTACAACAAATAACTTCTCTGATGGCATCATAAACTTTACCCCACATTAGCAAAATTTATAATGCTCTGGAATCCCTTGCCTCACATAGAAACCGGTATGAATGCAACATAATATTAACCTCGCAGCAGTGACCTTAGATTCACCATAAAATTTGCCTTACATATTTACACCCATTATGGCACCATAAGATTTCCTTTCATTAGATACTTCTTTGATGGCACCTTTACATTTGCCTCACAGTAGTTACCCTTATAATGTCACCACCATCCTCTCCTCAGAGTAGCTACTTCTATAATGGTACTCTAAACCTTACCTCACATGAGTTACCTTTAGAATATCACCATAAATCTTATCTTAAAATAGGTACCTCTAAGAGAGCACTGTGATATTCACTCCCAGTAGTTGTTACTATGATACCATTGTAAACATTACCTCGCAATACTCACTTGTTTGACAGCTCTGTAACAGTTACCTCACAGTGTTTATATCTATATAGCATAGTAACTTTAACCTCACAGTAGTTATTTCTAGAAGGCACTAAAACAATAAGCTACTGTAGTTAGCTCTATGATATCTCCATAAACATGACATGACCTTAGCTATAAGAGGACTTCGTAAGCTTACTTCTATGATGGTGCTATGACATATACCTCACAACAGTTAGCTCTATGATGTCAAGGAAAAAAATGCCTCTCAGGAGTAACAGATGTTATGGCACAGATACATTAATCTCATAGTAATTACCTTCCTGACTTCAATATAACATTCCTTCATAGTCCTTCTGCGATGCAGTGTAAAATTTTCCTCAGAGCCCCTAACTCTGAAATGACCCCATAAATTTTACCTCACAGTAATTGACTTCTATGATGACACCAAAATCTTTACCTCACAATAATGAACTTTATGATGCCTCAGAATCTTTTCCAGCACAGTAGAAACTTTTATGAATGCACTGTAAACTTTACCTCAAATTAGTTACCAACAAGAGGTCACCGTAAAATCTCCTCAAAGTAGTTCTCTGTATAATATCACTATAAAATTTGCTTCAGAGTATTTACTTCTATGATGGCACCATAATCCTTGCCTCACAGTACTTACCTGTGTGAAGGCACCTTAATGTTACTTTAATTATACTTGTCGAAGCAATTATTTTCTCATGATAGTAATATGTGTGATGGACCAGACCTTTTACAGTAGTTACATGTATGATGACACCATAACACGTAGTTGTTCCTTGACAATGCTAGTTTAAGTCCATTTTACCTAACATTATTTACCTCTATGATACAACTGTTTTACCTCACAGTGTGTACCTCTATAATTGCCCTATAAACTTCAGCTCAAATTAGATATTCTTATGATGTCATGGAAATCTTTGCCTCACAGTTATCCTCTCTTGTGTCATCTCAACCTTTGCCTCATGGAAGTAATCTTTTTTGGCAATATAATTTTACTTCAGTGTAGCAGCCATTCTAGATGGCACAATAAACTTTGCCTCATATAGGTTACTTTTGTTATCCCCAAAAGCCTTCCCTCATAATACTAATCTCTATGATGGCACCTTAACATTTGCCTCACAGTAGTTTCTTCTGTGATGTCACTGAAAACTTTTCATTACAGCAGATACCTCTAAGAGGGTACCATATAAAGATATAGTCCCTTAATGTACTTAATTCTATAATGGCATCATAACCTTTAATACACAAGTTCCTTTTATGATAATGCCTTAACTTTACCTCTAACTGGTACTGCAATAATGGTCCCATAACCTTTTCTTCACAGGAAGTAACTTACATGATGGCACCATAATCTATAATGCACAATATTTAGCTCTATGATGCTATGATGCCATGTTAAATGTTACCAGACATGGAAACCTGTATGAATGCATACTAATATTTACGTAAAATGGCCCAGTAAAATAGGTCTCACAATTGTATACTCCATAAGGTCATTCTCTAACAGTAGTTATACCTCTGATATCACAGAAATATTTGCTTCACAGTAATTACTTGAACCATGTCACCATAACCTTTGCCCCAGTCTGTACAACTATGATGGCACCGTAACCTTTATCTCATATTAAATAAGCACTGTGATGTCAATGTGAATTTATCATAGTAGTAACCTTTTTGATGCTATGACAAACTTTGTCTCACTGTTAAGCCTCTGTAAAATCACTCTAACTCTTACTTCAAATTAGTGGTAATCATGGTCATGCTATGGAAGCTTTTTACTCACAGTAGTTATCTCTATTATACCATCACAACATTTGCCTCACAATGCTTACATTTATGATGGCACCTAGCCTTTGATTTATAGTTCCTATCATATATGATAGCCCTGTACACATTTCCTCACAATAGTTCTGTCTATGATGCCACCATAACCTTTGACACACATCAGTTATCTTCATGATGCTAGCAAAAACTGTCCTCATATTAGTAAACTTGATGATGGCACGCTACCTTTTGCCTCACAGTAGTTACCTATATGATGTCACCATAATTTTTACATAATCTTAGTTACCTCTATAATGGTATCATGAACCTTATCTCACAGTCATTACCTCTAGAATATCACCATAAATATTACCACACAAGTCACCCCTAGGATGTAAAATTTATACCAGTTGACATCACCTTAACCACTACCTCACAATAGTTACCTGTATGATGGCTTTGTAACATTGACCTTACAGTGTTCATATTTATGATAGCACAGTAACCAAGTCTCAGAATAGTTACTTCTAGAAGGCATCATAAACATTAAATCACAGTAGTTACCTCCATGATTGCTCCATAAATATGACTGACATTATTTATATCTCCAATGAGATCAGAAGCTTACCTCAAAAGTATTTACCATGGCACCTTGGCCATTTGCCTCCAAGACCATCAAGAGAACTGCAACCCATTGAAGCAAACTTGCTGCACCATCCACCTGGGAGGAAACATAATGGTCCAGCATAGCTTGTAGATACTGATTACATCCCTCCTGAACAAAGCTGTTGGGTAAATAAATGGAGGGAAATCACTAACTCTTCCTTGTGGAGGAGGGGTGGTTTAGCCAGTGGAGCCTGGGGAAAGTAACAGTGCCTTTGACCACCTTGGGGTAGCTGGTAGTAAGCTGAAATTGACAGCCTTTCCACAGAAGAACTTTCGATCAAACAACTGAACTCCAGATCAAGGCTTTCCTGGTGAGCATGAAGGGCTGGCCACAGCTCACATATCACCTCTTCACAGGACCACTTCAGAGATCCCACTTAATTGAATAAGCTGACCCTGATTGTCCACATACCCAAGAGGAGCCTGGGGTTCAATATCCTGAGTGGAAGATCCCCAAATATCTACAATACAGAAGAGTACCACTGATTACCACATGGCCCAGCATATCAACCTAATGAGGGGTAGGGACACAAAGAAAACCTATGTCAGAAGAGACAGTACCTGGATTAGAAAGCAGTGGGATGAACACAGTTCACTCACTGAACTCAGAGGAGGTCCACTTCTTTCCACAAGAAGGATAATTTTGAACAATAGATATATTTTAATTACTTTTTTAAAATCTATCTCCTTTCATTCCATTGAAATTTTAAGTTACATAGCCCTCTCACGTTCCACCTTCTTTATCTCTCTCTGCTTTTTTCTTTTTTTTTATTCTTTTTATCTTCTTATCTTACTCTCTTCCTCTTGCTTCTACCCCAATGCCCCTATCTTCTCCACACTACCCACTCATTTAGTAGTCTGATATACCAACTTTACACATTACACCCATCCTTAAAATCCTGCTGCACTCCTTGACAATAGCACCCTCCTACCCAAAGACTTAATAACACCTGTACATACATCAGGACCCATTACTCAATAGCCCCCACAACTCATACCTCCCCTCTCTCACCCCATTCCATACTTCCCATCTCTTCTACTTATTATAAGATACTAATACCCTTATTATCTAAGTATTTCTCTATATGCAAACAATTGCTTCCACAATAAACACACTTTATAAACAATACTGTCATGGGTTTTATGCATCATATAGATAATTGGTTCAGCACTGAAACCTTGAATTTGTTATTGCTAAGTTGTTCCTCCATGTCTGTGAAAAGCAATGGTAAAACAACTTAGCTAAGAACTAATCTAGGCAGAAGGCAGGAATTAAGTAAAGGGAAAGATAACAGGTGATTAAAACACTCAACCAAGTAATCAACAACACATGAGCAAATCTTAAAATAGAAACTTGGGGAATAATAGAAGGCAGGTAAATATGACTTCTCGAAAGGATAACAATCACACAATAAAGAATGTTGTGAACAGTAAAGGGGATGAATCTTAAGAAGTCAGCAGAATGATTACAAGCAGTTTTATGGAGCTTAAACAGGACATGCAAAACAACTCAATGATCCCAAGAGAATCTGGTTACAATACTTGAGAAGACAGTGAAACAGTTAAATTAACTCAATGTTCATTTCAATAACACATCAGAACAAAATCAAGGAAATTATAATAAATGAGACTAATGAAATAAAGAAGACAGTAAGACATGTTGAATACAAGCTTAACAAATATATGGAAAGTCTCAAAAAAAAAGAAAAGAATCAAATAGAAACCCTGGGAACTAAAAGTTCCTTAATTCAAATTAAAAAATGCAGTTGCAGGCCACTCCAGTAGATGTGAACAAGTGGAATAAAGAATATCAAGGCTCAAAGACAAAATAAATATTAAAAAAAAAGAATGCTTCCACAAAAGAATGAAAAGTTGTGAAAGGAAAATGCAAGGTCTCTGTGATTCCCTCAAAAGACCAAACCTACAAATCTTGGGCATCAAAGAAGGAGAAGAGATGCAAGCATATCAACAAAATAATAGCAGAAAACTCCAGAAATCTTGTGAAAGAGATGTGCATACAGGTACAGGAAGTATCTACATCACCTATCATACATGACCAAAATACAGTGTCTCCGTGGAATATTATAGTTGAATCAATTAGCACAGAGAACAAGAAAAGAATATTGAAGGTAAGAAAGAAAAATTAAATAAAATATAAATGTAAGCCCATCAAAATAACAGCAGATTTTTCAAAATAAACCTTAAAAACAAGATGGGTGTGGAATAAGACATTTTGATCACTGAAAGAAAGTAACTTTAATCCTAGGATAGTCTATCATTCAAAACTGAAGGAGGTATAAAGTCTTTCCATGATAAACCAAAAATAAAACAATAACATGACCACTAAACAAGCACTCCAGAAGATATTCAAAGGGATCCTACACATAAAGATGTAAACAAAAATAGTAATGAAAAGATGGGAATTACTAAATCTCAAGAGAAGAACAGACAGGTAATTAGACAGTAGCATAGATTTGATTACAAACACACACACACACACACACACACACACACACACACACACAAATCCTTCCACAACAAAAACAACTGAATTTCAAATATTACCAAATACCTCCTAATATTAACACTAATTGTTAAAGTGTTCAACTACCCCATCAAAAGACACTGATTGGCACACTGAATTAAAAAATGAACACCCAGTGATTTGTTCTTTATAAGAAACCCACCTCACAGACAAAAACAAACATTGCCAGAAGGCTGAAAATATGACAAAAGATTTACCAAGCTAAAGGACCCTGAAAACAGGCAGGAGTAGATATACTTATATCAGATAAAGTAGACTTCAAACCACAATTAGTCAAAAGAGACAAAGAAGGTCATGTCAAATCATTAAAAGGAGCAATATATCAACAGGAAATAACAATCGTTAACTTATATGTGCCCAATGTCAGTACATCCAACCATTATACATACACTAATGAATGTAAAAACACAGATAAACCGCAACATAGGGACAGTTGGAAACTTCAATACAGTTCTATCACTGATAGGTCATTCAGACAAAAAATCAGTAAGAAAGTTTAGAATGGAATGACACCACAGAAAAAATTGACCTGACAGACAACTACAGACATTCTCCAACAATATAATGTAAATTAATCTCAGCAGCCCATGGAATGTTCTCCAAAATACATCATATTTTAGGTCACAAAGTGACTTAGCATACAGAGGAAAACTGAATTAATCCCCTGAATACTGTCTGTATATAATGGAACAAAACTAGAACTCAACAACAAAAGAAACAGCAGAAAATAGAGAACAGAACAACACATTTCTCTATCACCAGTAGGTCATTTAAGAAATAAGGGACAAAATCAAAAAGTTCCTAGAATTTAATGAAAATGAAAGTGCAATCTATCACAACCCACGTGACACAGCAAAGGCAGCTTTAAGGAGAACATTTATAGTAATGAGTATATTTATTAAAAACACAAAAGAACTCAAATAATGGCCTAATGTTGTATATTCAACTCTAAAAATGCAGGAACAAGCTTAATCTAAAACCAGAAAAGGAGAGATAATAAAAACAAGTGCTGAAATCAATGAAAGAGACCAAAAAAGCATAAAGAATCAATGAAACAAAAGGTTGCTTCTTGGAAAAAATAAATAATATTGATAAATCTCTGGCAAATCTGACTAAAACAAGAGGGAAAAGTAACAAATTAATAAAATTAGAAAGGAGAGATCATAATAAACACCCTGAAATACAGAGAATCATTATAAATTATTTTGAAAATCTATAATCAAGTAAACTGGAAAATCTTGAAGAAATAAATTTCTAGACACATATGCCCAAACAAAATAGAACCAAAAAAATGTAATTCTCCTAAATAGACCATACTGAACAATGAACTTGAAACCGCAACAGAGTATCAGAAAAATGAAGTTTTTTTGGATTCACTGATGATTTCTACCAGACCTTTAAAGAAGAACTAATACCAACACTCCAAATATTTAAGGGAAGGAAGTGTGCCAAAATCATTTTTGAAGCCAGTATTACATTCATCCCAAGGGAGGACAAGGTTACAAAAATTAAAATAAAAAAGAATTATAGGCTAATTTCTTTAATGAATTTGATGGAAAATTCTTGGCAAAATATTGACAAATTGAACTCAACAACATATCCAAAAGATCATAACCATTATTAGGTCATTTTCATCTCAGGGATACAGGAATGGTTCAACATATGCAAATCATTGAATTTATGACAACATATTAACAGAAGCAAAAATAAAAGCCACATGATCATCTCAATATGTGCAGAAAAAGCCTTCAACAAAATTTTACATCCTTTCATGATAAAATCTCTGATGAAACTAGAAATAGAAGGAATGTATCTCAATACAATAAAAGATATATATGATATGCTAAAGCCAACATCCTACTAAATGGGAAAAACCTGAAACTATTTACTGTAAGGTCAGGAATGAGTCAAGGATATTCACTATCTTAACTCTTATTCATCATAGTCTAGGAATTCCAAGCCAGAGCAATAAGACATTTTGAAGAAATTAAAGTAATTTGAATATGAAAGGAAGGAGTCAAAGTATCCCTACGTGCAGATGACACGATCATTCAGCTAAAAGACCCAAATATTACATTAAAAACTCCTGGATATCATAAACAGCTTCAGCCAATTAGTAAGATGTAAAATCAAATTACAAAAATCAGTAGCTGTTCTATACCAACAATGATGAGATTGAGGAGGAGTAAAAGGAAAACAATTGCATTTATAATACTCTAAAAATAAAATATCTGGGAATAAACTTATCAAAGGAAGTGAGAGACCTGTACAGTGAAAACCATAAACTATTGAAAAAGAAATCAAAGAAGATAACAGAAGAGATCTTCATGAACATGGATTGGCAAAGTCAACATTGTGAAAATATTACCAAAATGAATGTACATGTCCAATGAAATCCCATCAAATTTCCAATGACATACATCACAGAGATTGAAAAGCAACCCTAAAGTTTACATGGAAGCCCAAATGTCCTGAAATAGTTAAGGCAAGAATGACAAAAAAAGCAACACTGATGGTATAATACTTGAATCAAACTATACTATACTATACTATACTATACTATACTATACTATACTATAGGGCCATAGCAACAGAAACAGCATGGTGCTGGTGCAAAAACAGACATGAAGAGCAATAGAACAGAAGCCCCAGACATGAATCCTCCCTGCTATGCTCACCTGATTTTCTGTAAAGGCACTCAAAACATACAATGGAGAAAGAAAACCTCTTCAACAAATGTTGTTGGGAAAACTGGATATCTGCATGCAGAATACTGAAACTAGATACTTTCATCTTGTACAAGTATCAACTCAAATTGGATTAAGGACCTTAAAATAAGACCTGACACTTTGAAGCTAGGGCAGGAAAGAGTAGGGAATACCCTGGAACTTATACGCATAGGCAATAGCTTCCTAAATAGAATGGCTCAGTGACTAAGAGAAAGGATGGGCAAATGGGACTATGTGAACATAGAAAACTTCTGCAAAATATAACAAATAGTCCCCAAATTGAAGAAGCAGCTAGTAGAATGGACAAAAATTATTGCCAGTTGTATATATGACAAGGGGTTAACAACCAGAATAAACAGTAAGCTGGGAAAAGTATCACTTACAAAACTAATGACCCAATGAAACAAATGTGCAAATGAACTAAATAGAGCTTTTCAAAAGAAAGAAGCCAAAAAACACATGAAGAAATGCTTAAAGTCCCAGGCCATAAAGGAAATGCCAATGATATCATGTTAAGATTCCACCTCAATAGTATTAGAATGGCTATAACCAAGAAGAGAAACAACAACAAATGTTGGTGAGTGTGTCAGGAAAAAGAAACCCTCATAACCTGTTGGAAGGAACATAAATTAATATAACCACTATGCAAATCAGTATGGAGGCTCCCCAAAAAATCTAAAAGTAGAACTGTCATATGATCCAGAAATATCCACTCCTAGTGATATTACTAAAGTAACTCTAGTTCAGTAAAGAAATATGCACACCCATGAAGCATTTTTCAGAGTATCTAAGCTATGAAACCAGTCAAGAAACTCCACAACTGGCAAATGAATTAAGAAAATGAGGTATCCATATACAATGGAATTCTATTCATCCAGAGATAAAAATGTAGTTTTGTCATTTGCAGGTGAATGGATGGAACTGGAGAACCTCACCTTAAGTGAAGTCAGCCAGGTTCAGAAGGCCTAAGGCTGTATTTTGTATCTCAATTGTGGAATAGAGACTCATTACAAATACACAATGAATATATATAAAATATTCCTATATATGCATACCTGGAAATATATGGAGAGCATGTATCCAAATGTTCTACTGATAGAGGAGACCAAGAAGGAGGAAAAGAAAGAAAGAAACATAGCTAGTAATAATGAAATACATCACATCTGTGAAGTAATAACACACAAGAAAACGTGCTGAAAATTGTTAACACAGGATAGGGGAAAAGGGTAAGGAAGTACAGTGGAGGGGTGCGACATTCACTTAAGTACAATGTATGCACAAGTATATTATGAAGGCAAAAATCCCACTGACCCACAAATAAACACCTCAAAAGGAAGGAAAAGAAAGAAAAACACATTATGCTAAGGGAGGTCACTAATGGGATGAGGAGCATAAAAGGAAGAAGTAAAGAAGGTGAATATGAGTGATGTACTTTTTATACAAGAATAAATATAGAACTTTTAAACCTGTTGAAATCATCATAAGAAGAGGACTAAAGTAGAAAGGAGGAAAATGGTGGGGATGAAACAGTTCAAGATTCAATACATATATTCACGGAAATGTCAAAATGACACTCTCTGCATAGATATTCCAAACAAAATGTCCATTTTTCCAGGATGAAGGACATCAAGATAAAATAAGTCCTGTATGAGGGTAAGGACCATCGGAAGAGGGGCGAATATAAGGAAATGGTGTAACAAAGTGAATACAGTGGAAATATTATATACTCATGTACAAAAATTGGAAAATGAGACATATTCAAACTACTCTAGGATTTGGGGGAAGAGTTCATAAAGGAGAATGGTGGAGGGGTGATTTTCACTAAGATTTATTGAAAGCACTTTTATACATTTCACAATGTACTACTGCTAAATAATAATATGGTAATAAATAATAATAATTTAGAAAAACATAATAAAAATTAAAGACAATAGTTCCCATCTATAATAGCACCTTAAATTTTACTTCACAATACTTAGACCTATAATGTCAAGATAAACTTGCCTCCGAGTAGTTGCCTCTATATGGACACCATGAAACTTACCTCCCAGTAGTTAATTCTTCAATATCACCATAAATCTTATGTCATCGGATGGGACTGTAATCTTGACACTCAACAGTTGCTCTATGATGCCACTGTAACCATTAACTCCTGACTGTTACCTATATGATGGTCTGTAACATTTACTTCACAGTGTTTAAATCTATGATAGTACAGTAACCTTAACCTCACAGTAGTTACTTCTAAAAGGTACTGTGATCATTAAGTGACAATAGTTGCCTCTATGATATCTCCATAAGTATGAATTTATATTATCTTTACCTATGATGACACCATAAGATTTACCTCACAGTATTTACCATTTATGATGGGATATTAATGTATATGTTACAGAAGTTAACTCTAATATGTCACTTTACCTCCCAGGATTTATCTATACGATGGTACAGAATCCTAAGCCTCATAGTAGTGAAATTCTTCATGGCACTGAAAAATTTCCCTCACATAATTACATCTATGATGGTACTGGAAATTATAGCTTGTGGTATTTACCAGCTTGTGGCCCCATATCATTTTCCTTATAGAATTTGCTTCTGTGATGGCACCATTGCTTTTTCCACACATTAGTTATTTCTCTAATGATTCCATAACCATTACCTCACAGTAATTAATACATATGACACCACAACTATTACCTCACCTTAGTTATATTTATGCTACAACAGAAACCTTTGCCTCACATTAAAAATCTCTAACAATGTATATAAATTTTACTTCACAATTACCTCTAAAATCTCACCATATGCCAAACTCACAGTAAACCCTACAATGGTACCCTAAACGTCACCTCACAACACTAATCTGTATGTTGGCACAGAACTTTACCTATACTAGTCACATGTATATTGGCACAGTGTACTATGCTTCACATTAGTTGCATAAATGGTGGCACCATAATTTTTATATCACAGAATATACATCTATGATAGCACTGTAATCATTTCCTGACATTAGTTACCTCTATGATGGCACAGTCACTTTTACATGACAGAATTATGCCTATGTTGTCAGCACCAATACACAGTACTTATCATCTATGATGGTCATGGATCATTTACTTCACACTAGTAACCTCTGTGATGGCACAGATTTACCTCTACAATAACACCATAACTATACCTCACAGTAGTAACTTTTATGGAGGCAACACAATATTGACCTCACAGTCATTACCCTGTATTATAACACTGCAACTTTTACTCCAAATTAATTTTCATCTATGATGACACCATAAACTTTGCCACATGTAGATTCCCATTCTGATGCCAGGGAAACCTTTGCATCACAGTGCTTATCTATATTATGACACCTAATCTTTGCTTCACAGTATTTACCTCCTATGATAGCACTATAACATTGCCTCAAATACTTACCTCTAAGATAAGAAGTAACATTTGCCTCCCAGCCATTATCATCTATGATTACACTTTAACACTTATCTCACAATAGTTAATTTTATTATGGCACAGAAACTTTGCCTCACGTTTTTACCTCCATGATGGCACCATAACATTTCCCTCAGTGTAATTTGCCCAACATGATGACACCATAACACTTAAATTGCATTACCTACCTATGTGATGACATGAAAATCTTTGCAAAAATATTGCCCCTCTGATGGGGCAGAAATATTTGCCTCAGGACAGTTATGTGTATGATGGCCACATCACCTTGTCTCACATTATGTCCTTCTATAGTAGCACTGTAACCTTTAACTTTCAGTAGATAAGTTGTAAGATAGTGTTGACACTTTTACCTCAAAATAGTTGTATTTTTGATGCCATGGCAACTTTTGCCGCAAAGTAAAAAACTCTATAATAGCGCCATAACCTTAAACACACAGTAGTTACCTTTAAGATGTCACCATAAACTCTCCTTCACATTGTGATATCATATGACACCATTACTTTGCCTCTCAGTAGTTACCTCTAATTTGTCATTGGTAACTTTACCAACAGGAGTTACTTTTATGATAGTACCTTAAGATTTGCCTCATAGTACTTATCTCTATGATGGCACAGAAACTGAAGACTTACAGCAGGTTTGTGTGTGATGGCACCAAAAAGTTAGCCTCACAATAGTTTCCTCTACAATGGCATAAAAAACATTTACACCACAATTGTTGCTTCTAGGATGACACTGTAATTATTACCTCATAGAAATTACCCTGTATGATGATACCATTAAAGAAATCTCATATTAAAATACCTTTATGAAGGCATGGACACGTTTGCCTCAAGTAGCTACCTTTATGATGGCACCTGAATTCCCTTCTCTGTACTTTCTTCTAAGATGAACCAACAGCCTCACAGTGGTCACCTCTACAATGCCACCATAATTGTACCCCATAGTGGTAACCTCTATGGTGGCACCAAATCATTTACCTCACAGTAATCACCCTGTATTATAACACCATAACTTTTGTTCCAAATTTATTTTTTTCTATGATGGCACCTTAACCTTAGCCCCATAGTACTTATTGTGTATGAGGGTACTGTAACATTGCCTCAAATAGTTACCTCTATGATGTGACCTAACATTTGCCTCTGAGTCATTGCCACCTACGATGACACCATAGCCTTTGTCCCACGATAGTTCCAATTATCACTCCGTGGAAACATTTCCCACACAGTAGTAAGGTCTATGTGGTATCATAGTCTTTGCCTCACTGTAGTTACCTCTATTATGGCACTGAAAAGTCCCACATAGCAATTAAATCTATGGTGGCACCCATCCTTTGCTTCACAGTTGTCACTGTTTATGATGGTGCTGCAGCATTACCTCATAGTAGTTCTCTACTCTAATAACACCATAACCTTTGCCTTACATAGGTTACCTCTATGAGCCTTGGGAAAACTTTCATCACATTAGTAACCTCCCTGATGGCACCTTCACTTTTGCCTGTGATGACATTGTAAACTTCACCTCACAGGATTTACATCTATGATGACAATATAATAATTGCCTAATGGTAGTTACATCTATCATGGCATCATAACATATATTTCACAATATTTATCTCTAGGATGGCACCATAATTTTGACTCACAGTACTTACCTCTCTGAAGATATGATATGACAGTGACATTTGTCTCACAGTTGTTAGTTCTATGATTTTGTAGTAATTATACCTCAGAGAGGATCCCTGAATGTTGGCATCATAATCTTTATCTCACAGATACTCATCTATGTCATGGCTACATATCATTTAGTTCATAAAAGTTACTTTTTGATGTCACAGAACACATTACTTCATGTTTGAAATCTTTATAAAATCACTACAACCTGTATAACACAAAAGAAAAGTTTGATATACCATCATTGCTGAAGTTCCCTCTAAAATGTCACCATTAAATTTGCCTTAAACTATTTACCTATCTGATGGCACCATAACCTTTGCCTCACAGTACTTACCTCTATGGTGGCACCATAACAATTGCCTGCCAGGAATCAACCACTATGCTAGCACTGTAACCTATAATGCATGATAGCTAGTTTATAACATTCTGAAAAGCCTTGCCTCACAAAAAAAAAAAACATGGTTGAATACATTATACAATTTACCTCACAGTACTTACTTTTAAGTAAAATTTTCCTCAGAGTAGTTTTCTCTGCAATGACACTGTTATCATTTCCTAACAGTAGTCACCTTGATGATGACACAGAAATCATTACCTCTTAGTAGTTACATGTATGGTGGCATTGTAACCTTTGCTACATAGTCCAGACCTCTCTGATGGTACTGCAACATTCACCTCATGGTAAGTTCACCATCTTTTGGCACTGTACTCTTTACCTCACAATAGTTACATTTTTAAAGCCACAGCAACATTTATCAAGTTAGATTTCTATAAAACTTATAAAAGCACTGTAACTATTTCACTTTAGTTGCAGTCATCATGCCATGGAAACATTCTCTTCAAAGTGCTTACATCTATTTTGGCTCACAGTAGTTACAGCTATTATAGTACCTATACTTTTTTTAATTTTTATTTTATTCATATGTGCATACAATGTTTGGGTCTTTTCTCTCCCCTTCCCCCCTGCCCCCTCCCTTACCTCCCTACTCCCTCCCTTACCCCCCTTACTCCTCGCTACCAGGCAGAAACTATTCTGCCCTTATCTCTAATTTTGTTGAAGAGAGAGTATAAGCAATAATAGGAAGGACCAAGGGTTTTTGCTTGTTGGGATAAGGATAGCTATACTTTTATTAAAAGTTAGTGTCTAGGATGGCAGTGAGAGCATTACCTCACAATACATCTTGTCTATGATGACCTCTTAATTATTGCTTCATATCAGAAATCTTTATGGTGCTAGGAAAACATTCCAACCACATTAGTAACCTCTATTATGGAACCTTAACTTTTAACTCCCTGTAGTTACCTGTTGATGGAATAATGAAATTTACCTCACGTGAGTTACCTCTATAATGACACCATAAACCTTACTTCATAGTACTTCTTCTAGGATGGCATTCACAGTAGTTGCTTAGTGGATTGCATGAATTCACTGTAACCACTATCTCACAATAGTTACCTGTATGATTGCTCTATAGCATTTGCCTTACAGTGTTTACATTTGTCATAGCATAATAAACTTAACCTCACAGTAGTTATTTCTGAAAGGCACTGTAAAAAAATCAAGTCAGAGTAGTTAACTCTGTTAGTTCCAAAAAATGTGACTTGACATTAGTTATACCTATGATGACACCATAACTTTTATCTCATGGTATTTACCATCCATGATGTCATTTTGGCATATGCCTCACAGGAGTTAGTATGTAATGCCAAGGAAAACATTGCCTCTCTGTAATGAAGTACATTTGGGCATGAAATGTTTCCTTGCAGTAATTGCGCTCCTAATGGCAAACTTAACTTCTCACATAGTTCTTACTTATTTGAGGTACTATAACCTTGCCTCAATTGTTACTTCCAGAATAACACCATAAATTTTACCTCTCAGTGGTTACCTCTATGATGGCATTACACTTTGCCTCACAGTGGGTACTTCCAGGTTGGCACAGTAACCTTTAGGTCACAGTAATTAACCACTATGATGGCACTATAAGCTTTACCTCATCATACTGAAATTTATATCAGAACCATCTGTGTTGCAGTAGCCACCTTGATGAATTCATTCCAATATGTACTTCCCAGTAATTGCCCATAAAATGTCATTGTAATATTTGCCTCTTAGCAAATTATTACCTCTGTGAGAGCACCATAATTATTGCCTAACTATTGCCTCACAGTAGATATCTCTGCAATGCCACAGAAGCATTTTCCTCAATGTACTTCCAAGTATGATTACATTGCAAACTTTCTTTCATAATACTTACTGCAATAATGGAAATGAGAATTATAGCTCACAGTATTTATCCTCATGTGGGCACCATTACCTTTGTATAACTTAATTACCGTCTCTGATGACACCATAATCCTTCCTTCACAATCATTACCTCTGTGATGACTTTGCAATCTTTACCTCACAATAGTTACATTTATGATTCCATGGAAATATTTGCCTTATTGTAGAAACCTCTGTAAATTAACCATAATTTTCTCTCATAGTAGTAAACTCAAAGCTATCACCACAAATATTGCCTTACAATAATCATATCTATTAGGGCACTGTAATGGTTGCCTTTCAGGATTACCTCTATGATGTCACCATAAACATTGCCTCACACTAATTATCCTCTTAATGGCACCTAAACTTTTGTACTTATGTACTATGTTATAAGATCTCACCATATCATTTGCCTCACACTTTGTAACTCTATAAATGCACAGGAATTATACCTCACAGGGGGTACCTCTATGTTGGCACCATAATCTATACCTCACAGCAATTAGCCTATATTTTAGCACCACAAACTTTGTTTCACATTACTTTCCATCTATTATGGCAACATAAAGGTTGTCACACATTGATTACTTTGTGATACCAGGGAAATATTTACTCACAGAAGTTATCTGTATTATGGCACAGTAACATTTACCTCTTTGTAGTGTATTATGGAACATAAAATTTTGCTTCACAGTAGTTAGGTGTATGGTGGCATCATAAGCTTTGACTAACAGTAGTAACTCAATGATAGCCTTTTCACATTTCACTCACGATAGTTAGCTCGAGGATTGTACCATAAACATACCTCACAGTGGGTAACTCCGTGTTAGCATCATTACCTCACACAATTAGCTAAATGTTTGCACAGAAACTTTAAGTAACAGAAATCTTTGCCTCACAGTAGTTACCTGTATGATGGCTCCATAATCTTTACCTCATAGTAAGTAGGCCATATGATGTCACTGTGACCTAACCATTGCTACAGTTATGTTTTTAATACCAGAGTAACTTTTACCTCATAGGTAAGCCTATATAAAAGCACTTTACTTCATATTAATTACAATTATCATACCCTGAAATCTTTTCCTCACAGTAGTTATATCTATGACCATACCTATCCTTTGTCTTATAGTTGTTAGCATGTATGATGACACTCTTAACTGTTGCCACTGGTTGGTAGAGTGGCTCAAGTGGTAAGAGTGCCTGCATGGTAAGCCTGAGGCCCTGAATTCAACCCCAGTGCTATTTTTAAAAGGGGGATAAAATAGTATTTCCCACTAGAGAGAAATACTAAAATGGCAGATAAGTGATAGACCCCAGAACTCTGAGCTCTCACAAGTGTGAAAGATAACTTCAGGTTCAAGGGAGCAAGGGCAGGAGGACCCAGCTACTCCAAAAGTAAGATTCTGCCAACACATAGGCAGAGCAATCTACAATGACTAACCTTTAAATAAGCTTTTTAGAGCACAAAATAGCCCCAGAAGTTTGGGAGCTGAGGCTGCCAGCTTCCACACCAGAATGCCAGAGAGCAATTTCTCCATTTTTGTTTTTAGTCATCTATTGTGTTCCTTCTTTTTTTTTTCCTTCCTCTAAAGAGTAAAAAGTCAATGCAGAGAACAGAATGAGTTCTTTTGTATCTGGATTACCCCAGGCCCACCAAGATTCATTTATGCAGAACTTCCTACTGCCACCCACTTGCAACCTGGGCCATCTACCCCCAAGACCATAAAGAGAGCTGCAACCCACTCAGGTGGACTTCCTGCACCATCTGCACTGAGGTAGGAAGCAGCATAGTCCAGAGCTTGGAGACACTGATTGCACCTCTCCTGGACAAACCTGTTGGCTTAATAAATGGAGGGAAATCTCCAATTCTTCTTAGTAGAGGATGGGTGGTTTAGCCTGTGCAGAGTGGAAAAATACCAATGCTTTTGAGCACCATAGGGAAGATGGTAGTGAGGTGAAACTGACAGCTTCCCCAGAGAAGAGCTTTCAACCAAACAGATGAACTCTGGCTCACAGGCTTCCCTGGTGGGCAAGAGGGGCTGCCCGCTGCTCATATATTAGCTCCTCATGGGACCACTTCAAAAAACCCACTAAATCAAACAAGCTGACTCAGGTTGCCCATCTCTCCAAAAGGAACCTATGCATCAACATCCTGAATGGTTGCTCCCCAAATACCTACAGTAGAGACAGGCACAACTGATTACCACATGGCCCAGAATATCAACCCCAATGAGGGTCAAGAACTCAGAGAAAGCCTATGTCAGAAGAGATAACATGTGGATTAGCAGTCAGATGGAAGCACTCAGTGCACTCAATGAACTCGAAGGAAGTCCACTCCTCTCCACAGTAGGGAGAAATTTTAGCACTAAATGCATTTTTATTTCAGTTACAAATTTATCTCCTTTTTCCTTTCTGTTGAATTTTTGGTTTGCATAGCCCTCTCTTGTTTCACTTTCTTTTCTCTCCTCCTGATATTTTTTCTTTTTTCTTCTGTCTCCTTATCTTAGTCTCTTCCTCTTCCTTTCTCTCCACTATTCCTATGTCCTCCACACTAACTACTCACTGAGTAGCTTATTAACTTTACACATTACTCCAATGCTTCAAATTTTTCTGCAACCTCCAAAAATAGCAGCTTCCCATCACAATGACTGAACTACACCTTTACACACATTAAGGCCTTATGACTCAAAAGCTTCCACATTTTATACCTTTTCTCTCATTTTCTCCATTCCCTCCTACCCATCTCTTCTAGCTCCATCATTTTATTACCTAAGTATTTATCTCTATGCAAGCAACTGTTGTTTCTCTGATACACACTGGATGTAGAAAATACTGCCAACAGTTTTATGTATTATATAAAAAATTGGTTCAGCATTGAATCTGTGAATTTGTTATTGCTAAGGTATGCTCCAGGCCAGTGAACAGAAAGAATACAACAAATTAGCTAACAAATAAGCTAGTCAGAGCATAGCAATTAAATCAAGGGAAAGATTAGAGATGATTAAATTCCCCAAACAACTAATCAAAAACACAGGAGCAAATCTCAAAATACAAACATGGGAAATAATAGAAGGCAGACAAATATGACTCCACAAAAAAGTTAACAATCACACAATAAAGGATAGGGTGAACAGTGAATGAGGATGAATTCTCAGAAGTCAGCAGACTGATTACAAGAAGCTTTAAGGAGCTTAAAGAGGACATACAAAAACAACTCAATAAATCCCAAGAGAATATCAATAAAAATTTAGGAAGACACAGAAACAACTAAATTATCTCAAAGATGATTTCAACAAATATCAGAACAAAACCAAACAAAGCGTAAAATGAGATAAGTGAAATAAAATAGGCAGGACAACATGTCAACATGCGTTTAGCAAAGATGTGGAAAGTGTCAAAAATAAGAATCAAATAGAAACCCTGAAAACAAAGTCAAATTTTAAAAAAATTGAAAACTACACCAGCAGAAAGAACAAGTGGAAGACAGAATTTCAAGAAGACAAAATAGATATTAAAGAAAAAACAAAAGAATACTTACACAAAAGACTGAAAGAAATATACAAGTTTTCTGTGATTACCTCAAAAGACCAAACCTACAAATCTTTGGAATTGAAGAAGAAGAGGCATAAGCCAAAGGTACAGAAAACAGATCAACAAAATGATAGCAGCAGGAGAGTTACCCATACAGGTACAGGAAGTCTCTAGGACACAAAACATACATGACCAAAATAGTTCCTCTCCATGGCATATTATGGTTGAAATGATTAGCACAGAGAACAAGGAAAAATATTGATGATGGTAAGAGAGAAAAGTCAAATATCATATAAAAGAAAACCCATCAAAGCAATAGCAGATTCTTCAACACAAACCTAAATTCAAGAAGAGCATAGACTAAGTATATTCTATCCAGCAAAGCAATCATTCAAAACTGGAAGAGGAATAAAAACCTTCTATGATAAAAAGAAACTAGAACAATACTTGTCCACTAAACAAGCACTCCAGAAGATACTCAAAAGAATCCTACACACAAAGATGAAAATAAAACATATTAATGAAAGAATGGGAAATATTCAATCTCAAGAGAAAAGAAAAGAGGTAATTAGAGAGTAGCCTAGACCTAATTACACACACACACACAAAAACCCTTACACAACAAAAACAAATAAATTTAAGGAATCACCACATACCTTTCAATATTAACAGTGAATGTTAAAAGCCTCAATCCCCCATCAAAAGACATTGATTGGCAAACTGGATTAAAAAGGAAGACCCAACAATTTGTTCTTTACAAGAAACTACCTCATAGACAAAAACAAACATTGCCTTAGGGTTGAAAGTGTAGAAAAAGATTTACCAAGCAAATATTCCTGAAAACAGGCAGGAGTAGCTACATTTATATCAGATAAAACAGACTTCAAACCTAAATTCATCAGAAGAGACAAAGAAGGTCACATAATACTAATAATCATACTAATTAAAAGAATAGTGTATCAAGAAGAAATGACAATTGTTAACTTACATGAGCCCAATATCAGTGAACCCAACTTCATTAAACATATACAACTGGACTTTAAAACACAGATGAACCCCAGCATAGAGAAAGTGGGAGACTTTAATATTCCTCTATCGCAAATAGATAGTTCATCCAGCCAAAAACATTGAACAGAAACTTTATAATCAAGTGACACAGGAGATCAAATGGACAGTCATCTACAGAGTATTCCATTCTGCAACAATACAATATATATTCTTCTCAGCAGTGCATGGACCTTTCTCTAAGATACATATTTTAGGGCACAAAGCCAGTCTTCACAAATATAAGAAAACTGAAGTAACCCCCTGCACACTGTCTGCACAAAATGAAGTAAATTGAACCCAACAACAAAAGAAATGCAGAAAATATTCAAACACCTGGAGACTGAACAACACACTTCTCTATGATCAATGGATCATTGAAGAAATAAGGACAAAATCAAGAAGTTTCTAGAATTGCATGAAAATGAAAGCACAATCTATCAGAACCTAAGGGACACAGCAAAAGCTGTTTATACCCATGAACGCATATATTAAAAACAAAGAAAGAGCTCAAATAATGACCTAATGCTGTATCTCCAACTCCTAAAAAGACGAGAACAAGCTAAACACAAAACCAGTAGGAGAGATAATAAAAATATGAGCTGAAATCAATGAAACATAACCAAAAGAAAAAAAACATGGAAAGAATCAATGAAACCAAAAAGTAAATAATATCGGTAAACCCCTGACAAATCAGACTAAACAAGGAGGAAAAAAAGCTAAATAAATAAAATTAGAAACAGAAAGGGGGGATAGCACAAGAATCACCATGAAATACAGGTAATCATTAGGAATTACTTTGAAAACCTATATTCAATTAAGTTGGAAGATCTAGAAGAAATGGATAAATTTATAAACACATACGGCCAACTGAAATAGAACCAAGAAAATAAAATTCACCTAAATAGATCTATAATAAGCAAAGAAATTGGAACAGCAATAGTCTCAAAAAAAGAAAAGTCCTGAACCTGATGGTTTCACTGCTGATTTCTATGAGACTTTTGAAGAAGAGCTAATCCCAACACCCCCCAAACTTTTGCATGAAATAGAAAGGGAAGTAACACTGCCAAAATAATTCTATAAAGCCAGTATTACACTTCATCCCCAAACCAAGGATACAAAAACAACAAAAAAGAGAATTATAGGGCAATTTCCTTTATGAACTTAGATGCAAAACTTCTCAGTAAATTACTGACAAACTGAATGCAACAACATATCCAAAACATCATCCACCATAATCAAGTCAGTTTCATCCCAGGGATGCAGGAATAGTTCAATATATGCAAATCATTAATTTTACTACAACCTATTAAGAAAAACAAAAAGAAAAAAATCACACGATCATTTCAATAGATGCAGAAAAAGATCTTCAACAAATTTCAAAATCCTTTCATGATAAAACCTCTGATGAAATTAGAAATAGAAGCAATGAACCTAAATATAATAAAGGCTGTATATGAAAGCCTATAGTCAACATCATACTAAATGGGGAAAAAAACTGAATCTATTTCCTGTAAAGTCAGGAATGAGTCAAATGTGTCCACTGTCTGCACTCTTATTCCTCACACTCTTAGAATGCCTAGCAAAAGCAGTAAGACAATTAGAAGAAATTAAAGTATTACACATGGGGAAGGAAGCAGTAAAAGTATTCCTTCTTACAGAAGACATGATCTTATAAAAGACCTGAAAGACCTGAAATATTCCACCAAAAAATAATCTTAGACATCACAAACAGGTTCAGCAAAGTAACAGGATGAAAAATCAATATGCAAAAATCAGTAGCCTTTCTAGATGCCAACAATTATGTGATTAGAAAGAACAGAAGTAATCAATTGCATTTACAATAACCTCAAAACAACAAAATATCTGGAATTAAAAGGTGACAGACCTCTACAATGAAAACCATAAACCACTGAAAAAGCAGTGAAAAGCCAAAGAAGACTACAGAAGATAACTCCCATGCTCATGGATTGTGAAAATAGCTATATTACCAAAAGGAATCTACATGTTCAGTGAAATCCCCATCAAAATTACAATGACATTCACCACATAACTTGAAAAATCAACCCTAATGTTCACATGGAAACACAAAAGACCTCAAATAGTTAAGGCAATAATGACAAAAAGAGCATCACTAGAGATATAACAATATCCAAATTCAAATAATACCATACAGCTATAGCAATAAAAATGGCATTGTACTGGCACAAAAACAGACATGAAGCCCAGTTAAACAGAATAGAAGACCCAGACATGAATCCACGCAGCTATGTCCACCTGATTTTTGAAAAAGGCAACCGAAATAACCAATTGGAGACCATCATATTGATAACTTCACCTCATCCTAGGTACCGGTATGATAACTACATAAATATTATGTACAAAAATTACCATATATGATGGTAGGATAACTGATCTCATTTTTTTGATTCCATGGAAACATCTGCCTTACAGTAGAAACTTCTATGAAAGCACCATAACATTTACCTCACAGATGTCAACATAAACTTTGCCTTTTATTACTTATATTTATTATGACACTTTAGACTTTACCTCACAATATGCACTTTATATTGGCACATAAATTTTGCTTCTAGGTAGCTTGTAGCTATCACCATTCCATGTGCCTCACACTTGATACATTTATAATGGCACTGCAATATTACTCCACAGTGGATAACTCTGTGTGGCACCATGACCTGTACCTCACAGTAATGGACTAGTAGTTTTTTCTGTGATGGAACTATAATTTGTGCCTCCCAATAGGTACATATATCATGATTCTGTAAGTTGTACTTCATAGAACGTTCCTTTAGGATGGCATCATAATCTTTACCTCGCAGTAAGTAAGTTATGTGACGGCATCATGGCATTTACCAGAAAATAGTGATATTGTTGACATCACTGGAACCTTTTCATCAGTTAAACCGCTATAAAGGCATTATTACTTTTACCTCACAATAGTTACTCTAAAGGTAACTATTAACTTTTCTCATACTGTATACATCTATTATTGCACCATAATATTTGCCTCCCATTACTTTCCTCTATTATAATGGTGTAAACTTTGCCTTACTGTAGCTAACTCTATTATGCATCTATTAACTTTGCCTTAAGTTTTGCTTCATAGGTGTATAATGGCATTGTAATGGTAGCTTCACCATAGTTTCTACTGTGATGGCATCAAAAACTTTTATCTTACTGTATTTACATTGATGATGATATGAAAACATTTCCATTATAATCATAGTGATTACCCTCGATGGTGATACCATAATTCTTAGCTCACAGCAGTTATCTTTAGGATAGTGTAGAGATACTGGCCTTAAATAGTTACCTCTATGTGATAGCATAAACTTTACCTCACTATACACAGCTCTGTGATTGTACATTAACATCTCACAGTGATTACCTCTAAAATCACAGTGTAAAATTCTTCTCACTATAGTTGCCTCTATGATGGCATATAGCATTTGCCTCCCGGTAATTACCGTCTATGATGTACCCATAAATTATACTTAATAAGAGTTACCATTATGATGCCATAGAAACTTTTGCCTCACAATAGTTATCACTATATGGCATTAAAACATATTCTCACAGTAGATTAATCTAAGATGGCACCTATCCTTTGCTTCACAGGTGTTGCTGTTTATGATGGCACTCTAGGATTTCCCTCACAGTAGTTCTCAACTATTATGGAACAAAACTTTACCTTACATATGTTACCTTTATGAGGTTTGGGAAACTTTCTCTCACATTGGTAACCTCTATGATGGCTCCTTAATTTTTGCCTCACAGTAGATACCAGTATGATGACACTGAAACTGTTACCTAAAAGTATTTACCTCTCTGAAGGCACCATAAGCATTTTCACACAATAGTCTGTTTAACATGCTATGGAAAATTTTTCCACACTAGTAACAACTATGATGTAAGCATTAATCTTTACCTCAATGTAGTTAAATCTATGATGGCATTTTCACAATTGCCTCATTTGGTTACATGTCTGAAGGTAACTAACTTTTGCCTCACTTTAGTGTCTTCTACAAATGTGACCATTAAATTGCCCCACAGTAGTTACCTCTACAATACCACCATAATCTTGACTTCTCAGTAGTCTTTTCTATTTTGGCACACAAAACTTTCCTTCCCGGTAGTTATGTGTATGATGGCACTATTACCTTTGCCTAAGAGTAGTTACTTATATGATGGTATCTTCACATTTGACTAATACTAGTTAGATTTCTGATTATATTGTAACTATACCTGGAGAGGATCCTTGTATGTTGATATCATAACTGTTACCTCACAGTTACTCACCTATATAATGACATCGTATCGTTTACTTGATAGTTACTTTTTGATGTCATGGAACACTGTACTTCACATTTGAAACCCTTATGAATACAGTACAACTTTTATTTGACAGAAGAAAACTCTATGATGGAACATCAACTTTGAATCACAGTAGTTACCTCTATGACAGCACATCAACGTTGCCACAGCATACTTACCTCTGTGAAGGCATCTTAAGATGTGCCATACAGTTTACCTCTGCTTTCATGTTGTGAACTTTGCTTCACAGTGCTTTTCTCTATCATGGCATAAAATATTTTCCTTTGAAGTAATTACACACTATGAAGACTTTGTTAACCTTACTTCACAGTGGTTATGATGACATGGATAACTTAGCCTCAAATAGTTACATATACGATAGCACCACATATATGATATATGATGTTTCCATGTAGTTACTCCTATGCTAAAATATTAACCTGTACCTCACAGTGGTTTCTTCTATGATCACACCATATATTTTAACTCACATGGTTAACTTTGTGATGTCAAAGTAACCGTAGTCTCAGGTTATATGGCTGATGGCACCAGAACTTTCCCTCAGTATACTTGCCTCTATGATGGGACAATAACTTTTACCTTATTCTAGTTACTTCTATGATGGTAACATAGAAGTACCATTATTTCCCAGTTGATAGCTTGTATGACGGCACAATAAACTTTACCTCACCTAGTTACTCTTATTGTGCTAGGGTAAATTTTCCCTCAGAGTAGTTACCTCTACAATGGTATCATAACATTTGACTCAGAGTTGTTACACTGCATGTAACTTTTCCCTCACTGTAGTTAGCATCTAAAATGCACTATAAGCTTTACCTCACAGTAGTGCCAACTAAAATGACACCATAAACTTTGCCTTATATAGCTTTCTTTAATGAAGCAGGGAAACCATTCCTCACATTTGTAACCTCTATGATGGCACTGTAACTTTTATCTCATAGTATTTGACACTATGCTGGCACACTAACCTTTGCTTAGTCTGTATCTCTGTGATCATACAGTGAGTTTTACCTCATAGGATTAGCTTTTATGCTGGTACTATAAACAACCTCTATTTCCAGTAACTATACTGTAATGTGGCACCATGATCTTTACCTCACAATTGTTATATATTTTATGTCACAGAAGTCTTTGCTTCACAGTTCACAACCTATCAAAGCACAGTAACATTTACCTCACAATACTTACTATTATAATCCCATGAAAATATTTCCTCACAGTAGTGACCTCTACTATGACACCACAGCATTAACTTTACAATAATTACATTTATGATGGCAAGTGTTCTTCGCAGTATATTTCTTAACATAAATGTTGGCACTGTAAGTCTTCCCTCACAGTAGTTACTGTCTGTGATGAAATCATAACATGCTTACATTGTTTATCTTTATGTGGCTAGGGAGAACTTTCCTCACATTAGTAACCTCAAAAACATCACCTTACTTTTGGCTTCACAGTAATTACCACCATGAAGGCACCATAACTTTTACCTAACATTATCTATACAATGCCACAATGAGACTTACCTTACAGTAGTTACATCTATAATGTCACCATAAAACTGAACTCTCAGTAGTTACCTCTAGGATGGCACTGTAACCACTACTCACAATGTCTACATCCATGATATCACAGTAATATCAATCACACAATAGTTACTTTTAGAATGCATTGTAACCATTACGTCACTGTAGTTAACACTGTCATATTTCCATAAACATGACCTGACATTAGTTATATCTATGATGACACTTTAAGATTTATCTCACAGTATTTATACTCTATGGTGGAAGTTTGATGTATACTTAAATAGAGCTACCTTTATGATCCCAAGGACAACATTGCCTCTTCATAATAACCTGCATTATGGCATAGAAACCTTTACCTCACAGTAATTACCCTCTTGATGGCAATACAACATTCTGTCAAAATATTTACTTCCATGGTACAGTGTAAACTTTGCCTCACATTTGTATATCTAAGATGGCCCCATACATTTTAACTCACAGTGGGTACCTCTACGTTGGCACCTTATCCCTTACTTCACAGCAATGAATAGTGAATGGAAGCCATTTCTTCACACAGAAACTGGTATGAATGCACTTAAAACTTTTTTTTTTTCTTTTTTTTTTTTTTATTTTTTTTTTCTTTATTTTTTTTTCATTTTTCTTTTATTATTCATATGTGCATACAAGGCTTGGTTTATTTCTCCCCCCTGACCCCACCCCCTCCCTTACCACCCACTCCACCCCCTCCCGCTCCCCCCCTCAATACCCAGCAGAAACTATTTTGCCCTTATCTCTAATTTTGTTGTAGAGAGAGTATAAGCAATAATAGGAAGGAACAAGGGGTTTTGCTGGTTGAGATAAGGATAGCTATACAGGGCATTGACTCACATTGATTTCCTGTGCGTGGGTGTTATCTTCTAGGTTAATTCTTTTTAATCTAACCTTTTCTCTTGTTCCTGGTCTCCTTTTCCTATTGGCCTCAGTTGCTTTAAGGTATCTGCTTTAGTTTCTCTGCATTAAGGGCAACAAATGCTAGCTAGTTTTTTAGGTGTCTTACCTATCCTCACCCCTCCCTTGTGTGCTCTCGCTTTTATCATGTGCTCATAGTCCAATCCCCTTGTTGTGTTTGCCCTTGATCTAATGTCCACATATGAGGGAGAACATACGATTTTTGGTCTTTTGAGCCAGGCTAACCTCACTCAGAATGATGTTCTCCAATTCCATCCATTTACCAGCGAATGATAACATTTCGTTCTTCTTCATGGCTGCATAAAATTCCATTGTGTATAGATACCACATTTTCTTAATCCATTCATCAGTGCTGGGGCATCTTGGCTGTCTCCATAACTTGGCTATTGTGAATAGTGCCGCAATAAACATGGATGTGCAGGTGCCTCTGGAGTAACAGTCTTTTGGGTATATCCCCAAGAGTGGTATTGCTGGATCAAATGGTAGATCGATGTCCAGCTTTTTAAGTAGCCTCCAAATTTTTTTCCAGAGTGGTTGTACTAGTCTACATTCCCACCAACAGTGTAAGAGGGTTCCTTTTTCCCCGCATCCTCGCCAACACCTGTTGTTGGTGGTGTTGCTGATGATGGCTATTCTAACAGGGGTGAGGTGGAATCTTAGTGTGGTTTTAATTTGCATTTCCTTTATTGCTAGAGATGGTGAGCATTTTTTCATGTGTTTTCTGGCCATTTGAATTTCTTCTTTTGAGAAAGTTCTGTTTAGTTCACCTGCCCATTTCTTTATTGGTTCATTAGTTTTGGGAGAATTTAGTTTTTTAAGTTCCCTGTATATTCTGGTTATCAGTCCTTTGTCTGATGTATAGTTGGCAAATATTTTCTCCCACTCTGTGGGTGTTCTCTTCAGTTTAGAGACCATTTCTTTTGATGAACAGAAGCTTTTTAGTTTTATGAGGTCCCATTTATCTATGCTATCTCTTAGTTGCTGTGCTGCTGGGGTTTCATTGAGAAAGTTCTTACCTATACCTACTAACTCCAGAGTATTTCCTACTCTTTCTTGTATCAACTTAAGAGTTTGGGGTCTGATATTCAGATCCTTGATCCATTTTGAGTTAATCTTGGTATAGGGTGATATACATGGATCTAGTTTCAGTTTTTTGCAGACTGCTAACCAGTTTTCCCAGCAGTTTTTGTTGAAGAGGCTGCTATTTCTCCATCGTATATTTTTAGCTCCTTTGTCAAAGATAAGTTGCTCATAGTTGTGTGGCTTCATATCTGGATCCTCTATTCTGTTCCACTGGTCTTCATGTCTGTTTTTGTGCCAGTACCATGCTGTTTTTATTATTATTGCTTTGTAATATAGTTTGAAGTCAGGTATTGTGATACCTCCTGCATTGTTCTTTTGACTGAGTATTGCCTTGGCTATTCGTGGCCTCTTGTGTTTCCATATAAATTTAACAGTAGATTTTTCAATCTCTTTGATGAATGTCATTGGAATTTTGATGGGAATTGCATTAAACATGTAGATTACTTTTGGGAGTATAGACATTTTTACTATGTTGATTCTACCAATCCATGAGCATGGGAGATCTCTCCACTTTCTATAGTCTTCCTCAATCTCTTTCTTCAGAAGTGTATAGTTTTCCTTGTAGAGGTCTTTCACATCTTTTGTTAGGTTTACACCTAGGTATTTGATTTTTTTTGAGGCTATTGTAAATGGAATTGTTTTCATACATTCTTTTTCCGTTTGCTCATTGTTAGTGTATAGAAATGCTAATGATTTTTCTATGTTGATTTTATATCCTGCTACCTTGCTATAGCTATTGATGATGTCTAGAAGCTTCTGAGTAGAGTTTTTTGGGTCTTTAAGGTATAGGATCATGTCGTCTGCAAATAGGGATATTTTGACAGTTTCTTTACCTATTTGTATTCCTTTTATTCCTTCTTCTTGCCTAATTGCTCTGGCTAGGAATTCCAGTACTATGTTGAATAGGAGTGGAGATAGTGGGCATCCTTGTCTGGTTCCTGATTTTAGAGGGAATGGTTTTAATTTTTCTCCGTTAAGTATAATGCTGGCTGTAGGTTTGTCATATATAGCTTTTATAATGTTGAGGAACTTTCCTTCTATTCCTAGTTTTCTTAGAGCTTTTATCATGAAATGATGTTGGATCTTATCAAAGGCTTTTTCTGCATCTATTGAGATGATCAAGTGGTTTTTGTCTTTGCTTCTGTTAATGTGGTTTATTACGTTTATTGATTTTCGTATGTTGAACCACCCCTGCATCCCTGGGATGAAGCCTACCTGGTCGTGGTGAATAATCTTTTTGATGTGTTGCTGAATTCGATTTGCCATTATTTTGTTGAGGATTTTTGCATCAATGTTCATTAAGGAGATTGGCCTATAGTTCTCCTTTTTGGAGGTGTCTTTGCCTGGTTTTGGGATAAGTGTAATAGTGGCTTCATAAAATGTGTTTGGCAGTTTTCCTTCCCTTTCTATTTCATGGAACAGTTTGAGGGTTGGTATCAGTTCTTCTTTAAAGGTCTGATAGAATTCAGCAGAGAATCCATCAGGTCCTGGACTTTTCTTTTTGGGGAGACTCTTGATTGCTGCTTCAATTTCATTTTGTGTTATAGGTCTATTCAGGTGATTAATTTCCTCTTGGTTCAGTTTTGGATGATCATATGTATCTAGAAATCTGTCCATTTCTTTTAGATTTTCAAATTTATTTGAATATAGGTTCTCAAAGTAGTCTCTGATGATTTCCTGGACTTCCATGGTGTTTGTTGTTATCTCCCCTTTTGCATTCCTGATTCTACTAATTTGGATTTTTTCTCTCCTCATTTTAGTCAGGTTTGCCAGGGGTCTATCGATCTTGTTTATTTTTTCAAAGAACCAACTTTTTGTTTCATTAATTCTTTGTATGGTTTTTTTGGTTTCTATTTCGTTGATTTCAGCTCTTATTTTTATTATTTCTCTCCTTCTATTTGTTTTGGGATTTGCTTGTTCTTGTTTTTCTAGGAGTTTGAGATGTATCATTAGGTCATTGATTTGGGATCTTTCAATCTTTTTAATATATGCACTCATGGCTATAAACTTTCCTCTCAAGACTGCCTTAGCTGTGTCCCATAGGTTCCGGTAGGTTGTGTTTTCATTTTCATTGACTTCTAGGAACTTTTTAATTTCCTCTTTTATTGCATTGATGATCCATTCTTCATTAAGTAATGAGTTATTTAGTTTCCAGCTGTTTGCATGTTTTTTGTCTTTACTTTTGTTGTTGAGTTCTACTTTTACTGCATTGTGGTCAGATAGTATGCATGGTATTATTTCTATTTTCTTATATTTGCTGAGGCTTGCTTTGTGCCCTAGGATATGATCTATTTTGGAGAAGGTTCCATGGGCTGCTGAGAAGAATGTATATTGTGTAGAGGTTGGATGAAATGTTCTGTAGACATCTACTAGGTCCACTTGATCTATTGCATATTTTAGATCTTGGATTTCTTTATTGAGTTTTTGTTTGGATGACCTATCTATTGATGATAATGGAGTGTTAAAGTCTCCCACAACCACTGTGTTGGCGTTTATATATGCTTTTAGGTCTTTCAGGGTATGTTTGATGAAATTGGGTGCGTTGACATTGGGTGCGTACAGATTGATGATTATTATTTCCTTTTGGTCTATTTCCCCTTTTATTAGTATGGAATGTCCTTCTTTATCTCGTTTGATCAATGTAGGTTTGAAGTCTACTTTGTCAGAGATAAGTATTGCTACTCCTGCTTGTTTTCGGGGGCCATTGGCTTGGTAAATCTTCTTCCAGCCTTTCATCCTAAGCATATGCTTATTTCTGTCGGTGAGATGAGTCTCCTGTAAGCAACAAATTGTTGGATCTTCTTTTTTAATCCATTTTGTCAAACGGTGTCTTTTGATGGGTGAATTAAGTCCATTAACATTAAGTGTTAGTACTGATAGGTATGTGGTGATTCCTGCCATTTAGTTATCTTAGTTGTTTGAAGGTTTGATTGTGTGTACCTAACTTGATGTTACTCTCTGCTGTCTTGCTGTTTCTTATCCTGTGGTTTGGTGCTGCCTGCCTTTTCATGGTTAAGTTGGGTGTCACTTTCTGTGTGCAGGATCCCTTGCAGAATCTTTTGTAATGGTGGCTTTGTGGTCACATATTGTTTTAGTTTCTGCTTATCATGGAAGACTTTTATTGCTCCATCTATTTTGAATGATAGCTTTGCTGGGTAGAGTATCCTGGGGTTGAAGTTATTTTCATTCAGTGCCCGGAAGATCTCACCCCACGCTCTTCTTGCTTTTAATGTTTCTGTTGAGAAGTCTGCTGTGATTTTGATGGGTTTACCTTTGTATGTTACTTGTTTTTTCTCTCTTGCAGCCTTCAATATTCTTTCCTTAGTTTCTGAACTTGTTGTTTTAATGATGATATGTCGTGGAGTAGTTCTATTTTGATCTGGTCTGTTTGGTGTCCTGGAGGCCTCTTGCATTTGTATGGGAATATCTTTCTCTAGATTTGGGAAATTTTCCGTTATTATTTTGTTGAATATATTACGCATTCCCTTCGCTTGCACCTCTTCTCCTTCTTCGATGCCCATGATTCTCAAGTTTGGTCTTTTGATGGAGTCGGTGAGTTCTTGCATTTTCTTTTCACAGGTCTTGAGTTGTTTAATTAGTAGTTCTTCAGTTTTTCCTTTAATTACCATTTCATCTTCAAGTTCTGAGATTCTGTCTTCTGTTTGTTCTATTCTGCTGGATTGGCCTTCCGTTTTGTTTTGCAGTTCTGTTTCATTCTTTTTTCTGAGGTTTTCCATATCCTGGCTGTTTTCTTCTTTATTGTTGTCTATTTTTGTCCTGAGTTCATTTATCCATTTATTCATTGTGTTCTCTCTTTCATTTTGGTGTTTATACAGTGCTTCTATGGTTTCCTTTATTTCTTCTTTTGCTTTTTCAAATTCTCTATTTTTATTGTCTTGGAATTTCTTGAGTGTCTCCTGTACATTTTGGTTGACCCTATCCAGTATCATCTCTATAAAATTCTCATTGAGTACTTGTAGTATGTCTTCTTTTAAATTATTCTTGTAGGCTTCATTGGGTCCTTTGGCATAGTTTATCTTCATTTTGTTGGAGTCTGGCTCTGAGTTTCTGTTCTCTTCATTCCCCTCTGGTTCCTGTACTAATTTTTTGCTGTGGGGAAACTGGTTTCCTTGTTTTTTCTGTCTTCCTGTCATTGTCCTTGGTGTTGTTACTGTCCCTGTACTGTGTGCAATTAAGTATTTTCTAGCTTGTAATAATAACAATGGTAATATTTAGAATGGAAGGGTGAGCTGAGATGGAAAGCAAGAAGTTAAAGAAAAGGGGAAAACAAATATACAGACAAGAGGGAGAAAGCAGAACAAGGTATCAGACAAGAGAGTTTCAAAGGTATAAACAGGGAGTGTTAGTGTACTTATCAACAGTAAGCTGAACAGACAATAGAGTGACAGAGAGAGGATTGAAAATCAAAGATAAAAAAAATAAAAAATAAGTATATGAAAGTAATATCTATTTATAAAAATGAATTAAAATAAAATGGAAAATAGAAAATTAAAAAAAACAAAAGAAACCAAAAAACCAAAAAACTTCCAAGTTTATATGCAATGCAATTTCAGTCTTAATAATTTGGATGTCCGTCTCAATCTCCAGTCCTGGAGTTGGTGCCTCAGATGTTGTTCTGTAGTTGTCTCATCAAAGGGGATGCATAAAGTAGAACAAAACTACACTCACACACACACAGAAGAAGAAAAAAAAAAAAAGCCCCACCAAGTGTCCCCAGTTCAAATGCAATACAGTTTCAGTTAGTTTTTCGGCTTGCAGGTGTAATTCGGTTGTTCTCTCATCAAAGGTAGGGAGAAAAAGAAAAAAAAAAGCGTCTGGAGGCAGTTCTGAGAGTGGTATCTGCAACTGTGGCTTGCCTGCCTGCTGCTCTCAGCCTGTAGCTGGCGGCGTTATTTATGCAGATCTCTGGGGTGAGCTTAGCACTCACCTGGTCCCACAGGCTTTGTTTGCTCAGAGTTCTCCTGTGCGGGGGAGGGGGGCCTCTGCTACAGGCTTTTCCCTTTCCAAGCACTGGGAAAGGCGACACGCGTTGTCAGGCCTGCGTGTTTATTTACAGTTCACGTGGGAAGTGGGTCTTCCCTCCTCTCACAAGCGTCCCCGCTCCTGGTTGCTGGGCGCGCCCCGCTCCCGCCAGAGCCTCTCCGGCCGCCCGGCTCGTTTATTTACAGTCCCGGGAAGGATTCCCTTCCCCCAATCTTCAGCGCTCAAGGCGCCCCACCCTCTTTCCAGCGTGTCTTAACTGTTCTTATTGCTTAGTACTCAGTTTCTCTTTTTTTCCCGGGTGGAGGTCAGTCTGTCCAGGGGGCTATGCTGCTCTGGCCCAGGCTTGTCTGTGGGGGAACCGCGGTACCGCGAAGCTCACCTGGTCCGCGTCTTCCAAGCCGTATGGGCGCCGGCCACTGGCGGCCCGGGGGCCTCCTCGGTTCTCCGTTTAACGTGAAGTGGAGACTCTCTGCGCCGGCTGGAGGTGTGGAGGAGTCAAAGTTATGCCTTTTCTCGTGATTATGCCTGCAAAGTGTGTCTCCAGCGTCTCTCCAAGATTTCACTATAGGAGGCTCGCTTTCTGCTTCCTACCTCTAGCCGCCATCTTGGAATGCACTTAAAACTTAACTTCACATTAGTTGCCTTGAAGAAGGTCCAGTAAAACAGGCCTCACAGTAGTTTTTTCTCTATGATAGTACTGCAATCTTTCTCTAACAGTAGTTATATCATTGATGTCACAGAAGTCATTGCTTCACAGTAGATGCCAGTATAGTGGCTCTGTAATCTTTGCCCCGCATGTGTATATGGTACCATAATCTTTGTGTCACTGTAAGTGAGCTACATGATGGCATCACACCTGTGCCTCACACTAGTAATGTATTTCATGCCACAACAAACATTGCTTCACAGTTAAACTTCTATAAAACACCATAATTTTGCTTCACTTTAGTTACAAATATCACCATAAGGAAACATTTTCCTCACAGTAGTTACCAGTTATTATGGCATCACAATATTTGCCTCTTAGTAGTTACATCTACGATGGCAACTATCCTTTGCTTTATTGTTATTGGCATCAGTGACTGCCCAGTATGCATCACTTCACAATAGTTCCAGTCTATGATGTTACTGAAACCTTTGCTACACATTGGTTATCTTTATGATACTAGGGGAAGCATTCCTTGCATTATAATCTCCATGGTGTTACCATAATCTGTACCTCACATTAGTTACCTCTATTATGTCACAAAATATATTTTCCTCACTTGCCTCTAAAATATCACCAGAAATATCACCTTACAGTGGTTACCTCTAGATAGCTCCATGACCTTTACCTCTATAGTTACATCTATGATGGCACTGTAACCTTTACATCACAACTGTTAATTTATAATGACATGGTAACCTTTACCTCACAATAATTATCACGATGACAGCACCTAAGCTTTGTCTCAAGAGACATAGCATCTATGTTTGCAGTTTAACATTGCCTCAATTAGATTCCTGGATTATGGAGCGTAACATTTGTCTCCTAGTCATGAACATTTATGATGGCATCAGAACATTCAGCTCACAGTAATTACAGCTATGATGGCAATGTAATTATAGTCTAAAGTAGTTAATTCTATGATGATGTGATAACATTATATTCCAGTATTTACCTCTCAGTTGTTACGTGCATAGTGGCCCTGCAACCTTTACCTAACATTAGTTACTTATAAGACAGTTCCTTCAGATTTGCCTGACAGTAGTTAGCTCTATGACAGTACCGCAGCAATGCCTCACAATGGATGCCTCTATGTTGGCACCTTAATCTAACATTCATTAAAATATACAATGACACTAAGAAATTTCTCTCATAGTAATTATCTTAGCTGATGGCACTGTAATTTTCACCTTACAGTACTTCTATTTTTGATGCCCCAGTAAACTTTGCCTGACAGTTAAACCCTATAAAACACCAGAAGTTTTACCTCACATTAATTTCCATTGTCATGACCTGGAAACTTTCCCTCACAGCAGGACCTCTATTATAGCAACTCAACATCTGCTTCACAGTATTTACATCTGTGATTAAACCTATGCTTTGCTTTACATTTTAATATCTATAATGGCACCATAAGCATTCCCTCACAATAGTTCCCAACAGTGATGGCACTGTAGCTCTTGCCTCCCACAGGATAACTTTATGATACCAGGGAAAACTTTCCTCACATTAGTAACTTCTGTGGAAGTACCTTGTCTTTTGCCTCACTGTAGTTGCCTCTGTGGAGACACCCTAAACTTTTCATCACATTACTTTCATCTATAATAGCATCATAAACCTTACCTCATAGTAGTTGCCTCTAGGATGGCACTGTCACTTTTAATCCCAGTTGTTGCTTCTATGATGTTACAGCAATAATTACTATAGAATTGTTAGTTGTATGATGGTTCTTTGAATTTTATGTCAGTGTTCATATATATTATGGTGCAGTAATCTTAACCCTAGTTACTTCTAGAAGGCACCATTATCAGAAATCACTGAACTTACCTTTGTCATCTCTGTATAAACATGACCTGACATAGGTTACATTTATGATGACCCCATATGATTTATCTCACAGTTTTTACCACCTATTATGGCTCATTGAAACATACCTCAAGAGTTTCTTCTCAGTAGTAACCTAAATTATGGCAGTGAAACATTTACCTTACAGTAATTACCCTCCTGATGGTAATGTAACCTTCCTTAATGGCACTTACTTCTATGACACAGTATAAACTGCCTCTCAGTCATTACAGGTAGGATGGCACCATAAATTCTATGCCACAGTAGTCTATCTATAATGGCATTTTATGTTACCACAGTGTAGGTTCTCCTGTATCGGCTCCATAACCTCTCCTTAACAGGAATTAATCTCTGTGATGGCACTAAAAACTTTGAAGCTTTATAATGCTTCAGAAACATTTGTGTTACAATATAAATCTCTATGAATACATTCTAAACTTTACCTCACTGTAGTTACATATAGAATGTCACTGTAAAGCTTACTTCATAGTAGCTACCTGTGTGACCCAGCCTTTTTCCCACCACATTAGTTATCTAGGATGACACAGAATCATTTGCCTCAATTTAGTTTTTAAAATGACACCCTAAAATTTCTTTCACAATAAGTATATCTATGATGGAACTGAAAATTATAGATCACAGTCTTCTCCTCTATGTTGGCACTGTAATCTTTGCCTCATGCTAACTACTCTCTGTGATGACCCTTATTTCACAATAATTACATTCATGATGACACTAACCTTTGTGTCACAGTACTTACCATCTATGATCACGTTAACCTGCCTCAACTAGACACCTCTATGATGGCACATACCATTTGTTTTCCAGTCATTACCATTGATGATGGCACCACGACATTTACGTCCCAGAATTTATAGCTTTAATGACAACACAGTTATCACCTAAGATTAGTTACCTCCATGATGACATTGTAACATTTATCTCAAACTACTACCTTATTATGGCAACATAATTTTACCTCACAGTATTTATAATATGATAGTTACCTAAATCAGGTCATGGAATATTTTGCTTCACTTTGGTAACATCCAGGGTGACTCTGGGAACATTTAACTCCATGTAGTTACCTCTATGATGGCATCAACATGTTTGTCTCATTTAGTTACCTCTGTAATGTCACCTAACATTTGCCTCACAGCTGTTTCCTACATGATATCACTATCACCTTTGCCTCACTATACTTACCTGAATAAATAGCACAGTAACTTAACCTATAATTGGTGCCTCTATGTTGGCACCATATCTTTTATGTGAGAAAAATAGATATATGTGATGACTCCATAACTCGACTTCATTAAGTTACCTTTGTGATTCCAGACAAACCTTTGCCTACAGTAGAAAACTATGAAAGCACCTCACAGTAGTAACCTCTTTTACCTCACAATAATAACCTCTTAAGTAGCACCCTAAACATTGCCTTACCATACTTACATATCTAAGTATATTATACCTAAGATATGCTTTTCAGTAATTACCTCTATGATGGCACCACTTTGTTTCACACCCATTACCTTTATGATGGCACCAAAGTTTGCTTCTGTGTAGTTTCTGGTAAGATAGCAATGTACCATTTGCCTCATTCTTGTTACCTCTATTAGGTACACTGGGTACCTCATTGTTAGCACCATAACATTAACCTCAATATAATAACCTACATTTTGCAACCACAAATTTTATCCCACATTAGTTTCCACCTATGATGACACTATAAACTTTGCCACACATTGATCATCTTTATTATTCCAGGGAAACTTTTCCTCACAATAATTACTTCTATGATGGCACCAAAATATTTGCCTAACAGTAGTAGTTTCTATTATGGAACAGAAAATGTGGTCTTATAGTAAGGCATGTTAAAAAAGAGGGAAAGGAAGATTGGGACTCTTAGACCTATGTAACCTAATGTACTGTATTTCAGATTAGACACACTGTTTCTCACACTGTATAAGCATTTTTCCAATTACGAAAGTTTACCAGTCACCAGGGCTTTCAATTGCAAATCCTCTGCTAGTACAGTGCCAGTCAAGAAAAAAAAACTTTGAAAAATTCCACCCACTTCTAGTTAAGATATCTGAAAATTACAATAAGTGTATGCACAGAGTGCTCTATCACCCTAGCCTGGGACTACCCAGATGCTTTCCTGCTTGCAGATAATTGGTGACCAGGGATTGCCCAGATATTTCCCTACCCACAGTTCATTGGTGATTTAGAAATACATCAAACATAGGGCCCACACCAATATTCCAATTTGATGCTTCTCTATGCCACTGAAAGAGACTACACTACCCTTGTGATTCCCTCCATCACCTATAATAAACTTTATTATTTCCCTTTGTACATCCACATTTCCTGCCTGGATTCTTCTACTCAGAACACAAGAATCTAGGTATCTACTTATCAGAGACTATTAGAGACTACAACATTTGGCTGCTTCGATGGTGGAAGTGACAGACTATTTAACCATATCCAGATGAAGTAAATATTGTGGGCTCTCTCAGGCCAACAAGGCCTCCCCACCACTCATCCTTGATCATTTCCCTCTGAACCCCTCTCCCAATTTTAAAAAATGAGCCTGGTTGGAAACTTTAGGGAAAATCATGGATACTATTTAACATCACAATGCTGGATCCTAGAAGTAATGTTTGAGGTTCTTTTCTTGAGGAAAGTTGAAAAAGGCCTAATTACACTTTTGTTTATTTCAGTCATTCAGCATATTTTTCTAAACTTTTTCTTCACCAGGATAAAAGTTGGGTTAATACACAGAACTGTGCTCCACCCAACAACCCTCAGGCATGGTATACAAATGACCTCTTGAAGGAAATTAAAAGGAAAATTAATCTAATTTCCAATGGGAAAATTGAAAGTTACCAATACCTGAGTCATGGTCTGAGATGCCTAGCCATGGGGGAGGGGGAGATCAGATCAGAGGATTTACCCCGAGGTTCCATTGACCTAAGAGGGATGTCTCAAGGGTCTCTGGAAATTCCACCCTTCAAATGGATATTCCCTCTTCCCTGTGCCCATTTCTCTCTGGTGGGGGCTAACTCCATCACAACTGATTCTCCACTCATTTGTATCATTAAATATTGGGAAGGACTTGATGCTGCTAACCTAAAAAAGGAATTCCTTATCTATTACTGTAATGCAACTTGACCCCCATATCAACTAGGGAATAAAGAAAAATGGCCCCATAATGGGAGCTTAACTCTAGCATAATTAAAGTTAGATGGGTCTTAGGAAGGCAAATAGATGGTCCAAGATGCCCTATGTCCAAACTTCTATGGCCTTATACCAAGACCCTTCCATTGTAAGCAGATCCCCCACACAAA
Source organism: Castor canadensis (assembly GCF_047511655.1). NCBI lineage: Eukaryota > Metazoa > Chordata > Mammalia > Rodentia > Castoridae > Castor > Castor canadensis. The sequence continues at coordinate 64,261,360 of NC_133400.1, forward strand.
GAGGAGGTAATGGTTATCTTTGATAGTCTTTTGCTACAAGGAACATCATGTGTTTCAGGGGCAATCCCCCCCACTTCTTTCCATACTACCACCTCTGTGATTCCACTGGACACACACCCAAAGTGGGACACCTTACTCAGAGACTTCTCAAACATAAGTTTCTGTGCCAACATGTAGATAAATACTGTGAGGTAAACTTCACAGTGACATAGTAGAGTTAAGTACTAGAAGTAAAGCTTATGTGTATCCACTGAAACTGTAGTGTGAGGCAACATTTTTCTCTGGCAGCAAAGGCAACTATTGTGAGGATAAGATTATGGTACCATCATATAAGTTAATGATTGTATGCAAGGTAATGGTGCCAGCATAGTGTACCCACTCCTTGGTAAAATTATGGTGGTATCATAGAGGTAACTACTGTGAGGCCAAGTTTACAGTGCCCTCACAGAGATAGCTACAGTGAGGCAAACGTTAGGTGCCATCACAGAGGAACTACAGTATGACAGTGTTTAAGGTGCCACAAGAGAGATTACTAATGTAAGGCAAAGGTGTCTGTGGCATGACAAAAGTAACACATTTTATGTAAAGTTTATGGTGGCATCACAGGGGGTAACTACTATGAAGTAAATTTTATGGAACCACCTTATAAATTACTATAGTGAGTCAAATGTTATAGTGTCTTCATACATGGACATCTTTTAAGGAAAAGTTTTCTATGACTTCATAGAGATAATTACTGTGAGGTAAAACTTAGAGGGCCATCATCTAGATAACTAATGTGAAATAAATTTTAAGGTGACTTTTGAGATGTTAATGATGTATAGCAACCTATTTCATGGTACCATAAATGTAACGAACTTGATGAAAAAGTTATGGTGCCATAATAAAGGACAATTACTGTGAGGTAAAGTCATGGTGTCATAATTGAAGTAAATACTCTGAGGTAAATGTTATAGTAACTACTATGAGATATAAGTTATGGAGTCATCATACAGGTAAGTATTGTGAGGCAAAAGAAATATCTTTGCTATCATATAGGTTATTACTATGAGGTAAAGTTTACTGTGTCATCACAGAGGTAAGTACTGTGAGGTAAAGGTGATGGTGCCATTATAGAGGTAAATACCATTAGGCATGGTATACAGTGTTATCATTACTATTTGGAATGATTACATTGCTATCACACATATCAATATTGAGAGGTAAATGTTGTAGCATGATTACAGGATAATGACTAAGAGGCAAATGTTAGGTGCCTTCATAGAAGAAACTATTTGAACCATACATATGGTGATATCATAGATGGTAACTACTTTGAAGCAAAGGTAAGGTGCCATCATAGAGTTAACAACTCTCAGGGAAATATTTCAATGTCATAATGAATGTAATTAATGTTAAGTATAGGATAGGATGCCATCATAGAAATAACTATTGAGAGTTTATGGAGCTATCATAGAGGTAACTATTGTGTGGTAATGATTATGGTGACAAACAGAGGTAACTACTTTGAGGAAAGATATCAATGGCATCTTTCAAGTAGCTATAGTGAGGAAAAAGTTACAGTGCCATCAGAGGGGTAACTACTGTTAGGGAAAAATTAAGTTCCATCACAGAGTTTACTGATATGAAGAAAGGCTTCCCCAGCATCATAAAGGAAACGTAAATAAGGCAAATGTTATGGCACCATTTGAGACATAAAATACCATGAGGTAAAAACTGCATTGCCATCACAGATGGTGACTACAGTGAGGCAAATATTAGGTGCAATCATAAATAGAAATACTGCAAGACAGGTGTTATGGTGCCATCCTGAAGGTAAATGCTGTGAGGCAAATATTTACATATCACAATAAAGGTAACTATCGTGAGGTAGAATTAGTGATTCCACCATACATCATACATCCTAACAAATGGGAGACTAATGTTAGATGTTACTATATGGGTAACTATTAGAGGCAAAGTATGATAAAGTCTATGATTGTAGCTTCTGAAATACATAGGTTATGTGTCATTATCCAAGGAAATATTGTGAGGTAAGGACACTGTTCCATCATAAAAGTAAGTACAGTGAAGCAAGGTTTACAAAGTCATCACAGACAGTAAAATCTCTATTTATGCACCATAACCTTTTCCCTCAGTCACCTCTCTAATCTCACAATATACTGAACTCACAGTACTGAAAAGTATGATGGTTCCATAAACTGCCTCAAAGTATTAATCACTATGATGGCACAGGGTTTACCTCCTATAGTTACATGTATGTTTCACAGTATGCTAAGCCTCACAGTAGTTACATCTATGATGGTACCATCACTTTTGCCTCACAGAACAAACATCTATCATGCACTGTAAACATTTCCTGATATTAGTTACCTCTATGACGCCACAGTAACTTTACATCACAGTATTTACCAGTATTGATGAAATCATTACCACAGAGGAATTACACTCTATGAATGCCCTGTAAGATTTGACTCACACTAATTACTACTATGTCACAGAAAGTTATCATGCAGTATCTGCCTCTCTAAATGTATTTCACAGTGGTTACATCTAAAATGTAACCTTAATATTTATCTTGCAGTAGTTACTCTTTGATGGCCCCGTAAGATTTGCCTCACAGTTGTCACCACTATGATGGCACTGTAACATTTGCAACACAGTAGTAATCTCTAAAGAGCCACAGAAACTTTGCCTTGCTATAGTTACATTAGTAAACACACTATAACATTTGTTTAACAACAGCTAACTTTTTTATGATGCTGTGATTTTTACCTCACAAGATTTGCCTCTATGATGGTTAAATAAAATGATGATACTGTAATCTTAACCTCTTAGGATTTACCTCTAAAGTGACACTGTAACTATTTCACAGTGAGTACCACTGTGATGAGATCATAAACTTTATCCCACAGCAATAAGGTGTATGAAGACACCCTCAGTTTTACCTCACAGTATGTATCTTTAAGAAGGCATTTTGACCTTTGCCACACATGTAATCTCTATGATGGCACTTTGCTGATTGTAGTTACAGTCTAGGATGGCACTGTAACTGTTACCTCACAGTATTCCCATATCTTATGATACCATAAACTTTGCCTCACAATTGTTACCTCTATGATGGCACTGTACTCTTTGCCTTTCAGTGTTTAGATCAAGGACACAAAAAACTGAGTCACATTAGTTATGTGTATGATGTCCCTGTAACCTTTGCCTCACACTAGTTACCTTTATGATGGCACAGTAATAATTACTTCAAAGTAGTTAACTCCATGTTGGCACCGTTGCTTTTAATCTCCCTGTATTTAGCTCTTTGATGGTACCATATTAACCTCACAGTAGTTACTTCTAGGATGGCCCTGTGGATTTCTGTCACACTAGTTACCTCTGTAATCACAATGTAAACTTTTCCACACAGAAGTAATCTCTGTGATGTCACAGAAAACGTTGCCACTGTAGCTATGTTTGTGACTCCATAATATATGCTTCACAGTAGATACCTCTACAATTGCGCCATAATTTCTACCTCACATATTCACCTCTGTCATAGCACCATAACATGATGATTCTGTAACTTTCCTCAAGGTGGATACCTTGGTTTTGCCATGATAAATTTTGACTCTCAGTCATTAACCTATATAATGGTCCTGTAAATTTTACCTCTAAGTAGTTACCTGAATTAATGCACCATAACTTTACCTCATAGGATTTACGAACTATGAAGTCACAAAAATCTGTACCTCAAGTTAGTTAACTGTTATTATGTCATAATAATTTTTTCAGCTCAGTAGTTAAGCTCTCTACAACACCTTAAGCTTTGTCTCACTGAAGTTACTTCATTGATTGCACTACAATTTTGACACACCATGGTTCCATTTACCATGTCCCTATATCCATTGCTTCATTGGAATTACATCTATGATGGTACCTTTTAATTTGCCTCATGTTACCTCCACAATGTCACCTTACTATTGTTACAATACTTTTTTCTAAAAGTCACCATAGCCTTTCCACCACAGTAGTTACCTTTATAAATGACCATAATTTCCCTCCTCATATTTGCATATGTAATGGCACAGAAATCTTTGCCTCACAGATATTTGTGTATATGGCACCATGTAATATGTCTTATATTATTTACCTCTATGAATGCACTATAACTTTTACCTCACAGTACAAAAACTTCATGACCACACTATCACTTGTCACTCCCAATACTTATATTTTACATGCTACCACAATCCCGCCTCACAGTTAAACCTCTATAAAGGCACCATAACTTTTATCTAATGTTAGTTACCTTTAAGATGTCATTGCAAATTCTCCTTAACTGTATCATTATGGCACCATTACTATGCCTCTCCATAGTTACCTCAAATATGTCACTGTTAACTTTGCCTCACAGTCCTTGCCTCCAATAGTCACCATTAACTTTAACAAATAGTAGTTACTTCTATGATGGCACCTTAAGAATTTCTTTATAGTAACTATTTCCATGATGGCACAGAAACTGTTGTCTCACATCACTTATATGTATGATGGTACCATAAATGTAGTCTCATGGCAGTTTCTTCTATCATGTCAAAATCTTTTATGATACTGTTGCTACTTATATGATGACACTATAACCACATTGCCTCACAGTAATTTCCTTCTATGATGACACCATAAAAGTTATCTCACATTATTTACCTTATAATAGCAAGAAACATTTACTTCAAGTATTTAACTCTCTAATGGCCTTCAATTTATTCTCTGTAGTTTCTTCTAAGATGTCCCCATAGCATTTCTCCCACAGTAGTCATCTCTATAATACACCATAACTACTTTTCACAATGGTCACCTCTAAAGTGGCAACATAATATTACACCCACAGTAACTACCCTGTACTATAACACTGCAAATTTTACCCCCAATTAGCTGCTGTCTCTGATGGTACTGTAAATTTTTCAAAACATAGGGTTTTTTTATGATCCTATGGAAGCCTTTGATTCACAGTATTTATCTTTTTGATGGCAACTAATCTTTACCTCACATTGCATACAATCTGTGATGGCATTATAACTTTGACTCAAATAGTTATACCTATTATGACACCTAACATATGCCTCCCTGTCTTTACCATCTATAATGGCACCATAAACTTTGTTTCACAATAGTTCCATTTACCATTCCATGAAAACGCTTGCCTCACAGTTGTGAAGCCTATGATGGCACCATAATCTCTGCCTTACACAGGTGACATTTGTGAGCCTTGGGAAAGCTTTCCTCGCAGTCATAATTCCTATGATGGGCCCTTAACATTTGCCTCACAGTAGCTACCACTATGATGACCCTTTAAATCACAGGATAACCATTATATCACAGGATTTATATCTATGAGGTCAATATAACTATCACCTAAGAGTAGTTATTTCTATGATGGCACCATGACATTTACTGCACAGTATTTATATCTACAATGGCATTATAATTTTGACTCACAGAACTTATCTGAAGGTACCATATCCCTTTTCACACAGTATTTACTTTTAACATGCTGTGGAAATTTTTTCTTTGCTGAAGTAACAGCTAAGATGACATTATAACATTTACCTCACTGTAGTTAACTCTATGGTGGTACAACATTTGCCTCATTTTGTTACCTGTATGAGGGCACGTAACTTTTGCCTCATTTTAGCTTCCTCTATGATGATGTGACCATTACTTTGCATCATAGTAGTTACCTATATAATACCACCATAGTCTTTGCTTCACAGTAACCATTTCTATTATGGCACAGAAAATTTTCCTTTAATGGTAGTTATGGGGTGCAATAATCTTTGCCTAACAGCAGTTACCTATATGATGGTACCTTCACATTTGCCTAAGAGTAATTTGCTCTCTGATTATACAATAACTGTTACTCACAGTGGATTCCTGTATATTTAGCATAAGTTTTATCTCACAGTTTTTCACTTATATAATGGCCCATATCATTTACTTCATAATAGTTCCTTTTTGATGTCACAGAATCCTTTGCTTCATATTTGAAGCATTTACGAATACACTGCAACTTTTATCTCATAGAAGAAAACTCTAAGATGTGCCATAGCCTTTGCTCACATTAATTACCATCAACTTTGCCTCGCAGTATTTACTTTGATGATTGCACCAGAATCTTTCCTCATTGTAGTTACTTTTATTATGAAGCCATAACAACCTCATCACAATAATTAGCTATTTTCCTCATAGTGGTTACATCTATTGCTGCACAATAACCATAACTTCACAAATGTTACCTCTATGACATCACCATAAACTTTACCACAAAGTAGTTAATTCTGATGGCAACTATTCTTTGTCTCTAAGAAGATATCATATATGGCAACATATATTTGCCTCAAATAGTCAACACTATGCAGACACATAGCATATGCCTTTCAGCCATTACCATATTATGGTACTGTAAACTTTACCTCATAATATTTACATCTATTATGGCAATGTTATCATTTCCTTAATGTAGTCACTTCTTTGATGGCACAAGAAACTTTGCTACACAGTATTTATATCCATGATAGCACCACAATATTTTCTCCACAATACTTACTTCTATGATGGCACTTTATACTTTACTCACAGTGTTACTTTTGTAATGACACAGAACTTATTGCCTCACAACAATACCTCTATGAAGGTGCAGTCCATAGCTTTGCCTTGCAGTAGTTACTTGTATAATTTTGCCTAACATTAGTTACCATAGTTTTTTCTCACAGTACTTACTTCTAGGATGACAAAGTAACCATTCCCTACAAGACATTTCTATGATACCACTATAAACCTTATCTCAAGTTAGTAACTTTTATGATGAATTGAAAACCTCCAGATGACACCTACTTATTCTAACAGTATTTACTGTCTATGACAGAACTTTAGTGTTTACCTCACAGTAGTTGCCATCTATGATTGCACAATCAACCTTGACTCTCTTATATTACATTTACGATGCCTTAGAAAGCTTTCTTCACATTAATTACCTCTATGAAGGCATCGTAACTTTACCTCATATTGGGTGCCAGTATCTTTGAAAAATATCTTTTACCACACAGTAATTAACCTACATTTTGTGCTATAAACTTCACAACAGTGACTATTTGATACCATGGAAACCTTTGCTCCACAGTAAAACATCTATGTGTGTACTGTAAACTTACTTCACATTAGTTACTTCTATGATTAAATTAAATCTTTGCCTCACAATATTTATCTCTATGATGGCACAGAAACATTTTCCTCACAGTAGATAATTCTATCATGGCACAATTATCTTTATCTCATGGTTATTTACCTTTATGCTGAAAGTGTATAACCTGTGCCTCACAGCAGTTACCTCTGTAATGTCACCATAAAATTTACCTCACAGTAATTACCCTCTGTGATGGCACTATAATGTTTACCATCAATTATTTACTTTTATCATGTGACAGAAATGCTTGCCACATATTATTTACATCTAAGAAGTCACCTTAAACTTTACCTCATAGTAGTTACCTCTATGATGGATCTGTAATTTTTGCCTCATAGTAGTTATCTTCCTAAAATCACAGAAAACATTGCCTTACAATAGTTAAATGTAGAATGTGCCATAGCATTTACTTCACAGTACTTACCCTTCATAGTGCCACCATATCCATTAAACCATATTTGTTACTTTTGAGACTGATCCAAGATGGTGGATAAGAGAGAAAATCAGAATTCCTGAGCTTCAAATTTCAGACAGCACTTAGAGTCATGGTAGCTACATTTGGGCAATTCTGATTCTTTTTAGCCAACTAAATAATTGCTAACACATAGGGTGCACATAAAATTCAAGGACTGACCCTTAAAACAAATTTTAATTGTATCTAACATCCAGGAAAGTCCTGGTGCTGGACTGCACAGCCACTAAGGCATGTCTTTCTTGGGAAAAGTCTCTGGCCATTTCTCCCTTTTCTTTTCTTGTCTTTTTTTCCTTTCATTCCAAAAAGCAGAAGACTAAGGATCCAGTAGAACTGGATACTGTGACATACTGGATCCCTAACCCATGGAAAACCTACATATGCCCCAGTGGCCTGGACCCAGTGCCAGTGAGTATCTGCCTTTGGAAAAGCTGCCTGCCATTTCTCCCTGCCAGCCTGGACCCAAATACACCTGTTTGAATCTGCAAACCTGACAAGTGAGCAGTGTACACCACATACCCTCCAGGGAACATCCAGAACAGTTCATGGGCAGATTGTAGTCCTCCCACCCCCAACTGCTGGCAGTGAATATAATTCACCAATGTCAGTAGGGACAGGGTGGAACTCTGAACCAACCTTGGAGAATGGGGTCAGGGTGAAAATACAACCTCCCAGAGCTGGGGCATGGTGGATCACTAAGCTAATCTGGTGGGACTGGGTGGTGCACAAAACTGAATTGCCCCACGTTGTTGGGGGAGGAGCTGACAAACCAGAGCTGTGGCTGTGGAGTGATTCAGCTGCTGCCTGGTAAAAACAGCAACATATCTGACCACCATGGACAATCTGGTAATGAACAACCACAGACCTCAATTGCAAACTGCCTTGAGGGCAGAAAGATCCAACTACAGCTCACAAGCCAAACTTCTGGTGAGACCTCCTCAGAGATCCCACCTGTACCAAACGGCCTATTAGATCAAGGAAAACAGGACTTGTAAAACCCCATCTGACTCCCTCTTAAGCTAACAAGAGGGGCAGCATCTTTCTCCACAGAATACCAACCTTGAGAAGAGACAGAGACACTGAGAAAGCCTTAGTCATAAGTGCCAGTACCTGGATTTGATACCAGAGGAATAAGTCCAGAGCCTTTGCCAACGTGATTTTTTTTTTGTTGCACTTGTTTTGTTTTGTGTTTTTACTTTATTCCATGTTTCATTTTTATTCTTATTTTTTATTTTATTTTTTTCTTATTTTTTCCTCTTTTTTATTGGGATTTTAAATTTTATTATTACTATTTTCTTATCTTTATTCTTACTCCTTTCACTTTCTTTTTTAAAGTTTTTTTATTTCTTATTCATTTATTCACATGTGCATACATTGGGTCATTTCTCCACACTGCCCCCCCACTTTCTTTTTCTTGTGCTACAATCCATTGTTCTTTCCACCAACTATTTTTTCTGCCTCATTCACCCATTCTCTCCATCTTCACCTCCCCCTCCTTGCCTTTCCCTACTTTTCACCCTACTATCTCTCCCTCCTCAACATGTACCACCCATTGATTAGTCCACTGTACCAACCCTACACACCCCTATCCCTCTGCAATCCCTGACAAAGACAAAAGCACGCTCCATATAACACTACATAGTAACACACACAAAGGCCCTAAAGCCCTGTAGCACCCACACCTTTCCTCCCTTCAACCCCATCCTCCATTTCTGCCTCCCCTTCTAGCACTACCTTTTAAAATTACCCAAGTATTTTCTTTAGCCAAACAAACTTATTCCCCCCCCAATTTCTGATGCTTATTGATAATATTACCAAGGGGTTCTCTATATATTATGTAAACAACTTGTCTGGCATTGAATCTATGAATTTATTATTGCTAATTTACACTTCACTTCCAAGTCAAGGACAGAAATAGCACATCTAGCTAATAACTAAACCAGTCACAACACAATAATCAAGTCAAGGGAAAGATAACAGGTGATTAAAATCCCTAACTAGTCAAATAATAGCATAGGAGCACAGCACAAAACAGAAGCATAGGGAAAAGAAAAAGCCAAGGGAATTTCAACCATCAAAAGACCAAAAATTCAATAGAGAATTTAGTGGAAAATGAAGAAAATAAACTTCCAAATCCTGACCCCAAGAGGATGATGATAAATATGACCAAAGAGATAATTCATGTCTCAAAGAGGAAATCAAGAATGAGTTCATTGAGATACTCATGGAGAAGGTACAAAAGAAGGTTGAACAGACCATACAGAATGAACTCAAAGAGTTCCAAGCCATCACAAATAAAAAACATAAGAAGGTACAGAAACTACTAATGAACTCAGAAAGGACTTGAATAAACTTCAAAGTGAAACAAAGGAGACTATATAAAAAAGATATTTAAAATAAAGAAGACAACACAAGATATGAAAAAGGAGTTTAACAAAGATATGGAAAACCTCAGAAAAAAAGAATCAAACAGAAATCCTAGAAATAAAAATTTCCCTAAAGCAAATAAAAAATACCATGGAAATAGCAGCCTCTTCAACAAAAACTGCTGGGAAAACTGGTTAGCAGTCTGCAAAAAACTGAAACTAGATCCATGTATATCACCCTATACCAAGATTAACTCAAAATGGATCAAGGATCTTAATATCAGACCCCAAACTCTTAAGTTGATACAAGAAAGAGTAGGAAATACTCTGGAGTTAGTAGGTATAGGTAAGAACTTTCTCAATGAAACCCCAGCAGCACAGCAACTAAGAGATAGCATAGATAAATGGGACCTCATAAAACTGAAAAGCTTCTGTTCATCAAAAGAAATGGTCTCTAAACTGAAGAGAACACCCACAGAGTGGGAGAAAATATTTGCCAACTATACATCAGACAAAGGACTGATAACCAGAATATACAGGGAACTTAAAAAACTAAATTCTCCCAAAACTAATGAACCAATAAAGAAATGGGCACATGAACTAAACAGAACTTTCTCAAAAGAAGAAATTCAAATGGCCAGAAAACACATGAAAAAATGCTCACTATCTCTAGCAATAAAGGAAATGCAAATTAAAACCACACTAAGATTCCACCTCACCCCTGTTAGAATAGCCATCATCAGCAACACCACCAACAACAGGTGTTGGCGAGGATGCGGGGAAAAAGGAACCCTCTTACACTGTTGGTGGGAATGTAGACTAGTACAACCACTCTGGAAAAAAATTTGGAGGCTACTTAAAAAGCTGAACATCGATCTACCATTTGATCCAGCAATACCACTCTTGGGGATATACCCAAAAGACTGTTACTCCAGAGGCACCTGCACATCCATGTTTATTGCGGCACTATTCACTATAGCCAAGTTATGGAAACAGCCAAGATGCCCCAGCACTGATGAATGGATTAAGAAAATGTGGTATCTATACACAATGGAATTTTATGCAGCCATGAAGAAGAACGAAATGTTATCATTCGCTGGTAAATGGATGGAATCGGAGAACATTATTCTGAGTGAGGTTAGCCTGGCCCAAAAGACCAAAAATCATATGTTCTCCCTCATATGTGGACATTAGATCAAGGGCAAACACAACAAGGGGATTGGACTATGGAGCACATGATAAAAGCGAGAGCACACAAGGGAGGGTGAGGATAGGTAAGACACGTAAAAAACTAGCTAGCATTTGTTGCCCTTAACGCAGAGAAACTAAAGCAGATACCTTAAAGCAACTGAGGCCAATAGGAAAAGGGGACCAGGAACTAGAGAAAAGGTTAGATCAAAAAGAATTAACCTAGAAGGTAACACCCACGCACAGGAAATCAATGTGAGTCAATGCCCTGTATAGCTATCCTTATCTCAACCAGCAAAACCCCTTGTTCCTTCCTATTATTGCTTATACTCTCTCTACAACAAAATTAGAGATAAGGGCAAAATAGTTTCTGCTGGGTATTGAGGGGGTGGGGGGGAGAGGGAGGGGGCTGGAGTGGGTGGTAAGGGAGGGGGTGGGGGCAGGGGGGAGAAATGACCCAAGCCTTGTATGCACATATGAATAATAAAAGAAAAAAAAAGTTCATATTTAAAAAAATAAATAAATTAAAAAAATAAAAAAATAAAAAAAAATTAAAAATACCATGGAAAGCCACTCCAGCAGACTATAACAAGTGGAAGAATGAATATCTGGGATTTGTAGACAAAATAGATATTAATGAAAAAACAAAAGAATCAATAGACAAGACTCAAGAGCTGTGAAAGGAATGCACAACTCAGAAACTCCATCAAAAGACCAAATCTGAAAATCAAGGGCATCAAAGAAGGAGAAGCAGTGCAAGCAAAAGAGATACAAAATATATTCAACAAAATAATAGCAGGAAATTTGCAAAATCTCAAGAAAGAGTTGCTAACTCAGATACAGGAATCCTCAGGAACACCAAACAGACATGACCAAAATAAAACCACTCCACAGCATATTATCATTAAAACTACTAGCAAAGAGAACAAAGAAAGAATATTGAAGGCTATAAGAGAAAAAACAAATAACATGTAAAAGCAAACCCATCAAAATAATAGCAGATTTCTCAACACAAACCTTAAAAGCAATAAGGGCATGGGGTGAGGTATTTCAAGCACTGAAAGGAAACAATTTCAGTCTTAGGATACTCTACCCAACAAAATTATCATTCAAAATTGATAGAGGAATATAAGTCTTCCATGATAAACAAAAACTAAAAGAATATATGACGATCAAGCTGCAACTACAGAAGATAGTGACAGGAATCCTACACACAGGTAATTAAAACAAACATAACCATGAAAGGAAAACAAGTATTAAACCTCATAAGAAGAATAGACAAGTACTCAGAAAGAAACATTGAATAGACTGCACACAATCAAATCCTTAAGTAACAAAAACAACTAAATGGCAAGAATGACCACATAACTCTCAATATTAACACTGAATGCCAAATGACTCAACTTCCCCACCAAAAGACGCCATCTGGAAAATTGGACTAAAAACAAAGATCCAGCAATCTGCTATTTACAAGAAATCCATATTATTGACAGAAACAAACACTTGTCTTAGGGTGAAAGCATGGAAGAAGGTTTACCAAGCTAATGACCCCTGAAAACAGGCAAGAGTAGCAATATTTATATCAGGTAAAGTGGACTTCAAATTTAAATTAGTCAAAAGAGAAAAGAAGGTCACTTCACACTAATAAAAGGAGCAATACAGCAAAAGGAAATAACCAATGTCAGGGCACCCAACTTCATTAAACATACACCAAAGAACTTAAAGTCACTTATAGACCCCAGCCAAGTGGGAGGAGGAGACTTTAATATCCCTCTATCACCAATAGATAGGTCATCCAGACAAAAAATCAACAAAGAAATCATAGCCCTAAATGGCACCCATATATCTAATGGAACTGGCAGATATCTGCAGAGTATTCCATCCTACAAAAGCATAATACACACTCTTCTCACCAGCCTGTTGAACTTTCTCCAAAAGAGACCATTATCTTAGGATACAAAGTGATTCTTAACAAAAACAAGGAAATTGAAATAATCCCATGCATACTATGTGATTAAAATGCAATGAAACTAGAATTCAAAAACTAAAGCAGCAGCAAAAAATATGCAAATAATTGGAGACTGAACAACACATTGCTCAATGATCAGTAGATTATAAAAGAAATAGGGAAGAAATAAATTTCCTTGAATTTAATGAAAATCAAAACACAGCCTATCATAACCTAAGGGACACAGCAAAGGTTGTTTACAGCATGAGTGCATATAATAAAAACACAAATAGAACTCAAATAAATGACCTAATACTGCAACTCAAACTCCTCAAAAAACAAGAATAAGCTAAACCCCAAACAAGCAGAAGGAGAGACATAATAAAAAGAAGGGACTAAATCAATGAAATAGAGACCAAAAAGCCATACAAAGAATCAACTAAACAAAAAGATGGTTCTTTGAAAAAATAAACAAGATTGACAAACCCTTTGCAAAACTGACTAAAATGAATAGGGAAAAGAACCAAATTAATAATCAGAAATGAAAAAGGGGAGATAACAACAAACACCAAAGAAATCCAGGGAACTATCAGGGACTACTTTGAAAACCTATATTCAAATAAATTGGGAAATCTAGAAGAAATGGAAAACTTCTAGATACATACGATCATCCAAAACTCAACCAAGAGAATATTAATCACTTAAACAGATCTATAACATGCCATGAAATTGAAGCAGAAATAGAATTCCCCCCCAAAGAAAGGCCAAGACCTGACAGGTTGTCCACCGAATTCTACCAGACATTTAAAGAAGAACTAACAACAACACTCCTTAAACTTTTCTATGAAATAGAAAGGTTAGGAACATTGTCTGACTCATTTTTTAATCCATTATTACACATATCCCAAAATCGGACAAGAACACATCCAAAACAGAGAACTCTAGGTCAATCTCCTTAAAGAACATAGATGCAAAAACCCTCAACAAAATAATGGCAAATTGGAAAGATCATATACTAAGACCAAGTCAGTTCACCCCAGGGATGCAGGATGGCTCAAATACACAAATAGTTAAATGTAGTACAGCATGTTAACAGAAACAAAGACAAAAAACACTTGATCATCTCAACAGATGCAGAAAAAGCTTTTGATAAAATTCAACATGATTTCATGATAAAAGCTCTGATGAAACTAGCAATAGATGGAATGTACCTCAACATAATAAGGGTTATATATGACAAACCTATAGGAAACATCATACTTAATGGGGAGAAACTGAACCCATTTCACCTAAAGTCAGGAATGAAACAACGATGCCACTCTCTCCACTCCTATACAACATAGTCTCAGAATTCCTAGCCAGAGCAACAAGGCAAGAAAAAGAACAAAAAGGAATAAAAATAGGTAAGGAAGAAGTTAAACCATTCCTATTCACAGATGACATAACTCTATACCTCAAAGACCCAAAAAATTCCAAGACACCATGAGCAGCTTCAGCAAATTAGCAGGATACAAAATTAACATATAAAACTCAGTAGCCTTTCTATACACCAACAATGAACAGATTGAGGAATGATACAGGAAAACAATTCCATTTACAATAGCTTCAAAAAAATCAAATACCTAGGAATAAACTTAATAAAGGATGTGAATGACCTCTACAAGAAAAGCTACAAACCATTAAAGAAAGAAATCGAAGATTAAAGATGATGGAAAGACCTCCCATACTCATGGATTGATAGAATCAACATAGTAAAAATGACTGTACTTTCAAAAGCAATCTACATGTTCAACCCAATTACCATCAATATCCTAATGACATTCACAATAGAGATTGAAAAATCACCACCAAAGTTCATCTCCAAGCACAAAAGACCAAGGCAGCACTGAGCAAAAAGAGCAACGCTAGAGTTTTCACCATACCTGAATTCAAACTATACTACAGAGACATAGCGATAAAAACAGCATGGTACTGGCACAGAAACAGATATGAAGACTAATGAAACAGAATAGAAGATCTGGATATAATCCCATGCAGCTATGTCCACCTAATTTTTGATGATGGCACCAAAAACATGCAATGGCGAAAAGATAACTTCTTCCAACAAATGTTGCTGGGAAAACTGAATATCCGCCTACAGAAAACTGAAAATAGAGTCATGTTTATCACCCTCTACAAGTATCAACTCAAAGTGAGTTAAAGACCTTAATATAAGACCTGAAACCTTGAAGCTACTACAGGAAATAGCAGGGAATACACTGGAAGCAATAGGCTTAGGCAGACTTCCTCAGTAGATCCCAAGTAACTCAGCAACTAACAGAAAGGATGGACAAATGGGACTATATGAAATTACAAAGCTTCTGCACAATAAAAGAAATATAGAGTGAGCTCAAAAAAACTAAACTCACAAAAAATCAATGACCCAATGAAGAAATGGGCAAATTAACTGAACAGAGCCTTTTCAAAGGAAGAAGCTCAAATGGCTAAAGAACACATGAAAAAATTCTCACCATCCCTGCCCATAAAGGAAATGCAAATCAAAACCACATTAAGATTCCACCCTTTTCCTATTAGAACTGCTACCATAAAGAACACAAATGATGATAAATGTTGGCAAGCATGCAGGGAAAAGGAACACTCATACGCTGCTGATGGGACTGTAAGCTAGTACAACCACTATGGAAAACAGTACGGAGGCTCCTTAAACAGCTAAAAATAGACCGCCACACAATCCAGCAATACCACTCCTATGGATATCCCAACAGACAGAGTCACCTTATAACAAAAGCACCTGTTCACCCATGTTTATTGCAGCACTATTCACAATAGCTAAGCTATGGAAGCAGCCATGATGTCCCACTATTAATGAATGGATTAAGAAAATGTGGTATTTATATACAATAAAATTTTACTCAGCCACAAAGAAGAATGAAATTTTGCCATTCACATGTAAATGGATGGAACTGGAAAACTTCATCTTAAGTGAAATTAACCAGGATCAGAAGGTCATGAGTCACATGTTCTCTCTCATTTGTGGTATATAGACCTAACACAAATGTAGCAATATTATGAAACACTGGTCACACTAAGGGGAGGTCATGCATGGGAGGAGTAGGAAAACTAAAAAGTTGAATAGGGTTGATATTCTTTCTACACAAGAATAAAAATAGATATCTTAAGCTGACTACAACTTCCATAAGAAATAGAATAAGGAAGAATGAAGAAAATTAGAGGAGATAAACCAACTGGGGTTATAATACATACATACATGGAAATATCACAAGGAAACTCCCTGTGTAGCTACCTTAATCTCAAACAAGCTAAAATGTCATGTTTTACATTTTCTCTTTTCTCATTTTTCTTCTACAAAATTGGAGATCAGGAGGGCAAAACAATTCCTGCCCAGGGGGCAAGGATGGCACCAGTGAGAGAGAGGAGGTGTTGGGGAAAGGTGTAGTAGGGTAAATACAGTGCAAAAAATGTGTATGTATGTAAATAAATGCAAAAATGATACCTGTTGAAACCAGGCCAGGAGAGGGAGATGAAGAAGTATGGTTGAGGAGGTGCATTCATATATGATATACTTGATACATTGTAAGAACCTCTGTAAATGCCACAATATACCCTCATCCATCACAACAATAAAGGAAAAATAGTTTGTTACCTTTGTCATGCCATAGAAACTATTATCATACAATTTAACCTCTTATATGGCACATTAATTTTTGTCTCACAGTAGTTTCACTATGATTTCACAGTATTTACTTCTATGATGGCGCCATAATTTTGCCCCACAGTGGGTATATCTATGTTGGCACCATAACCTTACATCATGGTAATTAACATATGTGATGTTATCACGCACTTAACTTCACATAGTTACCTTTTGATGTCACCAACAACTTTTCCTTACAGAGGAATTCTCAGTGGACGCTCTGTAGACTTTACTTCATTGTACTGACCTCTACTATAGCACAATAAAATTTGCCTAACAGGAGTTAACTATATTATGGCATAGAAACCTTTGCCTCATAGTAGTTATGTGTTTGATGTCATCATAAACCTTATCTCACTACAGTCACATCTATGATGGCACTGAAACTTATAACTGACAATATTTACTGCTATGATGGCATGCTAAAATGATGGCACTCTTATCTTTACTTCCCATATTTATATCTAAAATGGCACTGTAACTTTACTTCACAGAGAGTACCACTATCTTGACATATAATCTTTACCTCATAAAAACTAAACTAAATGATGGCACTGTAATTTTTACCTCATAGTATTTACCTCTATAAAGAAACTGTGACCTTATTTCACAGTAGTAATCTTTACAATAGCACAAAAATGTTGCCTGAAAGCATATACAGTCTAGGATGGCACTGTGACCATTACCACGTAGTATTTTCACAGTACTTCATAAATACAATGACACTATAAACTTTGCTTCTCAGATATTATCTATATGATGCAAGGGGACCATTTTCACACATTGTTACCTCTCAGATGGCACCATAAATTACTTACACCTCAAGTGATAGCCTCAAATTAGTTACCCTATGAAGTAACTTATTTCTATGATGGCATAGAAAACTCTGCATCACATTGCTTGTGTATATGTTGGCAATGTAAGTTTGTCTCACAGTAATGACATCTTCTAACACCTATCATGGCACTGTAAACTATGCCTCAGCATAAATACCTCTGTGATGTGGCATTGTGGGCAAAATTTTCTCTATGATGGCACCATGACTTTCATGTCATGTATTTACATCTATGATGGAACATGTAAATACATGTCATGTATTTACATCTATGATGGAACTGTCTACTTCTTAGACAGTAGTTATATCTAAGAAGGTACAGAAACATTTACTTCAGAGTATTTACCTCTATTTTCACTGAAGAGTTTTCTCAAAGAAATTACTCCCTTTGTTTGCAGCATAATCTTTAACTCAAATTACTTACCTTTATCAAGTCATGGAAGTTTCACAGTAGAAAATTCTACAAATACACTCTGACTCAGTAAGGGGAGGTCATGGATGTGAGAGGGAGTGTAAAATGAGGAAGTGAGTTAGGTGAATATGGTTTATGTACTTCCTATATAAGACTAGATATACAAGTTTAAACCTGTTGAAATCACCATAAAAGGGGAAGTAAGAAAGAAGAAAAATAGAAGGGGATCAACCAATTTGGGTTAGGAAACTCTCTGTGTAGATATATAAACAAAAAAATGCCTTTTTGAATAAAAATGAAGAATAGGAAGGCAGAACAGGTCCTCTCTGGAGGTTGGTACCATTGCATAGGGGGAAGATGAGGGGAGAAGGTGTGGGATGGTGAACATGGTGCTGGTATTGTGTACAGATGTATGTAAATGGAAAAATGAGACCTGATGAATCTATTCCAGGGATGAGAGAAGGGAGAGGGCATGAATTCAACTATGATATACTGTACCAACTTGTGTATAGGTCACATTATACCCCCAGTACAATAAAAAATACACTGTGACTGTTACCTCACAGTACTTATATGTATGCTGGTATGTAATATTTACCTCACAGAAATTATCTCATTATCTCATTATGACACAGAACCTTTTTTTGGTGGTACTGGTGTTCAAACTCAGGGCCTACCCCTTGAACCATTCCCATTAGCCTTTTTTTTTTTTTGAGATTTGTTCTTGCAAACTATTTGCCTGATCAGGCTTGGAACTGAAATCCTCCTGATCTCTGCCTCCTGAGTAGCTAGGATTCTGAGGTACCTTGCTGACACAGAAACTTTGGACTCATCATAGTTAGGACAGCACCATAAACGTTGCCTACCATATGTTACTTCTATGATGGTATCACAACTTTCAGTTCACTGTATTAACCTCTAGGATAACAACTGAACATTTATCTCTCAGCAATTACCCTTGATGATGGCAACATAACCTTTGTACAATAGTTATATGTATGTCACCTTAATTTAGCCTCACATATACAATGTACAATGACACATTTACTTTCACCTCACCATATTTACCATTTATGATCATACTTCAACATTTACCTCACAGTTAATTTCTGTCTATGATGGCACTGTTAACTTGACTTTACATATGTGACCATTGTGATGCCAGGGAAAACATTCCATACATTACTAATCTCTATAACTGCACTTAACCTTTGCCAGACAATAGTTATCATCTACGATGGCACTGTACATGAAAGAGTGGGGAACACATTGGAACTTGTAGGCATAGGCAAATACATTCCAAATAGAACTCAAATGGAAAAGTAGCTAAGAGAAAATATTGACAAATGGGACTACATGAAACTTAAAAGCCTCTGCACAGCAAAAGAAATGGTCACAAAATTGAAGAGGCAGCCACAGAATGGGAAAAAGTCTTTGCCATCTGTACATCTGGCAATGAACAAATAATATAATATACAAGGAACTCAAGAAAACTAAATTACCCCCTAAAAATCAATGACCCAGTGAAGAATTTGGCAAATAAACTGAACAGAGCTGTTTCAAAGAAGTCCAAATGACCAGAAAGCACAATATTCCTAACTATGAAAGAAATGCAAATCAAAACCACATTAAAATTCCACCCCACTCCTGTTAGAATTTTCTGGCTATCAACAAGAAACAAACAAAAAGTATTGGCTAGAATGTGGGGGAAAACGAACTCATACACTGCTGGTGGGAATGTAATTTAGTACAATCACTGTGGAAAACAGTATGAAGGCTCTTTAAAAAATTAAAACTAGAATTACCATATGATCCAGAAATACCACTCCTACTAGTAATATACCTGAAGGAACATGTCAGGTTACAATAAAGACACCTGCACACCCATGTTTATTGCAGCATTATTCACAATAATTAATCTGTGGAAATAGCCAAGATGCCCCACAGCTGATGAATGGATTAAAAATGTGGTATTTATATACAATGGAACTATATTCACCAGCAAAGAAGCATGAAATTTTGTCATTTGCAGGTAAATGGATGGAACTAGAGAACATCATCTTAAGGGAAGTTATCCAGGTTCAGAAATCCAATGACCACATGTTTTCTCTCATATGTGGAATATAGTGCCAATACAAATCGAAGCAATATTATAAAATCAGGTCATGCTAAAGGGAAGTTGTAAATGGGAGAGGGAGGGTAAAAGGAGGAAGTTAAAAGGGTGAACATGATTGATATACTTCCTACACAAGAATGAATGTAGAATTTTTAAAACTATCAACATCAACACAAGAAGGGGATTAAGGTAGAAAGGAGAAAAATAGAGGGGATGGGCCAATTTGGGTTAGAATACATACATACATGGAAATGTCAATATGAAACACCCTGTATAGCTATCCTAAACAAATAAAAATGTTTGTTTTTCAAAAACAGAGAATAGGAAGGAAAATCTGCTCCTGTTTGGAGATTGTACCAGTGTAAGGTGGGGAACAAAAGAAAATGGTGTGGCAAGGTGAATGTAGTGGAAATATGCACTCATGTATGAAATGGAAAAATGAGACCTTTCGAAACTATTCAAAGAATGGGGGAGAGTGATAAAGGAGAATGGTGGAGGTGGTGAATTCAACTATTATATATATATATATATATATCACAAGAACATTGCTAAATGTCACAATGTACCCCAGTACAATAATTTTTTAAAGATTTTAAATTGGCCCTGTAGCATTTATCTCATATATTTACCTCTATAATGACAATGTAACTTTATCTCACAATGGATATCTCTGTGTTGGTACCATACATTTTAGCTCAAAACATTTAAACTATATGACAGCACCATAAATGTTACCCCTCATAACTTTCCTTAATGATGCCATAGAATCCTTTGTATTACAGTATTATTCTTTGTGTAAGCATGGTAACATTGGTCTCACTTTATTCACATCTAAGATGTCACAGTAAACTTTTCATCACACTAGTTGTGTTGTGATGTCACCATAATATTTGCCTCACAGCATTTTCCTCAAATATGGAAACTTAATCTTTGTCTCTGTGTAGTTATCTCTATTATGGCATCATTTCTTTTGCCTCCCAGTACTTAATTTTATGATGGCACTATAACATATAATTTAACATATTTACCTTCACGATGGCATCGTAAACTATGCCTGAAGAGCAGCTATAGTTATGATGGCACCATAAGTTCTACCTGACAGTATTTGCCTCTAAGATGGCACCCTAAATATTATCTCACACTAATTACACTCTATGCTGTCAATATACACTGCACAACCAGTTAGTTAATTTTGTCATGCCACATAAACTTTGCTTAACAGTAGTAAACTCTTGTATAGTACCTTAAAATTTTTCTTCCTACACTTATCTCTCTCATAACACTTTATCATTTCCCTCAACATGGTTCCATCTATGATGACACTTAAACTTTCCTTACAGTAGTTCCATCAATGATGACACCTGAATTTTTCTCATGGAAGTTACAATCTATGACAGCAACATAAACATTGCCTCACAATGTTTGGGTTTAGGATGCCAGAGAGATAAATACTCACATTAATACTCTCTATGATATTACTGTAACCATTGCCACACACAGTTGTTACCTCAGTGATGGCACCTTTATCTTTGGTTCACATAATTTTACTCTCTGATGGCACCCTAACTTTACCTCACTGAGGATACCTCTATGTTGGCACCATAAATTTTACCATAATATTTACCACTACGAATGCATCATAACCTTTACCACACAGAATTTAGCTCTAAGATGTCATGATAATATTTACCTCACATAGTTACCCTTGTGATGGCACCATGAGATTTGCCTCATAGTTGTAGTCTCTTGATAGCAAAGAAAACTTTGCCTCACAAGAGTTATATCTATGATGGTACCATAACCTTATATCTATGATGGTATTGTTACATTTACCTTATAATATTTACATACATCATGGCACTGTAACTTTGTCTCACAGTAGTTTCATCTTTAATGACATCATAACTTTTACCACACAGTAAATACAACTATGAGGGCAACATAAATTTTACCTGCAATTAATTACTTTTAAGATGCCAAGGAACCTTCTGTTTCATGCCACTAACTTGTCTAATGGCACCTTAAACTTTGCCTCACTGTAGCTCCTTCTATGGCCTCCTAATCTCTGCCTCTGAGAAGTTCCCATCTGTTCTCACATTGCTACCATTGCCTCATCTTTATGATGCCAGGGAAATCTTTCCTCACATTTATAACCTCTATGATGTCATCACAACATTGCCTCACAGTGGGTACCTCTATGATGGGCAGCATCTTTTGCTTCACTGTAGTATCCTCTATGATGTCACTGTGTCTTTGCCTCATAGCAACTTCTATGGTAGCATGTACCTTTATCAAAAATTGATTACAATCTACCAGTGCACTGTAACCTTTACTTCCCTGTGTTTACCTGTATAATAGCACTGTAACTTTATTTTATATTACATCTGGATTGACATGATTAAATTTTATAAAGTTTAGCTCACAGTATTTAACATTAATGATTGCACCATATAACTTACCTTACCATTGGTACCTTATGATGCTTCAGAAAACTGCTACACAAAAGAAACCTCTATGAATGCACTGTAACATTTATTTTTCAGTAGTTACACTTGGGATGTCAAAGTAATCTTTTCCTCACAGTACTTTTGTCTATGATAGCACTATAAGATTTGTCTCACATTTTGTTCCTCTGAGGTGGAATCATAACTTAGGCCTTATAGTAGTTACCTCTGATGGCAACATAACTTTTGCCTCACTGTAGTTCCTTCTATGGTGGCTCTGTAACCATTGTCTCATGGTAATTACCTCTATGGTGGACACCACACATTTGCCTCATGGTAGTTTCCTTTAGGATGTCACCTATCTTTTGCCTCTCTCTAGTTTACTCCAATGATTCACCATATAATTTTCCTCACAGTAATTCCCTCTATAATAACACTGTAACTCAGCCTCACATTGGGCACCTCTGTGCTGCACCACGGCTTGTGCTTTATATTAACTAATCTACGTGAGTGCACCACAGATATTACCTCACCATAGTCACCTTTATGATGCAACACAGACGTCTGTCAAATAGTAGAAACCTCTATAATGCATTACACCATCTACCTCACTATAGTTACATCTATATGTCACCTTAAGCTTTATTCCCAGTAGTTTGCTCTGTGATGACACCTTAAATTTTGCTTCACAATACAAATTTCTATGATGGCACAGAAAATTTTACCTCACAGTAGATACATGTATGATGGCCTTAGAAACTTAGTTTCACTCTATTTTCATCTATCATAGCCCTGTGACTTTTACACCACATGTATTTACCTTTATAATACCATTGAAACATTTACCTTAGAGTAGAAACCTCGGTAAACACACTGTAACCTTTATCACATAGTAGGTACTTCTATGTTTGCCCAGTACCTTTGCCACTTCGAGGTTACCTTTATGATAGCACAGAAACTTTTGCCTCACTCTAGTTACACATATGATGGCACCAAAATTGTAACCTAAAATATGTCACTTTTATGATGGCACCGAAAAATAATGCCTAAAAATGTTACCTTCTTGATAACTCCCTACATTTTATCTCACAGTATTTCCATCTAGAATGGCACATTAACTTTGCCTCACAGTAATCATCCTCTATGAGGGAAACAGAAGATTTACCTTGAATTATTTACCTTTATGATTCCATAGAAACCTTTGCCTCATGGTCATAAACTCCCCTATGGCACCTTAAACTTTGTCTCACTATAGTTACCCCTCTTATAGCTGTTACTCCTCAACAATACTTATTGTTTATGACAGCACTGTAACATTTTCCTCATGGTAGTTCCTTTTGTGATGGCACTCTAAATTTGCCTCACAAAGGTTTACTTTATGGTGCCAGGAAAACAATCCTCATATTAGTACTCTCTCTGCTGTTACCATAAACATTACCTCACAGTAATTACCACTATGATGGCACCTTTACATTTGTTTCACCTTATTGTGCTCTATGAAGGCACCAGAAATTTACCTCACTGTGGGTATCTCTATGTTGCCACCATAACCTTTACCTCACACTATTTAATCTATGAATGCACCATAGCCTTCACCTCACAATAGCTACCTCTAAGATTTCATAATAACATTTGATTCACGTTAGTACCTATAACAACTGACCATGAGACTTGTCTCATGATAGTTACATGTATGATGACTCCATAAAAGTAGTCTCACAGTACTTATCCCTATGATTGCCCTGTTACTTTTACCTCATACCATTTACCTATATGATGACATCATGGCATTGCCTATGGTAGATACATCTATGAAACCATCATAACTTTTTCCTCACTGTATTTATCTTTGTGATGGCACCATACATTTTCGCTCAAATTACTTACATTTATGTTGTCATAGAAATCTTTGCTTCATAATAGTAACCTATCTGATGGCACTTTAAATTTGCCTCATTGTAGTTAAATCTATTATGGCATGGGAAACTTTGATTTCCAGTAGTTCCTGTCTACAATGGCACTGCAAACTCTGGCTCACATAGGTTACGATTATGATCCTAAAGAAAACTTCATCACACTAGTAACCTCTATGATGGCATTGAAAATTTGCCTTTCAACAGTTAATTTATGATGGCTTCATAATCTTTGCCTCACACATTACTAACTTCTATGAAGGCTTAGAAAATTTGTCACATTATTTACATGTATGATGACACCATATTGTTTGTCTCTCAGTGATTACCTCTCTGATGACATGGGAGTATTTGTCTAAAAGTATTTATATCTATGTAAATACTGCAACCTTTGTCTCATAGTAATTACCTCTATGATGTCACCATAACATCAACTTCACAGTGTTTACCTCTGTAATAGAACCGTGACATTTAACTCACAGTAATGAGGTTATATGATGGATCCAGAAACTTTTCCTCAAATTACTAACCTTTATGATGCCACAGAAACCTTTGGCTCACAGCAGTTACCTCTTTTACGGTACCTTAAAGTTTGCCTCACTGTAGTTACCTGTGTGATGGCACTGTAAATTTTCCTCACAATAGTTATATCTCAGAAGACCCAGAAAAATTTACTTCACAGTATTTATCTCTGTCATGGAACCATAAGCATTACCTTAAATTAGTTATCTTTACGATGCCATTAAAAATGTCTCATATTAGTAACTCTGTTATGGCACCTTAAAATTTGCATAACTGTAGTTATCTCTATGATGCAGCCGTAACATTTGCCTTTAAGTATTTCCCTCATTTGAGGGCAAGGTATCTTTGCCTCCATTGCCTTTATGATGCCATGGAAACATTTCCTCACATTAGTAGCCTGTATGATTAGTAGCACTGTAATATTGGCTCACAATATTTACCTCTATGATAGCACAGTAATCTTTGTCACACTATACTAATCTCTATGATGTTACAGAAAACTTTGTGTCACAGTAGTTAAAATGCATGATGGCAGTATAGTTTTTGCCTCGTAGTAGTTAACTCTATGATAACCACCTAACTTTTAACTCCCAGTATTTACCTCTAAGATGGCTCCTTAACATTAAATTCACCATAATTAACTTCTATTATGACATCATAAACATTACCATGAATCAGTTACCTGTCAGATGCCACAGAAAACTGTAACTCACAGTAGTTTCCTCTCCAATGTCACCTTAAACTTTACCTCATTGCATTTACCTCTGTGATGGAACCTTAAAATTTTTCTCACCATAGTACCATCTATTATGGCACCTAACCTTTGCCTAATGTTATTTACCATCTATGTGACAAAATCACATTAACCTCACAGTGGTTCCCATCTATGATGACACTGTAAACTTTGCCCATTTTGGCTAACTTTTTGATGCCAGGGAGAACTTTCCTGACATTAGTAAGATCTATGATGGCATCTAACTTTTCCCAAAAAGTAGTTAACCTCTATGATCATGCTGTAACCTTCATAGCATTTGGCTCTATAAAAGCACTCTGACCTTATTTCACTGTGAGTAACTCTATGTTGGTACCATAAATTTTATCTCACAATATTTAACCTATATGTTGGCAGTGTAAATGTTGCCTCACAATAGTTTCTTTCTGATACTATGGACAATCTTATATCACAATAGAATCTTCTGTGTGTACCATAACATTTATGTTAATAGGTACATCTAAGATGTCACAATGAACTTTTCCTAACAGCAGTTATGCCTGTTATGGCAGTTAACATTTGCCTCACAGTATTTACCTCTAATACGACACCTTTGTCTTTGCCTCACAGCAGATATCCCTATGATGTCACCATAACCATTTCTTCATCGTAGTTATTTCTTTGATAACAGTATCACCTATACCTCAGAGTATTTACCTCTATGACGGCACCATGACCTCAGCCTCACTGTGGTTACCTGTATGATGACACATTAATTTTTTCCTCACAGTGTTTGTCTCTACGAATACACTGTCACATTACTCACATAGTAATTACCCTGGAAACTTAATCTCTACTCAAAAAAAGTTAAATGGATGGAACTGGGGAACATCATCTTAAATGAAGTAAGCCAGGTTCAGGAAGCCAAAGGCTGCATATTTTCTCTCATATGTGGAATATAGACTCAAGACAAATAGAAGCATATTATGAAATGCAGGTTACACTAAGAGAAGGGCACAAATGAGAGGGCAAGTATTAAAAAAGTTAAGATGGTGAATATGATTGGTGCACTTTCTATATAAGAATGAATATAGAATTTTAAACCTGTTGATATCATAAGAAGGGGATTAAGGTAGAAAGGAAAAAAATAGAGGGGATGGACCAATTGGGTTTATAATACGTATATACATGGAAATATTACAATGAAACTCTTAAACTAATAAAAATTATTTTTTCAAAACTGAAGAACAGGATGGTAAAACAGGTCCTGTCTGGGAGTTGCTGTCAGCAGGAGGGGTATAAGGAAAGTCATAGAGGGTGAATGTGGTGGAAATATTATGTAGTTGTGCATGAAAATGAAAAACTGAGACCTGGTAGAACTATTCCAGTATTGGAGGGGAGAGGGGATAAAAGACAATGATTAAGGGGTGCATTCAATTATGAGATACTGTAAGAACTTTTGTAAATGTCACATTGTACCCCCAGTTCAACAGTAATATAACAAAAAAAGAAGAAAGAAAAAAGGTTACTTTATGACATGACTTTATCATGTCATAAAATAAACTTTGCCTCACAGCACTAACCTATCTCATGGCATTTTGAAATTTACCTCACTGTACTTACCTCTATGATGGCACCAAAATGTTTACTTCACTGTAGTTCCTTCTATGATGACTCTGTAACCATTTCCTCACAGTAATTACCTCTATGATGATATCTTCATATTTTCCTCATAGTTAATATTTACCTCTGTTTTGTCTCACTATACTTTCCTCTAAGATGCCACTATATCCCTTGTCTCACCATCACTACCTCTGTAATGACATTGTAACTTTACCTATCATTGTATACCTCTATGTTGGCACAACAGTTTTACTTCACAGTAATAACTTATATGATGGCATTGCAAATGTTACCTCGCCTTAGTTACCTATATGATCCAATGGAAACCTTTTCCTCATGCTGGAAACCTTTATTACTGAACCATGGCATTTACTTCACAGCCATTTTCCTTGTCATATCATGGTATGCTACCACCTCTTGTACTGTAATTCACAAGTAATCAATCAAGTTCCCAGCAACATTAGAAGGCACATTCTTTCTAGAACTTTAGGAAATTTATAAATGAAAAACTAAGAAGAACTCTTTGAAGTCCTTCATCACTGATTGTGGACATAAGTCTTGTGACTTCATAGAGAGCACTTGCTTTCAATCTCTCTTCTGATGCCTAGCATGTTTTGGCAAACTGATGTTCCACGAGGAAACCATGTACACTACTAGAATAACTTTATTATTAACTACTCTATGACTTAACTTGAAATATTAAAAGGTAAATGATAACCTAAATAAAGGAAAACACTTGCCCCCAAATCCTCCTTTGTACTGTTCCTGCAATTACATAGTCCACTATCATTTCTTGTAAAATGATACAAAGAAGGATTTTTCTAGTAAGGACTAATGAGAACATGGTATGCTTACATCAGGCTTAACAACTACAAAAACATATCTTATCAATTCACTTCTTTAAAGGAGTATTATAATTGCATTACCTTGAAGCACTTAAAACCTGATCCTCTCATTTTTTCAAGAAAATATGAAGCTAGGCTAACAAATGAAATTTTTCAGCTGGGTAGGATTTTATAATCCATGTAAAGAAGTCCTTTCTGATGTAATTACCAACTAGGCAATTCATACTACTTATGATTTTTAAACTATTTTTAGATCCCAAGAAATTACTTCTTACATTTCATTGTAATCACATGGATGGATAGGAAGGCTCCTGTCACATCTCCAGGGGAGGTGAAGGCAGTGTACAAACTTTACATGTGATTCTGGATAGGAAGAATACAAGTGAGTCTCTCTGATGGCAGTTGCTACTTAGAGGCTCTTGATATGTACCATCCTAGTCATTAATCATTCAAGTGAAAGCAACATACAAAGGCATATGTCAACTTCTTCAAAATTCAAATATTTGTTTAATTGAGCTATTTAAAAACTTACAATAACAATAAACTGTGCAAAACTACCCAAATTTTATAAAGCTTGACGTGAAAATGCTATGAGTAAAAAAGAAATTAAGAGTGTGTTCTTACTTAAGAAAATGGCAAAATTGTAACTTTAAAACAAATATTAATCTATCTTGGGTTACTGGTTTATTTAATTCATAAAAGAATCTGGCATTACTTTAAAAGTGTCTGGCAGCATGGAAAAGGTAGAAAGTGTTTGCCCAGTAGGCACCCATAATTTGAACCCAAATACTTCAAAAAATAAATAAACTATAATACCCATATGTTGTTTAAGGTTTGGAGAGCAATTGTTTACTTATAATTATAGGTGTTAGACTTGAGATGGTACAGGAAACCCTAAAAGTATTATGCAGCACAGCCAAAGCAAAATTATTTAGGAGCCAACCCAGTGTATCTCAGACTACATAGTTATAGGCAGTCACATTCATCTAAAATCTCATTTACTTGCATTTTTAAGAAAGTCTGAATGTATCTGGTTAATTACATTCATTGGATCAAGATAGCAAATGATCACCCATGCAAATTTAGAATTCTGGAGAAATTTTTGAGGGGGAGAAGAGTTGGTTAGAATACAGAAAGTCATATCATGCATAAATCCACTTAATGACTCAAATGTTCAGCAATTTAAAAATAAGGGTTATAGCAGAAATCTGAAACCCAAACTATAGGACATTGTATACTTACCCACTTCTGGAAGTTCTTCTCTCATTTAAAGAAGACCTTGGTTTGAAGTAGGAACCACACTCTGATCTTTGATTGTAACTTCAGTTAAACTTCAAACTTTATGAAGATTCCCAACATAAGAGCACTCTGGGACAGGGCTTGTCTAAAGAGTATTGAGTAAAATGGTGATCTGTGATCTCTCCAGAAGAAACTTGCTATTGTTTTCCACTAGACTGTTGTTAATCTTGTCAAGAATGCAAAATGCAAAAACTTAGTATCTCATTTTCCCTAAATTAATACTAAGGGATGGGCAGTTTATTAGAAAATCATTGAGTAATTTAAATTTCCCAAAAAACTCTGTTTTACTACTCAACATATGTTAGAATATACCTACTTATACAATTGTAAATTTAATTTATTCTTAAAAAGTTCAAACTATGCTACAGAGCCATATTAATAAAAACAGCCTGATATTGGCACAAAAACAAACATGAAGATCAATGGAATAGGACAGAAGACAACAACACAAACTCACACAGCTACAAACACTTGATTTTCGACAAATGAGCCCAACATGTGTTGGAGAAAAGATAACCTTTTTCAAAACTGGTACTGAGGAAACTGGATATCTACTTATAGAAGATTGAAACTAGTCTTTCATGTTGTACTATTATCAATTCGAAGTGGATCAAAGATCCTAAGGTAACATCTGAAACTGTGAAATTACTCTAGAAAAAAATAGGAAATACATTTAAGTAATAGGCATAGGAAGGTAATAACTTTATGAGAACTCCAATATCTCAGCAATTAAGAGAAATGATTGACAAGTGGCTCTACATGAAACTTAGCTGCAAAGGAAATATTCACAAGACTGAAGAGACAGCTCACAGAATGGGAGAAAAACTTTGGTAGCCATACATATGACAAGGAATTAATTACCAGAATACACAGTTAGCTAAAAAAAACCAAACCCATAAAGGACCAGCAACTCACTGAATAAATGGGCACATGAGCGAAAAGGTAATTCTCAAAAGAAGAAGTAGAAATGTCCAATAAATCTGAGAAGGAATGTTCAAGATACTTGGCTATAAATGAAATGCAAATAAAAATGACATTGACATTCCACCTCACTCCAGTAAGAATGGCTTTCATCAATAGCACACACAACAATAGATGCTGGAAAAGATGCATGGGAAAAGGAATGTTTATACACCATTTGTGGGTGTGTACACAGTATGACCTCTATAGAAAAGCAGTATAAAGATTCATCAAAAACCTATAAATAAATCTACCATACCATATAATGATATCACCTCGACATAGACCAGAAGCAATCTGTGCTGGATATGATAGAGTCATATGCACGTCCATGTTTATTACAGCAGTATTCACTATAATCATATTTTGGAAACATCCCTTGAGCCCCAAAACTGATGAATGGATTAAGACAATGCACTATATATATGCACAATGTAGTACTATGTGTCCATAAAGAAGAATGAAATTATGTTGTTTTCAAGTAAATGGGTGGCACTGAATGCCATCATATTAAGCAAAGTAAGCCAGGTTCAATAGGTCACAGGTTAAATGTTTTCCCTCATATGTGGAAGCTAGATCTATAGGATAAATGTACACATAAATATATATTTTTATATACATATATGTATGTATATGTATGTATGTATATATATATACACACATATATGTATATGTATGTATGTATATATATATATACACACATATATGTATACATACACAAATATATTTATATACAGAGAGAGAGAGAGAGAAAGAGAATGTGCTTGTATTATTGGGTCTGTCTGAGGGGACCAGGAGGCAGGAGAGAGAAAGAGAATGTTAGAGAGCAAAACAATACTGAACATTTCATTTGTTTATCAATATAATGAATATCCTATAAGCTGCCGAATAATTGTGGAGCAGAACAACAGAAAAAGAAGAAGTAAAGGAGGATTAATCTTATTAAGGCACAATATATACAGGTCTGAAATACAAAAGCAATACTCCCTTGAACTATCAATATGTACTTAAAAAATGAAGGCCAGGAAGGTAGAACATGTCCTGTCCAGGAGTGGGCACCTGTGGGAGGGGAAAGGACATAAGGAAAGGGTGAAGAAGTGTGAGTTTAGAGGATGTATTTTGTACTCATGTATGAAAATACAATAATGAAAACTGTTGAAATTGTTCTAAGTTACAGGAAAATAGGATGGGGAGAATGTTGGCATGGGTGAATTTAATTATGGTATATTGCAAGCACATACGTAAATATCACAATGTATCTTCCCTATACAACCATTACATACTAATAAAAAAATTAAAAATGATTTGAAAAAATGTGTGTGTTTCTAGTGTTATTCCTACCTAATAAGTAATTCAAGCAATGTAAGAGGAGAGAAATGGCTGCCAATGGTGTATGGCACAAAAGATATCAGTGCTGCCTTTGGGAAGGGCTCTACTTGAGAGTTTGAGAAAGTACTATTAACATGCTGGCATTTGAAGGGTAACTATGTCAGATGATGGATAAAGTAATTTCCTGAACTTCAATATTCATTTCACTATGCGTAAATTTAATAAAATAACATATTGTAGTCCTTAAATGAATACAATTAAAATATGACTAGAAAAAGATACTATTCTTGTATCTAATAAAGCAGTTCTGGACTTTTAAAACTTCTTACCAAGATATTTACAAGCATTTGCTTTCATGATATATACATTTCTTGAGAAATCAAGCATTTGATAATACAGAGCAGGAAACTCTAGGGGAGGAGATAGCCGAGTAGGTGATCAAGAGGAACTAAGCAGCTCCAAGGCAGTTAGCTCATAACATCCTTCCCAAGACATCTGAGGTGGGAACTGCCCTTTCTGTGTTCCAAACACCTCCACTTGGAATTATTACACTTACTTTATAAGTTAAACATCCCTTTATGAAGGTATTAGTCCCTTTGTGAAGGTATTAGTCTTTCCCTATAATCACTCTGCAGGACAATTTGTCTCTAGTCTCCTTCTAGTGGTAACACCAACAATCAGCATCCAGGAAAGTCAATTTATCAAGTGGCATAATGAGCCCAGAGGAGTGGTAATGTTAATACTAGAACATTTAGGTTTACACTGTAATGTTTTAAAAATTAGTTGAACTTTAAAAATTCTGTAAGGGAATACTGACAAGCAAGTGAATAAAAACACAACTGTCTTAATTATAGAGGTTAATAATTACTTAGCTGGAAGTCTACCAAATATGATTAATTTTATGAGAATATTAGGGGTAAAAATCACATGTAACCAAAAAAAAGTGGGTAGAAATATTAACTGTCATGGGTTAGTATTTTAAAGAAAATTAATTGACTTAGTCTCTAATTCAAAAATATCTACTTATTTTTATTATCTTTATATCTTTATTATAAATATCTTTATTATCTAGTAAGATTTCACTTCCTCCTAATCTCATGAAACACTCTCACTAAAAAGGAAGATTTAGCACCAAATTCATTAGCCTAACTTATTCCCTGTGATTCTCTTTTGACTTACTTATTTAGTTGGTCTGACAATTGTTTTTTAACTTCAGATTCTTTAACGTAGCTTTGCTCATAGCCTTCTTTGTCTGATTGAAGAGAAACTGCTTGAGATTTCTGTTTAGTGAGCTCAAACTCCGTATCTTTACTTTTTAACTCCATCTACTCTTAATTGAAGTAATTTGACTCTCTCTTGACTGCTTTAAATTTTCATCAGCCTCTGTTCTTTTCTATGGAAAAGGAAAATGATATATTTTCAAAATGTATCTTGAATAATTGTTGTATGTTTGATTACCTTAGTTTTGGGCCAGTGATTTAGAGAGCAAATTTGAATATGAAATGATGTTAGAGTTCAAAATATGTATAATCCATGATAGTTGCATTTTATTTGAAATTTCATTAGAAAAACTTCATTCTTTTGTTTTGAGGATTGAACACTAGGCCTTATGCATGCTAAGAAAATGCTTTTAAAATGATTGGTATACTTATCTCTGAATTGATATTAGGTTGGTACACATGTAACCTATTAACACAAGCATAGCAAAATCAATTCTAAAAAACTTTTAAAAATTCAAGAGCATATTATAATTTCCACATCACAAAATTTTGTTTTCTTCCTAATAGTCTTGTTTTATGAAAAATATTCTTAAAATATAATGATTGTCTAATGATAATCCATATTCAGAAATATCAATGTATTTATCATGCCAATTGAAATTGAAATATTTCAATTGAGAAACAGAAATAAATAATTAACTACCAGGGAATGACAAGAAATACAATGGATAGATCAAAATATAATTTGTAGTGAAATCAATTAAAGCACATTCCATATATATTTTACCTGCAAAACTTGATTGACTTTGTCAAAGTTTTGTGATAATATTTGTTTTGCTCTATGTTCAACCTCTCTTTTGTACTGTTCTATCTGATCATGGTATACCATATTTTTTCCTTATAATTTTTGAGTTATTTTGCTTCTTCTTCCAACTTGTTCTGATTCTCCAATAGTGTTTCAAGTTGTTTCTTTCTAGTTGTTCTAAGTAGTATCTCCTGCTGAAGGGACTGATTTTGTTTCTCCAGCACTTGATGCATCAAAGGTACATATTTCAGTTGTTCTGTAACATCAGCAACCTACATGAATAAATGAATATAGTTTGATAAATAAAACTGTAGGCAGAAAATGGTCTAACACAAAGCCAATGATAAATATTGATATAAAGTCACAAGCAATAAAGTGTAGTCTACATCAGATTCTTAGGATGTAGTCCCTTGAATTGCTCAGAAAATCTCTACGCACATCATCTTTGTCACAAATATCAGAACTTGACCTTAGAAATTACTTTTTCTATATTTGTTTCAGGTCTTTTCTTCTTAAAATGATTCTAACTCCCCTCTTAGAAAAATAACTCTAATTAAAGAAATTTCAAAGTAGAGATTTTGATGTGATAATCCTTTTCTTGAACTGCAAGTGTTTTATATGAATCTGCCAAAAATAATTAGTCTCAGTAAGGAACAATGACATGTGGCAGTATAAAAGTTTTGTAATGTGATCTCTTCATTTTTTAACAAAAATGAGATAGTATCTGTAGGTTTTAATTACATGATTCCACAGAATCAGGGAGTTTACCAAGAAAAAGTAACAGCATCAAAAATTTGGTGGTAATTCAAAGTACTAACTTGTAACAAAGTACATTTCTTAACATATAAGTATATACAGGGAAGATTATAAAACATGTGTGCATATTGACATTTCTCCTATGAAATTGCCAGATTATAAAACATGTGTGCATATTGACATTTCTCCTATGAAATTGCCTGCCATGAGTGTGAACCGGCCTAAGTGCTTTCTAGTCAATAGAATATGGTGGATCTGCTGTTTTATTTCTAAGGCAGATTAGAAAACGTTACACAGTTTCCACCAGAATTTTTGCAAGGAAGCTTGTCACTAGAATCTAGAAATGATACTGTGAGGAATTCCATGCTAGATGATGAATCTCCCATTAGCTGATCCATCTGACTTCCCCTGGTAAAGACCAAGTCAAAATCCTGCTTCAATGGCCAGACTAGTGAATAAACATGACTTTGATAATTCCAGTCCTCAGCTGATGAAAAGGCAGAAGAAATGGGATTTCCTCAGAGTCCTTACTTAAAATGTGATTGTGAACACAATAAATGTGGCTTTGAGACACCAACTTTGGATATGTGTCATTCATTACATGTGAATAACTGGTACAAATACTGGTAGGAAATATGAATTCTTGCCATTTAAAAACAAATCTGAATCTTGTTGGATGCCTTTGGACCAGAAGGTAGGCAGAAGAATAAAGGACCCAGAAAAGAAAGAAAGCCAAAAGAGCTTCAAAGGGGTATCAGTGGAAACCTGCAGCCCTCAAAGACTCTGACAAGAAGGACATCAAAGCCAGTGAAGATGATACTAAAGCCTGGATGAAAGGGAACTCTCTCTATATAGCAGCAGTGGGTAAAATTGATGTATGAGGTAAACAAAAATGATTAAATATAAATGAATCAGGATTGATTGTGTTCAAACATCTCTTTCTCATGTGTAGCTTCACCACATATCAAAATGAAAAATAATTCTAAAATATATTGCTTCTAGCATAAGAAGCAATAAATCTTTGAATAAATCCAGGGTCCAGAAGGGAAGACATGATCAAAGGATCAGGTGTTCGTGGTAAACACTTCACAAAGCTTTAAGGTGGTTCTACGGGTTCCCAGAAGGATCTTGTGAGGACAAAACTCATAAAGATGTTGTCCTAGTAAAGCAGGAAAAAGCTTATTTCTTAGAGTTTTGGGGAAATGGTTTTTTAATGGTATGAATCCCAATGTAATTCACAGCAGACTCAAAGTTCTTAAAGAAATTGTGGTAATAAAATTACTGCTTCTTAGCTTCAACGTAAAAGAAATAATACAGTTTGAAAAATGAAAGATGCCATTAGACTTTGCATATTTTGCAGGGAGGAAATAGACTGAGAAAACTATTCAGCCTCTAAGAAATATTATTTCTTAGGAAAAGAATAAAACAAAGAACCCAAAGTGTAAAGGAAAGATCTATGGAGAATCAGCCCCATATGGAGGACCCAAATGTCAGTACCTCCTTGGATACCTACCCTTTTCATTCCTAGGATTGGAGGGTTTTATTGTTTAGCAGAATTTTTTTGTGTGTGAGTGGTTCATAACTTGGTCCCTAATTTCTTCATTCTTCGTATATGGAGAAACTGCATTTAGGGGTCCATAATGTAGTAAGCTCAACCTAAGTATGGCCAATCCCCATCTAATCTGTTAAGTATTTAACGCCTTGCTCTTTTTTATTTATTCATTTATTCATATTTGTATACATTGTTTGGGCCATTTCTCCACCCTGCCCCCCATCCCTCCTCACTTCCCCCTTCGCTCGCTCTTAAAGTTTGAGACTGGAGCCATAATAAATGGCAATTGTGAAAACTACAAATGCAGTTTTCAAATGGCTGAATATAAAACTTTCTGGCCAAAAGTGAGAATGTGGTGGTTTTAGGACATGTCATCCTTTAATAGCATAAAATGGTAGAATATAGGCCCATCTTTGGTTCAGTATAATGAATACATTGTAATATAAGGAATGCCACATGACTGCTTACCCTTGCACTTGGAACCCAATACACATGTTGTAAAGAATCTCAGATCAGAAAGAGAGCCAAGTGTGTTAATGTCAAGTGTGTTAATGCTCAGATCAGAAAGAGAGCCAAGTGACCAGCTGCCTGGCAAACTGAGCTACCAAACAAGGCCAGCAATATCCACTGCAACAAGCAGACATGGGGGTGCACAAAAATTCAGATGACTCCAGCTCCCCAACCTTTGACCTATCCCTAATAAAGATGAGGGTCGCAAAAATAAGCTTTCCTCACCAGCCACTATTCAAGACACAGATTCATGAAGAGAGTAAATGTTGGACACTATTTAGGGAACAGTATGGGAAAAAATGCATTTTATAAAGAGATAGTAAGAAACAACAAATTATGCAATAGAAAAAAGACTATTTTAAGTAAGAATCTAATAAATGTCAACACTGATTTTTTTAATTACCAGCAATGTGAATTTATAGCAGCATATGACTTAAAGACAGATATTGCAAATGTTGAGGAAGAAGCTTTCTAAAATTTCTTCAATTCCAAATTTTCACAAGTCCTCAAGTGTGCCACTTTAGAATTTTCCCGCGTGTTAGGAATGGAGATGAATTGAAGGAAGGACACATAGGATGTGAAGTATAATAGCTGAAAAACAACTGGAAATATTTGATATGACCATCAAAATGAGAAATTTTACCTGATTTCAATTAGCTGATTCTGAGAGTGGTAGCTTTGAATATTTTTAAATCAGTCTAATATTAAATCTTAATTTTCCTTTCCTCAGTAAGGAAACAGAGAACATTATGGAATAATTTTCAACTTCTCAGCGGTAAGACAATGTAGTGTCCTTTGAATATAAAGAAGTTGAGGGCTGGGAGGTAGCTCAGTGGTAGAGTGCTTGTGAATTAAGTCACCCTGTTCTATAAACTCTTTCACTACTGAAACAAATAGTAACAAATACTTCTCGTATTGCCTAAAATACTCCTATATAGTCGTACTACACAAAAAGAAATTTTGTTCCATTTTCCTTTTTTGCTGTCTTACTGTATGTATTAACTGTATGTACTACTGTATGTATATACATATACATATACATTTATATACATATATTATATATACATTCATACACATATAAGTATATATATCCACATTTATACACATATAAGTATATATATATACTTCAAAATTATTCTCAGATCAAATTTGAAAATTCCACATAATGTCAAAATAAATGCTCAAAGATAATTACAAATTCTGAAAATATGAAATGTAGACTATTTGATAACTGCATCATGTTTTTAGTTCTGTTTTAAGGATAATGCACAAAGATGAGAAAAGATATACCACAACAAAAAGCAATGAAATTCAGTGGACCTTTACTGAATACTTGCAAAGTTTATGTTTAATAAACTGGAAAATCTAGAAAAAGTGGATAAATTTGTATATTCATCTGACCTGTCTATATTTACTCAAGAGGCTATCAATTGCTTACAGTGCCCTAAAAGAGCTAGGACATTGGAGGAGTAATAAAGGTGCCAACAAAAAAGAGCCTAGGCCCAGATGAATTCACTGTCAAATTCTAACAGACATTTAAAGAAGAACAAAGACCAATAGTCCTCAAAATATTTGATAAAATTATAAAAGAAGGAACTCTACCATACTCATTTACAAAGCTAGTATTATATGAACCCCAAACAACATAAGGGAATAACAAAGAAAATTATAGATCTATTCACTACATGAACAAACATGCAAAAAACTCTCATCTCAATAAAATACTTGTAAACAAATCAAACAATCTTTTTAAAAATCATACACTATAGCCAAGTTAATTTCATTAAGTGGATGCAAACATTGTTCAACATACATAAGTCAATAAATGTAATAGAGCACATAAACAGAAAAAGGACAAAAATCACATGATTTATCAACAGATTCAGGAAAGTTCATAACAAAATTCCATATCCTTTCATGATAAAAACCTTGAAGAAATAAGAATATCGGGAACATGCTTCAAAATATAATAAAGCCTATCTCTGATAAGACAACTGCCAGCATTGTGCAAAAAGGGATGAAATAGAAACTGTATCCTCAAAAATCAAGAGTGAGACAAGGAATACATTCTCCCCACTACTATTCAATATCGTGTTGGAATTCACAGCCAGAGAACTAAGGAAAGAAAAAGAAATATAAGGGATACAAATAGGAAATGAAGAACTCCAATTATCCCTATTTTCAGATGATTTGACTCTATATTTTAAAGAACTTAAGGACTCCACAAAATCTTATGATCTGATAACACCTTTGGCAGAGTAGCAGGATATAAAAATCAACATACAAAAATCTGTAGCTCTTCTATATACAAACATTGTACAGGAGCTAAAGAAATCAGGAAAACTATCCCACTCACTGTAGCCTCAAAAATGGCTTAAGAATAAACTAAGGAGATGAAAGACCTATACAATGAAAACTATAAAACATTGAAAAAGGAAACTGAAGACATTAGAAGGTGAAAGACCTCCCATGTTGATGGCAGAATTAATATTGTGAACATGGCTACACTACCAACAGCACTCTAGAAATTCAATGCAATTCCCATGAAAATAACAACTACATTTTTCACAGGAATAGGAAAAAAATAATTTGAAGTTCTGGGCTGGCAGAGTCCCTCAAGTGACAGAACACCTGCCTTGTAAGCATGAGGCTCTGAGTTCAAACCCTAGTGCCATAAAAAATTAAAATAAAAAACTAAAATAAAATTCATATGGAAGCATAAAAGACCCCAAACAGTGAAAGCAACCCTTGAAAAATTAGTTATGTTGGAGGTAACACAATACTTAACTTTAAATTTTATGACAGAGCCATACTAACAAAAGCAGTATGGTATTGACACAAAAATAGCCATGAAGGCCAATGGAACAGAACAGAAGGGACAGAGTAAGGCAACACAGCTACAAAGATCAGCAGCAGTCATCTGATCTTTGACAAGAAAACAAAAACCATGTATTGAAGAACAGACCATCTGTAAAACACATGATATTGGGACAATAGGATATCCACATGTAGAGGACTGAAATTAGATCCCTCGGTCACCCTGGAATAAAATCAGTTCAAAGTGATTAAAATCCTTAATGCAAGATCTAAAACACTGAAAGTACTACAGAATAGCACAGAGAAAACCCTGGAAGACACAGATGTAAGAAACAACCTCCTGAATAGGACTCCAATAATAGGCTCAGCAAATAAGAATAAGAATTAACAAATGTGCTTACATCAAATAAAAAGCTTCTACACATCAAAGAAAACAATTTCCAGAGTCAAGAGACAACTTACAGACTGGGTGAAAATCCTTGCAAGCTATTCTTCAGACAAAGGAATAATATTTAGAATATATAAAAAGCTCAAAAAATTAAACACCAAATGAACAAATAATCCAATTAATAAATGGTTAATTGACTTGAACAGGTAGTTTTCAGAAAAAAAAAAGAAGTATCAATGGGCAATGTAAAATAATTAGCCTTAAAGGAAATGCAAATCAAAACAACATTGAGAGTTCATATTACCCCAGTCAAAATGGCAGTAAGTACACAGATGAGATGTCTGCACCTCCATATTTAATTCAGCACTATTTAACAATAGAGAAGATATGGGTACAGCCTAACTGCCCAATAACCACTGATTACATAAAGAAAATGTGTACATATATATTATGAAGCATTATTCAACCATAAAGAAAATTAAATTATGTCCTTTGCAGGAGAATGAATGGAACTGGAGAACATCATGTTAAGCAATATAAGCCAAGCTCAGAAAGACAAATATTCCATGTTTTTGCTTATATGTGGAATCTACACTGAAAAAAAAGTACAATATGACATGATTTCCAAATAGGGACTGTGTTTTAGGGGTGACACCAGTAGGTGAGGGTGACAGTTGGTGAATATCATAATAATACAATATATGTAATTTACCCTGGAGCTGTGTCCCTAGCTATAAACTATGCATTTCAGACAAAATCAAGCAGAAATTTCTCCCTGGCTTCACACAGGTATACTTTTCATCACAAATGATTTAATTCATATACTGCTATACAAATTTTAACTGCTTTATAAACACTCAAGTTACTGTGTATGCTGCTTTAAATTGTACCTTTGAAGGTTATCATGCCACTTCTCACCACATTCTCCAGCCTCCATGTGTTCACCCTCTGTTTTCTGTAACTGAAACAAATAGGAAAAAATCACTACTAATAATCTAGCACAAATCTTCCCATCCTGTTTTTTTTTTTGCATGCATCATATGCATGTTGTTTGTAGTTCCTCTTGTGATACAGAATTCAGTGATCTGTTGTAGTAGGGATCCCATGGCCCACGAGTACCTTATCATACTATATGACCCTTTACAGAAATATTTGTGGAACCCTGGTATTGGATCAAAATATGTTATTTTTAAGTATATTTTATCAGATACCTTCACACTGAAAAAAATTGTAAAAGGGTATAAAAGAAGAAATTACCTATGGTGTGATTTATGTTTTCATATTCAACTCACCACCTCATTAATTGTAAATTAAAGTATTACTACATATAACTGTTACTCTGAAACCAATGATAAAAAGTAAAAGGATGAATTAGTGACAGTTTGGTATCTCATACAATGAGAGTCAATATCTGTGCAGACACCAGTATGCATGGTCTGAATACAATCTCCAAGGTTACGAGCTGTGGGGTCATGAGCAGCCTGATTTTCTGTGTCTTGGTGTCATCATGTGTGCAATAGTGATAATAGTTTCTACTTTACAGAACTGTTTGGAAGATTAAATTAGAAAACTTGCATAAAGCACTATGAAGTGTTCAATACAAAGACAGAACAATATGTAATACTTTATAATAACATTAGTATTAGGATTCTAGTCTATGTTCTAAAAAAATGTATCTTTTATGCAGGTGACATGCCAATGGAAGAGATCTTCCATTCAAGGTGCACTTGATCATTTCTCACACCTTAGAAAGTGGCAACAAATAAAGATCATGAGATCCGGAATTCATCCTCAATAATCCACGAAGTTTTCACTAATCCCACTAGCCAAGAGTACTTTCATTCACCCATAATAATTTATAGTTTAATTTCTCTCAATACAGCTCAGTGGCTGATGACCATATAGCCCAACACAAATGGCAGCTCCTGTACTAAGTAACATGTAACTGATAGCCAAGATATGGGGACAGACCAGATGCCCTGAAACCCATGAGTAGATTAACAAAATGTGGTATATATACACAGTGGAACTTTATTTGGCCATAAGTAAGAATGAAGGTATGTCATTTGCAGGTAAATGGATGAAATTAGAAGACATCGTTTTAAGTGAAGTAGGCCAGATGCAGAAAGACAATGGTCACATGTTCTCTCTCATATGTGGCAGATACATCCAAAAGATAAATGTATAAACCAAAACAAACATGATCTTATGCATATTTACATATAAAATATACTGTGGCTCTTGCCTGTATCCTTCCTACTCAGTAGCCAGAGATCAGGAGGATATGGCTGTGCCCAACACAGCCCTCAGGCACAAAACAGGGAAAGGAAGAACAGCTGCGTCTCCTAGGCTTGTGTTCAGAGAAGCAGGAATGCAGGTTTATCCTGCTAAAATATCATGCCCCTCCCCAAGAGCCTCTGCTCCACCCTGTTTGCCACTTTTATAAAAAGCCCACTGAAGGAGGGCGAGGGGCTTTTTAGGGCTTTTTCCTTTGGGGGCTTTACTTTGGGCTTTTGGGCCTTTGGACTTTTTGCTTGGCATTTGGCTTTTTGATTTGGGGG
This sequence comes from Castor canadensis, assembly GCF_047511655.1. Lineage (NCBI taxonomy): Eukaryota > Metazoa > Chordata > Mammalia > Rodentia > Castoridae > Castor > Castor canadensis. The sequence continues at coordinate 64,303,896 of NC_133400.1, forward strand.
GATTTTTGCCTTTGAATATTGGAAAGAAGATTTTACTTTGGGCCTTTTGATGTGGGAATCTTTTGGAAGGGAAAAGAATTACTGAGGGGAAAAATTGCTGAAGGGAAAGAATTGTTAAAGGGAAATTGCTAAAGAGGGGTTGATTGAAAGTCTGCACTGAAAACTTTAACACAGACTTCAGAAAGCAAAGCTGAGAAAGAACTTCATACATAGGCCTTAAGAAAGCTAAAACTAAAGAACAGCCGAAGAGAACATGGGACAGTGCACATTGCAATTCTAACGACCAAGACTTTAAGAGTTATGTCTATGCAGGTTGTAGGCAGCTGTTTGCAATTTTGAGCACCAAGGCTTTAGCTTTTCTATGCACCAACAACAAATAAACTGAGAAGGAATATATGGAAACAATTCCATTTAAAATAGCCTCAAAAAACCAAATACCTAGGTAAACATAACAAAGGATGTAAATGACCTGTACAAGGAGAACTACAAACCCCTGAAGAAAGAGATTGAGGAAGACTACAGAAGATGGAAAGATCTCCTGTGCTTATGGATTGGTAGAATCAACATAGTAAAAATGGCTATACTACCCAAAACAATCTACATGTTTAATGCAATTCCCATCAAAATCCCAATGACCTTCATCACAGAGATTGAAAAATCTACTCTAAAGTTCATTTGGAAACACAAGAGATCACAAATAGCCAAGGCAATGTTCAGCAAAAAGAGCAATGCTGGAGGTATCAAAATACCTGACTTCAAACTGTATTACAAAGAAGTAGCAATAAAAACAGCATGGTACTGGCAAAATACAGACATGAAGACAAATGGAGCAGAATAGAGGACCTGGATATGAATCCACACAACTATACCCACCTTATTTTTGACAAAGATGCCCAAAATATACAATGGAGACAAGAGAGCCTCTTCAACAAATATTGCTTGGAAAAGTGGTTATTCATCTACAAGAAACTGAAACTAGATCCATGTTTATCACCCTGTACTAGTATCAACTCAAAATGGATCAAGGACTTTAATATCAGACCCAAAACTTTGAAGTTAATACAGGAAGGAGCAGGAAACAATCTGGAAGTAATAGGTATAGGCAAGGATTTCCTCAATAGAACCCCAGCAGCTCAGCAACTAAGAGAATGAATGGACAAATGGGACTACATAAAATTAAAAACCTTCCGCACAACAAAAGAAGTGGTTTCTAAACTGAAGAGACCACCCACAAATTGTGAGAAAATATTTTCCAGCTATACATCAGACAATGGACTGAGAACCAGAATATACAGGGAACTTAAGAAACTAAACTCTCCCAAAATCAATGAACCAATAAAGAAATGGGCAAATGAACTAAACAGAACTTTCTCAAAACAATAAATTCAAATGGCCAAAAAACACATGAAAAAAATGTTAACCATCTCTAGCCACAAATGAAATGCAAATCAAAACCACACTAAGATTCCACCTCACCTCTGTTAGAATAGCCATAATCAAAAACACCATCAACATGTGTTGGTGAGGATGTGGGGAAAAAGAACCCTTGTATACTGCTGGTGGTAATGCAAGCTGGTGCAAGCACTCTGGAAAAAAATTTGGAGGCTTCTTAAAAATCTAAACATAGATTTGCCATATGATCCAGCAATCCCACTCCTGGGGATATAGCCAAAAGAACTTGACACAGGTTACTCCAAAGGTACCTACACACCCTTGTTTACTGCAGCACTATTCACAGTAGCCAAGTTATGGAAACAACCAAGATGCCCCACTACTGACGAACGGATCAAGAAAATATGGTATTTATACACAATGGAATTTTACTCAGCCATGAAGAAGAATGAAATCTTATCATTTGCAGGTAAATGGATGGAACTGGAAAATATCATTCTGAGCGAGATTAGCCAGGCTCAGAAGACCAAAAATCATGTTCTCCCTCATATGAAGACATTAGATCTAGTGCAAATGCAGCAGTGTGGTTGTACTTGGGTCACATGAAAGGGGAGAACACATACGGGAGGTATGTGGATAGGTAGAAAACCCAAAACATGAAAGCATTTGATGTCTCCTCTTCAGAGTAACTAATACAGAAAACTTAAAGTGACAAAGGACAACATTAGAAGGTGATCAGGAACCAGTGTAAAGATACATTAGAGATGAATCAACCTTGGTTGAAACACATTTGTTCATGAAAGCAATGCTAGGAATCTCTCTGTTTAGATGTCCTTATCTCAACTAGCAAAAATTCTATGTCTTTCTTATTATTGCTTATTTCTACTCTTCAATAGAACTGCAGAAAAATGCAGAACAGGTTCTGCCTTGAAGTGAGAGAGTGTGGGGGAGGAAGGGGTAGAAATGATCCAAACAATGTACAAACATGTGAATAAATGAATAATAATAAAAAATGAAGGCTAAAGAGAGATGAGACAATGAAAGCCTGGGGGGAAAAGACTTTAAGAGCAATTAAGCTAAAGATAAGCTAAGAGCAAACAAGGGACAGTGGGAGCCTAAGGAAAGAGGTTTTAAGCAAGGTTTTAAAGAACTACAAGGAGAAAGGCCTCTAAGAATCAAGATAGAGAAAAGAAGCAATTAGGGTCGGGTGTCTCCACCCAGACACCCAACACACCTGACTTTCTATCTGTTTGTCTGTCTATCCTGTGTCTTTTCTGAATCTCCACTCACCCCCCACCCCCAGTCAAGCACAGTTAAGTCCAGTAATAACCAAGTAGTGAGAGAGAAAAGCTCGCCCTAGCAATGGAGGGAGCACAAGAAACAGCGCCTCCTTCACCTACCTAGTAAGCTTGAAGCCCTGAATTCAAACCCATACTGCCAAATATATATATATATATATATATATATATATATATATATATATATATATATATTTTAAGTTACAACATGTCTGTAATAGTGGAACTACTCTATGGAACTCAGGGAAAGAGGTAAAAGATATGAGAATGATAGAAAGTCAACAATATTAAGATACATTGCATCCATGCAAGTAGATGATATAATTGCACATACTGAATGCTGTTGAATAATAGAGTTGGAGGGAAAGTGTAAGAGAGAATAATAGAGGATATTGAACTGATCAAATATAGTATATTCATAGCTGAGATACATCAAGAAAGCCCATGGGGAACTGACTTTGATATACTTCCTAAACAAGATTGTAGAATTTTTAAGGTTGAAATCACCATGAAAAGGGCACTAAAGTATAAAGGAAAAAAAACCAGAAGGGATGAACCAACTCAGGTTATGATACATACATGCATGGAAATGTCACAAGGAAACACCCTATATAACTATGTTAAACAAACACAAACTTTTTATATAAAAATGGAGAACAGGAAGGCAGGACAGGTCTTGTCTTGTGGGTTGGTAACACATGTATGTAAAAAGGCTGTACACATGCATGTAAATGGAAAAATGAGACCTGCTGAAACTATTCCAGGAATGGAGGGAGGGGGCAACAAAGGTGAATGATGGAGGGGGTGAATTCAACTATGATATACTGTGAGAAATTTTGTAAATGTCACAATGCACCCCCAGTACAACAATAATAATAAGCATTAATAAGTTTGTTTGGATCATGATTGAATTAAAATAACCATTGAATGACACAAAAAATGAAGGACAGGACAGTAAAATAGGTACTTTAAGGAGGCGTGGTACTTGTAGGAGTGGTAAGGGTGAATGAAAGATATGAAGATGAGGGAATATGGTTGATGTACTTCATGTACTTATACAAAATAGAAAATGAAATCTTTTGCGATTGTTTCAAGTGGGGCAGGAAAGGGATTGAGGGGGAGATGAAGAGGGTGAACAAAACAATGTACAATGTAAGGCTATTCAGAATTATCACATATATGCTAATAAAAATGACCAAATCACATTTAACTACCTTCATTATACTTTCAAAGCAAGTAAGCCTGTGTTTGAACATAAATGGCCAACTAACATATTGGTAAATATGTATCTAACAAGTTGTTAAATACAACTTACCTTCTATTACTTTATTCAGAAAGGAATTCAGAACATCAGTTAGGCATAGAGACTTACAATAAACACTTTCAGCTCTGTGTGCTCATTTATAGTAGAATGAGGTAACAATCATTTCTACCTAAATAATGGCCATGTGCTGCTCAACAATGTGCCAGTCAACCATGGACGGCATGTGCAATGCTGGTCCAGGAGACTGCATGGCCTAGGGACATGGTGGAAATCTTAGGTTTGTGTAAGTATATTGTTATGATATTTCACAGGATCAAAGAGCCAAACAGCACATTTCTCAGATGATATCCCTGTTTTATGTGAAAAATGACTATACATACATATATAATGATATATATGATAGTTTAAGTAATATTGATGAAATATAGTTAGAAATAGGAAGTTTTTACACAAGACTAATTTAGCTCATTCAAATTTCCTCTTTAGGACGTCAATCTCATATTTGCTCTCCTAAGACAGACTTCACTTTGTTTTCTCACTTTGAGTTCTTTATTATTTATATGGCTCTTCTTTTTCAATTAACTCTTCCTTTATTTTTGCCTCAAATGAACAAGCCATTTATGTCTTGTCACTGATAGCCTCATCTATGTCTAATAGGAATAGAAAATGTTACAAATACTTTGGAAAACAAAATGATAGTCTCTACATAATGGAACACAGTGTCATGAAGAGACTTTCATTGGTGATGCTTTGGATTAGTTAAATATCTTGATTGTGGTGATTAAATAAGCGTGATAGATATGTTAAACCTTATTATGCATATATATACATACATATATATATAATATATATATAATTAATCAAATAAAAACATACCTCACTAAAGCTATTGGAAACAATCTTTCTTGAAAGTACAAACATCTAAGACAGTGGTTGGGATGAAGAGAGATGCAAGATAAACTTGGAGCAGTGAGATCTTTAACACTAAGGCATGAGGACTAATAGAAGGCTTTAAACAAGGGATAAAAACAGTGAGTCCTGAATTTTCAAATGATATCATGATGGTTGCAGAGCAGACCATAATCACAGGATGTGGGTGGGTAGCAGGAAAAACAGTGCTAAGGTTGCTGCAGTACTCCAGGTAGTAACAATTGTTACCTGATCCAATAATGATAAAGGCATAGATGAGGATAGTTAACATAACAGACCAGGAGACTTCCATTCTCAGAAAAGTACCATGAGAATGATCACAGTTCTTTCACTGAGAATGGGCAGTAGGTCTCATTCTAACTTCATGTAAAGCACATTTCAGACATGATCAGCACTATAAGATAACAGTGTTCTATGGCACAACACTATGCTACATAGACACATTATAATATGCATCAAAAGGACTTATGTTTATGCAGTGATCCTACCTTTACATGCAAAGCTCCTTGATTGGCAGCAGTGTTCCTCACAGTCAGGCTCTTCACTAACCTCTGAGGTTATTTCTCATGGCTGAGTTATGCTTAATAATCCTACATAGAAATTACTTGTTTTGTTCCTGTACAATACATAATACTATTTCCAGATGTGTCCTAAATATCATTCCATATACTACATATGTATAAAACTGGCAATTATTCATCCTCTTATAAACTGAAACGTGGGTACTTTTGAAAAGAGCTCATTTAGGTAAAAGTTTAACTTGTCTCTTAATTGCTTCCTCACATTTTCAAAGTAAATGCCTCTACATATAAAGTAGCCTATTTTAATTTTTATTTCTTTCACTATACTTTCTATTTATTTCTATAATATAATAATATAATAATTACTGTTATACTTCACATTTAAAATAAATACTTTTTTTTATTATTTTTACTGTACCTTGTTTTCTGCACTAGAAGTTTTCTTTGCAAGCCTGGAAAAACATAAAATGTGTTTAGACAAATGTTAAATATGCAAAATATAAAGAATAACTAAATATTAAATATCTACATTTTACTTCCTTCATCCTATTCAAAAGATTCATAATCTATTCCAAATGCAATACTTTTCCTGAGGAGGATTCAACTATAAACAGAAAGAATAAAAATAAGGGAGAAAGATAATACTGCTTCTAATAACATAATAAAGAAAAAATTCAGGTCCAACTCAAAGCAAAAGGAAAAGCATAACATTACTACATTATTTGGCAGTCAGAAATATACCAGCATTTTTTTCCTCTATTCCTATATAACCCATTTAGAAAATATTTCTTTAGTTCACATATGATAATTTGATACAAACTCTCTCAAAATGGTGAACATCATTCTGAGTGAGGTTAGCCTGGCACAAAAGACCAAAAATCGTATGTTCTCCCTCATATGTGGACATTAGATCAAGGGCAAACACAACAATGGGATTGGACTTTGAGCACATGATAAAAGCGAGAGCACACAAGGGAGGGGTGAGGATAGGTAAGACACCTAAAAAACTAGCTAACATTTGTTGCCCTTAACCCAGAGAAACAAAAGCAGATACTTTAAAAGCAACTGAGGCCAATAGGAAAAGGGGACCAGGAACTAGAGAAAAGGTGAGATCAAAACGAATTAACCTAGAAGGTAACACCCACGCACAGGAAATCAATGTGAGTCAATGCCCTGTATAGCTATCCTTATCTCAACCAGCAAAAACCCTTGTTCCTTCCTACTATTGCTTATACTCTCTCTACAACAAAATTAAAAATAAGGGCAAAATAGTTTCTGCTGAGTATTGAGGGGGTGGGGGGGAGAGGGAGGGGGCAGCGTGGGTGGTAAGGGAGGGGGTGGGGGCAGGGGGGAGAAATGACCCAAGCCTTGTATGCACATATGAATAATAAAATTAAGGGAAAAAAAAGGATAATAGGAGTTAGGATGCCACAGGGCCTACTATGGAACTATTGCACATTGCTGTAAACATTGCACATATATAAATCTCATTTTAATGCTCAGAACACTACTGGGAGATTGACAACCTGTAGTATTTTATAGAGGCAGGAACTAGGTATAAGAAGGCCAAGGAACCTGCCCAAGCCCAGACACCTGGTTGGTGGCAAACCCAGACTCCAGGTTCAGGAATTCTGGTTCCACAATACATGATTCACAACATGCTGTGGAAAGTAATATTTATCTTCAAGTTTTTAAAAGTGACTAATAGAAGATGAACCCACGCTATCATTTATGTTTCTTTATAATTAAGAATAATAATTTCTGCATATTATAATGTATCATCTCAAATTTAGCCCACAGTGGTTTAGAACTCAAAATCCTCTTGCCTTAGCCTCCCCAGTGCTGGGATTACAGGCATGCCCACCATGTCCAGCTTGCACACATTTTTAAATAAAAATTAAAATTAAAGACTAGGAAATTGGGGCAACCTACTTTAACAATTAGAGATTTAATTTTTCTAAAGAACTTCCTCAACAGGCACCATTCATCTATTCAGCTGGTCATTCTTGCATTCAACAAGAATTTATTGACTGCATAATGCATACCAATGATACTGTTGGTACAAGGAAGTGACATTTTCAATACCATAAAACATTATAATCCAAAAATAATAATATCTGCTATACAGCCAATAGTTTATTTTTCTAGTTTGCATAACAAAAATCTTCCTTTTTCTCCACAACCTAAACAACTATTAAGTTGATACACACTGGAATCTGATTCATGGTGGTGGTTTGCTGATAGCTCTGAACTCTGGGCTGAACTCCACAAACCTGAAGGAACTGGAAACTATGAGCCCTGAAAAGTCACATCCCAAGACCGAAAGGCAGTGAGCAGAACTCTACAGGAACCTGAAGAGATGGAAGCAACAGAATACGTGGAGAAATGTCTGCAAGTTTGTGACCTTAAACCTCTCTTCTCCTCCCCTTTCTACCACTCTCCCCAATTCATACCACATGTCAATCACCAGAACAACTCTTTAAATATCAATGATCTTTCTCTTTTTCTTCCCTCCCACAACTCTTCAGAGGCCAGAGAAGTGGAGGAAGGCACATGCTCCAGACATTCCATTCCTCAGTGTCAGGATGTTACTTGAGTCACCCAGAAGCCTGAATGAGACAGAGGAGGCCTGCAGAAGGAAATGGATAGGACCTTACAATTGTCTGCATCATTATTCTGAAGAAACTAAGTTTACTTAGAAGTGATTCTAAAGTGACCACAACACGTGTTTTCTGGTAGGGTCTGTGGCTCAGCAGTTAGGTGAGTCTCATAACAGAAAGAACGTTGCTGCTCTGTCACATCTGATGTGATCATAAACTCCATACCACATTCACAAGAACTGATAATGTCCATGTGACATGTGGCCAGGCGAGGGGTGATTAGGAAGCAGTAGGAATTGAGAAAGGAAGCATCCACCTCTTCCTGGAAAAAAAGGAAATAATTCAAAGAGAAAATTACATTTGAAGTGAGGCTTTTTGCTTTTGTTTTTGTTTTTTGCAGTATAAGGTTTGAGCTCAGGTCCTAGACTTTGAACCACCCCACAGCCCTTTTTTTGATGGGTTTTTGTCTAGATAGGGTCTCATGAACTATTTGCCTGAGACTAGCTTCAAACTGTGATCCTCCTGATCTCTGTCTCCTGAGTAGCTAGGATTACAGGCGTGAGCCACTGGTGCCCAACTGATGTGAGGGTTTTTTTTTTTTAGCTGAATATGCAGCCTTTTATTTTCTTCATATTTGGCATATTGTGACTTAATCATATAAAATGAGGAGTAATTTTGCAACCCATAGTATTTACTTATTAAAACTGTACTGATACTTTAATAAACTGTACAAAAATGACCATGAGACAAACATGCATTTATAGATCTGCAGGTCTGTCCAGCTGGATCCCTGCAGAAGGAGTTCATAGCATGACCTCTTTCTTCTGCAAGGTCATAGAGAATCCCTGTTTAGATGCCCACATCAATCTACTGGTCCAGCAAGGTCAGCCCTCTGCTTCTTGATTGTTTCCTTCTGCTCTGAATGTGCAGTTTCAGTTGTCTGTGTTTTAGAGCCCATGTTTACCTTTCTCATTCACCAGCCATTGGAGGAGGACTGGGGCCTTGAAGATGACTGATGCAAAGCATTCTTCAGGGAGGACTTCCTGAGTGTTTTTGTTAAAAATATATATTTTACTCCACAAGAAACAAATACAGTTTTAAATGTAGTATTAAGGATAAAAAAATGATAATCAATCTATGAAGCAGTTTTATGTATTCTCACAACATTCAGTTTTTCTGAGCAATTGCTTCATATATTGCAAATATAAGTAGTCATTTTTCTAATTTTCCCCTTCATAATCTGTTCACAGTTTAGTGTATTTAAACCATTCCACTAGACATAACTCCTCTAAATTTCTTTAAAGAAAAATATGTGAAAACTGTGTGATAGTGGGAAAGTAAGAATTCAGTAAAATGGACTCTATGAGATCACTTAATATTTTCTATTTTTCTATTGCGACCTTGACCAGCCCAACATCCCACCAGCAAGGACAAAAGTAGAATCTTTGAAGTGTAAACTGGTGGGGCCCACTTCCATGACAATCCCTCCTAACAAGGTTATGAATCTGCCCATTTTCTCTCATCTCATTCTTGATATTTTTTTTCCAAAAATATTTTTCCTCAGCTGAGTTGTATGTTCTAAACTACTCATTGGTCCATGAAAGACTGGAAGATAATTTATTAAAGTAACTCTCACTCGGTGGCTGATATATAAGCAAGTATTGCTGCCAGGTGCTTTTTAGGAATTGGGGGAAAAAGTGATCACATTTTTGTTGTATCGCATATTTTCTCTGAAGAGTCTGTTTTTCTTCAGTGCAAGGCAGAGAGTAAAATTAAGCAGAGTCTATGTTTAGCATGCACAAGGCCCTGAAATTTTATTTTTTTTTTAATTTCTGTAAAAGTATTCATCTCCTTAAAGTAAGAACAAGTGCTTTGGAATCAGATGGGATTTGGGCCCTTTCTCTGTCATTTGTTTTTTTTTTTCATGTTTCTTTTATTATTCATATGTGCATACAAGGCTTGGCTCATTTCTCCCCCCTGCCCCCACCCCCTCCCTTACCACCCACTCCACCCCCTCCCGCTCCCCCCCTCAATACCCAGCAGAAACTATTTTGCCCTTATCTCTAATTTTGTTGTAGAGAGAGTATAAGCAATAATAGGAAGGAACAAGGGGTTTTGCTGGTTGAGATAAGGATAGCTATACAGGGCATTGACTCACACTAATTTCCTGTGCGTGGGTTTTACCTTCTAGGTTAATTCTTTTTGATCTAACCTTTTCTCTAGTTCCTGGTCCCCTTTTCCTATTGGCCTCAGTTGCTTTAAGGTATCTGCTTTAGTTTCTCTGCATTAAGGGCAACAAATGCTAGCTAGTTTTTTAGGTGTCTTACCTATCCTCACCCCTCCCTTGTGTGCTCTCGCTTTTATCATGTGCTCATAGTCCAATCCCCTTGTTGTGTTTGCCCTTGATCTAATGTCCACATATGAGGGAGAACATACGATTTTTGGTCTTTTGTGCCAGGCTAACCTCACTCAGAATGATGTTCTCCAATTCCATCCATTTACCAGCGAATGATAACATTTCGTTCTTCTTCATGGCTGCATAAAATTCCATTGTGTATAGATACCACATTTTCTTAATCCATTCGTCAGTGGTGGGGCATCTTGGCTGTTTCCATAACTTGGCTATTGTGAATAGTACCTCAATAAACATGGATGTGCAGGTGCCTCTGGAGTAACAGTCTTTTGGGTATATCCCCAAGAGTGGTATTGCTGGATCAAATGGTAGATCGATGTCCAGCTTTTTAAGTAGCCTCCAAATTTTTTTCCAGAGTGGTTGTACTAGTCTACATTCCCACCAACAGTGTAAGAGGGTTCCTTTTTCCCCGCATCCTCGCCAACACCTGTTGGTGGTGGTGTTGCTGATGATGGCTATTCTAACAGGGGTGAGGTGGAATCTTAGTGTGGTTTTAATTTGCATTTCCTTTATTGCTAGAGATGGTGAGCATTTTTTCATGTGTTTTCTGGCCATTTGAATTTCTTCTTTTGAGAAAGTTCTGTTTAGTTCACATGCCCATTTCTTTATTGGTTCATTAGTTTTGGGAGAATTTAGTTTTTTAAGTTCCCTGTATATTCTGGTTATCAGTCCTTTGTCTGATGTATAATTGGCAAATATTTTCTCCCACTCTGTGGGTGTTCTCTTCAGTTTAGAGACCATTTCTTTTGATGTACAGAAGCTTTTTAGTTTTATGAGGTCCATTTTTCTATGCTATCTCTTAGTTGCTGTGCTGCTGGGGTTTCATTGAGAAAGTTCTTACCTATACCTACTAACTCCAGAGTATTTCCTACTCTTTCTTGTATCAACTTAAGAGTTTGAGATCCTTGATCCATTTTGAGTTAATCTTGGTATAGGGTGATATACATGGATCTAGTTTCCGTTTTTTGCAGACTGCTAACCAGTTTTCCCAGCAGTTTTTGTTGAAGAGGCTGCTATTTCTCCATCATATATTTTTAGCTCCTTTGTCAAAGATAAGTTGCTCATAGTTGTGTGGCTTCATATCTGGATCCTCTATTCTGTTCCACTGGTCTTCATGTCTGTTTTTGTGCGAGTACCATGCTGTTTTTATTGTTATTGCTTTGTAATATAGTTTG